>NW_022631008.1:9450019-10115080 GCF_010015895.1 Lontra canadensis
TGTGTGTGTGTATGGGGTGAGGATTTAGGATTGTGTGTTTACTCTTAACTCTGCATAGTCATACCAGATACTGAGGTTCCTCCTGCTCTCTTTCCCAGTGCAATGCCCTGAGATGCTGAGCTTCTCCCCCTCCTTCCTGAAGGGGATGTCTTAAGTTGTGCACCTTTCCACTACCCTACAGTGCTAGCCAAGTGCCACCTGCCCCTTTTCCCTAGGGCAGTGTACAGAGATGCCAGGGTGAGAGGGGAAATCTCCTCTACTCTCCATCCCACCTGAGGAAGCAGTGTCAGGGTTGTGTGTTTTCTCTCAATCCCACAAAGTTGAGCTGGCTGCTGACATCATTGCCAGCTGATGAGATCCAGGTGCAAGCACCACCTGTGGTTCTTCAGTGGGGATCAGGCACCTGGGTGCACCCACCTGGGTTGGTTGGTGGCATCCATGGACAGGCTGTTGTTGAGATCTATGTACCGGGTGCTATGAGTCCCTACCCCTTTCCTTAGGTTCTCCCAAAAGACTCAGTCATGTAGATTCCCTCAGTGGTCTGGGTGACAGGAGACTGAAGTGGGCCTCTCAGGCAGCATCCCAAAACTCTGGGGAAGCCATAGGCTCGTTTTTCTCTTCCTTTTCTCTGTGGGAGAAATCACGACTAGGGGTAATCTCTCAGCTCTGAGTGTTGCTGGTTTGGGGGTAGGTAGGGATAATGCAGATAAAGTGGAAATGTTCTTTCTCTTCAGTGTGGCTGTTCTGGGATTTTGTGTTGCACTAGAATGCTGGAACCCCTCAACTGGACTCTGGAGCTCTGATGAAGGTATTTTCTCCCATGGAAGGTTGTTAAATGGATTCTTCAGTTGGGGAATATGGGCTGGGATTTCTTAGTCCACCAGCTTGTTGATTTCACTCTCTCAAATTAATTTCTCACAACCTCAAATTCTTTACATTTGTGTTTTACAAACCAGACAAACAGAAAACTGTTAGTCACCCTGAGAAAAACCCAGTAATGGCACAAAGTCTGTCTTTGGCTCATTACGTTTCTGAATGCCTCATTTTTTTGACCTACCTCCACTCATGCCAGAAATATCCTATGTATCTTTCAAAACCTGACTTTGTATCTAACACTTGGTAATATTAATAACAATTACCATAATCTTGGAAGTGACATATCCCTGTGGTACTTAATAATTTAAAAACCATTTTCACAGAAATTTTCACATTTATGTTACCATGGCACTCTGAGATGGGCAAGACATGAATCATTTCCTGTGTGTACTTGAATAAAAGCGTCGTGAGGGCAGGGACTTTTATTGTACTGTTCACTGAATCTCTAATGCCCAGGAGAATGCATAGTCTATAACGCATCTCAGTGAATCTTTGTCGAATAAATGAAGAAACTGGTGGGTTAGAAAGTTTAGTGAGTGCTCTGGGATATAAAGCTAATAAGTCAAAAGATGGAGCTGTGTCTTAATCTAGTGAAGGCCCTGGGAGCACTGGTTGCAGTAAAAATACTCTAATTACTTACTACAGACTATATAAAGCATATTAAATTTTCTTTATATGGTAGCTGAGTTAGTGTGTCTTTCTCTCCTGAATCAGGACTTGTTCATGTTCAGGTGGCTTATACTTTTATTTATTTATGTACTTTTCAAGTAAGCTCCACGCCCAACGCAGGGCTTGAACTCACGACCCGAGATCAACAGTCTCATGCTCTACTGAGTCAGCCAGGCATCCCATACTTTTTTTTGTTTTGTTTTTAAAGTCTTAAATAGCAAGTTAGCAAATGATTTGGAGATCAAGACCAAAGCCCTTCTGTGAGAAGTGATGAGATCTATCTTTTCTTCTTATTTTTCACCTAAGGAGCAAAAAGAGGAAAAGCTGGAAAACGATTAAGATATTTCTGGATGTTACATAAATGATATTGGATAACATCTCGATGTAATTAAATTCCTGCGTAATTTCATAATTTGGGAAAGATTCTTTGAAATAAGTGATGCTAGTTGTAAGTAAATGCTATTAGAATTTCAAAGGGAAAATGGCATAATGAACATATTCAAATAGGGGCCACAAAAACTATGTCAAAAAACATTTCCTCTGCTTCCTGTGGTTTACCATAAGACAGTGCTGTTACACAAAACCCACACACACAGAAAATCATTTAACAAGGAGTACACCCTTGGGACTGTGAATGAATGCCTTCCACCTTCCGATTTCTGCCTGCTTGATTGGACTGTCCTTTGTGGAGTGCTCCGTGATGACTGGCTTGCTCTATGCATTTGATCCCCTACCCATCAGGCCATAAAATCAATTCAAACAAACAAACAAACAAACAAACAAACTCTTTTAATGATGAGCAGGAGCTTTGCATACTTTCCTATTTGACCCTAGCCTAGTACTTTGTTTAGCAGAAAAAAACTAGTGTTATATTAAACCATGGGGCTTTGTAACTGTATTATTATCAGGCATTTATGTAGCATTTTATGGCCAGCAAGGTATTTTACAGATGCTATACAGTTTTTTCCCTATTCAATCCCTTAGGGTGGTAACCACAATGTTGTCATTACCATTTTTATAAACTTCAGAAAGGAGGCTATGGGAGGGTAAGTGACTAGCAGAAGGTCAGATGATAAGTTAATAGTCAAGAAGGTATTAGAGATCATGATCTTTGAATTGCCAATTTATTTCCCAGCTTACACGGCTATACTGATTTTCTACTAGCCTGCTGCTGATGTGTCTGTGATAGATTTCCGAAGCTCAAAAAAGGATGAGTTTGTTAAGTGATAGAGTACAACATATGTAAGAAAGAAGCTTTAATAGTATAATTTCTTGTGAACAACTGCCATTGAACTTTCGAAGTAAATACATGGTTAGTGTAGCAAAAAAGATTATTATATCCAAAAATATTGAAACTGCTTCTGCACTTGTTTAAGTGGTCAAGATGAATTTATTTGGAGTGGTTTTAGTTTGAAAAGCCTGAGGCTTGTGTTCTCAAAGCTGTTAGATTGGTCAGAATCATAATATTCATTTTGGGGGAAAAAGATGAAATCAGAATGTGATTTCATGATTCCAAATTATAGAAACAGGAAAATGAAAAAAAAAAAAATGTTGAAAACAGATAAAACCAATAAAAGAATTGGTGAAAGCTTAAGAAAAATGAATTTAGTATTTGTCAAATAGTGGTGTTAAGCTGGAAACTATTAAGTTCCCTAGAATTAAGTATATAAGGAGAAGTTTGAAATCCTACTTTTTAGTTGATGTCTTAAAACAGAGTCTGGTTAAAATCATAGTCTCTTAAATACTTTCATGGTTCAGATGCTTTTTAAAGGCATTCACTCACAAAAGAAAGTGCTTGCTTTTATTATCAGTTTGCTATTAAGTTGGAAGGCTTGTATTTGCATGAAATTCTTTCTCAGGAAAATGTTAATAGGAACCAGAATGTAAATAAGAGAAGGAAGCTGCTCCAGATATTTTCCTGTGGTTCTCCTTGATAGGAAAATCTTATGTACATATTTAGTGGGTGAGTCTCACTTGCTCCCGGGCTCAATATTCAACTAATTAATGTCATTCAAGCATTATATGCCTTCGCATTGGCATTTGATCGAATTTCAAATCCTCTGTTTGAATGAATAGCACCTCGAGAAGAATTCATTTTTGTATTTTATATAGCCTAGGCTGTGTCTACATTTAATCTCTATTCACTTTGAACATTTTTTTTTGGAACAAGGCAAAGCTTCTCTGGCATGGCAAATCGATCCCTTTTTTGCCACTTACTCTACATATGTTTATGTGTTTCTGTGTATGTTTGTATCTGTGTGAGCGTACATGTGTATGTGTGGTAATTAATCAACATATACAGAAATTGATTGCAAAAACTCGATTACCACAGTGACTTTGAAACCTATAAAAATATTGTTTACAGTAAGGTCATGCTAATATATTAATGGAGTCATAAGATATTTGTCTGGGTGGCATCCTTGCTGGTCATTTTCATTTTCTTTATAGGGCCATGTTTTCCAAATTTCTAAAAATAAGGGAGAGTAATAAGAGCTAAAATTCATCAAACATTTTCTATATGACTTTATATGAACTGTCACATTTAATCCTTTCAAAAACTCTATTCATTACTAATGCCAATTTGCAGATAAGGAAACCAAATTTCAGAGAAAACAGAATACCTTGTCCAAGGTGAAATAGATAGGAAATGATCCAGGAGTCATTTAAACCTTTGGCTAAGTTGCTAACCGGAGATCTTAATCCATACACTATATTAAATAAAAATGATTTTCTCAAGGGGAAAAAAGCAAACACATTTTTAAAAATGTATATCCATTAAGTGTTTGGTGAAAAATAATTACAGAAAATGCCTTTTAATAGATTCTTCTGTCTCCTCTATGGCTTTCCCTTATACAACCCTGGGGCTTGCCTCAGCAACATGAGTCATCATCTTTCTCTTGGGCTATGGCAATGGTCTCCTAAGACCATTTCCTGATGTCACTACTGCTCTCCCACCATCTTGTCTCTGCCTAGCAGCTTAGATGATGACATTCCTCTCAGAACTTCCTAGAGGTATTGCACCTTTCACAGAATGGGAGACAAGGTGTCTAAAAGCCTTACATCATCTGTTTTCCATGCCCCTGCCCTCATCTGCCCCTATTCTTCCCCTGGTGGCCCTTGTCCCAGCCACAATAGCACCTACCTTCTTCCCTGAAAACATCCATCGTATGTCCTTCTTAGGAATGGGCCCTTGTTACTCTCTGTGCCTAAATGAACTTTCCCTAGAGACTTGGATTCCTAATCTCTTGCTTCCTTCAGGCCTTTGCTTAAATGTCATCTTATAGAAAGTTCTTGGCTGACACTTTATATACAATAGGCACCCAATCACTCTTGTTTATTTTTCCCCAGAGCACTTACCCCTACTTCAAATACTACCTATTTATTTGTTAATATGTTAATATCTATCTCCTTCCCATGGGGGGGGGGGTCCTTTTGGAGCATATACAGGCCTCCCTGTAAGAGGAAATTTGTTTTATTCAGAGCAGCAGTCCAGTGCCTAAACTATGACCAGGACAAAAGGTATTCAAGAAATATTTGTTGATGGAATAAATTTGAACTGCAAGAGTTATTTTAAAGTGTTATTTTCTATGTTCCCTGGGATATTTTTGCCCTTAGACATTGTAGCATTAGGTACAATTTTAATTTGACTCAGTTGGACTTTCAAACTCAGTTGGAGACAATGGAGATATAATGCACTTAAATGATTTTTTAAGATTACATTTTATATCACATGTATAGAAAATTATGATGAATGTTCATCAGATCAGCAGGAGAAGTGATATGTTTTTATAGGCAAATATGTTGTACAAGGCTGTGGGGTACAGATTTCTGAAAAAGAAGGAGAACTAAGCGCTCAGCCAAGGTGTCAAAATCTTATTAATGAAGGCAAATGAGATATCGGGTGCAGTTAGGAGTGGGAATTTGACTTGTGCAACTTATTTAGCTCCTTTGTGCCTCAGTTTTCTGGGATTAATAAAATACATTACAAGTGTAAAAGGGATAACTTTTTGTCAGAAATTAATTTAATTTTTAAGGTCATATTTTATTTCAGCTTCTCAGTATTAAGCAGGAGATGAGTATTTTAGCCCTGAACACAACAATATGCTTGAGCTCCAGGCTTTGTGGAGACAGATTTGCCATATTCCTTTAGCAAAGCCTTCCACTTATTTACTCTCTTCTATGCATGCCTTCACCAAACCTGGAGGAGACCTAGGTCAGAGTGTTCCACCAAAGTACAGAGAAAATGGATTTTTTGTTTATTATTATTATTATCTTTAGATGTTATTTATTTATTTGAGAGAGAGAGATAAAGAGTGAGTGGGAGGAAGAGGGAGAGAATCTGAACCAGACTCCACGATGAGCACAGAGCCTGACTCAGGGTTCCATCCCACAACTGGGAAATCATGACCTGAGCTCATATCAAGAGTTGTCGGATGCTCAAATGTCCTAGCCACCCAGGTGGGTGGCTTTTCTGCTTTCAATAACAAAGCCATAAGGTTTGTTGTTCTATGGTATACAAAGCATAAGATGTGGGAAAGGTAAACTAGAAGCTCTCAGTCCTGAAGGATTATGGAAAGGAGGAAAAGAACGAGGGGAGAGAGACCATAAGAGAATAAAAGAAGTCAATGTAGTCTTAGTCTCCTTTCCTTGGGCCTTGTGAGAATGTACATTAGATAAATTGAGGGGTACATCTATCATCTATCATGGAAAGAGTCTCTCCATTCTCCCCTTGGGATTCTAGAAGGAACCTGTAATATCACAAGCAACACAATCTAGTTAAGAGTAGTATATTGTAAGCAGGCTGGGGGAGGATCTTGTTGGCTTTCCCAGCCTCTCAGTTCATGAGTGGGGTACACGCTCATTGGAAAGCCAGTGGGTTTGCCAGATGATTGCAAGTCATTCTAAAGTAGAGGTTAGGTGGACCAAGTGGCATGGGGGTAAAAGGAGGCCAATGAGCCTGTAATCAATAGCTGAGGGGGGGGGTATGTTAGTTTAGAAGTGTTGCCCAGTCCCAAATAAAGGACCATGCATGCTCTAGCTAGAGACAGAAGCCTCAATAGCCAACAGTGAACAGGAAGCATTGCCCCAGAACCCAGTTGACAATAACTGATGTAGACCCAGTGGCCAGCACAAAGTCAAGGCATTCTTCCACCCTCTTGAAGTACAAAGTCAAGTCACCTACACACTCCTTCTCAGATACCTCATGTGAGAGAAAATATAGGAAGAGAGGGCTCTCTGAAAGACTGGAGAACTTTATCTCAGCTAGAGACCAGGCCCTGCAGCAACTGTTTATATGATCAAATGAAATTAAATTTAAATTGGGCATTTACTTAGTTTTTCATGCTAACCAGGTGGTTAGAGTTCACACAATTAATTATCAAAAAAATTGCATTTTCTCTTTATATCTGAATTTTTATGATTGTTCTTCTTCATTACAGAGGATTGTTGAGAGAATTTTAAATAATGTTTGTAGCACGTAGAATAGTGTTTCATATTTAAGCTGTCTGCTCTGATTGGACAATGACTTTGGTTTTTGGGAAACATAAATTTCCTTCATTCATGCCCCACTCATTTCTCCTTCACTTGGTTGCACCTTTCAAACAATAAACACATTCTAGTAAAAAAGAAAGGAGGGAAACTTTAACCTTTAAATATAGCCTGAAGATATAATATTTTGTTATCCATGTGTTCTAGATATTTGCTTATCTTCTATAATCTTGTATTAACAATGTATTTATTGAGGATAAATGTACTTAATACAGATAGGTTTAAAAAAAACCAAAACTTTTTTATACCAATGCTTCCAAATGTATAGTTAAGGTAATGTTATGCAATGATTATGCTCCTAAAATTAATAACTTGTTGCATTGGTGGAGTGATTCCCTAAAAATATGTAAAACACATATATGCTACTGACCAGAAAATACATATACTCATGACGACAAAGGGAAAGTTTTGAGCACTTATGTGCCATGAACTATCCCAAATGTTTCACATGTGTCATCTCGTTAATCTCTACAAGAATTCCATTCAGCAAATGTAACCATGTTCCCCATTTTATGGATGGAGAAACTGAGGCAGAGAGACATTACCACTTCTTAACAGCTAATAATCGGCACTGGGTTTGTGCTCAGGCAGTGTAATTTTGCAATCATTGTTCTTAATCCAATGTTGTGGAGATCTGTTGCTTTGTTGAGGATAATCTGGTTTATATCTTACATTTTGCCATAGAGTGTTGACTTTGGTACATTTTCATCAAAAAAAAAAAAAAAAAAAACCCACCAAAAAACTGCTTTCAACAAGAGAAAGAAATATTTTGAAATGCCCCACAGGTAAGATTTCAAAAGATGATCATTTTAATTCATCATTTTGTAGAAAGATATCACACAAAAGTCCTTTCAGTATGGGCATCTGAAATAAGATTTTGGAAAAATGTTAACAAAATTTTACCAGCAGATTCTTTGCTTCAAGAACATTCACTTATCAGGAGACACTGTAGATATTGTTCCATTAATGTAAGTGGACCAAATTCCTTATAAAAAGAGTTTGAAGGTACTTTTTTCCTATGGTGTCAACATCTATAATCCTGTTTCTTTATCAAAGGTGATTTGACACAATGAGCAAAATTCAAAGCTGTTAGAGCATTAGAGCATAACTGATATATTTCCCAAATGAGAGCACCCTTCTGCATGTTTGAGGGAGTTTGTAAAGAAAAATTATTGCTTCATGAGAAAAAGAGTTAATAAAGTCCTTCTGCAGTGAGAGTGTCATATTCATTTGTAAAAATATCTTTTTCCTTAAAGAATTCTGAAAGTAAACAAAGTGAGATATTAAAATAAGTTGCCAGTTTTGTTTTTATAATACTTCTAGTTTTCCTTCTATCATTAGAATATTTGGACATATAAAAAATGAAAATGACCCCAAATTGGGGATTTATCAAAATCTCACTGTATTTTAGGTACGCTTCAAGACACGCACTATTTATTAAATTATTTAATCATCACAAAAGCCCCATAAGTTCCCCACGTAATAGACAATAACACTGAGCAGAGAGATTAAGGAATTTGTAGAGACATGATCTAAGACTATATTGTCTGGGTCTAGCATTGTACCACTTAACTGCTATGCTATTTTGCTTTAACAGTAGTCAAAAATATTGTTTCTGATGTATTTTCCAATTTTCATGATTTTCCCACTTACTGAATATTATTTTGTCAGGAATAAAACCCATTTTTCCATGGTTTTTGTAGAAAATATAAAACACAACTCTCTCAGATATTTTTGTTTATTAGTTCTCAAGAATATCCCATGTTTGAAATCATAACTTTCCCCTACAGAGATGTAATTCGTTTTAATTAGGTCACCTAAATGTCAATTATTTATGTTGACTACAGCAATTCCTAATTTTGGGATTTCACATGCCTTCACTCTTGCCTGGCACTCTGGGAATCTTCTCTGTTTTGCATAATCTTAATTATATTACTTTGTTGAAGAGATGCAAGAAAAATGACATTCTTCTAGAATGACTTCTCAATTAAATCAAAGAGATCTGATAAGATTAAAGAAAATGCTGGCAAAGCACTGAGTGGTAAGAAAGAGAGACTCTCCATGTTAAATGAGTTACCAGGAACAAAGTGCAGAATTATATCAGGACACTGTTCACTTAGCATAATTAGTAGTTTTTGTTATAACGTGCTAAATGATTTATTAGCTGTCAATGATAAGTTGATGTGCTATAATAATTATTCCAAAATACCGTATCTTGATTTATGCAGCAACTGTATTTCCCAAACATTTTAACCCTACTTAGCCCCTAGCAGATTTAGGGAAAGGATACAAGAACAAGCATCATCATTCCAAATTTAAAGATAGAGACCGAGTCACACAGAAGCTAAGTAATCTGAGGAACATCTCACAACCACAACATTGAGTCTGGAGTTTCTAAGCCTCTAAATTCCCAGCCACTGCTCTATGCCTAAAACCCTGGTCTCTGCATAGAAATGTTTTCGTGTTGAGGAGAAAAGAGAGAGGAAAACTGAAAATTGTATTATCTGTCTTATATAAACACTGGAAAATATAACAACGTCTACAAAAATAGCACTGGCGATAGAGAAAAAGGAGCATCAGAAGGTTTACTTTCAAACACCAAATTATTTTCTTTTCCCAAGCTATCTGGGAATAAACCCTTAAACACAATTTTTCTTTAAGGAATTTTGACATACAAAGTCAACGTTATAAATCACAAAAATGTGGAAGCTCCGGCTTGCAAAGATTTTGACTGCCACAACATTAGAATAATGTGAACCATAAAAAGGACTACTCTGGTTTCTCCAGGTCAAGTACGTTTGTTAGGAGCACAGAGGCCATGGAACACCGAACAGCCGATCAGATTTATGAGCTAATGTCTGTGATGCTGCTTGGTGCGTAAAAGAATTATGTAAGTGGTACATCTGCTCCTAGGAAGTCATCTGTGAATACTTCCTAATTTTTTAATGCCCGCGTGTGTGTTGTATGAATAACAATGAAGTAAATCTCTGCTCTGACTCTAGCTCTTTTGTATTTGGGGTGAGCACTTCTGTCAGTCATTTGGATGCTCTGGGCTAAAACGTCCACATGCACTAACTTCTTTACATGTTTCCACAACATGCAGGAGATACGATTGTTGTGAATGAGAATTAGACTTGATTTTTCATAAATATTAGGGACATTTGATTAAATGTAACATGATTACAGAATCAGAGATTAGCCTGACTTTAATATCTGCTATATGTGTATGGTAGGGATTGTTACTAGATGCAAGAATATTTCCCAAATGAGAAGCTATTAAGAAATTGACAAACTTTTAAACTGTGTCTTTTAAAACTAAATTCAAACTCAGTTTGAGAAATTAGGGAAAAAATTAAACAGCAAATTCCTTCATTTCCTGGCCTTCTAAGAAAAGATAAATTGTATTTATTTATCATTTTCTTAGGTTGGCTGTTCTGGATGAAAGTTGAATGAAGTCTTGGCTAGTAGAGTATCATGATTTCTTTCTCAGGATATTGACTATTCTCATCTAGACTTGTTGCAACGAAAATATTGCTTTTTGGATGTCTTGAGTAAAATTCTATTCTTTATAATTTTCATGAATTTGGTAACTACTTGAAGGGTATTGCCTCATCAGTGTCTGGATTCCAGTCATTCAAGGAAAGCACTATTTTAGGTTCATAGCAAATTTACCCTGACAATAAGAGCCTTTCTTTCACTAATATTTCCTGGGGCTTCCAGATCTTTTAATTTTATCTAAATACCCTTAACGGTGCTGCAGAAAACAATGAGAAGAGGTTATTTGATATGTTGTCAGTGCAGTCTTATTTCATTTCTTTCTGTATAGCTATATTTAAGACAACAAAATTGGACGAGGAAGTTAGAAATAATGTATGTTTGGATGAGTATACATCATTATGACTTAAAAAAATTTTAAGCATCATCAAAAATGAAGCATCTGGAAATCGTTGTATTTGGGTGGAGTGGCTTTGGTGCATACATAATGAAATTAAAAATGGACATCTTTGTAGTTTTGGTGCCACCTGTAAATTTATGGTCAAGCTTATTGAATCTTGTAGTTCAAGGAAACTATTTCCAGCCTAAGATTTCCATAAAATATCCAGCCCAGCAACCTGTTAGTGAAATCTCCTCCTTGGGTGGTCCACTGTGTGGAGAACACAGATGTAGACAACACAGGAAGAAATTAAAAAGAGCTGTGTATCCTTGTAGAGGGAGATGGAATATGTCACCATACCAGTATCAAGATCCAGACCAAAAGGGATATACCTTAATGAAATACATCTTCTGCTTTTCCAAAGACTGTAGATTCTTATGGTTGGAAGATACGTTAAACATCTTCTAGTTTTGTTATTTAGAGAATGGTCTTCAGACCAGGCTTTATGGATAGTTCTGGTAGGATGCAAGGACCTACCCCAGTAAAGTCCACTATGATGAACAGGTAGCTGCATATGCTTGACTTAAAGCAACAACTATTTCTTATATTTCATGAAAATGAAGGTAATCTGGGAATTTTAAAAAGTTTTATTTTGTATTCACTAAAAAAATGAAAATGGCATCTGGAGCCATAATTGTGCATAAATAAGTAGACTTTTTAAAATATATATATATCCTTCCAATAATAAAAAATTACCCTTCTTCCCATTGTGACCTCATGGTACTTTTAGGTAAGAAAAAATTTAATAAAGTTAGTAAATAAATATCCAGTCTTACACATTTATTTTAAGTAAAAGTCTGATGATTAAAAGAAAATGATCTCTTTTTTTGTGTTACTTTTTTACCTCTCTCAGTTAACTCCTCTTGATCACCTCATGGCTTTGCTGAAATGATTCACTTTGGTTTGTGCTTTACTAGTTTCTCAAATATACACAGTTTGGGAGAAAACAGTATACACTACTATGCAGAGACCGCACAAAACTAACTGGTTGTTTAACAGGTTTCTAAAACAATAGGAAAATTTAAAGCAATGGAAACACACAGCATGAAATCTGTGTTTAAATTGCAAACAATAAGAAGTCATAAATTTTTATTCATATTAACACAATACCATGGACTATGAAACACCTGGTATTCTTCCATATATTTCTTTTGTCATAAAAGGGCAGTAGCCAAATTTACTGAATTTGATAGTCATGACATTAAGATATTACATACAGCCCTGTAGGATTTGGGGTTAGAAAATCATACTGTATTCTAACTCTTAATATATTTATTTTTAGAATATTTTCCCTTAGAAATAAATCAACACATTAGGACTTAGCTTATGTTTATAGAATTATGTCTAACTCATTGTAAAAAAAATTGTAAGTAAAAAATATGCAACATAAAAAAACAAGGAAATTCCTCAAATGCACACCACCCAGAAGTACCATTTTTTGTGCATGTCTTTTATTATTTATTTCTTTTTTTAATGAAATGGGACTAATAGAATATATGATATCCTATGCTCTCTTTCCTAACAATGTATTATAAAAATTTGTGTCACTGAATATTGCTTAACATAATTATTTTACTATCTAGTCATTGACTTTAAGCATATTTTTCATGAGCTTAATTTATGTGACCAATCTTCCATTGTTGGACACTTTAGCTGTTTTCAGGATTTGTTTTTGTTTTGCTAATAAGGCTGCAGCTAGCTGTAATTTGTTTTGCTTTTGTAATGTGTATATCTAGACATATTATCAAATATTTTCTCAATCTCACATTCTGAAAAGTGGCATGGTGAAAGGAGATGTAAAAAATGAAGGCAATGAACATTCATAAGAATTTGGATGCAACTACCTAACTATATTTGAAGTAGATTAAGTCAATTTATATTCCCACAAGCAGTTTATGTTCCTGAAATAGTGAACTACCAGACAAGGATAAAACATTCCATTAATAAATATTAAAAAATCCTGAATAATATACAGCATGCATAATTCGTGGATTTTCTAGGAGCAAAAAAAGAGATATCTCTAAACGTTAAAATCGAAGTGGGAGTTGAGAGCCAAGGGCATAGTGAATGAGATGCTGACCAGGAGCTATCAAAAGGCATCTGACCAGTGGCTCTTTGTTCTTGTTTCTTGATTTGTTTTTATGTCTGTTATTGAAGTGAGGGATACTTAGTGTAAAGTGCATAAATTGTATTTGCAAAGATTGGTAAATTTTTGCAAAACGAACATATTTAGACCATCCAGATCAAGTTACAGAATATTACCAGCACTCGAGATACATTCCTCCTGCTCTCTTCTACTTTTTATTTCTTTTCAAATGATAAGTACTTCAAAACCATACTTTCTTTTATTACTACATACATCCAGTTACCTGTTTTCCATCTTTAAATCAATGGAATGTTTGCCCCTATTTTCTTGTGATATTTATGCATGTTATTGAATATCTAAGTTGTGATTTTTTTTCTTACTACATGGAATTTTTTAATTAATAAACCATAATTAATTTACTATTAAATTATTGTATCTCCATAAATAGGATATAAGTATTCTGGTTGTTCCATATCCTTTTCAAAATTAGGTGGTTTTTTTTTCCATTTTACTTAGTTTAGTAGGACATAGTCATATATCATAATGTTTTAATTTGTCTTTTTCCAAATACCTAATTAGGTTGAGCCCCTTTCCTTGTAATTATGAAACATCCGGATGATTTTTTTAATGAAGTGCTTATTTAAATATTTTGTCTACTTTTTAAATGAGTGGGCTTTTTTTCTTATATATTGAATATATTTTTACCACAAGTCCTTAGTGATATATTTGTATATACGTACACGTATGTATTCGTGAAGTCTTTTCCTACTTTTGAGTTAGCATTTACTCTTTAATTTTGATGAAGTTAAGTTTATGAAATTTTCCTTTATGGCCATATTTTTGTGTTTTATTTAAGAAATCTGCCCATTCCAAGGTTTCTTCCAGTTTTATTATTTTACCTTTTATATTTATATTGAAAACTCATCAGTAACTAATTTTTGTGAATGCTGTGAGGTAGGACTCAGGATTCATTTTTCTTTTCTTTTCTATATAGATAATCAGAGATTTCTAGTTCTAGTCTGATGAAATATAAAATACAGGACTTAATTTGTTATACTAATCTTAAAATCGAACAAAATACAAGAGGTATCAGTTTTCTGACATAAGACAATAGATGGCATAGAGCTTCTGATTCTTTTAAAATCTTTTTTTTTTTTTTTTAAGATTTAAATTTATTTGACAGACAGAGATCACAAGTAGGCAGAGAGGCAGGCAGAGAGAGAGGAGAAAGCAGTCTCTCCACGGAGCAGAGAGCCCCATGCAGGGCTCGATCCCAGGACCCCGGGACCATGACCTGAGCCAAAGGCAGAGGCTTTAACCCATTGAGCCACCCAGGCGCCCCTGATTCTTGAAACTAAGAAACATACAAGATAAACTCTGTAATTACCTGGATTTTTTTGTGGAGGATACTTTGCCATTGTGAGACAGAGAAGTTAAGCCCAAACAGACGGCAGTGATCATGCTTAGGAGACCGAAATTTATGAGACAGTGTACCAGAGTGAAGACAAGTGTGCAGAGAAGAAACATCCCCTTGAACCTTTGACTAAACATTAGGTCACATATATATAGAGTGAGATTCTATGTGGTTTTGGAAAGAACAACTCTTAGAGAGGTAGGGGAATGCTGTGAGAATTTGGAGTTGCCGCTAAGTAGGATGGGGATGCATCAAATACCCAAGGCATCACCAAGATACTTCAGAAAGCCCATGCTTTAGAAACAGGGCTGTGGTAGTCTTAGAGTAAGGGCTACTTTAAAGCAGTGGTTTGCAACTAGGGAATATTTGGTCTCTGGGGACCATGTGTCAATATATAGAGACATTTTGGTTGTCACAATTAGGGGGCAAATACTATTGGCATGAATTGGATAGAGTTTATGGAGACTGCTAAACATCTTACAATGTAAGGACAGTTTCTTCCAACAAGGAATTATGTGGCCTAATAAGTTAATAGTGCCAAGTTCAGAACCTGATGATCTAGCATAACAAAGCCTAAAATGAAACTTTCACAAGACAAAGTCATCAATCAGTTGTTTGTCTACCAAAATATATCACCCTTTACAGGAAGACAACTTAATCCAGATTCTTAGCAATGTAGTATTCGCAATGTCCAAAATACAATATTTACTAGATATATGAAAAAGCATGGACATTTGATCATTAACAGAAGAAAAATAAAACAGTTGATAAAAGTAGACCCTAAGACAAAATAACAAAAAATGATATATAGATTTAAAAGTCAAGATAAAAATGTAGCAATTTATTTAATATCTATGTGGATAGTCCACTGTTCCCAAACTACTTATTGAAAAGATTGTCTCTTCCCCCAGGCAACCATGTATATGTGGGATTATTTCTGAAATTACAACTTTTCTGTTTGTCTACTATTGTGGGAATTCCATGCTATTTTAATTTGTACAGCAGTGTAATTCTTAATATCTGTGTTTTTAATTAAATCTATTAACAGATTTAAATGTTAAATCATTTAAAGTATCATCTTTTAAGCATTTATTTAGTTTTTCCTCAATTTATTATCATTATTGTTTTCCTTTTTCTATATAGAGGTCTTATATATATTAATATATTATATATATATATATATGTATATATATATATATATATATATAAAGACTTATTTCTAGGTATTTTTTTGTATACTAGTTGGAAATAGTAACTTCTAAAATGTTTGCTTTTCTAGTTGCCTGCAGCTAATATATAGAGATGAAAGAGAAATTTGTATGTTGCTTTTATTCAGTGCTTTCTAAAATCACTAAAAATTCTAGTAGTATATATGTAAATATTTTAGCACAGTATATTCTAAATATACATGCAATTTTAGAATGATAGCTTTGTTTCTACTTTTGCAATTTATAAATCTTTTATTTACTTTTCATCCCTAAATGGACTGGCCAGAACCTCTAGTGTAGAATTGAGTAGAGGTGAGAGTACCCACTCTGGTTTTAATCCATAATAGCATGGGGAAACCTTTTAATATTTCACCATCAAGTGTGTCTTTGCTATATATATGTTTTTTAAGTGGCTGACTTGTATTAGATTGAGATCAAGAAACATTCTATCTTTAATTTATTCTAATAATTGTATAACGAATGGGGTTTTGTTTTTTGGTTTTGTTTGTTTGTTTTGATTTTCTTGCACCATTTGAGTAATCATACGATTTTTTATCCTTATTTGGTTACCATGGTGAATTACATTGATTAACTTATAAATTTGAAAATAATGTTACATTTATGAATAAAACAATCTTCCTAGTGGCACATTATAAGTTTTATACATATCTAGCCTCAATTTATTATTATTTTGTTTAGGATTTTGCAGTTAGGTTTGTGAATCTTTTACTATACATTCTCATTATGTCTTTACCAGGTTTTGATATTGAAATCATATTTTTATCTTTTTATTTTCTCATACCATTTTTTCTAAAATTGATATTGGTCTTCCTTAAATGTTTAAACAGCATTTAAGGAGACCTTAAAGGAAGGAAGCCAGCATATATAGCTGTAAAGCCATATAACTATGAGGCTCACTTTGTGAAAAAGCTTTCAATGAAAAAGTTCAATTTCTCACACACACAGGACTATTCATATTTCTGTTCTTCATGTGCTTGTTTTCTTAAGTTTCTTTTCAAAGAACATGTCCATCTAAATTTTATCTAAATTAAAATTGCTGCATTTGGTCCTAACGCCATAACTGATACGTATCATCTCCCTTTGTTTCCATCCATTGTAGATTCCCTTTACTCTCAACTACATCTGTTGGCGTGGATGGCTTATCTCATGGCTTGATGCACTTGGGCATTTTGGTTGAACCTCCAAACACTGTCTAAATAAAATTTTTAAAAAGTTAAAAACATGACTATCATCCAAATGGGAAGTGAACACATATTAAAGATTAAGATTTATGTTATGCATTAATGGTAAAAAATGCCAAAGTTGGTTTCACCTCGATATTTGCTCATCATTTTCCTTTTAGCTTAAAAATCCTCCATTACCCTATATCTAATCTGTTACTAAATTCATCCATTTAAGTGTTTGTTTCAGTTAATTATGTTTCAGTTTTTAATTTTCTCTTTGATTCATTTTTTGTATTTTCTAGTGTTCTGGCAAAATTCTCCATATCTTCCTTTATTCAGTTTCCTGTCCGATAAATGAGATATCTGAATAGCCAATGATTTTAAAGTGTATTTTTTTCCCTTCTTGGATTTTAATAATTATCTTCTATTTCCTAGCATACGTGTCTACATTATAGTGATTACTGGACATTAAGCTTGCAAAATTATAGAAGCTCTGAATGATATTATGTTCTTTCCTGGATAGTTCAATCTTCTGGAAAGCAAACAAACTATGAGCAGATCATGTTAATCTAGCCACTTCAGAAGTCTTCAGGGATATTACCTAGGGCCACTCTTTTTTGACAGTCTTAAAGTCAAATTTTCTTTTCTCTAGTTCCATGAAATTGAAAATTCTACTTATCTTTTTTGGTTTCTTAACAGCTACTTTTTTGCTTGGTTTTTCAGTGTCTTGCCTTGAATACTCATAGTCTAGGAATCATCAAATGCCTTAAATGGAAATTGTGAGCTAAATGTTAGACTCGTTTCTGTGTGATTGCCTTTTGTTTGGCATTGTGCATTTTCAAACCCTAGAGATTGTGGTAGTACCAAATTTTACATCTGTTTCTCTGATCCAGTGATACTCTCACAAGTTCTAAATTGTACCTTTATATTGCCTATATCTAATTATAACTTTATATTGCCTTACAATCTTACACTTCAAATTTCAAATGTCTTAAAGTGACCTTGAATGTAAGATTATCTCAGAGCATTCTGTTTTTCTCTGGTATCTTGGCCCTTTGTATAATGGCTTCCTTTTTTGCTTTCCTGTCTTCAAATAATGGTGTCTTGGTGTCTTCTCGTTCTCTCGTTTTCTCTATCCTCTTTTCCTTCCTTCTTCCATGTCTTTCTCTTTCATTTTCCAGCTACTACAGTTAGTTTTTGTAGTTTTATTATCCAGATATCATAGTTCTGATACCAGGTACTCCATCATAGCAAGAAACTACTATTTGTTAAAAGAAACACAAAATAAAGTAATAAAAATAAGATCACAAATAAATTTTTAAAAAATACAAATAAAATACTGGGAAGAAATATAAAGGCAAAAGCCATTTTCTTTGAAAATGTAGTAAAAAATAGGCAATCATCTGGCATATGTTATCAAGAGAACTTTGAATACCTTTATATTTAATTAGAAAATTCTGATGACAGAAAATTTTATAAATTATTAATTACCTTAAAACTAGTCCCAAAAGAGAGAGAACAGAAGACAAGTCACAGACTAGGAGAAAATATTTGCAAAAGGCACATCTTTTATTTTTATTTTTTGTTTTTTTAAAGATTATTTATTTATTTATTTATTTGACAGAAGAGGGAGCACAAGCAGAAGGAACAGCAGAAAAAGAGAGAGAAGCAGGCTCCCTCATGAGCCAGGAGCCCAATGTGGGTCTTGATCCCAGAACCCTGGGATCATGACCTGACCCGAAGACAGCTGCTTAACCGACTGAGCCACCCAGGACCCAGGTGCCCCAAGACACATCCTTTAAAGGATTGTTGTATAACATACAAAGAACAATTAAAACTCAACAATAAGAAAACAACCTGATTAAAAAGTAGGACAAAGATCTGAGAGGCCCCTCACCAAAGAAGATACACGGATAGCAAATAAGCATCTGAAAAGATGCACCATATCCTATGCCATCAGGGAAATGCAAATTAAAACAAGGAGGTGTCACTACACACCTATTAGTGTGACCAAAATCTGGAACACAGACAATATTAAATGCTGATTTTCATTCATTGCTGATGAGAACATGAAATGGTATGGCCACTTTAGAAGGAAGTTTCACAGTTTTCATAAAAGCTAAACATACTTTTACCGTATGATCCAGAAAATCAAACTCCTCAGTATTTATCCAAAGAAATTTAAACTTAGTGGGTGATTGGGTGGCTCAGTTGGTTAAGTGGCTGCCTTTGGCTCAGGTCATGATCCCAGGGTCCTAGGACCGAGTCCCACATCAGGCTCCCTGCTCAGCTGGAGCCTACTTCTCCCTCTTCCTTTGCACCTACCCTTGCTTGTGTTCTCTCTCTCTGTGACAAATAAATAAAATCTTAAAAAAACCAAAAAACAAAAACCTTATGTCTACCCAAAAAACCAGCATATAGATGTTTATAGCAACTTTATTCATAATTGCCAAAACATTGAAGCAACTAGGTAATGTCCTTTATTAAGCAAATTAATAAACTTCAGAATTCCAAACAATGGAGTATTATTCAGCACCAAAAATAAATGAGCCAAGAGGTTATGATATGATATGGACATATTATTAAGTCAAAGAAGTCAGTCTTGAAAGGCTACATACTCTGTGATTCCAGCTATATGACATTTTGAAAAAGACAAAACTATGGAGACAGCAAAAAAACAATGGTGGTAGTGGCCAGGAATTGAGGGAAAAGAGATGAATAGATGGAGTACAGGGGATTTTTTGGGCAAAAAATACTCTGTATGAAACTATAACAGTAGAAACGCACCATTATACCTTTGCCCAAACCCATGGAATGCACAACACCAATAGTGAACTGCAATGTCTAAGGTAAACTATGGACTTTGGGTGATAATAATGTGTCAATGTAGGCTCATCAGTTGTAACACTAATGGAAGGGAATGTTGATGATGGAAGAGGCTATGTGAGTCTGGTGGGGAGGGGCAAGGCTATACCTGGACGCAGGGGGAGGGAATGTCTGTACCTTCTTTAATTTAATTTAGCTGTAGAGAAAAAATGAATATTATCACTGTCAAGGAAGTTGGGAAAAAATTCCGCCTTAGGAAAAGATGATTTCATAGTTGTAAATAAACTTATAAGAAAAAATATTTTTATTTCGTACATAAATCACTTTGGAGAATAGAGATAGAAGGGAATGTCTCCAGGTTGTTTTGTGAGGCAATATAACTTTGAAACTGATCCTAGATGAAGACAACAAAACAAAAAGTTATAGATCAATCTTCCTTTATGAATATAGAAACATTCTAAATACTTCAAAGGGCAACTGAATCTGCCATGTATAACTAAAATTAAATGCAAGACAAACTAAAACAAAACATCATAACCATGAAAGATTTTCCCAGAAATGCAGACATTTTAATATTAGAACTCTCTTCTTTCAGGCTGCCTGGGTGTCTGAAGGGGTTGGATGTGTCTGACTCTCTGTTTTTGATCAAGTCATGATCTCTGGATAGTGAGATGGAACCCCAAGTGGGGCTCTGTGCTTAGCACAGAGTCTGCTTGAAGATTCTCTCCTACTCCCATCCCCCACTCACATACCCTCTCTCTCTCTCTCTCTTTCAAATAAATAAATCTTTAAAAAAAAAGCAAACTTTTTTTTTTTTTTGCTTTACCATAATGTATTGAGGAGAAAATAACATAGGCATGCAAAGAGTCACATAAACAATTTAAAAAATTTGTCAGTGATTTATGATTTAAAAACAAAAACAAAAACAAAAACAAGCCTGTTTTCAAATTTGGAAGAAAAGGGAATTTGTATAAATCTAGTTTTTATTTAGGGTTGTTAAGAACTCTTGGCCTTTAAACGGAAAATGAGTTTTTGAAAAGATTATCACAAATAAAATCTTTAAATCTTAAAAAAAAAAAAAAAAAAAGCGGGGGGAGCACCTGGTGTTTCAGTCGGTTAAATGTCTGCCTTTGGCTCAGGTCATGATCCCGGGGTCCTGGGATCAACTCCATATTGTGCTTCCCTGCTCAACAGGAGCCTGATTCTCCCTCTGCACCTCTCCCTGCTCATGTGTTTTTTCTCTCTCTCTCTCAAATAAATAAATAAAATCTTAAAAAAATATTATTATAAAACTAATAAAATTATTGGCTCATTTTGAGACTCAGGTTCCTGGCCAGGCCACAGAAAGCAGCGGCTGCTACCACATTGCTCCCCTGGTTGGTTAAGAGCCAAACGCTCCCAGTTTGCTTAGCTTCCCATTGTGCCCCAGGAACTCAGTGTTACAGAACCCCTGCTATCTGCTCCATGATCACTTCTACTCCGCAGACTCAGTCCCGCAGTTGCTATCACCGCCAGGACCACAAAAAGAGTGCGCTGATGCTCCCACTGCTGCTCGTTCTTAGCTGATTCATTAAAGTTGGCTGAAGTTTTGTTTGATTGAGGAATTTCTGCTCTCGTGTAGAGGACTCATTCTTAGCTTTCAATTTTGAGGGGATTCTTTGTCTCTCACTAAGATTTTTCATAGGAAGGGTGCTAGTAGTCCAAAACAATGACAGATATCCATGACAAATAGCATCAAGAAAGACTGACCACTAGAACTGGTCCTACTTTACAATTACTAGATAGATATAGTAAGATCAGGAAAAGAAAGAAACAAATGGATTGAGAAGGAAGAAACAAAGCCCTTCCTGATACACAGATGTTAGGATTGTCTGAACAAAAAATTTAGACAATCTGTAGACAACCATTTGAATTAATAAAGCTTAGAAGTTTTGCTAGAAACAAACCAGTATTTTAAAAAAATCAATTTTTTATACCCAACAAGAAATTAAAAATGGAATTTTGATAAATATTTCATTTATAATAGCAACAAAACCAATTCAGTGCCATGCAACAAAACCAATTAAGTGCCATGCATAAGAATAAATCTAGTAAATATTGGTTAAAAGCTTTAAAATATAATATTATTTTAGGATCTAACAGAAGATCTAGAAAAAGATTTTTACTATTCATATTTAGATATAAGAAATATTACAGAGATTACAATTCTTAAATAAATCTATATAATCAATACAATTCCATTTAAAATGTCTAATGTGATTTAAAAAAAAAAACTAAACTCAAAAAACTGAGTCTAAAATTCACATGAAAGAGTAAAGGGCCAAGAGATAATTATAAAACAAAATTAAATCGTTTGGTGATTGCATCGAAAGAGTTGTGCTTATCCTCATACTTGTTATGCATGTAATGATGTAGCATTAAGAATAAAAGTTGCTGTAGGCTTTTGATAACCTTTTTCAGATTAAAGAATTTCCATTCTATTCCTAGTTTGCTATTTTTTAATCATAAAAGGATGTTGAATTTTATCAAAATGTTGGGCATCCATTGAGATGATTATAAGCTTTTTATTTTTCTCCTTTATTAACATGGTGAATAAGTTTCATGTCATTAACCTTTCTTGCATTCCTTTGATAAACTCTGCTGGCTTGTAATTTAAAAAATAATTGATAAATGCAGTTTACTAATTTTATTATAGGATTTTTTTTTTCATCTAGTCTGGGAAGTGAGATTTATTATATTTTTCTTTCTAGTATGGTATTCATATAGACTTTGTGGGGGGGGTTCTTTTTTGGCTCTTTGGAATGGTGTTTGGTTCTTGAAAGATGAGCAGAACTGACATCTAAACCTGGATTTGATTTGTTCCTGTTGTTTTTGGTTATTTTAAGTTATTGATTCTATTTCTTTAATGGTTTTAGATTTATTTAATGATTTAATAGTTCCATATCATCCAGATTTAATTCTAATCTGATTCTTGACAGTCCCTTTAGCAATTCCATAACCACCCTTTTTAGCTCCCAAAACAACCTCACTCTGGAAGTCAGTCAGTAATTAGTGAAATCCCCCAAATCTTTAACAGTTTCTCCATATGTTCTCTTCACATTCTTCTTCCATGCTAACACCTAGCTGACACTTGAAGACAGTGAGTCCTGTGAAACCCTTTGAAATCCTCCATATGGATGTCCTCCATATTCCCCACACCTAAAATAACCCACCTTGCTCTCTTGAAGGAACAATCAGTAATTATTGCTTCAGCTCTTTTTCCTGGCTGGTCCCTGGAACAGTGCCTCTGTGAAGTCCCCTCAAATGATCTCTCCTATATGTTTCATACTGTTGTGCTTAAGGGTGACAGAGATTTTTTTGTTTGTTTGTTCTTTGTTTGTTTTCAGTCCTTACTGCTACTTCTGGAAAATCTCCCTACCCTTAGGATCATTCAGATTTAACAAATCTCTTGTCATCAACATATATTGCACACACTCCGAAATGCACCAAGGTGAGTGGGTGTGCCGTGCCCTCTAGGTCCAGGAAATTGTGGTGTTTATTGTAGACAATTAAAAAAAATAAAAACAATAATAAAACCAATACAAATGTTACTTTTTTTTTTATTACTCATGTAATTCTAAAAATGCTAAGGTTACCCTCTCCACGTGGTTAATAGAATCCATTCCCCTGTCTACTCAGGCACGAATCTTCAGCAATTCACTCTTATTTCCTTTATTGTTCTCTCTCTTCTCTTCAGGTAGATATTCCCTTTTCTTTTCTGGCTACTGTCTAACTTCTTTCCTTAGAGTCACACTCAAGGAGAGAGCTTTTCTTTTTAAGTTATTTAATATTTCAGTATTATTAAATAATTATAATTTAATTCTCTGACTGCTCTTTCTTAAATATAATTCGATTTGTATCTGCCTCTCCACCTCCATACCTTTTCTCGACCTCCATATCCTCCCAGTAGCTACTCTTGCGATGATTACTTATGATTACTTGTGATTACTTGTGATTTCCTTGTTGCTAGATTCAGTGGTCCATTCTTATTTGTCATTTTCTCCATTTACTCAGAGGGTAGCTATATAATCATCACATGGTTTCCTCAGTTCCTCACTTCAACAGAGCTCTGGTGCTACTCAGATCTCAACCTTCTGATGCTGGCAGCCTGGGTCATTCCTTCTCTCAATGATGAAGAGTGACGGAGTTTGCTTCGTTGCAGTGTGGGGAGAAGTAAGGGCTAAATACAAACATTTTCTTCCAATCTATATTCTCACTACTTCTTGGCCTTTCACAGCTTGACATTTGAGTCCTCTTCTTCCCACCAACCCCTCAAACTTCTACATTTCTACCACTTTATGGCAGGATTCAGATTCCCTAGGGATATTAAGTTTTTGTTGTTTTTGTTAATTGTTAGGTTCTATGATTCTCTCTGTTTTTTTTTGTTTGTTTGTTTTTTTTGATTTTACTTATTTATTTGACAGAGATCACAATTAGGCAGAGAGACAGGCAGAGAGAGAGGATCAAGCAGGCTCCCAGTGGAGCAGAGAGCCCAATGTGGGGCTTAATCCCAGGACCCTGGGATCATGACCTGAGCCAAAGGCAGAGGCCTTAACCCACTGAGCCACACAGGCACCCCTGATTCTCTCTGGTTTCTATAGTTTCCTCAAGTTTGATTTTGAAGAAGGAATCAGCAACCCAAACTAATTTCCAATCTTAATGAGAATCTGTGAAGTAAAGGGTCAACTCAGCAGGCTAGAGCTCTTCAAGCCCTGCACTTGCAGATAAAAGTCTGTCTTCAGGAGGACTAGCCCTTGACCTACAGCTGTGCATAGAATCTCTGAGCCCTTAGAATGTCCTGCCTGGTCAGAGGGTCTTAGCATATCTCAGCCTTTGGGCCATATTGCATCTGTTTGACCAGATAGTTCATGCTAACGAATTGACTTTGATTAATGCCTGTTTCTGTGTGTCTGAAGCTCTGGGCCACACTATGCAGACTGGGAAGCTAAGGTCAGTCATGCTGCTGCCGCCTGCCTATGTGACTAATCCTCAATCAAATCCCTGGATGCCAGGGCTTGAGTGAACTCCCTGGTTGATAATGTCGTGCCCCATTGCTGGGAGCATTGTGTCCCTGTGCAACTTTCCTGGGAGAGGACACTTGGAGGCTCTAGGTTTCTCCTGGTCTTTGTCTACATGTTTTTTCCCTTGGCTGATTGGGATCTGTATCCTTTTTTTGTAATAAAGTGTAACCATGAGTATAAGAACTTGGAGAGAGTCCTTCAAGTGAATCATTGTGTCCAAACGTATAGTCTTGGGGATTCTGACACAGAACCAGATATCTAAAATAAGGGTATAAAAAGATTGGGATTTTGGAGAGTAAAAAGGATGTGAGGAGAATTTGTTTGGGAAGAGCTGTGCTGTGACTTCCACACACTTCAAGTTTCATGAGAGACTTTACCAGGATTCCTAGGAGAACTTCCATCCTACTGGATCAGTGTTTGACTCCCTCTTAGAACATGTGACCTGATTAGTTGTGTTTGAGGTAGGAATGATGATAAAGGGTGCTCTTGTGCAGAGTGTGGCATGTACTTAAACCACAGGACAAATAATACATGTATGAATTCTGTGAACAATATGGGTCATGCCTCCCCTCCCCCACACACACAGGCACGTACACATGGTGAAAGAGAGGCAAACAGATAAATATTATGGGTCTTTTCTTAGCCTTGTCCAGCAGTGCTGCCTGTAGGAACAAAGAAACCTTAGCAAAAAGAGAAAATTCTGGAGTTCTATAGGCCAGATAAAATAGCCTGTCTTAACTGTACCAAGGAGCTTCATGTAAGAGATCTCAAACAAACAAACAAATAAACAAACCAAAAACAACCCTATAAAATCACCCACCAAAACATGTAGTCAGCTTTAAGTACATGCCGGGTCTGGGGAGTACAAACTCAACAAAATACTCCTCAAGTAAGATTTTTTCTACTTTTCCCTTATCTCCCTCCCCATTCATACCCAGTGGAATGTGACCAAACACCCGATGGGTAAGATGAGAAAGAGGGGTTGAAGCATAAGGTAGGAAAAGATAGGATTGCAGCACTCTTTCCTGACCTACTGCTTAATACAAGTTCAAATAGAGTATAGGAAAAGATTTAACTTCAAACCAAGTTTAGAATTTTAAGACTAGATATATTTGGTGACTGTATTGTGATTGCATTATGATTAAACCACAGGACATCTTGTTGCCTAAAATTGATTGGAAAGTTATGGGGCCATGGGAGTTTTCTTCCAGGGGTTGGGGAGAAACTTTTCTTACTAAACACAGTTTAAAGAGTTGTTGAGGGGAAAACAAAACAAAACAAAACAAAACAAAACATTGTTTCATTCTTATACCCAGAAGGCTTCCTTGTTTAATATATCTGTAACACATACATTGTACATGTTTGTAAGAGTGTGGTTCAGGTTTTAACGTTCAGTCTTTCTTCCCCTGTGGATTGATACAAACTCTTCAACAGGAATAACTAAGGGAGAACATGGTCTTTTCTTCCTCTGAGTAATATTGTTATTTGTTTTCTTATGGCTTTCATTTGTTGATCTTTGCTCCCATGGATACAGCAGCAAGGAGATCAGAGGAATGGACTGTGTAGGAAGTTAGTACCATACCCATTCCACTGCGCCCTGTTGTCTAATTGCTATCTCTGCCCCACATTTACACTGGATGCCCCTGGCATGACCTGGCCATCAGGTTTACAGAAAGAAGGGCTCGACGCCCTGTCAGAGGAGAAATGGATATGAGTGAGACTGCAGAGACCTCTTCTCAAACTCCTCATTTCTTCCCAGAAGTGTAGGCTCTTGGAGAGTAAAGCAGCCACTCTGAGCAGAAGAATTGGATAACGATGGTCCCCCATATAATAAAGGAGAAGAGGATGCTGAGAGACGGATTTGACAGTGTGCTACCCCACTGCATTGCAATTACTGGATTTTTCAATGAGCCTTTGCAGAATTAAGGAAAATTCTGGAAGATAGAAACTGTGCAGTTGCTTATTTGTCATTTGTTTGTTTGTTCGTTTTTAACTGTCAGTGAGCTTTAAGATTAGTTTAGTCCTCATCCCCTGGAAGAGGTGAGCACGGCCTCTGTTAGCAGAGCAAGTTCCAAGAGTCTGCCAAGGTGGGAAAAAACATTTGGAAGAGAAAGACAGGCAGTGGCGAGGAAGCTGTTGCTAATCATAAATTAACTAGGTCAGTCACACAGAAAAAGTTGGGCCCAATACTCTTTTTGGCAAGTAGGGACTTGAGGTTTTTATATTTGAATAGTCTTCCAAGTAGGGGTAGGTTAAGGTGGAGTTAGTCCTGTGGACTCAGTGACCTTTAGTCAAATACCAAGTCTCAAAACATGATTGGCCAGGGGCAGATGGGGCCACATAAATAAAATCTGCTTTTAAGTTTAATTATATCAATAGAGCAACAAGTACTATGTTTACATATTCAGGACTGATAGTTGATGGATTTTTCTTATATTAACCATTTAAGTAAGATAATTATTTGCCATTCTGTGACATTTAATTATAATGCTATGACTGATCTACATAGTTTGAAGGGAAAAATTGCTTTATATGTCATTTAAGATTTGTATGAACACATTTAAACTGCAGAAAAGATTGCTTGGAAAAATGCAGAGGTGGCTCCCAAGAGCTCTTGATTACCTTCTATATCAAGATCATTTTTTAAAAACCGGCTGTATTATCACAGCATAATTTCAAGGTGACCACCTGTCAAAGAGCTTCTGGGAAAAAAGGCAAAATGTCTCTCTCTCTTATTTGTGCACTTATTTTTATAAACATTTCTAATATTCCAGAGGGTATTGCAGGCTAAAATTTTAATGAGATCGCAATAGTTAGCAATGAGTAAATAACATGAATTCTCAGTTGACATAAATTTTATGCCAGGTTTGAATGATGAAGGTAAAAGCTATCACGGAGACTGGAAACAAATTTATTAGCAGATGTTTGGTTGTGCAGGAGAGATCTACATGAATAACAAAGCTTACTCTATTCCTAGCGAGAGCTCTCAATTTCTCTTTTTCCCAGGAAGTGCATTGTACTCTGGACTGAGTTGAGTCATAATTAAGCTGTACCAAGAAAACATTCAAGTGACAATGACTCGCAAATGATCAGATTATTGTGGGTTTAGCTTAGGGCTTCACCAGCTGGAGTGATTTCTCTATTATACCCATATGTCTGTTAATAAATTTGATTCAAATGTGAAACAATTACAGATATTTTAGAGACTGGGCAGAACAATTAAAAACAAATAAGGTTGTTCTTGTGACTTGGTCTTCAAATGAACGAAGAAACTGAAATGATGGCACTGAAAAATGCGACTTGGCTAATGATTACAAGATGAGAAAAAGCAGTTAGCAAGTTGTGAATGTCTTGTCTCAGACACAGTGTGTCGGCCCATCCCATCCCACTGGATGGCTAAAGACAGTGAAACTTACAACACATTACGTATTGTGCAGACTTCAAAGGAATGCCAGTCTTATCTTCCTGAGTTTACTTCATAAATGTGTCCATGAACGTGGAGGGGAAAGATCATTAGCACAGTGAGATTAAGAAGAAATAATTTGGAACAAAATACCGTGCTTGCAAAAGAGTGTCTTGATGAAGATAAACATGGACAAAGGGAATTTCTAGAGTTATTCTTTCAAAATGAACTAGCTCTCTGAAGGAGAAGAGGCTTCCTCCTTCCTGGAAATGGTCAATTTTCCCCTTTCCCTAAATCTGCTCTTTGAGCTGAAGATACGTTATTTGCAATGTCCCACTGTCTCTTATTACATATCCCGGTTTAAATGATCTCAGAAAGTTGGCTACAGTTCTGTGCAATCTTTATAAATTCACGATCTTACAAAAAAGGGTGTTACCGAAACTGCTGACCTCTCCCATCCTCACATCTTACAACAATGCTCTCCTGACAGCTGTATTAGCAAAACTGTAAATCTAGTAAGGAACATATTAAAATGGAAAGGTCAGTACATGTCAGAAATGGTAAAGTGTAGATAACTGATAGAAAATTACAAATTGGGAACCGCTTTGAAGAAGGCAAAAGACCATTGACTGGTTCAATATATTTGAACTTCAGAACATTTGTATTAATGGCTTGAATCACTGCGAATTCTTTGGAAATTGATCAAATCGTTTATTCTTCTTTGAGGGGGGTACTTTTTCTACTCTTTATCCTTCTTGCTCACAAACTGATGTGTTCCTTCCTCAGAGCTGTTTTTTACAGTAAAATTCTTGTTTCCTCTTTGTAGAAAATAACACGGTTTCTGGAAGAAGCAGTTAATATTTACCCAAATGCTGGGATTGGTTGAGGGGTAAATAAACCCACGAGAGTTCTATTTTTAAAAAAGCAGCAGTATATGCAGGTATATAAAACAATGTCAGAATTACTTGTCATCGGAAGAGCAGCGTGTTAACATAGTACTTATTTGTTTTTAAATGAGTTAGTTTTGGTTTTTGGAATGAAAGGCAAGCTTGAAAGGATACTTCCCTGGTTGAAATAAATGAACAGTTGTGTATTCAAAGACCAAATGCCACAGTGCTCCTATGTTGCCTTCTTAAAGACCTGTAAGAAGGACAGTTTAGGGACAGCTCCCAATTTTACATACAGATAATGTTCTCTGAGTAGTCTGCAGTTAGCCTGGGACCAGCTTCTGAATTCGGGGAGGTAATTAGAACATTACTATTACATTGGGATCGTTGCATTTTCATGTTAATTTTCTCACGTGTTTGGAGTAACTGTTTGACACTTGATTATATAGGCAGGGCGGCTGTTGTTTCATTTTGATGGACAAACAAGGTCAGGCCCTGAGAAGCAAAAGGATTTGCCACGTTCGTTCAACCAGCCGGTGAAAGGGTGGCCTGAAACAAAGGGTGTTTAACGCTGCGAGTCCAAGGCTGCCTAATACAACAAAGGCATCTGAGGCCAAATAAATGTAGAAGTTCCTGAAGCATCTAGATAAATCGTTAGATGTTAAACCCGTAACAGATTAGTGAAGGTCATCAGGTGTTCCTAATATACATCTCCTGCTTCTTCAGGCTAAGGTCATGGAGGGCGGCCACGCAATCCCCTATAAAACCTTTTGCCATCGCTGTCAGCGATGGGGTCCTGGACTCCAGGCCTGTTGGCCTGTCCCAGTGAGCCATTTCTCAAGTTCTTATCTTCCGGATACAGAAGCATATTACTAGGGAGTGTGAAGGGAGGTTGACTTTAATCTTAATTGCCTGCATGCATAACAGTATTTTTTAAATGATCTCACTCTGTAAAATATAAAACCCTACCACCCCACAGAAGTCAGAAATCCTAGAGTGGAGCAAAGGTTATTAGAAAAGAAAAGCCAAGCTTGCAGTTACTCTGTCTTCTCTCTCTCTGAATTTGCCATCAAAATACAGACGCAGTTCCAAGCAGAGCACAGATTACAGAAGCCACAGTCCATGCAGCTACTCTACCCCTGCTCAATTCGCAGGCCAGGCCACGTACTTATCTAAATGTTATTTCAGTTTGTTTTTTTCTCTGATGTTAGAATGCTCTTCTGAAATCTTTGTTCAAATAACCTGTCTTTGCAAATAGCTCAGCGTACATTATGAGTGCCGTGCATGTGGCTTTGCCCATAATAGATGTTTTGTTAATCAACATTTAAGTTTTGCTATGATTTATGCCATGATTAAGGCGCTTCCTTAACCTCGTTAGGGAGTTATCCAATTCTACTAAAAAAAAACTACGGAGGCCAGACGTGGCTTCAAGCACTGGAATGTCTTTGTTAGTCAATACAAGGTAAACATAAACCAGCTTCCTTCGATAGTACCTATGTTCTGGTATTTATATACCGAAGGTTTCGAAATCCAAACTAGTAACATGTTGTACTTTCAGTTGCTTGTATGACAGTCTGTGATCTAATGTCACAAGAGAAACAATGGGCAAAAATCATTTACTTCCTAAATGTAGGCATCATGGGGTTGGGAGGATGTAGGGCTCTGGGTTGGCTTCATATGCGGACAGTTAATCTGATTGAGAACATTACGGTGTCCAGTCCTGAGCAAAAAGTTCAGAACTAAAGCCTCTGTGGGGCAGAAACTGCTGTTTCTAGAACCCATGCCACTGTTGAGCTTGAAAAATTTTCAACAACATTTCAGTGCTTGGTACCAGCTGTTTTTCAGGCACGTGAAAATTTCAGATATATCTCAAGGTAGATGAGAAGGGTGATCAAGGGTATAAAGTTCGTAATATGTCAAATTTCTCCTCAGACGTATCTTCAGTACACACATGCTTTCGAGCCAGAGAATTCGGGTTTGAGCCCTGCCTGGCTAGTCCTGTTGCTTATTTCCCTGTTATTTTGGGCAAGTTATTTTAGATCCTAGGTTCTTCATTTCCTCATTCACAAAGTGTACAAATAAAATCTGCTTTATTAACTTACACATGCTTAATTGCCTAGCAAAATTGTTGACATTAAAATAATAGTAATTATTACTAGTATTTGTATTGGTTTTTATTAGCATTTAATATGATGATACATGTGAAAATACCCTGAAAGTTCTAAAACACCATATGCAGCCACTTACTACTGTAATTACTGTTCGACATTATTATTTTCTAAGCATACAAACAGAATTTTAGATTTGATATACATATAACATTTCAAAACTAAGTTTTAAGGCATCAAGTGAAAATATTTTTATTTATACATGTACATTTATAAAAATATGTGTGCATATACATATTTAATATCATTTTGTATTTCACTATCAAAATTACTCATCTAGAAATATTACTGTGTCATCTTTGCTGACCTGAGGAGTTTTTTTTTGTTTGTTTGTTTTTCTATTGTATCTATTAAGAGGGTATCAAAACAATCTGTGTCATAGATTTGTGGGGAGAATTAAATGGAGCAGGAGTACTTAGAGATAGACCCTCAATGATTATTAGTTAACTAGGGATCTCAAAGGACTGAACTATAGCTGAGTTAACTTTTAAAACATCACTTTCAGCTCCAATACCATATCACTCTTTACACGTTTTTCTATATGTAAAAAATAACATACATGTCAGAAAGAATAAATTGATGTGACTTAGAGGCAATGTGTATGCTTTTTACTATGGAAGATCCTGAAATCCTTAATTTCTCACTATCCTGTGGGTGAACGTGACTCTTTGGGTTTTATAACCCTGTACCTTCCTGGAAGTCCAACACATGAGAGTTTTTCAGTATATGTTGCTTGGTGGAGTCAACAAAATATAAATGATGAGAGTAGCACTACCATGGAAGGAGAAGGTGATGAAATTACCTGAGGGCATCCATCGCTCTTAGGCATGTATTTTCCTAGACAGCTGCAGGATCTAGGCTATTATCAGTCCTTCCTTAAGGGGACAACGTGCAAGTGTACAGCATGCAATGTGTCAGGATAGCCTGTTTCCACATGGTGTTTCTTCCTTCCTGCCCAGATCATACCCCCACGTAGAGTAACGGGCATTGTTTATGCAGAGCACTGCTGTAATAATTTGTTCTCAGGATATAGGAAATAGCACATATTTCTGCATGACCCAAATGGGGCATTCCTAAAAGATGTGATAATTGCTACATGCTTGGCATTTTTATCTACAGAAAGGTAAAGAAAAACTGTCCTGATGGCTTTTCTAAATTAAGCTCTCTCATTGATTCAAAGACGCCAAGTCAGGACACAGAGATATATTTGGATTTTTAAATGTTTTCTTTGTTTTATTTTTCCTTAAATCTGAGCAACATTTACAGGTCTCTTTTCCTCAAAAAAACCCATACCGAACATATGTCTATTTCATTTAGATCCTAAGCTAAAGGAGAACCATGTGCTCCAGCAATGATCTATGTTGCCTCAGGGCTTGGGAGAATTTAATCATTTATTTGGATCCACAGATAATTGCCTAGTCAATAAACTTTGATGTGGGAATGTAAATGATTGCATTTGAAGATTACATTTGAAGTGTTTATAATCATGCCCAAATTTTAGGATTTCTGTGAATATTTTAAAATATATGCTGGAACAGAATGATTAAAAAAAAAAAAACACCTTACAACTTTACTCTGCTAATTAGCTTTCCATTGGAAAAAAATAGTGAATCCTAGATTACTTGAAACAGATTTTACTTCTTCTCTAGTAAGGGGATTCTTTAAAGACTAGAAAAGGTGATTTAGATGGAACTGAAGCTCAAGAACTTACACAATGGACGATTTATGACCTAAGATCCTAAAAATAATTGACAGCATACTACAGCCTGTTATGTTAAGGATCTCTTCTGGGGATGGCGATTAATGGAATAAGATCATTCTAAATGGAGGCCTCCAGCGGACAGGGTACAGGTCCACGATCACCTCTGTATCTGTACATAATGAGTCTATATATGGCATTTCCATCAAACTTGTAAATAATTGTAATAATAACTACAACTACAACTGACACCATGCACTGAGCAATTTTGCCCCAGTTTCTCTCATTGTATTTTCACAACCAAATGATGAGCTAACCATTATAGCCTCAATTGGCAGAGGCAATACTAAATGAATTAATTTATATCTCATTATTCATCTTAAAAGTGGCAGAGTCAGTACTTAAACACTTGTCTGTCTGATTTACAGCCTATAATATTGCCACTACTTTACTCAGTGCCTCTCAATGGCTTACTCAAGATTTTTTTTAAAGTGGTACTAATAGGTAATAGTGTGGAGTGTGTGATAAACAAGAGAGAGAGTAAATTACATTAAAATAAATATGAAGCCTGCATTCAGATTCAAAAATTCAACTGCTCGGGACGCCTGGGTGGCTCAGTTGGTTGGACGACTGCCTTCGGCTCAGGTCATGATCCTGGAATCCCGGGATCGAGTCCGGCATCGGCCTCCCAGCTCCACGGGGAGTCTGCTTCTCCCTCTGACCTTCTCCTTGCTCATGATCTCTCTCACTGCCTCTCTTTCAATAAATAAATAAAAATCTTTAAAAAAAAATTCAACTGCAAAATTTAGAATAGATAGAAATTTGAGTTAGTAATATTTCATGTGAAATTATGATGTAGCTTCCTAAAATTTTGACTATATTAATAGCTCTCTGTGGGCCATTTTGGGCAGGCAGGATAATTTTTCATTGCAGGGAGCAGTCTGTTTGGGAAGAGATTTAGTACACAGACTCCCCACTCGCTAATGCCCTTAATCCACCCAGGCAGTGAGAGAATACCTCTAAATAAACACTCTCTCCACCTGCATGGTCGGCTTCTCGCTGCTGCATTAGTCAACATGGACCCGTTAGAAAAGAGGAGTTAATCAATAAAATACTTTAATCTGGTCAGAAATTATTGAGGCTATTTACATCACATTTTAAAAAGACTCTTCACTGTTAAAAGAATGTCCAGAGGATAATTGATTCAAAATTGTTGCTTTTGGGGAAACACCCCAGTACTTGTATAATACATTTCTCGTATTGCCTTAACTTGTTTCCATTGGATTTCAGTCACCTGCAACCAAACCATCCTCATAGGGTAGCACAGCGTTTCTAAGACTTCAAACCGTATAATATTTCATATAAGAAGTGCCCAAATAATTAAGATTATTTAGTCTGAAGAAAAATGTTGAAAGAGGACATGGTGTTTCCCAAAATTCCATGAAAGATATGGCTGAGGAATTAAACTTGTGTTAATGCACCTCAGAGGGCAGAACTGAGACCAGTGGCTAGATGATGGAATAATTAGGAACGGCTGAAAATGAAAAGGCAGTCTTGACAAGTGGGCCCTCCTTTATCATTCTGTATATTCAAGAGGAGGCTACCTCCTGAGATGTTGACTATGAATGAAATGGGAGGTTAGATTTTTGAGGTCTCATTCAATGATTTTAGACCCTATGATTCTGTATCTTTGGGGTATAAGGTCACTGCAGATGCACTTACTTTTAACTTGTTTGATAAAATGCCTTCCCTTTCCTCCTACATTCTCTGAATACATATCAAGTGATGCTTTCTCTTGAAGACCTATTTTTAGATGCACAAAAACTGCATAGATTTAGACAGAGATCAAAATAGTCAAGCAGCCCATCAGGGTCCCCAGAGCTTTCTGCACCTGAAAAGAAGAAAAGAAAAATCCAAACACTTTATTAGCAACTGTACACTCTCCTTAGAACACATAGGCTTAGCCTGCTGTGTTGCCAACACTTAGACTCCCCTCCTCCGGGGAGGCACTCAAAGCCAAGCTCATCAGGGCTGAAAAACATTCCGCCAAGGAACAAAGCATTCGTGGTTAATGAACTGGTCCAGCAGGACTAGCCTGCTAATGGGAAACTGGTCCCCTCTGACACTCAGGTGAACAATTTTCCCTGATTTCTCAGCCCCCTACTTTTTCTTTTTTAACAGAAGAAGGAAAACCTCTTTGATTACTATTAAGTTCTTATGAGGCTGTGAAAATCTCCTACCGGAATCACTATAATTCTGTGACACACAGAATTGGCCCAATGTTCCACAATCAACAAGGATTACACAGGGTACAACCACTTTTTCCCCATCTCCCTTGGCTCTGGGTACATTTCTTCCCTTAAAACTGTGTGCTCCTGAAAGAGGAAACAGAAGACACCAGGGGAGTTTTGGCTTCGTGAAATTTTTAGTTTTTCACTTTTAGAGTTAGTCCCTGAGTGGGAGAACTTGGATCTTAGGTTGGACCGGGAATAATTCTCTCTCAAAACAGACCAGCCCTGCTTTCCTCTCCTGTAAGTGAGAGGATCATCCTTTTGTTCTGCTATGTAATTGCTCTCACCTTATTCTTTTATTTCCATTTCTCTTTTTGGCTCTTTTTTTTTTTTTTTAAAGATTTCATTTATTTATTTGACAGACAGAGATCACAAGTAGGCAGAGAGGCAGGCAGAGAGAGAGGGGGTTATCAGGCTGCCTGCTGATCAGAGAGCCCAATGCAGGTCTCGATCCCAGGCCCCTGAGATCATGACCTGAATCGAAGGCAGAGACTTAATCCACTAAGCCACCCAGGTGCCCCTCTGACTAAGTTTTCTAATGGACATCCCAGAGGCTCTGCTCTAGGTCCCCTGTTCTTCCCCATATTACGTAGTTCTTTAAGTTACCTTGCCCTGTTAGCATTATTTCTGGTATGATTTTACCATTATATTGAATGTCTCCATTCTGTATCAGCCATTGTTGATCTTTACAAAGCTCCATGTTTCTTGCTTTCTTATTGACTCTTGCCCTTGGATGTCCTTCCACAGCCTAATAAAATGTAATATGCCGTCAGCAAGCTCACTACCTTTCCAGGGTAACTGCAGCTATGTCTTGTCAACACAGGGACCTCAGATGTTACTATTTGTCTCCTTGGGCACCTCCAGTGCCCTGTGCCTCACCACAAACACTCTTACATTACAGTGGTTTTAAGATACAGGCTTCACTATTCATTTCCTGAATGCAAGCCTGGTTGAGGACTTCCTTCTCATGGCCACGCTATGAAAACACATCGTTTAAGTAGGTACCATAAATACTAAAAATAAGAGCATTAAAAGTTTGGCAGGAAACAGTTACCTGTCCTCTGAGGCTACAAAACAAACAAATATGTCTATATCAAATATTCATCCTCAGAGAGGTAGAAAAGACCAAATGTCCCACCCACGCTCCTCAGGACAGCCCTCACTTGTTAATTGTGATATTATTTCTTGTGTTTGATGCTTCTTAGACCTAGTAGCCACCTGCCACTCAGGACGGATTCCTCAATCTGCACGCTTTTTCTGATAAACATGTGCCAAAGTGCTTTGCATAAGATTTAGGACCTAAGTAGTATGATCTGGATCATAGGGACTCTCATTCTCTACCAAATCTTTTCCATCACTAGTTTACATTTTGACCAAGGTGGGAAATTCAGATATCTCTCCCAGAGAAGTTTCACTGATTTTGAAAACTCAAGACTTATAGGTTGAAGATTAATTGTGATGTTCCATTTCTAGTATGTCACCAAATGGCTAAAAAATTTTGAAATAATTACCAGATGTGTCAAACACGTATAAATTATAAAAGGCCCAAGTAATAAACATTGCTATGATTTAAGAATCACAAGTAAGACACAGAGAAATGGGGAGAATCAATAAAGAAAGCTATAGAGAAAAATGACTTAACAATGTGAAAACATTAACATTTTATAATATTATTCTTTTCTCTTTTTTTTTTTTTTTTTGGACAGACAGCACAAGTAGGCAAAGAGGCAGGCAGAGAGAGGGAGGGGGAAGCAGGCTCCCTGCTGAGCAGAGAGCCCGATGTGGGACTCGATTCCAGGACCCTGAGATCACGACCTGAGCCAAAGGTAGAGGCTTAACCCACTGAGTCACCCAAGCACCCCAGTATTATTCTGAAAAAAGTTAGATCTGGTTTGTATCAAATCGATTATCATCATAAAACTCCAGCGTATCTTTTGAAGCATTTGGAGTTTGGGGAAAACACTGCAGCTTCTGGAATGGAATCCTCACGGAAACTCTGCTTTTGTGGGTAAATAACATGCCCTCAGGGATTTCTGTACATCTCTTAACCCTAGGAGCTATGTACAACACTGTCTTTCCTTCAGCTGGCCTCTTGGGTATGTGAACGTGCTGCAAAGCCGGCTGGGTCAGTCAATCTGGCCGCCCCAGTTCTGTCTGCTAGGGGGACTTTCTTTTCTCCATGTTTTTGTAGGTCAGTCCTAAGAAGATTTTGAGTTAGGATTTCATGTGTTATTTATGTGGTACATTCTGTGTTACTGGAAATGAGAGTGGGTGAACATTGCCTTGTTTTCTAATCAATCACCGGTCCATGTAGTGATCACGAGATTTGTGTCCAAGCCCTACTTGGCTGATCTTCAGTTTCATAGTGAGATCTCGGTTAGCAAATGGAGTCATTGTCTTCACGCATGTGGACAAGACTGCATGACCTCTGAATGAGTTCTCATTCTTAGAAATAGACCTATGAATTCTTCATATCAAATTTGATCTTTGATTAATGTTTCCTGCTTCAGAGCATAGACAGAGAAGCATAGGCTAGTGGAAACAAGGTAGGGGACATTTTTTCCTAATTTACTTTTGAGTGGTGCCCCTATTATTGTAACTTTGGCACTTTGAGGCTGCATTTTAGGTAATTTCCCTGCATTTTTTCCCAATTATTGTTCTGGTTTTAGGGATTTATAATAGAACTGGAAATTTCTGGATTTCAGTGAGGTTTTCCTTAGGTAAATATTGCTTAAACCTCATCAGTGCTGAGATCTTTCACTATGGAAGAATACCTTTTTTCCTAGGAAATACATACAGTTTTGCTCTTACACCTTTTCAGTTTTTCGAAGGACTGGCTTAGTTACAGTTTCTGTAGAAAATGCAAATATACCCCACTATTCTGTCTTTTTTTAAAAAAAGATTTATTTATTTGAAAGAGAGTGAGAAAGGTTAGGAGCTCATGGATGCAAGCACCAGCAGGCAGAGGGGAAAATGGAGAGGGAGAGAATTTCAAGCAGTTTCCTTGTTGAGAATGGAGTTTGACATGGGATTGTGTCTCACAATACTGAGATCATGACCAGAGCAGAAACCAAGTGTGGGACACTTAAACAACCGAGCCACCCAGACACCCCTTTTCTGCCATTTTTCTATTAAATTTTCTAGAGCACGTAGTTTAATTCCGAAGAAACTGAAGAGGGTAGATTAAATGATATCTTCACTCTCATAAGAATGACTGGGCTCGATTCTGGATGCTTCCTATCTAATCTTACTTCAGCAAGTTTCATATTTTAGGTCTTGTCAGTGGCAATCCCCACTCCTGAAAGTAATTTCTCTATTAATTAGTTTCAAGCAACAGGAATACAATTAAAAATATTTTCAGTACTCTGTAAGCAAAAGGGGAGACCTATTTTAAGGATACAATTTTTCCCAGAATCCAGGGACATTTATATATGTAGGCTTGCAGTTGGTTTCTAGGAACAAATAGAACAAATTCTCTAGAAAAAAATAATCCCTTTTTCTCTCTCAGGTTCTTATAGTAAAAGTCATAAAAGAACAGTCAGGGAATCCCTAGAAGAGGAGGTGAATGTTTGAATTTTCCTGATAATCTTCCCTCTGTTTACTCCTCTCAGTCCTGAAGGTTTTGTATGGCAGAAAGAATCAAATGGTCAGAGGAGAGTTGGAAAGTTGTTACAATTTTGGAGGTTATACAAGTTTTGAGAAAGCAAAATTTTATACTCCGGTTGGGATGGGGCATTGCTTGATTCCTAGGCACTGATTGTATTATGAGACAAACACAATTTTCAAAGATTCTTCCAGCCAAACTTGTGTCTTAATTTGTATTTCCCAAGAACCTTATAAATTATAATTATAGATGCTGGAGAATTAGACACAATTAGTCTCACAAATTTGTTGATAAAGAAGTCTATAATCTGTCTTTATTTTACATTCAGATGGATGTTTAAGTCAAGACTTAGTTCCTTTTATTTGCGTTAATTCACAGAGATCACTCATTGGAACCTAAAGAAAAATGCCATTGTTTTCATTATTAAAATGGTTGGCTTCCCTTATATTATTGTATCACTAAATTAGCTCTTGTTTCTTGGAAGCTTTCCTTTTTTTCCCCTCTTAATATGGATATACTATCTGTGTGAGCTTGCTATTACTGAAGTAATGCTGCATAAATTTAAAAAAAAAATCTGTGATTTATAACATTAGAGATTCATTTTTCTTAGTCCTAGACTGAGGATCAGCCTATATAACTCTGCTTTGGGATATTGGTCATCTTGCATCCATGTTGAAGTTGGGTCAGGTCTGCTCCATATACTTTTTTATTCTTCATGGACCAGCAGCTACTGGAGATCTGTTCTCAGCACAGTGAATTCCTGAAGTGAATGAAGATATCTAGGATAATGTAAAGGGTTGTAGAAACCTCACATAAACAGTAGTGTGTGTGAGTATAGGTAGAAAATTAACATGTAAGTCTACTTTTAAAAAGTCATCTGAACAAATGATTTTAATGTCTGATTGTTCAATCAGTGTTCTGTCTCTATCCACTTGATGTTCCAAAAATTATTTTCCCATTTTCCAGAGAAATCATGGTTTTGATATAACTTTTGTTTTATTTTTTTTTAAATTTTGTTTCAGATTTTACTTATTTGAGAGAGAGTGACCGAGTGAGCATGGGCAGGGTGGAGGTGGGGAGGAGCAGAGGGAGAGGAAGAAGGAAAAACAGACTCCCCACTGAGCAGAAGGCCCAACACAGGGCTCCATCCCAGGACTCCAAGATCATGACCTGAGCCAAAAGCAGATGCTTAACCAACTGAGCCATGCAGGTGCCCAAAACTTTTCTTTTAAATTAAGGAGTTATACTTGAAGAAAATAATAACAAAGAGCAGCCCTAGTATACATGTGTATCCTAGCGTGCTTCACTTCTCTTCCAGTGACTTATACTATAATCAGAGCACAGCAAGTTCTAAAATGCTGCTTTTGCATGAAAAATGTTGGTCACTGCAAAATAGTATTATAGTATGGTGAAACTATCAGTGAGTAGAGGAATTAATAGTTCTTGTGAAAACTCCAAAGGAAAGCTAATTATTGCAACTTAAAAATCACATGAGTAAAGCTCTCTTGTGTGTTTTAGTGCTTATGTGCATAATATTGTCCTGTATATTACAGGAAATAATGGAAGAAAAGAACACAAGGAAGTCATCTTTTAAAAATAGGTACATGACAATGATGAGGAGCACTGTAATTTAATTCTGAATAAAATCCTTTTTTTATTTCTTAAGTTGTGAATAAGTTGTTATCAAGAATTATTATTCTGGGGCACCTGGGTGGCTTTGTCAGTTAAGTGTAGGACTCTTGATTTAGGCACAGGTCATGACCTCATGGTCGTGAGAATCAAGCCTGCTATGGCACTCTGAGCTGGGTGTGAAGCCTGCTTAGGATTCTCTCACTCCCACTCCCTCTCCTTCAGCCCCTCCCCCCACCTCCTGCTAGCGTGTGTGTGCGCGCGCGCGCACATGCGCGCACTCTCTCCCCATCTAAAAAAAAAAAAAAAAGAATCATTATTCTGGAAAATCACCTAAATGTAATTCAAACTCTCTTATTTTCTCAAAAATGGAGCTTAATCTGAGAGTGTAGTAGAGAGTCTGAATGTAGGTTATAAACAGGTATGTTTCATTCCTTGCAAGCTAACTCAAAGGAAATTAAACAAAAAAGAAGACAGTTTGGGGAATAATAGCTAAAGTGTATTTAGATTTAGGGCTATTTTACTACTATCATTAAAATTAGTTTATTGAGATAAAAAAAATGAATGCCAGCATATACAGAAGACAAGGGTTATTAAATGAAGGTTGCCCCAAACCATGTCAGGGCAAGCAATGAGGATTTAAGGAGTAGAGGCGGTGTATGCTTCTGGGTATTTGAATCTAGTTCAATTACTTTCAATTTTAGAGGTTCCTATAGCATGCCAGACACTACTTTAAAGTATGGGGGATCAAGAAAAACCATTACTGGGGCTCCTGGGTGGTTCAGTGGGTTAAAGCCTCTGCCTTTGGCTCAGGTCATGATTTCAGGGTCCTGGGATTGAGCCCCGCATTGGTCTCTCTGCTCAGTGGGGAGCCTGCTTCCCTCTCTGTCTCTGCCTGCCTCTCTGCCTGCTTGTGATCTCTGTCTGTCAAATGAACAAATAAAATCTTAAAAAAAAAAAAAAGAAAAGAAAAACCATTACTTTTATCTGAGACCATAGGAAACTTACAGTTAAGAGCAATAAGTTGACAAGGCAAGTGGTTTTTATTTGACTGGAATAAATTTGGTGTCTCACTATTTTAGTTAGGGACAAAGTTTTACCAAATAGACATTATAGAGATTCTTTGCTAGATAAAATGACTGGCAATGAGAAAGAAGTATCTCCTGGGGAAGCAAGTTTCACAGATGATAGCTCTTAATGGAGAGAGTGTTAACTTTCACTGTTCTACTTATTCCATGAGACAGAGAGGCAGTGTGTGTTTGCAGAGCTATGACAATGAAGCGGAAAATAGAATATGTATAAAATATTAAGCTATTCAAATTTCTTACTCAAAAAAATATTTTATTTATTTATTTGAGAGTGAGAAAGTGAGAGAAAGAGAGCATGAGCAGGGGGAGGGGCAGAGGGAGAAGCAGGCTCCCCTTTGAACAGGGAGCCCAATGTAAGGCTCCGTCCCAGGTCCCTGGGCTCATGACCTAAGCCAAAGGCAGATGCTTAACAGACTGAGCCACTCAGGCACCCCTCAAATTTCCTACTTTTTAAGCTGAATTTTGTTGCCTTGATTCCTTTCATGATCTATAAATTTCAAAATGGAATTTGGATACAAAATCAAACAATTGGGGTGCCTGTGTCGCTCAGTAGTCAAGCATCTGCCTTCGGCTCATGTCATGATCCCAGGATCCTGGAATGGAGCCTTACATTGGGTTCCTTGTTGAGTGGGGAGCCTGCTTCTCCCTGCCTTCCTGCTTGTACTCTCTCTTGCTGTTTCTGTCTCTCTCTCTCTCAAAAAAATAAATAAAATCTTTTAAAAAAATCAAGCAATTATTATGCAATGAAATCAACCCACAAGAAGCTAAGTAATCATAGTTCCCAATAATAAAATTCAAAAAGTTGCTGAAATTGATTTTATAAAAAACAGCTTGGGACACCTGGGTGGCTCAATCAGTTAAGTCTCTGACTTGATTTCTGCCCAGGTTTTGATCTCAGTGCCCGAGACTGAACCCCCTGAGACTGAGCCCTGCATCAGGCTCTGAGCTAGGTGGGTAGCCTGCTTAAGATTCTTTGTCTCCTTTTCCCTCTGCCCCTCCTGTGTGGCTCACACACACATGAGCTCTCTCTCTGTTTAAAAAAAAAAAAAAAAAAAAGCTTTATTTTAGAATTTTATGCCCAAATGAACTTCCAACTAATTATCTTTTAGTATAAATTCAGTGTGGCTTCCTATACCTTTTACTTCTGTAGGTAATGCAGCCAAGTGAGAGTGAATGTTCAGAGTGAGGACTCCGTGAACTGCTGTAAAAGCGTCGCAATCATCAAACAGGTTTCAACCATGTTGGACCGTATTCGTTACAAAAGCAGGAAACAGGACTCTGGCATTTTACAAAGGTCATGAACTGCAGGTTGTGGTTTGATTTAAGTTAAAGAGAAGATAACATTAATCATGTCTATCAGAGATTAATTGGAGTCTAGACTTGGTTTAAATTTTATGTAAATTGAATTTCATTGGGATGTGTGTGTAAAAACATTTCTATATTGATAGTTGCATGAGAATTTAGGATTGAGGCCTTTTTTGGATGTTTATGATCTTTAAAACTTACTGATCTTTAAAACTTACAAAATAATTCAGATTTGATACTCCTCTTTGGGACAGTTTGCAAGCAACCTTGAAAGTCTGGGGTAAAAATATGAAGAGTTATGTACTGTCCCCCAGCCTTGAAACTTAACAACTCTTCTTCCAGGTCAGAAACACTTAACCTCCTCATCTTATTATGGCCAAATATCAACTTCCTGGATAGGCCTTTCCTTATCATATCAAGTAAGATATCGTTCCCCTGTCTGTCAATCTCTGTTCTCCTTACCTGCTTTATTTTTCTACTTCTTGCTGCATATTATATGTTAATTTGTTTGGTTCTTCATCCTTCCCACCAACCCCCTCCGTCATTACCACCATCAGCACCACCACCAGAATGAAACTCCATAGGAGCAAGGATTTTTCTGTTTTATTCATTTCTATATCCTCAGCACCTAGAACAGTGTCCAGCACAATTAAGTGCTCAACAACTATTGCTTTCAATGAATGGATATACTTGGAGTGTAAGGCTAGTTAACTGTTCAGACGCCATTTTAACTCAGCTTTTTTTTTTTTTTTAAGATTTTATTTATTTATTTGACAGAGAAAGAGAGCACAAGCAGAGGGAGCATCAGGCAGAGGGAAAGGGAGAAGCAGACCAATGAGCAGGGAGCCCAGTGTGGGACTCAATTTCAGGACCCTGGGATCATGACCCAAGCCGAAGGCAGATGCTTAACCGAATGAGCCACTCAGGTGCCCTTCAATTCATTTTTTATTATGAGTAAAATAGCTCTTGTTAGGGGTTGAGGATGTAATTTCAGGTTTCCAATTTTACCTGACTACATTTTATGAGAGAAAATGTATGCTCTGGTGGTGCCCAAGAATTCAAGGAAGTCATGAATATCTTTGTATATGTCTCCAGAATAATAGTCCACTTTAGTGACTTTTTAAAAATTTTTAAATGCATCAACACATAATACACACATACATATATGTGGATATGCTGCATAATATTACCTTAAAATTTTACATGTTGGATATTTTATTAACTAAATTTATAGTCATTACTTTTTTTAAACCTATCCAATATTTATTTCTGTTACCCTTTCATTCTTGCACAAATTGAACTTTTTACACTGTGTGTTAAATTGATCTAATATGAAATCCAGTTTAATTATTAAATTTAGTTCAATATTTAATTTGGTTTAATAAAAGTGATCTTGCATATAATGTATGCATTTAATTGATATATTTAGGACAGGATAATTTTGAATAGGTTAAATATTTAATGTAGAGTAATTTTTTAAATTATTCAGGATTAAAAATAGAATAGATCTATGTTATCAAAGTAGTGAGCAGATAAATGTCACAATTTAATAAATTTCTGTTCACATTTGTGAAATACTGCCATTGCTGAATTTCTGATCACCAATTTGTCTCTGTCTATGATCTGACTAGGAATTCTATTTTATTAAAAAAGGAAAGAAGCTGAAGATCTTCAATATTGCAAAATCTTTTTTCCTTCTCTATGAGATACCTAATACTGATATCATTTTTACCTACTTTTTTCACTTTTTTTACTCATTCAGATTCTTATTAATACATTATGACCATTATTATGTCTTTTAAAATATAAGATGTTTAAAATGACTTAGCACTTCCTTCTCCTTCCTCATTCCTAAATTACGCATCTTCAAAATTGCTTGTTGTCCGTTTCACAGCCACAACTCAAACTCCATTCCTAAACTTCCCATGCATATGCTTTCTTTTCAAATTCACAAGTAATTGCTGATGGGTTCAGTGTCATCTTTGATTTCTTTCTCTTTTGCAGTCCCTCATTTTTAACCCCTGCTTGCTTTTATATTTTCCATTCCCGCTGGATGGCTCAAGCTCCATCATCATTCCTTCCTATATCATTACAGGTTATTTCCTGAATGGTCTCCACGGTCAGTTCCTTCTCTTACTGCTATACTTTCACTGTTCTGTATTATGCTGGTGGTGGGGTCCTACCCACTGTCATCGCTCAAATGGTGAATTCCTATGAGTGGACACTGTGGTCAAAGCCTTCAAAACGTAACCCTTAACTAACATGTAGATTTCCAAGGCATAGGATGTAGTTTTAAATTCCTCTTCATAATTACAATGGCCTATAGGATGTGAGTGGCCTCTAGAAGCTGAGAGAAACTTCCAGCTCATGTCCAGCAAGCAGCTGGAACCTGTAGTCCTAGAGCCACAAAAATACAAATTCTGTCAACAACCCAAGTAAGCAGGGAGTAAATTAATTTCCAATCTCGTTTCCAGATGAGAATGCACCCCAAATGACCTTTTCATTTTAAACTTGTAAGACTCTGAGCGGAAGACCAAGTTATGGTGCTCAGACTCCTAACCCACAGACACTGAGATAATATATATTGTTTTAATCTGTTAAGTTTGTGATTTGTTATGTAGCAGTGGAAAACTAATAGAGTTATGTAAACTAAATAATTGAGGCCAGGAAAAATCCCCCAACACTCATATTACTACGTCCCTCTGACATCCCTTATACTACATCCCTGACACCCTGAACCTCAAATTCAAGCTTGAAAAGGCTACTTCTTGCAACATTAGACCACTTGCTCTTCTCTGACCATGGGATGTTTGTTCACATCTCTCTGTCGGTAAACATGTTGGGTTTTTCTTACAGTTAACAAAAGTGGGGGCATATTCTACTTATTGTAGGTTGGACATGGTAGGTAGATAGTTATGTGCACAGACATAGCATTGAAGCAAATTGTATCACAACTTGGAAAAGTTTTCCCTTCTCGATTACCTTCCCATCTATCTCAGTCAGCGTGGGCTGCCATAACAAAGTACCATAGACTGGGTGGCTCAGATGACACATTTATTTTCTCACAGTTCGGGAGGTTGTAAGTTCAAGATCAAGGTGCCAGTATAGTCAGGTTTTGGTGAGAACACTTCCAGGCTTGCAGATAGTTGCCTTCTCTATGTCCTCTCCTGGCAGGAAGACAGAGAGGAAACAAGATCTCTGGTGTCTCTTCTTGTAAGAGAATTGATCCTTTTATGAGGGCATTGCCCTCCTGAACTCATCTAAATCTAATTACCTCCCAGAGTCCCTGTCTTCAAATACCATTATACTAGTGGTTTAGGGCTTTATCGTATGAGTTGGGGGGGAATGGTACCCAAGTCAGATCATAGCAGCATCCTTTTATTATCTCTTCAGAGAAGTCTCTGTTTTGTCTCAGTACTTGTCGTAAACTCCTTTTAAAAGAAACAATGAAGACTTGAACTATCCCTGACTACTCAGTGTCTTCGGTAATTAGCTAGAGCAAGTATAACAATTTTTATCTGTTTCAACATATATGTATTTTTAACTGTACCTTCTTTTTGTAGCAGACGATACTGTTTTGCTTGTTTGTTTGTTTCATTTATGGAAATTCTATTTAGTTTTCTTTTTAAGTGTGTTATTTAAAATTCAATAAAACTTGAATCATATGAAAGAAAATATGAAGTAACTATTAACATAGTTATTAGCATATGGTTTAGATGTGATCTATCAGACTAAACTTTGGGAAACTTCATCATTTGCATTAAATCCTTCCCCTTGCCACTTGTTCCTTAAGATACGGCTCACATATGCCCTGCTCTTATAGGCTTCAATACCCTGCTTTAATTAATTAACACCCTTAGTGATTCCATAGAAGACAGCTCAAAACATTATTAGGGCATGTATCAATTCATTAGAAATTTGTTTCTCTTGATTTATTATAAATTCTTGCTAGACAAGCAAGGGCATGTCTCACCATGCTTTTAGCATGGTGTTTTGAACATGGGAGAAATGTGTGAGTCACTTTAAATATGGTACTACTATAAATGGGATGTAATATTGGCTGGTATAGCATTTACAGAGATAAATAAGATGCCTTACCTGTACTCTATGACCTTAAATTCAAATTACCTAAATGAATCTTGTCAGAAAAGACTTAATGAAAGACAAATATACAATTGAGCAAAAGTACATGATAGATATAAAAAATATTAAATATTGACAATTAATTAGTTTTCAATTTTCAAACTAAAGAACATATTTTGTTTTCTAAAAATTTCAATTGTAAAGCTCAAAGAAAGAAATGATTATATGTGAGATAAATTTAGCAAGTAGATGAAGCTGTTTCCTTGTCTCTAATCATTTCTTCTATCATAAATTGAAAAATTTGAAAGCTTCATTACCTTTTAATTCAATTCATCAACCACTTATTGTGTTCCTACTAGGTGTGAAAAAGTACCAGGCTCTTTAAAATTATTAATGTATAATATAGTAGTAGGTGATGAAGAATAGCTAATTGACATGGGAAAAGAAAAAAGAAACACAATTGTCTTTCTCTGTCCTTTTACTTAAAGGTATTTTTATAAAACTATTTATTGGTGACATTTACCTAATGTGTTGATCTCAGTTAGGTTGAATATATTTATTGATTTTGTCATTCTTCTTCTTTTAGAAAATGTGTGAAATAGACTATAAAACTGAGTATTAAAAGATCAAACAATTTTTTTTTTAGGGTAAACAAATAAAATATAATATCCAATAATAACAAAAATTTCACTATCCTAATTCTTTTCCCAGGAAAGAAAAGGGAAATATAGATGCATCTATATGTTATCAAATATTTGAATGAAAAATTTATAGGATGCTCCAAGTAAGTGAAAGTGCTTTTCACTATTAGAAAAAATAGTGCTATCTAAATAAAGTCAATCTTCAGGTTATTCTAGACAGTGGAATGCTTTAGCTCTAGTGGGTATTTATGGAAGAAGGACTGTTTGTACATCCTGTATAAACATCCATAGGAGGGATGAAAATCTGCTTACATCCAAATGCTCTAGATGAACAAACGCCAACCTTAAAATATCAACCTCTTTAGTATTAATCAAGGGAAAATACCTAAATTCCAATTATTTCTTTTTAATTTTGAAGCCAAGTACTTAGAGCCTGAATTTTTCCACTTTTCATTGTTAGGTTTTGGGATCATGAGACAGTGAATTCTTTCATGTTGAGAGAAAGTGTGGTAGCATTTCCGAAATTTTTCTTACTGTTTAAAAATATTAACTCAAGAATTGCCATGTTATGATTGGCTTAGCCACCATTTGCTTGCATTTGATAATATTTTGGAGCATTTTGTATAAAAAAGCTGCAGATATTATCCAGTATAATACACAAAAGGAGGATTGCCATAGAAATAGTAATGCTTAAAAGTACTTAGCTTGAGCAATCAAATTAAATTATTATAGTGTTGCTCTGTAATGAGAAAGGCAATTTTTTCCCCTTAGTGTTTTAGATCTATGTGGAGACAAAGGGCAAAATAAGTGAAAAATGTGGTTCAATTGACCCTGGAAGGGAGAAGTTATTTCATATGTCGGTAGAGGTTTAAAACTCATTTGCCATGCATTTCTTGTTATTGCATTTTAATTATAGTGAGTACACATATGCTGACAGTGCATGAGATCATATTTGTTAAATGGACCTCAACTTATGCAGCACTCATCAGAAAGCCTCCGGGATTATACAACGTATAGTCTTTGTTATGCTTACAAAATAAAGGACAGCTCTGTTAGGCATTATTTCAAGGATAAGGATATGAACTAAGGAAATAAATTCTTAAAGTGTAAATAATTAGAAAACAAGACTTCAGAGTCTCCCTCAAAAGGAAAACAAATAGATTTAAAAACTTTCAAGGAATATAAAAATTAGCATAGTCATGGGACATCTGGGTGGCTCCTTCAGTTAAGCACATGCCTTAGGCCCAGGTCATGATCCCAGGGTCCTGGGTTCCAGCCCCACATCGGCTCAGGCTCCTTGCTCAGCGAGGAACCTGCTTCTCCCTCTGTCTGCTTCTCCCCTTGCTTGTGCGTTCTCTCTCTGACAAATAAATAAAATCTTTAAAAAAAAATATTTAGGGGCACCTGGGTGGCTCAGTGGGTTAAAGCCTCTGCCTTTGGCTCAGGTCATGATCCCAGGGTCCTGCATTGGGCTCTTTGCTCAGCAGGGAGCCTGCTTCCTCCTCTCTCTCTGCCTGCTTCTCTGCCTACTTGTGATTTCCGTCTGTCAAATAAATAAATAAATAAAATCTTAAAAAAAAATTTAAAAAATTAGTATAGCCACTTGATGGTATATATCTTCAACATCTGTATAGATATGTCACACAATAGCAAAATATGAATCTATTTTTTATTTATTAAATATATCTATATATACTTATACATATATTTATACACACATATATATATTTACTAAAGTAAGTTCAGTTTCTGAGAGTATTAGGCCAATAAGGTCAAAGTTGAGGATTAAATCTCTGTGTTGACTCTTTAACTCTGCTCTATTTTAAAGCCCCATACTGCCAATTATCCCCAAGTAACTTCTACAACCGCACATAGTTGCTCACAAAAAGAGCAACCAAACTGGGTCCTAGTACTGGGATCAAAAACCCAAGCATGTGCCCTGCTGATGGGACCCCTTCAGTGTTCCTTGACTGATGGGTCAGAATTAACCATATGTGAATGGCTAAGTTGTTTTTATTCTCAATTATAATGCCATATAAAGTGCATATGCTGTGAATCCATAATTATAGTGAAGATGGTGGTGTTCATGATGGTGTTGCTTTTTATTATGAAATATTTTAGATATTCATGGAAGTGTAAAAAGTGAATACGCTTCTATGTACCTCTCACGTAGCTTTAGACATAAGGCATTCCAAATATAGTTTAACGCCCCCTATGATCGTATTCCACACTTAACTTCCCCATAAAAAGACAGCTATCCTAAATTTGATATTTATTATTCCTAAGCATGTGTTTACTTCCACTGCTATATGAATGCCTACCCAAACAATAAACAATAGTCTTACATATTTTAAAAATGTAAAAAATCTATATCATACTGTATTTTCTTTTTGGCATTCCCTCGTGGTTGTCTGTGCATTATTTCTGATTCATATAGCTCTGATTTGCAATGGTGTATGGTATATCTTTATATGTCTATTTCAGATGTAATGTATTCATTTGCTTGATGAATAGACATTAAGTCTATTTCCAGTTCTTTACTGTTAAGAACAAGGCTCCACGTTGCGTTTTGGGATGGTCCCTGAACTGGTTATTCTTTTTTGGCCACTCTAGATGTATTCCTGACCCTGCTCCATGCTCTGGCAGGCTGAACCACTACTGACTGCACTGATTTATTCTCTTTTTTTTTGGCTTTTCTATAGGTTCAGCTAATTGGAGACATCGTAGAAAATCAAAGGGTGAAATGTGAGAGAGTAAGTTTTTTAAAAATTATATTTAAAATATATGTTTAAATGCACACATCATAAATTTACAGCTTAATAGATCTTTGAAAAGTGAACACACCTTGAGAACCTCTATCCAGGTCAAGATATAAAAGAGTATCAGTATCGCCAGATGATTCGTATTTCCTCTTAGCTATAACTTCCTCCCAAGGCAAACCCTATTTTTACTTTTGTCACTACAGATGAGCTTTAGTTGTTTATAAAATTTAATTGGAGCAATATGGTATCTTTTTTTTTTTTTTACACTTTGCTTCTTTAACTCAATATAATTTGTGTGTGATTGATCCATAATGTTGTATGTAGCAGTTACTATTCTTTTTCAGTATTGTACAGTATACTATTGTGTGAAATTATTTGTTAGTTCTACTGTTGATGGAATCTGGGTTCTTCCTAGCTTTGCGGTACTAAGAATGATGCTTGTGTGAACATTTTCAATACATGCTTTTGGTATATCTATGAATATATCGCTCTTAGATTTGTACCTAAGAATCAAACTGCTAGGTCATAATACAGTGTGTGTATGGTCCATTGTTAATGGATTTTCCTAAATGGTTATACCAATCTATTCTCTTATCAGCAGCATAGGATAGCTCCTATTGCTCCGTATTTCCATAATACTTTTCAATTTAAAATTTTTCAAGCCATTCTAGTGGGCGTCAAGAGGTATAGTATTATGATTGAAGTTGCCATTCTCTTTCCAGTGTTATAGAGCAACTGTGTTTTTTGAAGCATGGGCATTCTTTTGGGGACATGATTTTCCAAACCTTTTGCCATTTTTAATCAAATTGTCTTTTGCTCCATTTGCAGGAAAGTCTTTTGTTGGATATAGAAATTGCAAATATCTTCTGATTTTGGCTTGTCTTTTCACTCTTTTCATGACCTCTTGATAAACAGAGTTTCTTAATTATAACAAAGTCCAATTTATATGTTGTTATATAAACAACATTGTTATTGTCTCTTACTGTTAATGCTTTCTTAAGTCTTCTTTATTAAATGTTTTTCTACTTCAAGCTCATGACTACATTTTTCTATGTTAAAATCTTAACATAGAAGCAGTCATTTTTATCTGTCACAATTAGATCTACAATCCATTTAGAATTGATTTTGCATGTCTACTCATGAAAGACTGGCCTGTAATTTTTCTTACTCACACTAATCTGACCAGGTTTTACTTCTACTTCAGACTTTAGATTTCATACCTCCTGTACATCTCTTGTGAACAATGTATTGCAGGGATTTTCTAATATTTCTAATCTTTTTTTTAAATTGAAGTATTATTGGCATATAGTATCCTATTAGTTTCAGGTGTATATATCATAGTGACTCAATATTTTTATACATTATGAATGATCCCAGAGTAAGTCTAGTTATCTGACACCATGCAGAGTTACTACAATATTATCAACTATATTTCCTATGCTCTACATTAGATCCCTCCTTTATTTTATACCTGGAAGTTTGTAAATTATAATCTCCTTCACCTTTTTGCCCACCACCCCAACCACCTTCCCACCTGATAATGGACACTTTCTTTCCTGTGTCTATGAATCTGTTTCTGTTTTGGGTTTTTGTTCATTTGTTTTATTTTTTAGATTTCACATATAAGTGGTGTGGAATCTATGATATTTATCTTTCTCTGTCTGACTTATTTCACTGAGCATAATACCCTCTAGGTCCATCCATGATGTCACAACTGGAGAGGTTTCTTTCTCTCTAGTAAATGGCCATATCCCACTGTATGTATATGCCACATCTTCTTTATCCTTTCACCAATATCAGTAGATACTTGGGTTGCTTCCATATCTTGGCTATTGTAATACTTTAGTGAACATGAGATGCATATATCTCCTTCAATTGGTGTTTTCATTTTCTTTGGATAAATGCCCAGAAGTGGAATTGCTGGATTTTGTGGCAATTCTACAGTTCGTTTTTTTGAGGAACCGGCATACTATTTTCCATAGTGGCCACACCAATTTACATTCCCACCAACAGTGCAGGAGGGTTCCCTTTTTTCACATCCTCACCAGCACTTATTTTTTTTTTTTAAATCATTTTAATAATAACCAGTCTGGTTGGTGATTAGTGATGTTGAGCATCTTTTCATATGCCTACTAGCCATCTGTGTGTCTTCTTTGGAAAAAGGTCTATTTGAGTCCTTTTCCCATTTTTAATTTTGTTTTCTTATTTAGAAATTCTCTGATCTTTGTTTTCACTGGCAAGTGTAGTTCATATATATTTCATGTATTACTGGTAGATTTGTATGTTTTTTTAATCATACTATTTTGTAGTTTCTATTTGTCTTGTTTTTCTATGTTTAGTTATTTGGTTCCTCACTTGAATTGGTATTTATTATTATTACCCCATTATATTCCTTCAGTTGTCCTGAATGTTAGACACTTGCTTTTCCATCTTCTAGTGAACTTCTTTAAAATTTAGTATGTATACTTTCAATAAGGCATCAGATCAGTATCCCTGTCATTTTTGTGAAAAACCGAAGGATATCAGGATGCTTTAATGGTGCTACCGCCTGCTGTAGTTATTTTTTGTTTTTTTTTTTTTTAGTGTTTTAGTAACATTTTTAAATTCTCAAATTAGTTGTTATAATATTAATATATTTTCAGACTTACCATATATTTGTCAATTTCTCTGTCTAAAAAAATTTTTTTGTATCTCAGTTCTTTCATGTTTTCTCATTTTTTTCTAAAAAACGTTTTTTTAGAAGACCTCTACTGACTAAGCATTAAAGATAAATTGCCTCAAGTTTTGTTAAATTTTCTATACATATTTTTGCCTTATTATTTGATAATGTTTCGCTGGCTATGTATTCCTATGTTGAAGTCATTTTCTCTCAGCTTATTGAAGATACCATCGTACATTTTCTTATCTCTATTAATGCTTTTGCTGTTGGTCTAATCACCTTCTATGTATCCTGTCAGGTTTGTTTGTTTGTTTTTTCTTTTCCATCTCTGATTTTAATGTCTGCCTTTATCTTTGATATTTGAAATCTCTCTATAATATGTCTGGTGTGGATATATAGTTTACTAATTTTAGGGTTTTTTCTTCTTCTTTTTTAAAGTTTTTATTTAAATTCCAGGTAGTTAACATACAGTGTTATATTAGTTTCTGGTCTACAATACAGTGATTCAACACTTCTATACAACACCCAGTGCTCATCACAAGTGCCCTCCTTATCCTTATCACCTATTTAATCCATCTGCACCCCACCTCCCTTCTGGTAACCATCAGTTTTTTCTCTATAGTTAAGAGGTGGCTTCTTGGTTTGCCTCTCTGTCCCTCTCTCTCTCTTACTCTCTCTTTTTTCCCTTTGCTCATTTGTTTTGTTTCTTATTCCACATATGAGTGAAATCATGGTATTTGTCTTTCTCTGATGGACTTACTTCCTTTAGCATGACACTCTTTTGCTTCATCCATGTTCTTGCAAGGGGCAAGATTTCATTCTTTTTTATGGCCAAGTAATAGTCCATTATAGGTATATACCACCTCTTTTTCATCCATTCATCAGTTGATGAACACTTAGGCTGTTTGCATAATTTGGCTATTGTAGATACTGCTGTTATAAACATTGGGAAGTACCTATATCCCTTTGAATTAGCATTTTTGTTTTCTTTGGATAAATAACTGGTAGTGCAATTGCTGGAACACAGAGTAGCTGTATTTTTAACTTTTTGAGGAAACTCCATACTGTTTTCAGAGTGGCTGCAATAGCTTGCATTCCCACCAACAGTGCAAGAGGGTTCCCCTTTTTCCATGTCCTCCCCAACACCTGTTTTTTCTTGTATTCTTTGATTTTAGCCATTCAGACAGGTGTGAGGTGATATCTCATTATTGTTTTGATTTGTATTTCCCTGATGATCAGTGATGTTGAGCATCTTTTCATGTGTCTGTTGGCCATCTGTCTTGAATTAGAGAAGTTATGTCTTTCACCAAGTCTGAAAAATTTATTATCTCAGACATTATCTCTTTGAATATTCCTGTTCATTCTAGTCTTTTTTCTGGGCCTCTAATATAGTATACATTCTCATTTTATATCCAATATTATTAACATCTCTTTAATATTTTTCAACCCTGTTTTATCTTAGTGATATTTTTAAAATTTGTATCTTCAACTGTATATATAATTTGCTTCTTAATTTGTACATTGAGTTTATAATTTCTATGATTTTATTTTATTATTCAATATTTTATTAGGCTCCCTCTTTTATTTGGGTTGTACTTTATTTCCTATTTTCTAACTGTCTTTTATTAACTGTCTTTATTAGACTTTAAAATACTTAACTATCTTTTATTTCCTTGAATATTTTAAATAGATAAATATTTGTACATTAATACTTTATATGTAAATAAATATTTTACATACTATACCCAACCTTTTATTGGGAGATGTCTCTTTTTGATGTTTTGTTTCTTTTGATTCATTTATGTTGATTTGTTTTATTGGCATTTCGTAATTTCAGTGGGTATTATTTTTAGCAATACTACAAGCCTTGGGTTGAAGGCACCTGCAAAGAGAGTGTGTATTTGCTTTTGTTTGGTGCTCTAAGGTGCTAACAGTCCAGGTCAACTTTAAGACGGTTTCTTGGCTTAGAGCTTCCCTGATTTTCCATGTAATACATTTTTAAACCTGAACTCTACATTCGTAATTATTGATTATGAAGAGATCCCTCTTTTCCACTCCTATCCTTACTCCTCCAAGGTACCGGTCAGTTTCCTAGCTCCTTGCTTTTGTGATTGGACTATTTTCAAAGTTCACCCTTTTATACTATGGTGTAGCATTTCAAAATTCCTAGTTTCCTGTGGTGTGTGTGCCAATTCCAATTCCCAACTTTTGACCAACCTCATGGCTTTATCAACCCTAGGCATCAACATAGTCTCACTGCTCTGGTGTTCATTTTTTTCTTAACTTTGGATCTAGGGATTTCTCTCACTTTGCTTGATCTGTTAAATATCTAAAGAACATCTGATTTTTCATTGCCTTCATTTCTAAGTATTTTATACTGAGAAACTTTTAAAGATATCTAGTCTACCACATTAGGAGAAACAGAAGGATATGTTTGAAAACCAACTAAAAATTTCATGTTTTTCAATTCACATTTTCAGTTTTGCTTCAATAAAAGGTCTTGAATTTATTTTTATATATAATGTAATTAATATTATATGTTATATACATTACACATATAATACAAACACATATAAAATCATTACAAAAATGACTCTGTGGCTGGGGCATATGTTTGTAATAAATACATTTACAGATGCTTTCTGTGTATGTATGCCTTTTGTTCCTGATTATTTTCACATCCCAGAGTAAAAGTCACCCTGTTGCTTCCTGCCAGCATTTCCTTAGGTTAAGTATCTGCAGGACACTTGCTTTTCAAGAACATTGTCAAAAACACACTTCAATTAACCAATAATTAAAAATCATCTTATTATTTCTGATTTCCTTCTTTATTGTCTTCTTTCACAATTTATGAATGTTCAAGGGCTTACATTTTTAGGAACATTAATTCTCTCTCACATTTACAACCTTTTTTCTAAATCTAAACAAGTTGTTTCTATCACACAAAGAACCTTTTTCTTTGAGAAATTTTCATTGTTTACACTTTAAACTGGAGTTGAAATAATTATAGGTTTTGCTTTTTTAATTAAAAGAGGGAATGCAATGATATGATTGGGTTATGTTTATGCTGCTTTACAATGCCATCACTGGGATCTAAGATTCATGAGGAACATTAATGAGGAAGATCTTTTTTGAAGCCCCTAATGGCTATCAAACAAATACTTTCAGAATGTATAAAATTTGCCTGATTGGAATGGCATTATAACCAGTTCCTCCTGGAATTTGATTTTCTTTCATTTGTAACAAACATATTTTTATGTTTGTTTTAAATGGCATCAAGGCACACAAAAATTTTTGCCATTTTCATAAAATTTCAGAATCTTGGAGATTAGATGGGTAAGGTGTTTAGCACATCAAGTATCTCTTGCATTATTTTTCAAAAACAGGAAGCCTTGTACCTCTTGAGGCCCCTCACTGCATTTTAGAATAAATTTAATTAGAAGTATAGCTTGGAAGTCAATTAAGGTATTCTGTCCTTTGAGAGCTTTGTCTTAAAACAAGAGCAGATTTTCACCCCTCCCCAACTCTCCAGGGGCTTGGATTAGGGTTGTGGCATGGGGGGTTCTGGGGACAGAGGTCGGTTTCTAGCTCTCCAGCTCTCTCTCTGTATGGATGCCTTTGTTGAATTGAGTTTATTTCTAAAGTCTGTCCTGTGTGATTGTAGGTTATTTCCTCTGTGTGGGTTGGTCCTCAGCCCTTTCCTAAATGTTCACAAGGAATCAGCATTCACACCTCTGTGTGTATAATAGAGTTTATTAAATTCTTGGGCAGGAGAAGGGATTTTATTTCACAACTTAAAACACTTGTAAGTATCCATAAGAACTAGTTCTCCAGTCTAATGATAATTTAACGATAATGTTAATTTGTGCTTGACAACTATATAGTGGCTATCATAGTGTACAGTGAGTTCTCTTTTCAGATCATACCATCCTGTTAGTCAGAAGGAGTCTTCCTCTCCTTTTCCTCTGACAGTGTACTGTTGTTGAGGCCCCGGGGGAAATTATCTGAGGCTCACATGACATATTCACTCATGACATATTAAAGGGCCACGGCACACTTGCAGGGAGGGCTGAGTCATTTAGTAAGTGACTGAGAGACAGGTGAGCGTAGTGAGGAAAACAGGACCAGCCTGGGGAGCCCAATTTCTTTTGTCCAAATCCTGGCTCTGCCAATTGCTACATATCATAGGCAATTATTTCACCTGCCTCTGTCTTTTTGTTCTCATCTATATTGGGATAATAATAATACTTTTGGAGATTTTTTGCAAGGAGTAAATGAATAAATACATATAAGACACTGACGACATCACCCAACACGTAGTAAGTGCTCAAAAATCAGGAGTTATTATTTTTTAACCTTGAGGCTCAGTCACGCCTTATATTGCTTGATCAGTTAATGAGGGACTATAATTTGCAAGATGACACTTATTGTTGGAGATATCTATATCTATATTTCTCTATATATCTCTATATATAAAACTGCTGTTGAAATTGAATTTTTGTGCATAGGCAAAAAATATTTGTGTGATTAGAATAGGAATCAACATCTGCTTTTTCTGAGTGGCTTAGCCAGTTTTGTATTTCTCTTTTAACATAAGAGCTTGTAAATTGTGCTGTGTTTATTTTGATGATCAGAAGCTCATTGATTCTCAGTTTGATTTCATGGGCAGTTCAGTATTTGCTTAGTGATATTTAGAAACTTTTTTTTTCTTTTCTACTATTTTGATAAACTGTTATGCTTAGCTTGTAATAGTAAAATGCACTTATTGCTAAACATCTTGATTACTAAAATTTCTGAAAGAAAATAACTGTTATTTTTAGTCCAACTTTTCCTAGTCCCTTTCCTGCTTTGCTTTTTTCAATTTAAACAAATTTTAATGAGATTTTTATAGCTTGAACTTTCTTTTAATACAAATAACAAATAAATTAGAAATTTATTTCCTGGTATTGAGATGAGATTTGTTTCCTTGTAACTTTTAACCTTCAGCCTTATTTCTAGGAATTACTATATATAAAAGCATTATGCCTCCATCAGAAAGGATGAATACCCAACTTTTATATCAACATGGATGGGACTGGAAGAGATTATGCTGAGTGAAATAAGTCAAGCAGAGAGAATCAATGATCATATGGTTTCACTTACTTGTGGAGCATAAGGAATAACACGGAGGACGTTGGGAGATGGAGAGAAGTGAGTTGGGGGAAATCAGAGGAGGAGACACACCATGAGAGACTGTGGATTCTGAGAAACAAACTGAGGGTTTTGGAGGGGAGGGGGGTTGAGGAACCGGTTGGGTGAGCCTGGTGGTGGGTATTAAGGAGGGCACGAATTGCATGGAGCACTGGATGTGGTACATAAACAATGAATTTTGGAACACTGAAAAGAAATAAAATAAAATGAAATGAAAAAAAAATAAAAGAAGCAAACTGAAAAAAAAAAGTATTTATCTTCACACTTAAGAGTAAAATAAAAAAGCCTGGCATATGCTATTCAATAAATATAATTTCATAGCATTTTCAGCTTTCCACCATCTTCTGATTGTCCTTCTAATGGTAGGGAAATTCCTGCATTATGATCTTAACTTGCCCAACCAGGTAAAAGCCAAAGTGTCACTTTTCAGCAACTAAGCACAGTCAAGTGACCCAGACTTTATCAGTCAGTGGTATTCTAAAGACCCCTGTAGGCAGTAAGTGACTGGGGAAGCAGCTGGATGGAGTTTGTGGGTGGAAATGTCCAGAGCTGGGTCACAAGGTCTCAAAGCCTTTTGTGTTACAGGAGCTGTGTGGAGCTGATGCCAACAGCAGTAAGAGAAGAACATATTGCAGAAACCTAAGTCAAGGCTCTCGCCATCAGGGAACAAACACCCAGTCCAACTCTATGGCCCTGATAAGATTCTGTGGTATTCCTAATATCCTTTTTAGACTCTTGTCTTTTTGAGTTGTGCTGAGAAGACTATGTTGTTGTATATAACTCTGAATTCTGACACATAATGTTGAATAAAAGAATTCCTATTCTTCTCAAAGAAAAAAGAAGCCCAAATTTCCTCAAATGTTCCTTATTTTTAAATAATAGATTTTGCCTCAGATCAACAAGCTTTGGAAAATCAAATTCAAAATAATTATAAGAGCGTAGCAACTTTATAACAAGTATAGTTAAAATTAGTTAAAAGACCAACTCTCAGAATAGAGTAGATTGTTCATTACATCTATTTTTGAGCAACATTATCAATGGCAAAACCACTTTGAAGCACAACTAGGGCTGCTTATCTAAGAGCCAAAATGATTATGCATGCTGATGTTCCTTTAACCTCATTGTTACTTTCCTCTGTTTATGTGTTAACTTGTCACTGTTGTTAAAGCTCAGTGTCTAGAGTGGAAGACAGCATATCAGATGAAGCCGGTATTTGCAGAAAGAAAGGAACTATCATCTTTCTTATTCTGGATCCTGTATTTTTTATCGATGTGTCCAAATTCACATTAGATTTGTCAGTATACTTAAGTTTTGAAATATAATGATTGTTGGTTAAAGACAAAATGTTAAAATTATAGGCATATTGTGCCCTTAATCCCAGAAGAAGAAAAACTACTCTATGGATGAGGTCCTAGTTTATGGAACTATGTGAAATTCCAGATTCAAGCTAATTGCACTATTTTCCTGTGGTCCATTTTTATTACATATGAATCAAAGGGATATCTGCACTCCTGTGTTCATGGCAGTATTATTCACAATAGCCAAGATATATAACCAACCTAAGTATCTATTGATGGGTGACTAGATAAGGAAAATGTAAAAATACAATCTAAAAAAAAAAAAAAAAAAGAATGGTGATCTTATAGAAACAGAGTAGAATGGTAGTTACCAGGGACTGGGGGAATGGGAAATGGGAAGATGTATTTCAAAGGGTACAACTTTCAGTTGTAAAATGAATCAGTTCTGAGGTTCTAATATACAGCATGATAACTGTAGTTAAAATGGTACTGTATACTTGAAATTTGCGGACAGTACATCTTAAGCATTATTAACCACACACAAGCGCACACACACACACACACACAATACTTAACTGTGTGAGGTGATGGATGTGTTAATTAATTTGATTTTGTTAATCATTTCACAAAGTATATACATATCAAATCATCACATGTACACTTTAAATACATATAATCATAACTATCAATTATTCCTCAATAAAGCTCCAACAAAAGAAAACTTATTCAGAGAAGATAGAGTTCAATGTAAATATACAAAATAATAGTTCTTCCAAGTGCTTAAACCTCCAGGTGGCTAGTAAAAGTGGTGATCCCTGGGCATCACCCCAGAAGCAAGGTCCAGGTATTTTTATATATATTGAAGTTTGAGAGCAGACATAGACATTTTTCCTATCCCAGCAAATGATATGCTGATGCCCATTTGTAGCTGGATTAAGGATATTTTGCAAGACAGAATATTTTGAGTAATAAATTCTATTCCTGTTGGTTCTAGTCTTTCAATTCTACATTAAAGTAATAATAATAGTTGGAAAATAACATAAAGTTTTACTGCTGTAGAATTTTTATGTATTCAACAATGGTAATAAAGAAAATATACTTGCAAATTTCCTCAGAGATATGGGCAACAAAACACAATGTTTAAAGTAGATAAAAGGGACGCCTGGGTGGCTCAGTTGGTTAAGTGACTGCCTTCGGCTCGGGTCATGATCCCAGTGTCCTGGGATCGAGTCCTGCATCGGGCTCCTTGCTCAGCAGGAAACCTGCTTCTCCCTCTGCCTCTGCCTACCACTCTGTCTGCCTGTGTGTGCACGCGCTCTCTCTCTCTCTAACAAATAAATAAATAAATAAAATCTTTAAAAAAAATAGATAATAAAATACATACTAGAGAAGTTATAAAATGTTGATATTTTCACTGTTTCGTCTATTGCATATTGTCATGCAGATACACACATTTGAAGCATAATTTAGATCAATTAATTGATGAAAAACTGAAAAAATATTGATAAGGAACTTGGGAAAATCAATTGAATGTTGATGAAAATTTAGGTAATATAAGCTGCGTCTGATAGGTTCTGAGAAAATATAAAATTCTGTATATTGAAATGGCATAAAGAAATGATATTTATGAGTGCTTGTAAATTTTTATGATCTTCAAAAGAGTAGCATCTAGGGGTGCCTGAGTGGCTCAGTTGGTTAAGTGTCTGCCCTCAACTCAGGTCACGATCTCAGGGTCCTGAGTTCAAGCCCCTGCATCCGGCTCTCTGCTCAGTGGGGAGCCTGCTTCTCTCTCTGCCTGCAGCTCACCCTGCTGTGCTCCCTTTCTCTGTCAAATAAATAAATAAAATCTTAAAAAAAAAAAAAAAGAGTAGCATCTACTGTTTCAGCTATTAGAATGCGACTGAAAGGAAGACACAGAGATTTGTTGAGACTTGTCCTGATAACAGGTATTAACTTGGTTTGTTTCATCATTAGCAAGTTCATGGTTTGACTGAGTTTTTAACTGCATCAAATACCAACTATGAAGCTAAGGTCCAGCATTTTTAGGTGGTACACAAAATAATGGGCAATAATTGAAAATGATCTGAACTCAGAAAGGGTTCATAAAGCTATGCAAGTTGGTAACACATGGCTGTGTTAGTGGGGAACCTGAAGTTTGTTTGAGGCACTGAGGGACTCAGTGTGCACTTCTGCCCCTCAGAGGGGTTTGTTTAGTCATTTGGCTTGAAAGACTTGTCATTTCAAGATTGAGGCAGATTTAAAATTTCTCAAAGCTTGTGTTGGGATAAGCACTGGGTGTTACACGCAACTAATGAATTATTGAATACTACAACAAAAACTTAGGATATACTAGATGATGGCTAACTGAAAATAATTAAAAAAAAAGAAAAAGAAAAAAAATTTCTCAAGGCATGGCTTTTTTTTTTTTTTTAATTCTTGATCAACTCAGGCTAAAATTGAATGCATAAAGAAAGACTTGAGAACAATGTTGAAGTCTTTAGTTAAAAAAATGTCTTCTTTAAACTGCCATGCAGTACATTCTGGTAAAATATTTTCACTTTCACATTCACAGTTAAGTTTAGGGAATTTAAAATCTCCCTCGCTGGGAATGTGCTTCACCTGAGTGCTCTTTAACATTACTACCACACTGAACCTATTGCTAATGGAGAATCAATTTGAAAATTAACTTCACACATCTTTTTAAAATAAAATTTGAAATAGGCTAGTAGTCTGCAAAATTAATATCCCATTAGTTTAACTTTTCTGTAATTGATGAATGAAATTTGTGACCAAAGAGGCATTTAGCTGCCTAGTTTTTGTTTGCCTTAAATCTATGTGCACTTGAAATACAGTCTTCTTGACAAATGAGGTTACTAGAAACTAAATAGGAATTCTTATTTGCTACCATAGTGATGACATGAAGAATCACAGCCTTTAGCTCGGGGCTACTAAGCTCTTAGTAATGAGAGAAAGGTGTTCCATCTTCACCTACGGTAGAGTCACAATTACGGTGAACAAAAATAGCCACCAAGGCTTCTCCACAAAATATTCATGACAGTGAGAAAAATATTGATTTTAAATGCCAAGAAATGAAATATCTTCTAAAGTGTTCATTTCAATCCAACTATTATTTTCCAAAAGACACTGAATGGACTGTAAAGGGTTTCATAGTGCTATTTCACATTGAACACTTAAAAAAATAATCCCAAACAAGAACTCTCCATTTTTCTCTCTCTCACCTACTCCTTCTCTCTTTCTAAGTAGGCGCAGTTTCCTTCTTTCTCTCATGTTCTCTTCCTCTTAAACAGAAACCCCCTCAAAATGCGTAGAAGAAAAACAAGTTACGTGAGACTAAAAAACAAGTTATATGAGAATCAAGTTAATTGTTTATTTATTTATTTATTTATTTTTAAAGATTTTATTTATTCATTTGACAGAGAGAGAGATCACAAGTAGGCGGAGAGGCAGGCAGAGAGGGGGAAGCAGTCTCCCCCAGGACTCTGAGATCATGACCTGAGCTGAAGGCAGAGGCTTTAAACCACTGAGCCACCCAGGCGCCCCAAGTTAATTGTTTATTTTAACAGAATATTAGGTAAATAGTGTCTGCAAAATATGAAGTATGCCGAAGGGATATTACTTTGATCAGGGCAGCACACTATGTCTCAGCCCTTATGCTTTATTGTACCAGCTTTTCTTTCATATCAAGTCAAAGTATATTATTATATGAGCCATATGATACTAATAATCCACCTTTAGACTTACTTGGGATTGATTATTTGCCACATCTTTATGCATAAATGATGTAATTACCATGACATGAATGCCAGCAAATTGTCCTCTTTTTTGCAATTGATATCTCAAGTACACTGTTGGTTCAAGGTCAGAAAGAAATTGAGTTATTTAAAAATTGTAGTGGACTTGCTCATATATCCCTTCAAGTATTCTCAGCCCCAACTGCGGCCATTGGAGTGGTGTTTAGCTATGTACAGGCTTCCACCAGGTTCTAATCTGTGCAAGTGGACAGCATCCTGCTGTAGGCTTGTATAGTCACGCTTCTAGCTTCCTAGAAGGAGGAAGGCTTGTGCCTTGTGGGATCTGCTGTAGAAAACGATTGGCATTCATTCATATACAGCTTGGAGTATAAGAATATTGATGTCCAAGAAGGCATCTTGATCAATTAGAGACAGAAGCCCATAGATGCATTTCTTCAGGTTCATGAGAAAGTTGAGGCAAGAGTATGCACCGGTGTCTATGACTGTGATCAATACTGTAATGCATTCTTATTGGCTTTGCCTCCTTTTTTGCTCACTCTCCACTATCCCATCCTGCTGCCTGTTATCATTATGAAGCTAACTGCACACGAGACTTAAGTTTCTGCTCTTATGGGTGGGGAGACCCAGGGTAAGACAAACAGATTCCAAATTAGTAATATGTTTTTCAGCACTGAAGCCATGTACAGACAATCAATTACTTAGGTGCTAATATATTCCAGAAATTACCCTAACAAATGATAGCACCGAGATGGAGACTTTGATGAGCAGTTTTTTATTCTCCATTCCCTCCATCTGTGTCTATATGAATTGGAGCAGAACTAATGGGCAAACCCCTCAGCTGTGGTTTGTCTAGGAAACACCGTTGAAGGCAGAGTGTTCCCTGGAAAATGCAATCCAAAGAATTATTCTCAAACTACTATTGCTGCCATGATTTTATACTTAGCTTAAAGTTTTCCAAAATTTTCATTAATGGAAATAATTCATTGTTTTCATATATACTCTACAGAGAGCTTAAATAACTCTAGAAGATATAATTTGACACATCAAAATCATAAAATACCTTACAATTGATTATTTGAATGATGAATGAGCTTTCTTTTAAAAAAGATTTTATTTATTTGTTTACTTTTTTTCAGAAAAAGAGAGAGAGGGAGAACAGAATCAGGGGGAGTGGGAGGCAGAGGGAGAAGCAGGCTCCCTGCTGAGCAAGGAGCCCCATGAGGGACTCGATCCCAGGACCCTGGGATCATGACCTGAGCCAAAGGCAGTGCTTAACTGACTGAGCCACCCATGTGTCCTATAAATGAGCTTTTTAAAAATACTTTTCTTCTTTTTTTAAAAATTGAAATATAATTAATATACAATGTTATATTAGTTTCAAGTGTATATAATATAGTGACTCAACAATTCTATACATTACTCAGTGTTCATGATGGGAAGTATATTCTTAATCTCCTTCATGTACTTTACTGATGACCCATCCCATCCAACTCCATTCTAGCAACCACAGTTTGTTGTCTCTATTTCATAGTCTGTTTTTTTTTTTTGTTTGTTTGTTTGTTTGTTTGTCTCATTTGTCTTTCTTCGTTGGCTTTGTTTCTTAGAAAATTTAAGAGGCTAGAAAGTACATTTTTTTTTGTTTCAGCTTATTTTATGCTTAATTCCCCCATCATGATTTTCTGTATTATTACTGTCCTTGGTTTTATGCCTATAATTTTAGTTTAAAGTATTTTTTTCTTCGATAAGCTGCAGTTTTATTATCATTAGAGCTTTAAATGGATAAAAATATCAACAAAGCATATAGCAGGGACACTTCAAATACTCTAATTTCAAAAGAAAATATTTGTAAGTGAAATTTTTAAACTAAGTCACCACATTACTCTTTTTTTTCACATTACTCTTTAAAATTAGAAGGTAAAGTAGAATTTTTTAAAAAGAAATTAAACAAAAATTATTGCATTGCTTGGGCTTCCATTGAGATTATGTTAATAGATTTAGTCGATTTTTTTCCCCTACGTAATATCTAAGCATCTAAACTGAAATGTTGAAATGTTATACCAAGATTTATATTCAATTCATTTAAAGCAATTTGATGTAAGTGAAATATGGCTCTAAAACACATACATGAAGTTTAAAATATAGCATTGTGGTTGTTATTAGGCTAAGTTCTAGCATTCAGGTGTACTAAAACTTTAACTTGTTAAAAGTAGGATATAATTTAAAGGTTATGAATTCTTTCTCCCCAAAATACTCTCCATACTTAATTTTACTTTTCCTGCAGAGTTGAGGTAAGAAATAAAACTAATATGGATAAAGAATTAAATATTATACATGGCATATACTAAGCCTTTTATAAATAATAATTATGATTATTATTATTAAGTCATCTGTACTTCCATAAAAAGCGAGGAAGAGGGATTGATTTCCATACTGGATATATTGGCTTTTTCTTTTTAAGAAAATATGAACTGGAATTCTTTGATTTCGTATCCCCTGATAACTCAGTTGAGTAGAATGCCAGGTAATGAGAATGTCTCATTTTTTAACATGCTGTGAACTTGTGCCTACAACATTGGTGGGAAGGTTTAATACCTCTGGATGCCAGGCTTGGCCAAGCCGCAGGAGCTCTACCAACGTGTGAAACTCTGAGCTGTGGGCTGTGTTTTTATTAAGTGCACTTGGCTTTCCTGCTGCTTTTCTTTCTAAGCTCCACCCTGAAAAGAACAGACCTCTTTAGCAAAATTAAGGGAAAACAGAATGATCTCTCTTTGGGCAGTAATCGTGTGAAATAGATTAAGAAATACACTTGCTCAGGCTGGCAGGCAGCAACTACAAACTGACAAATGTTCACAGACTCGCGTCACAGAACAAAGGGAGTGGACACTGTGACTTGTCTTCATTTATCTTTACCTGCAAAGGTATACATATGTGTGTATGTGTGTGGGGAGGTTGGGGGGTAGAAATTTTTCGCTAGGGAAAACAGGAAAATATCTAAAAAGAATGTAAGGAAAACTAATAGTTTGAAGAGTACAGTTTTTTTCTTGTTACATTTATAATAATAATAAAACCACCTAAACTACATAGCAAAAGTTTTTTTTTGTTTTTTTGTTTTTTAATTTATTTGACAGAGAGAGACACAGTGAGCGGGAACACAAGCAGGGGGAGTGGGAGAGGAAGAAGTAGGCTCCCTGCTGAGCAGGAGCCCAATATTGGGCTCATTCCCAGGGCCCCAGGATCATGACCTGAGCTGTAGCAGATGCTTATGATGGAGCCACCGAGGCACTCCCCATACCAGAAGTTTTATGATCAAACTCCTATTCTAGAACTAATTTGATAAATCATGTTAATTGTCCTGACTATGCTTCATAATAACCTGAGATGTAGCTGTAGATGGTTAATTGTTCCTTTCCTCTTCTATCATTAGTAGATTTTTTATTCCCCAAGAGGTATGTTGGCCAAAGTAGGATCAGGCTTGCCCAGAAAGCAGAGGGACACTTTCCTGGTTTACATTAAATTCTTATTTTTAGATGTTACTTAGGGAAGAAAGAGAATAAAAGCATGGAACAGAACAAACATGATAAGTCATTCTGACATTTTGTTTGGAGCTTACAATGCTCCCTCCCTGAGCTGACTTCAGAAAAATGAAAGCGAGTTAAGGATACTATTTTTGGAATGGTGTGTGCCTGAGTGGAAACTTCTGGGTACTACTTATCACTAGGGTCCTAGATTAAATTATTCAATTCAATGTTTAATAAAAGTTCGCTGAAGGTCCATTGACTCATCCTGACATAAATTTTTTCCCCTTTATACAAATAAATATAAGCTATTAAGAGACAGCAAGGACATTGGAGTGAGAATATAGTCTACTTTTTAATAAGAATGTGATCTCAGAAAGAGAAGAGACACTATTTCAAGGCATCTAGTTCATTGCTTCTAGTACATGCATACATGGGAGAAGGAGCCTCAGGATCAAGATGTGGGAGACTGTGGGTGGAACTGTAGGAGCTGCAGGAAGCATTATACTTCCAAAATCAGGAGGGAATTACTCTGGATCTCCTGTATTATCAAATAAATAAATAAACTCTAAAATAAAATAAAAGAGACAAGACTAAATATTGTGTAAACCTTGTTGATATATAGGTAGTACTATAGAGGGGTAGGATGCCCTCTTAATGTATGTGGGCTATGTAAAAAGACACCAAATGAACGAGCTAATGGGGTCCATCTGGCCATTGCTGTGGAGAATCTAAACCTGAGAGTAAGAACATTGGCCATCAGCAGAGTGAAAGAACCCTGTCATCTGAGGAACCAGGGCTGTACAGGGCATGGCAGCTTCAGGCATAGGAAGAATAACCCATTTTGAAGAATCTAGAACATGGTTCTCAGGGTGGGTGGTACTTCTTTTCAAAGAATGTTTTGAAAATTCCTGAAATCATTTCCGGTTATCCCAGGATTGGTGGAAATAGAGACATTTAGAAGGAATGACCCTGGGTTGCTAGGTACTCAGCATTGTTCAGAAAACAAAAATAAAAACAAACCCCAAAAACACACACTTAGAAAAGTTTTCTTCATTTTTGCAGGATTTTGAAATATTCCATCAGATATTTTTATAGTTCCCACACCTACTTTAACTTTCTGAATCTAGAACATCACTCTTCGGTACATGTAAACACAAAGTAAGTGTTTTTGTGTAATCACAATGTACACCAAGTTACACCTCTTTGATATATATCTATAAATTCAAGGTAAGTGTTTTTGTGTGATCAAAACGTATACCAAATTACAACTCTTTGATATACATAAACCAAAGTAACTGTTTTTGTGTGATCATAACATATACTAAATTACCTGGAATGCAAATATCATGTAACTCTAGGGAAGGCTGCACTTAATTTGTTCAGAACTTTAAAACAATTGTTTATCATATAACAGAAAATTGCATTACCAGCACTCTTGTTGTAGTGAAGTTTCAGTAGCCAATAAAATACACCTAAATCAGTCAGCCTTTATGACTCTTTCAAATATTTCTAGTGGATGTGAGCATGGAATCACTTCATTTTGTAGTCTCTTCTAATGCAGTCGTTCTCAACCATTTGTATGTAAACTATACATTATGGTAAATTCCATTTCTCTTTATTTCTCTTTTACATGTCATAACATTGTATTGATTCTTTGAAATTGTATGTACTGGTAGATTATATTATCTATGAATTTCATTTCAGGTAGTGGAGAGGATGTCAAATATTTGTAATAAAAGGGGAGGTAGGCGTGATAAGGTTGAGAATCCTCTCCCAGGTTTTTGGTGTTAGAAAACAGTCCCTGGGAGACACTGGGATATAGGAGGACATTTTGAAACTCTCATTTCCTGTTTCTTTTCTGTTGCAAACCTAGTGTGAGGCCTATAATGAGTGACCTCATGATGTTTCTCTTCACATTTTTCCAAGACCATTTTGATTTTTTGAATATTTGGTAGTTTCATTTCTCCTTGTAGTGAACATGTTATTACCACAATTTGGGGGAAACTCATCAGGAAATGCTTTTTAGTTACACACAAGAAAGGCAAACCCTATACAGTTGTTCTTAAAGGTAATGTTACCTTACAAACCAGAATACGCAGATTGGTAGAGTGTGTTGTTTACAAATGCAAATTGAAGCTATTGTTATCAAGTATATGCATGCATTTGAAAGTTATCATTATCAACTGTGAATTTGATGATAGGAGAGAAATTACTTCCTTCAAACCCAATATTTATCCTAGATCTGAAGTTCCCTGACATGGGGTTACTAATGGTGGAATCACAGAGACTTTGGAAAATGTACAGTGGACTTCTGCGCTTGCCTTCTCGGGCCTTGGAACCCACACATAACAGTTGTTATGGACTGAATATCTGTGCCCACCCCCAATTAATATATTGAAACTCAATCCCCAATGCGATGGCATTTGGAGTTGAGGTCTTTAGGAGATGCTTTCATCATGAGGGTAGAGGGTTCTTCAATGAAATTAATGCCCATTTAGAAGACATCCCTTCAGTCATCCCTTCTGGAGAAGATAGCCTTCTCTGAAGCGGGAAGCTAGCCTTTCCCAGATATTGAATCTGCTGGCAGTTTGATCATGGACTTGTGCCTCCAGAACTGGGGGAAATAGGTTTCTGTTGTTTATAAACCACCCAATCAACGATATTCTGTTATAGCCACCCAAAGGAACATTGACAACTATATTTTATTTCCAATCTTAGAGAGCGGTCTTGAAGTCATAGTAAATTCATCGTTAAAAGAGACAAGACTGGGGTGCCTGGTGGCTCACTCGGTTAAGCCTATGCCTTTAGCTCAGGTCCTGATCTCAGGGTCCTGGGATCGAGCCTCTCATTGGGTTTTCTGCTCAGCTGGGAGCCTGCTTCCCTCTCGCTCTCTGCCTTCCTCTCTGCCTACCTGTGATCTCTGTCTGTCAAATAAATAAACTCTAAAGTAAAATAAAATAAAAGAGACAAGACTAAATATTGTGTAAACCAGTATGTCCCCCCAAATAGTTAAGTGGGAAATATTGGTTAGGTAACATATACTTTTTGGTCAATTGTATTTAAAATTTCTGGTTTTTAAGTAGTTGATGCTGGTTTACAACCTCCAGAGAAGCTGATTTTAAGACGCTTCATTGATTTAGTTGCTTCCTTCCTTGAGACCCAAATTAAGGCTGTGAGATATTCATAATACTATAATCTAGAATCTGGATCTGGGTGTCTGACACATTTCTATATGTTCTCAACAGACATGAAAGGAGCAGAAAAAACCTATTTAGATTAATAGCCAGTTAAAATTTCCCTATTCACTGACACACTGAACTTGAACACGAAGAAGGATTGAGGACAGATGACACTGACAAGATGAGATGGGACAAAATGAGCTGGAGTAGAATTAGGACAGGGTATTCAGAAATGGGGCTGTGTGATTCATACCAGAGCTCATTTAGAATGCCAGGCAGCTGAAAAGTTTTTATCGAGCATTGCTGAAGGTAGGAGGTTGGATTGGACAACTTATTTTTATTATTTGGGCCCAGCCTGAAATAAAAACAAATCATAACACAAAATTCCATGCCCACATGTTTTTATATTTTTACTTTTTGTTCCACATATATTTTTCCATATGCTGATTCTACCTCCACATTTTCACTCGTGAGCCAAAAATCTTAATGATGAGTCATTAGAAATAAAACAGAGGAAAGGGATTATATACAAAATTAAAGGGTTTATACACAAGATCATCTAGAACTGTTCATTGCTCTTGCTTGACTTAGATATTTTTGTCTGTTTGGTTAGTGTTAGTGTCTGTCGTTTGTATGTATACATGATGCTCACTAAGTATGAGCATAGATATAGTTCCACTAGCTTTTATACATAAAAAGTCCCTGATAATTGTCCATAAACCAAACAAAAGCACAAAAGACCTGAGAGAAATCTCTGGAGACTAAAACCTGGTGTGAAGTATACAAGTAACAGGTTGATAAAGTACACATTATTTTACCAGTGAGCTCTGTGTCACTGTTTATAGACACAATATATAGTTTTCTTTCTTTTAATGTCGAATATAATATGACTCCAAATATTTTCTCTAGAATTACAGGAAGTAAAAGACAATATGCATGTCATTTTTCCCTTGAACAACTTTTACTACCTTTTTTGAGATATAATTCACATAGCATATAATTCACCCCTTAAAACTATATAATTGAATGATTTTGGTATATGACATGACTGATATTTAAAATTATGGTTCTTTCTCTCATATATATACGTTTTATATATATATATATATAGCCACTTAAAGCCATTTTTAAGTGTACAATTCATTGGCATTGATTACATTGATAATGTTGTACAACCATCACCACTATTTTCAAAACTTGTTTATCTCTCAGAGTACTTTAAAAGAAAATCTACCACTGTGATTCAAAAAAAGTAACCTGCAACCTAAGAAACATTATTATTCTCAAACTAGAAAGAAACATTTTAAAGCATTTCCCATGCACATCAATAGCTCTGAAAGGGCAAAGAGGGGTGGTTCATTATGACAATTAAGAGTTTGTAATGAAATATCTGCATGCTTCCACACATGGGACGACACAAGCATCCGTCCTCCACATTTAGCACAGGCTCAGTTACATCCACATGGACGTATGATTCTAAATGCGAATGCATGCACACTGTCCAACAGGCCGAGGCTCACCACACAGAAATAAACCAATACATGTGCACAGAGACATATTGAAAATAGACGGCCAAATGCTGAGGAAGCTAATCTGGAATGAGATGATAAATGAAAGAACATGTCAGTTGAGAAAGAAGAATATTGGGAGACTAGGGGTTAGTTAAATTTGGTGGCTTTAAAATATGCCCACAAGTTTTTTGGACACTCCTCCCATCAAGAGGTAGAGTTCAGTTCTCTTCTCTTTCAAATATGGGCTAGCCTCACAAACTTCTTTCTCAAGAACAAAATGCAGAGGAAACAAGATGGCATGATTCAGAGACTAGTTTAGAAAAGGCCTGGAGGCTTCTGTGGGACTCCTGGCTATACCCAGAACCTAGATTCCATGCTGTGAGGAAGCCTAGTCCACAAGGAGATGCCACATGTAGGTATTTTGGCCAATAGCTACCACTGAAGTCCAGCTGACAGTCAACATCCATCATGAGGCATACGAATAAGGAAGCCATCAAAACAACTCAAGGTCACCATCAGACTAAAACCACACAGGAGGAGGTTTGAGTAACAATCAACTAACTGAGCCATGTCAATTCCCAGAACCATTAAAGATGATAGTAGTCATTGCTTTTATGCCATTAAATTTGGGATAATTTTGTTGTACAGCAGTAGGTAACAGGAATAGTAAGTGAAGTGACTGAAATAGGGTAGGCAGATAATAGGGTAGTGATCAGCAAAGCTAATTTCTCCATTTTTGCTTTCCTTGAAATAGAATGAAGAAAAGAGTGTTTTTGTTTTATATTTTTAAAGACATTTTGTTTGTTTATTTGAGAGACAGAGAGAGAGTGAGAACACAAGTGTGGGCAGAGGAGCTGGGGGAGAAGCAGACTTCCTGCTGAACAGATAGTGCAAAGGGGGGCTCCATGCTAGGACTCTGAGATCATGACCTGAGTGGAAGGCAGCCACTTAACAGGCTAACCCACTCATGTACCACCCCAAAAAGAGTGTTTTTAAATTATGGTTTATTTTATTTTTCTGTTTTTGAAATTGAGCAACAAAAGTTTCAAACAAAAATGAATTGAAAATATTTACAAAGAGGATGCAGATTTTTATGATTCACAGATTTTGACATTTTTTTTATTACTCATTTAATGAGTAATGTATATTTCCTAGCTTTGGAATAAGATACTTGTTTGAAATTTAATAAAAACATCTCCTAAGCACATGACTTCTGTCATTAACTAAACCTAATTATTTTTATTCATTCATTATTGATATTTATTAATCATCTAGTAAGTGCTGAGTATCTGGCTAGAGATATAACAACTGATAGTATATGATTTTTACACTCAAGGAGTTTATAAGAAAATTTTATGGGAGAGACAAAAAGTAAAGAAGCAGTTATGGTACAGCGTGGCAAGTTCCACATATAAGTAAGTGATTGATCTATGATATAGTGTGGGGACAAATCATAAGCTCTGGAGAAAAGGTTGGGGAGGTGTCAAGAAAGGATTCTTGAAGGGATTCTTAGCTATTTTGACATGTAAAGGAGAGAAGCTAAGAGTTCATCTTGTGAAACTCCAGAGATTGATGGGGAGGTTGGAGGAGAAGAGCTAACAGTTTGGGCTGAGGGCATAGAATGTGCAGAGACCTAGAGGCAAGAATACACATATCAAATTCTGAGCACTTGCAAGTGTCTTAATATGGCTGGAGCAGAGATCACAAGGCAGAGAAGCAACAAGAGAACATTAAGGACCCCTCGGTCATAGAAATAATTGTGAACTTCGTCCCGAGGGCTTTGAATGCTTTTAGGAAAGAGAGAGACATGATCAGATTTGACTGCAATGTGGACAACATATTTGAAAGGGGCAAGACCAGAATCTGGCAGGCCAATCAGAATACTCTCACAGCAGTTCATGTGAGAGATGACAGAGGCTGGAACCGGGTAGTGGCGTAGGAAGAATCACTCTGTGAAGAGGAAATGGAGCTATTGTTCATTTCCAGCAAATGGATCCTCCACTCTGCATGAGGGCCTTTTGGACACAGATAAAACAGACTGCATGCAAGTCAGTAATCTAATTTCAAGAGGGACAGATCCTGGGTATGTATTTCAGAGTGCCAAAGCCGATCCGGAAAGTGGATACTCATGCGGCATTCTGGATCGAATGCCATATGTGTTGTAAAAGCAGACAGGTGCTTTGATAAGCTAGTAACAGATTTCAAAAACAAAAATTCTCTTTTAATGAGAAATCTCTGCCACACTAGTAACTTATACGGAAACAACGGTTGGTGTCTGTGTATATCTCTGCGTCAAATGAATATTCATGCCTCACGAGCCACTTTAACATTTTCACAGTTTGACCTTGAATGAAGGGGTCAGAGTACCACTCATTAAAAAAAATGATAACCCTCTCCTTATGAGCCTACCTGATATTGCAAATTGAAATTTGTTTAGCCCCTTTTGAGAATGATTCCTCAAATTAGGGCATACTAGGAACTTACAATGCCAGTGTGCTTTGAATGAAATCAACACCTATAGACATAGTAATTTATTTTCAAGCATTATGTATGTGTAAAAATATGCATATGCATGTGTGTGTGATGTACATGCATTATATAGTTATATTGGAGATACCTATGTGAATTAATGGATGCATAAATATAGGGAATGAATAAACAGGGCCCCTCAATAACAGAATCTTTTAATGCATTCCATATAAATTCAATGAGGAATTAAAGTGATTCTTTGCCAACAGAATAGCTGATATGATAGGACAACTGCTTTCTTCTGCTGCTACCAGAACAAATTAACATCACTGTGGAGAGAAAAGAGAAGTGGTTTGCAGCAATTCATACAATAAATAACCATAGTAGCTGTAGCTATTGTCATGGAGCCAAAACGCTTTAATTTAAATCATTTATACTAATTACTGAAATTGCAAGGGAATCGTTAGGAATAAGTATTTATAGAAATTCAAAAGGGAAATTTAGCGGTGCTACAGATTCCATATTTGTATTCCTTATTTCACTTTATTTTTAAGTGTTGTTACAAAGACAGTAGACTATGGTTTAGAAAGACACATCAGGATTGTCACAAACAGGTGACCTGTGTGTGCTGGTTGGGGCTAAATATTCATTATGATTGGAGAGCAGAAATTTACTACTTTTCAAGTCATCTTATGTTTTATTCTTTTATGTATAAGCTACTTATTACATCAGCCCAGCCTGAAAGGAAAGCAAACGAGAAAATAATTGCAGACCACCGTTAGGTCCATTCACTGTCACACTGTCTCATTCCATCCTCATAATTACAAGGTGGCTCGGTTAGGATTAACATCAAGTTCAAGTGAACAATCTTAGAGTTTAAAGTTTATACCACATGAGGTTTTCTGACCAGTAAATTTCAAAGGTGGGATTCAAAACAGGATCTGTCCAATTAGATATCTCAGTCTGTGTAGGAATATCAGCCACCGCTGTCCCTCATCTCACCAGTCTCACTGGGTGGCCAAGGATGTCATCTTTTTTGGTGTGAGATACAAAGGTAAAGCAGGAGCCAAATATTGTGCTTCGAAAATTACAGTTTTTGAAATGGAAAAGAATTTAGAGTAGTCCAAGGAATCTACTTTATACAGGAAACAATGAAACTCCCAGAGGAAAATTGACGAACTCAGTGTCATTCTCATTGTTGGTAGTGGACTTGGGACTAAAATTCACATCTCTTGAGCCATACTGGAAATCGATTTATCCTGATATAAACAATAATAATAGAATACCTAATGGTCATGGGATTAAATGCATATCCAAACCAAACATGACCTGTTTTGCCACACTTGGATTTTTAGTTTTACTTCTCTGAAAATTATGGTCTAGAAAGATATGAATGTGTTGCTTTTGAGTTTCTTTTACTATATCTTCTCTTCATTCTTTTTGCTACTGTAGAAATGTCTAAAGGCAAATCCAAACAATAACAGAATTAAATTAAAATGCAAAAAGAAAGTAGATATGCCCAGTTTAAGATAAACTCATTCTGGCTTGGCTTGATGCATTTTTTGTTGGGACTTCCCTTTTTCTGTCATAGATCAGCTAGAATCTTTTACTCCATATATCCTTGAATCTATCACTCTATCCTCTCTTTTGGTATTCTTTACCAAGATATTACTAAGTATCTAAGTAGTATCTAAGACACTACTCTTAGTTTTTGGCCCTGAGGACACAAAGTTCTCTGATTTGAATCTCAAATACTCTTCAGTTTGCTCAAGAAACTCCATTTTTTTTTTCAGCTCAAAATATCCTTGACCTCTGTCTACAAAACTTCTATGAACTATAATAAGACCGTAAATGTGCATAGCACATTTGTGTACATTAAATGTACATAGAGGGGTTGTCAACTTTTTTTTTTTTTTTTTTTTTGGAAGTTCAGAAGTTTTAATGCGGCTTTGAAAAATATTTCTGGACAATGTTGTCTTTCTCATAATGAAAAAAAGAAATAACACCTGATATGTGGATGGTTTGCTGAGAACACAGGTATTTTTTGTTTCCATGTCTTAGGTCCTCCAAAAACTCTGCTTTGAGCCTGTTGAGTTCCTCTGCTAGGAGCTTCAAGTTGAAAGGAAGCACTTGTTCATCTTTTGCCTCTTTCATGGTCTGAGAGACAATCCTTCGGAGTGTCTGGTCGGCTTGATGCAGAACATTAGTTGAACAAATGGTTCTGTCTGTTTCCTTTTGTTCCACATTGTCCTCAATATATTTTACTGGATTCTCCAAAGCAGTAAGCAATAAATCAGGCAGCTTCAGGCTGGCCTCAGAAGAACACGGCGTACTCTCAATGGTGAGGCTGTTGTGTTCCCAAGCATTTTCCCAGGGTTGGGCTTTTCTATCTTTCTTGCCATCAGGTGGATGGTCTCAGCAGGCAGAGCCTGTGGTCTCTGATCATTCCTCTGCAAACAGGTCTCCAGAGAACAGTTTGCCTGGGAATTCTGGTTTTCAGCACCGTGTTCAGGAAACCTCTCTGTCTCAGGCAAAATGGGATTAGAACTAGTTTTTAATGATATTTCCCATATAATTACTTTATTTCTGTTTGCAAACAATCCTAAGGCTTAGACAGAGTAGAGATCATCATCATGATTCTGCAAACTTGTTTGCATTTCAGTTCTACAATTGATTCTATAATCTCAGGGACCACCTAACCTTTTTATGTTTAAGTGGATTCCATTGTATTAAAACAGGAAAAAAAAAAAAAAAGCCACTTGACAAAGTCAATAAGTCTTGGGTGTCATCTGTTAACTAGCTTATTCAAACTCTAGAAAGTGCTTGGTAATCAGAGATCAAAAGTGACTTACTTACTCAAGGTACTCATTCTAATGTCTTTTGCTCTTAGTATTATACCCAGCAGCTTCTCATCTTTTAGCTTTCATGGTTCTTCTGGTTTCCCCATTTTATAGATTCTCTCCAAACTCTAGATCCTTCCCTGCTGGTCACCCAAGCATCAGCACGCATAATCTCCTTGGTGGCCTCCATGGAGGACATCTTTTCCAAGCAGCAGGTTACCTTCCCTAACAGGAAAGAAACTGAGATGCCCGAGTCATCTAGCTCTCCCTTGCAAGTTGTGTAGCCTGAGTATATCAGGTTTCTTCTTTCTAGGGCCTAAAATTTCATCAGTCATTAGAGAGGTGATGGGACAATATCATCTCTCATGATATCCTAGGATTGCCCTTCTCCCAAGAGGCATAGGAAAATTAACAAAATGGGTACTAGATTATAGCTTTTTAGAAGTACATGGAACAATGTCTGAAGCATAGGTTGGCATGAAAATGAATTAAGTAGCATGCATATAACACGGTAATCAATAGCTAAGTAAATAGTTAAATGCAAAGACAAGTAAGATAATGAATAAAGAAGTGGGAATTACATAAATTATTTTTATGTAATAACTGGGCTGTTCCTGAGATTAGAATGTTGATTTTGTTGGGTGTGTTTAGTTAGTGACTTCAGAATTTTCCTATCAAAGCTAGACAAAAATGCATGGGGGTGAAAACATACAGACAGAAATAATTAGCAAACTTTCTGGATCCAATTTAAATGTACTTTCCTTCTCGATTCCAAAATGTTTTGAATTAATTGATGAACTCATAGTGAGAATTGATATAGAGAGAAGACTCCCAGAGCAAATCATACAAAATAAATTTTGTTCTGAAGCAAGAGCTGACACCCACTGTGTAATCAGAGTTTTGCTCCACAGGAACCCCCTCCACCTCCCCACACCTCACCAAAGTCTGGTGTTTTTAATGTTTTTTCAAGTCTATATTTTAGCCAGAAGGATTTATACCAAGAATAAGCCATCAAGTTGTAGGGAGATGAAGAATGAAGGTCACAACCTTTCTATTTTATCTTTCTATTACTCCCAGCCTAAAACTGGCTCCTGGGGTAATGCCTATTTCTGTAAAAAATTCTTTTCACTGATCTCTTCTTTGGGGTCCTCATAATAGGCTGCCTTCAAGAGCATGTAAGCATCTAATGTGCATGCACGGAGACTTCTTCAAGGGGGAAGAACCTGGCTCCTGAAGCCTGTGGGCTTCTACTTGACACGAGGAATTCTGAAGTGCCTGCACTCAAAAGAAATCATTCTCTTCCCTGGTGTCCTGATTAAAAAGAGCAATTCACAACTTATTTTAAGAGGCTGCCGAGTTCCTCTCTTCTCTTTACAGGTGGTTCATAGAGTATGACTTGGCAACGTTTTATTGTGTTTTCGTGTTACTTGTAAGAAAATTATTAAGTAAAAGCAGCCTGATGCCGACAGTATGATAAAACACATGCACGTTCTCCCCCTCGTCTATATGTATGTGTACACATGCAATGAGTTACTCAAAGTAAAAATAGGATCTTTGCAAAGCCCGTTTACCAAATGGTGCGGTTCATGTTTGTACGCACGTGTTCGTATACTGGCCTGTGTGCGTGTGTGTGAGCGCGCGTGCACACACATATGCCGCACCGATTGCACAAGGTGCTTTTGATAAATGAACTATTAGCTTGCCTTTCATAACTCCATTTTCACCTCATTTAGTCTCTTGCCATCTCTTTTGGAGTCTTTGATTTCTCTGTTGAATTGAATAAAATATTCTGTGATTTGAAATTATTTCATCTGATATCAGAGGAGTTTTTCAAATCCTCTCAGGTGTGGTTTTATGAGCAAGCCAAATGTTTGCTCTCTGTTCTGTAACTACATCTTTTGAAACACTTGTGGTAGATGTAACATCATAATAAATCACTAAATTAACCTGTTTTGTGAATTTAAAATGAAATTATTTAGTGAAGAAATTGCTTAATAAGCTTTGTCGAATACTATCTCACCATCAAAAGTATATTATCTGAGATTAGATACATGAGTGAAACTTTAAGAATATAAGTTGTCAGATGGATAGGCAATAACATGTCTAAGATCTTTAATAGAATATGACCATCACCATATTGCATACTAACTCATTTGTTTTTTATCACTTTTTTAAATAGGGAAAACTGATATTTTATCTTTGGAGACTCTGCCTGTAAGGACTCTGAGTAATAGAGATTATGTCATTTGCTTGAGGTTTCTGCAGCTAGAAAGGAGAATAGCTTGGAAAAGAAGATATTTGATAAATATTAAGTATTCATTTTTAAAAAAACCAATAACAAAGCTTTGTTAAATAAATATAAATAAACTGAATAAACTATTTTTTTTTCAGACCCACTAGACTCAAACTTCTCTTGTCATTGCAGCCCTTTTTTGTTTGTTTATTTTTACACTATTTGACAGATATTATGTATGGAAATGTTAAATTTACAAAGAACGTTAGATTGGTTGTACATCTCCCTGGGGAGAGTCTTCTACAATGGTTTACATATTTTATATTTTCTTCTCCATCTTCTTTTCCCCTTCCTACTGCCACTCATTTATTCAGTAGGAGAAAATCTTATCAGACATCCAGTTTATTTGAAGTATGGACCTAAGAGCTAGGAATACCAAGTTGAATGCAAAAAAATCCATCCATTTTAATTGGAAAGGCAAATAAATTAACTATTACCATAGAATATGCAAAGGGAAAAAGGGGTGAGGGGGTGGGGTGGGTATTAGAATCAAATGAGATGTGTATGTGTGTGGATGTTGTGTAATGTTTTACATTTTTTATTTTATATTTTTCTTTGATGGATGCTCTAAAAACAAATTACATATATTGGCTGCACATTATCTATTGTACTTCATACATTTTAAATAATAATAATGACAGATACAACCATCAGTGGAGATCAAATTTATATTCTTTAAGTAAAAAAATTTTCTACCTCACTTCTTTTTTCCACTTAAATTAAGCTTGAAAAGGAAATTGGATTTTTTTCCTCTCTTGCCACTAGTATAACACCAACTATTCTTAAAGGAATCATATTCATATTAAGTTTAAGAATTTTGAGTCCTTGAATTAAGGACTATATAGTGTTAGGTCGGCGGCACTGGGAATGCAGGAGGAACAATAAAATGGCAGCCAGACCGCCATCTTCCCCCTACCCAGGACTTTCCCACCAGAAGGACATCTGTCAAGGACACATCACCTTGAGTAAACCAAAACCTATGCGAGAAACAGAAACCAGCCACTTTGGGACTTTCCAACCCCCAATCTCTAACCTTACCAAATATGGTTATGAGCCCCCACCCTGCCTTGGCCCAATAAAAGCTCACTCAACCCCTTCCTGGGCGCGACTTCCCCAACTCTCCTCCCCTGAGTTGGGGAACCTCACCCGAGGGCGCCTTTAATAAACCTCGCCTTGAGCCTATCTTGCCTGGTGTCCTGTGTATCTTGCCTATAAAAACTTACTTTTGGTGCTGAAACCCCGGAGGAGATCGAGCCCCCACCCCGATGAAGAGGCTCTCTCCTCTCCCTACTGGGACCTGGACCTCCCTCTCTGAATGCCACTTCTGAAGCTGTGGTGAGTTTCCCCCAATTCTGCGTCTCTCCGGAAAGCCCTGTCCTAATCACGGCCATGTCAGGGCGGACCCTGCTGGTCAGCAGGTGACCTCCGTGACTCCAGGAATTGGGAGACATCCTAATTTCGCGGCAGTTGACACAGTCTCTCCACTACCCAGTGCTGGATGAGGGGACGCCTTTCTCCAACCCTCAGATTGCCCGACAGGGAATCATGGGGACCTCTCAATCCAAATTTGACCCCAAAACACCCCTAGGGTGTCTATTGGCTAAACTTAAGACCCTGGACCAGGACCTATGAAAGCGACATCTCATACATTACTGTACTGTCGCATCACCACAATACCAATCACACAATCCCAATGGCCTCCAGAAGGCACTTTTGATTACCAAATTCTCACAGATCTAGATAACCTCGGCAGACACCAAGGCAGATGGGCCGAGGTCCCTTATGTTCAGGCTTTCTGAACTGGCACCCCCGTCTACCCCTCCTCCTCCCCACTCCTATCCCAACTCCTGAAAAAACTTACCCCTTCTCATACTGGTATTGCCCTCACCGACTCTCCCCTCACATCTCCTTTTAGGCCAACCCCAATAACTATATTAAGGAATTCCAGTATCTGGCCCAGGCCTATGACCTCACCTGGCACAACCTACATGTGGTCCAAAGGACCACCCTCACCACAGAGGAGAGGGAGCACATTCAGACTGCTGCCTGAGAACATGTTGATCAGGTCCATCTCACTGACGCCACATGCCCATTGGAGCTCAGGTGGTCCCAGCTGTAGAACCTGGACGGGACTATCAGAATGGCCAAGAAGGCCGCCGGTGCTGCAACCGCATGGTCCAGTGCCTCCTTGCTGGCACTTGGGCAGCCTCCAACAAGGTGGTCAATTATGATAAAATTAGGGAAATCATTCAGGAACCCAGTGAAAACCCAGCCATATTTCTAAACAGACTTACTGAGGCGCTGACTCAACACACTCGCCTAGACCCAGCTTCCCCAGCAGGGGCGACTGTTTTAGCTACCCACTTTATTTCTCAGTCAGCGCCAACATTAGGAAAAAATTAAAGGAAGTGGAGGAGGGCCCTCAAACTCCCATTTTTGATCTGGTGAAAATGGCATTTAAATTCTTTAACTCCCGAGAGGATGCAGCGGAACTTAAGTACCAAGCCAAACTCCGACAGAAGGTCCAACTGCAGACCCAAGCCCTGGTAGCAGCCCTGAGGCTGGCAGGTTCTGGGGGACGACAGAGGGGAAACTATATCCCTTTGGGGAACTGCTTCAAATGTGGAGCTGAAGGACACTGGGCCCATCAATGCCCCAATGCCAGAGTGCCTCCTAGGCCATGCCCTCAATGTTGTATGATGGGCCACTGGTAATCAGACTGCTTCAGCACTGGGGGATCCCTGGCATCTCCATGTGGGGGTGATCCTGAGACAGTAAGTCCCACTTTCCAACTTCTTGGATTGGAGGATGATTGATGGAGCCCAAACTTGGACACCCCTCTCACCCATGCCAAGCCCAGGGTCACACTCCAGGTAGTGGGTAACTCTATCTCCTTTCTGTTGGACACAGGGGCTACTTATTCCATCCTGCCTTCCTACTTGGGTCCTACTCATCCCTCCCCATTCACAGTCATGGGAATTGATGGTACTTCCTCCACTCCAAAAGCTACCACCCCCCCTTGTAATGCAGCCTGGATGGGTTCCCCTTCTCACACTCATTCCTTATCATTCTTTCCTGCCCCATCCCTCTATTAGGCAGGGACATCCTCCATAAACTTCAAGCCACCATACGTCTCTCTCCCTCTCCCTCAACTTCTGCTCACCTCATCCTCCCTCTACTCCCCAGTGAATCACCCTCTATCCCAGACTGCCTCACCTTGGTAAACCCACAGGTATGAGATATTTCCAGACCTGTGGTAGCAAGCCACCACACCCTAGTCAAGATACAACTCAAGGATGATTCTACATTTCCATCCTGCCCACAGTTCCCTATCTCAATGACTCACCTGAGAACTTAAGCCTATCATCAACCGCCTTCAGCAGCAGGGTCTCCTTATCCCAATTAACTCTCCATGCAACATGCTATCCTTCCTGTTAAAAAACCCTCAGAAGCCTATCGCTTGGTCCGACTCTATTGCCCAACAAACATCCTTAAACTCCTCACCAGCCCCCCTCCTATTCCTCAACAATCCCCACAGTCCCTCGTACATTGATGAGGAGATTTGGGCCCTTGAGACATTAGGTGGCAGGTTATGTGACAAGGGATGATATTATGTCCAGGAGAAGATTGCCCTCCTGAATGGCCTAATCACACCATCATTACTGACATCCACCAGTCTCTCCACATCGGTCCAAAGGCCCTATACCAATTTCTCCAACCTCTCTTTCACCACCCCCTCCTCCAAAAGACCATTAAGGATGTACATCAGGCCTACAGAACCTGTTCTGTGGTCAATGCCCAGAGTGGCCTCCGCAGACCGGGACCCACCCATCAGCTCTGCAGGCATCAGCCAGGAGAGGACTGGCAACTTGACTTCACTCACATGCCTTGACACAAAACCTTCAGATACCTATTAACTCTCATGGACACCTTCACAGGATGGATCAAGGCATTCCCCACCACTAGGGAAACAGCAGACATAGTCACCACAATTCTCATTGAGCACATCATCCTGAGATTTGGACTCCCTTGAACTCTACAATCAGACAACAGACTGGCCTTCATCTCCAGCATCATGCAACAAGTCTCTGAGAGCCTCAAGGAAACTTCATATCCCCTATCATCCCCAGTCCTCGGGTAAGGTCGAGAGGGCCAACGGCCTCCTCAAGGAGCAACTCACTAAACTCACTCTCGAAACTCGCCTCTCTTGGCCAACCCTTCTCCCACTAGCACTCACCCGGCTCAGGGCCTCTCCTCGCATACCGTCAGGACTCAGCCCCTTTGAACTCTTGTATAGCAGGCCCTTCCTGCTCAATCACAACCCCCCTGCTTCTCCTCCATCCTTCCTTTCTTATCTGCCTTATCTGACTATCCTAAGAGCCCTTTTACAGGCTCATGCAGAAGTGACCATCCCCACCTGCAACAGCCCTGGTGGAGACTTCCCCCAGGCCCTAAATCCCAGGGCCAGGTTCTACTACGAGAATTTCACCCAATGTCCTTACCGCCCAGGTGGACCAGCCCCCATACTGTTATTCTTACAACTCCCACCACAGCAAAACTTCTGGGGCACCACCCGTGGGTACACATCTCCAGCCTAAAGTGAGCTCCACCACAGGATTGCTGGATTTCCCAGACCCTGGGGCCCACGCAGTTGCAGATTTCCTGCATCACTTCTCCTCACCCTCCTCTTTCTACTCCCCTCTGGTGACCCTGGGTTCAGGTGGTGCTTCTTCCTAGTGGAAACTTGGACCCATGGGGATACCACATGGTCTAGTCAGCTCATCACCACAGATTGCCAGCCGGGAGGGTGCCAGCCCTCCCCGGAAATCCTCACTACCCCCTCCCCTGATAGAAAAGAGCTATATTTCTTCCCCTGGTCATAGGGGTCTCCTTAGCGTCTTCCTTAATGGCCACCAGACTGGGCACTGGGGCCCTAGCCCACTCCATAGATGCTATCTAAGATTTATCCGAACAGCCCCGGACAACCATCAAGGCCTCAGCCGAGTCCTTGGCATCCCTACAGTGGCAGATTACCTCAGTGGCCCAGGCTTGCATATGTGAGGTTTCCAGAGTCACTGTTAACCAGCCCTCCTGCATCCCTACTCCAGCCTGCCCACATCCGAGGAACCCTATGACAGTGAACCCCGCCAGCAGGAAGTAGCCAGATCTGAGTCGCTGTCCCTATTACACCAAAAAGGTCAGAATGTTAGGTGGGAGGCCCTGGGAATGCAAGAGGAATAATAAAATGGCCGCTAGACCACCATCTTCCCCCTACCCAGGACTTCCCTACCAGAAAGACATCTGTCAAGGACACATCACCTTGAGTAAACCAAAACCTATGTGAGAAACAGAAACCAGCCACTTTGGGACTTTCCAACCCCCAACCTCTAACCTTACCAAATATGGTTATGAGCCCCCGCCCTGCCTTGGCCCAATAAAAGCTCACTCAACCCCTTCCTGGGCGCGACTTCCCCAACTCTCCTTTCCTGAGTTGGGGAACCTCGCCCGAGGGCGCCTTTAATAAACCTCGCCTTGCACCTATCTCGCCTGGTGTCATGTGTATCTCACCTGTAAAACCTTACATATAGTTTACTGGGAAACACCCCAAATCAATTTCTAACTTGACTGTAATGATGCTACTTATTGTATCCAGAAAATGTGATATACAATCCCAGGCAGTTATTATATGGACTGCCTTCACAACATAATTCTGAGGAAGAAACTTTAAAGCAGTATGTAATACAAATCAAGCATGAATTGGAGATGAAATATATACTTTCAATTAAAAAAAAAAAAAAAAAAAACCAAAAAAAAAAAAACACAAAAGCCTGGGGCCTGTTGAGCATACCTTGTTTTTTGCTGAGGTTGTGATCTCAGGGTCCTGAGATGGAACCCTGTGTCAGGCTCTGTGTGCTCATCATATGTGTGCTTATGTCTCCCTCTCTCTCCACCCTCCACCCCCTACTCATACCCTGCTGTCTCTCTCCCTCAAATAAATAAATAAATCTTAAAAACAAAACAAAACCCAAACTATTGTATATTGTGGCCATTCTTTCTTTTTATATATATTTCCTGGTGTTTTGCTCACCACAATGCACTGGAGTTGGCTTTGCAAAACATATTATGAGTGCATAATGGGCTGGAGATGAAAAATTATGGCCACTACTTAAAATGATGTCTTTCAGGCTATTAATGAAATTTTCATTTTATGGCTTAAAGTATTTTGTTAAATACAAAAATCACCATTAACTTCATGTGAGATTTTTCTAAATATCACAAAAACCCATACATACTGAAAGGCAACAGATATACTTGATTGTTTTATGTTTTCAGTGAGTATCTCCAGTAAAGTCTATCATTAAAAATGCCTATTTTCTTCAGTTCACAGTTAAGAGAATAATATATTAATAAAATTTTTCTTTTCTTTTTTTATTCATTTGTTTTTATCATAAATACAATTTGACAGATGGCAGATGTCAAAATCAATATAGAGCGGTATCCATGACTACGAATTTCTTTGTTCAGTTGTGTAAAGATCATTTAAAATCCACATAAGAAAATTTTACTGGAATATATGTTAAATATTGATTTTTAAACACAATATCAGTACTAACATAATCCAGATATAGATTAGTAGTTGCTACACATGTGGTTTGGCCTTAACTGTTTTCCTGGTCTGCTACAGTTTATTCAAGGAAACAAAGAGAATGTGAGATATTTCAGCAATTCTCTCTTCCTCTAATCCCTAGAGATTAGAATGACTAACGCAAATAAATTTAGACACACCTTTATCAGATTTAGTTTAGAGAAAGAGGACTTGCCCCTGAATTTAATTTAAATGCATATTTGATTGGAGAGATGGTCTTAAAAGGTTAGATTATACTATCTAACATACCTGTATTACTTTAAAATATTTCTGAGACTCTATGAGTAAGGAAATCAAGTTCTAGAGACAATTAAAAGCTTATCCCAAATAATGTCTCTTATGGATGGCAGAGAACAGATTTATGTCATGTATTTCAGTTTCTCAAGTGAGTGATTCTTGCAATCTTCTCTGTTCACTCTCACCTCTGATCTTTCCATTGCTGACCTGGTAAGAAAATGCTACTTCATGCAAAATGTTGGTAACAATACACAACATTCCACATTGCTTTGTGCATGTAGAACCAATTATGCCATGGACCATCATATACACTAATAAGGTCAGTGAAAACAATGCCTTTAGAATATTGAGCCAGTTTTATACCACATACCAATTTTGTGGCAGGCATAAAGAAATTGTTTTTAAATTTATTTTACATTCTTATTCAAAAGCATTTTCAAATCAAACATCCTTCAGACGTCCTTTAACTATTTTGCTGGAGCTTAGGAAAAATGCAAAGTAATACACTTTCAGGTGTACACTGTACAGTATAATTTGCATACAAATGCATTTTTACTGAAAAAGATCAGGGCAAGGTTTTAAACATGTTTCTACATTGAACTTTTAGGCATTGTGTAAAGTTGAATATAATATAAAATTTGGTTCGACACACTCTGTATGGACTAAGTTTGTATTTTCCAGGTAGCAAGTTACTAATTTTACTGAAGCTGCTGCAGAAAGAATCATATACTTTTAAACAACATTAATGAATCAGATCATTTAATATCCTTTCATGCTCAAGCTTCATCAAAGACTTCCAAACCCAGATATTAATATTTGATGGATATTTAGAGTTGGGGATCTTGATGGAATAAAGGGACATTTTTTTCCTCAATGTCATACAAGATATTAGTAATAAATCATAAAACTGGTTACAGAATTTTGACATTTCAGTATAACTTACTGTATCAATGTATTAAAAGTGATGTGGAAGGTAGGAGGAAAATAATATTTTCTAGGAACCCAACAAGATGAAATGTATATGGAGCCCTCCTTAAAATATAAATGAATCTGGGTAACCAAGAGGAAATGCAATAGCTAAAGAAAACTTACACAGTTAAGGTAATTTTAGGATCAAGAAAGCTGGTAAGGGAAATAAAGATAATTGAAAAAGATTTTTATGAATTTACTTTTTTTTTCAGTAAAGATAGAATAAAAAGTTGTGTATGCCATTCTTTCAGATTAATATATATCTAAATAGGCTAACTGCAGAATTGAAAAGATGAAAATGAATTAGATATACAATAGAAAGAGATGGGAGAAATGGTATTTGAGAAAGATAAATGCAGTATTTATTCATATATATCACCCAAAATTCATTCAGAAAATCTTTCTTGAGAAGGTGCTATATGGTAGGTATGGTTCTAGGCACCAAAGATTCACTAGTGCGCAAATACAGCCATAGGGCCTGTCCTCAGTGTTTATAATGACTAGTCATCTAAAACATTTAAGAGAGTGACAGAAATAATTGTGTAGAATCTAGTTAGCTTAAAAAATATTTATTGAGGCACATTTGATCTACAAAGCACTAAACATAATGTATACAATTTGGTAACTTTAGACATGCACATACTGCTGTGAAACTCTCCTCCCAATCAAGATAAAATTTGATACCTTTTCATGATAAAAATTCTCAACAACTGATATAGAAGGAACTTACCTTAATATAATAAAAATATATATATATGAAAAGTTCACAGCTAACATGACACTCAATGGTAAAAAACCAAAAGTTCTTTCTCTAAAATCAGGAACAAGACAAGGATGTCCGTTCTCACCATTTATATTTAGCACAGTACTGTAAGTTCTAGCCAGAGTACGTAGGTAAGAAAAGGAAATAAAAGGCATACAAAGCAGAAAGGAGGAAGTAAATTATTTCTCTTTGCAGATGACATGATCTTATATAGAGAGAATTTTAAACTCCACAAAAAAAATTGTTAGAACTAAAGAGAAAAATTAACAAAGTTACAGGATACACCATCACTATGCAAAATCTGTTGTGTTTCTATGTACAAAAAAACAAAGTATCTGAGAGTAAAATTAAGAATATGTTAGCATTAGGGCACCTGGGTGGCTAGGTCCATTGAGCATCTGCCTTCAGTTCAGGTGATTAGGATCCTTGCTCAGCAGGGAGACTGCTTCTGCCTCTGCCCCTCACCCTGCTATTGTACTCTCTCTCTCTTAAATAAATAAATAAAATCTTAAAAAAAAAAAAAACTAAACTAAAAAAAAGGAATATTTAGCATCAATAAGAACAAAATACTTAAGAATAATTTAACCAAGGAATTGAAAGACCCATACACTGAAAACTATAAAACATTCATTATAGAAATTACAGAAGAAACAAATGGTAAAACACCCTGTATTCATGGATTGGAAGAATTAATATTACTAAAATATTCACACTACACAAAGCGATTTGTGGATTCAATGTAATCATTACCAAAATCCCAATAGCATTTTTTACAAAATAGGATAAAACAATCCTAAAATTTATGTAGAACCACAAAGACCTTGAATAGCCAAAACAATCTTGAGAAAGAACTAAACTGGATGCATCACATGTCCTGTTTTCAAAATATAAATCTACAGTGATTAAAACCCTATGGCTAGCTCTTTACATGATATATTGATGCTTTTTTTTTTTTTTTTTTTTTAAGATTTTATTTGTTTACTTGACAGAGAGAGATAAGAAAGAGAGTGAATACAAGCAGGGCGAGTGGGAGAGAGAGAACAGGCTTTCTTCTGAGCAGGGAGCCCAGATGCTGGGCTTGATCCCTGGACCCTAGAATCATGACCTGGGTCGAAGGCAGATGCTTAACAACTGAGCCACCTAGGCGCCCCAAATTGATGCCACTTTTAACTACATGAAGGGAAGTGACTCAGTTTTAAAATCTATGGTCTTTACTTGGCTCATAAAATGATTATTGTCTGATTTTTGCTTTCACTGTAACTAAATATTCATAACATCTAAAAATATCAGTTTCAAAATATATTTGACATCAACCATGGAAACACTTTTCTAAATATGTCTCCTTCAGCAAGGGAAACAAAAGCAAAATTAAACCATTGGAACTACATCAAAATAAAAAGCTTCTTCTCAGTGAAGGCAACCATCAACAAAATGAGAAAATAACCTGCTTAATGGGAGAAGATATTTGCAAACAATCTATCCAATAAAGGGTCAATATCCAAAATATATGAAGAATTTATAGAACTCAACACTATTAATAATAATAATGATAATCCAATGAAAAAATGAGCATAGGACCAGCATAGACATTTTTTTTTCCATACAGATGGCCAGTGGACACATGAAAAAATGCTCAGCATTACTCATCAGAGAAATATAAATGAACCACAATATTACTTCACACCTATCAGAATGGCTAAAAGAAAAAACACAGGAAATAGCAAGTTTTGGCCAGGATGTGGAGAAAAAAGAACCCTCTTGTACTATGGGTGGAAATGCAAATTAGTACAGCCACTGTGGAAAACAATATGGAGGTTCCTCAAAAAATTAAAAATAGAATTACTCTCGGGTTTTTCATATAAAGTATCATGTCATCTGCAAAGAGAGCTTAAGTTCTTTTTTGCCAGTTTGAATACCTTTTATTTCTTTTTGTTGTCTGATTGCTATTGCTAGGACTTCTGGTACTATGTTGAACAACAGTGGCGAGAGTGGACATCCTTGTCATGTTCCTGATCTCAAAGGGAAGGCTGTCAGCTTTTCCCCATTGAGGATGATATTTGCTGTGGGTTTTTCACAGATAGATTTTATGAAGTTGAGGAAATGTTCCCTCTATCCCTATACTTTGAAGTGTTTTAATCAGGAATGGATGCTGTATCTTGTCAAATGCTTTTTCTGCATCAATTGAGAAGACCATGTGGTTCTTCTTTCTTCTCTTGTTGATTTGTTCTATCACATTGTTTGATTAGTGAATGTTGAACCAACCTTGTATCTACTAGAACTCATACAGCAATTTAGTAATGTGGCAGGATAAAAAATCAATTTACAGAAATCAGTTGCTTTCTTATACACTAACAATGAAAATATAGAAAGAGAAATTAGAGAATCAATTCCATTTACTATAGCACCAAGAACCATAAATACCTGGGAATAAACCTAACCTAAGAGGTCAAGGATCTGTCCTCGAGGAACTACAGAACACTCATGAAAGAAATTGAAGAAGACACAAAAAGAGGGAAGAGCATTCCATGCTCATGGCTCAGAAGAATAAACATTGTTAAAATGTCTATACTGCCTAGAGCAATCTATACTTTTAATGCCATTCCAATCAAAATTCTAGCAGCATTTTTCAAAGAGCTGGAACAAACAATCCTAAAATTTGTTTGAAACCAGAAGATACCCCGAATTGCTAAGGAAATGTTGAAAAAGAAAAACAAAACTGAGAGCATCATGTTGCCTGATTTCAAGCTTTACTACAAAGCTGTGATCACCAAGACAGCATAGTACTGACACAAAAACAGACACATAGACCAGTGGAACAGAGTAGAGAGTGCAGATATAAACCCTCAAATCTATGGTCAAATAATCTTTGACAAAGCAGGAAAAAATATACAGTGGAAAAAAGTCTCTTCAATAAATGGTGCTGGGAAAATTGGACAGCTATGTGTAGAGGAACGAAACTAGGCCATTCTCTTATACCATACACAAAGATAACCTCGAAATGGATAAAAGACCTCAATGTGAGGCAGGAGTCTATCAAAATCCCAGAGCAGAACATAAGCAGTAATCTCTTCAACATCGGCCACAGCAACTTCTTTCGAGATATGTTTCTAAGGCAAAGGAACAAAAGTGAAAATGAACTTTTGGGACTTCATTAATGTCAAGTTTCTGCACAGCAAAGGAAAGTCAACAAAACAAAGAGGCAACCCATGGAATGGGAGAAGATATTTGCAAATGACACTACAGACAAAGGGCTGATATCCAAGATCTATAAAGAACTCTAACTCAGCACACACCAAACAAATAATCACATCGAAAATTGGGCAGAAGACATGAACAGACACTTCTCCAAAGAAGACATACAAATGGCTAACAGATACATGAAAAAATGCTGATCATTAGCCATCAGGGAGATTCACATCAAAACCACATTGAGATACTACCTTACATCAGTTAGAATGGCTAAAATTAGCAAGACAGTAAACAACAAGTGTTGGAGAGGTTGTGGAGAAAAGGGAATCCTCTTACACTGTTGGTAGGAATGCAAGTTGGTGCAGCCACTTTGGAAAACAGTGGGGAGATTCCTTAAGAAATTAAAAATAGAGCTTCCCTATGACCCTGCAATTGCACTATTGGGTATTTACCCCAAAGATACAGATGCAGTCAACAGAAGGGCCATCTGTATACCAATGTTCATAGAAGCAATGTCCACAGTCACCAAACTGGAAAGAACCAAGATACCCTTCAACAGACAGACGGATAAAGAAGATTAGTCCATATATACAATGGAGTATTATGTTTCTATCAGAAAGGATGAAAACCCAACTTTTTTATCAACATGGACAGGACTGAAAGAGATACTGAGTGAAATAAGTCAAGCAGAGAGAGTCAATGATCATATGGTTTCACTTACTTGTGGAGCATAAGGAATAACACTGAGGACATTGGGAGATGGAGAGGAGAAGTGAGTTAGGAGAAATTGGAGGGGGAGTCAAACCATGAGAGACTGCAGACTCTGAGAAACAAACTGAGGGTTTTGGGTGGGAGGGGGGTGAGGGGTTGGGTGAGCCTGGTGGTGGGTATTGTGGAGGGCATGTATTGCATGGAGCACTGGGTTTGGTGCATAAACAATAAATTTTGGAACACTGAAAAAAAATTAAATTAAATTAAATTAAAAAGATAAATAGAATTACTCTGTGATCCAATAATTCCACTACTGGGTATTTACCCAAAGGAAAAAAACAGTAATTTGAAAAGATGTGTGTACCCCTATGTTTATTGCATTATTTACAATAGCCAAGATATGAAAATAACTCGTGTTCATTGATAGATGAATGGATAAAGAAGATGAGGTATAAATAAACTATGGAATATTACTCAGGCATAAAAAATGAAATCTTGCCATTTGTAAGAAATACCATATAAATTAACTCAAATTAGAATTTAAGAAACAAAATAAATGAGCAAACAAAGAGAGACAAACCAAAAAATACTCTTTTTAAAAAAGATTTTATTTATTTATTTGAGAGGGAAAGAATGAATGAGAGAGAGAGAGAGAATGAGAGGGGGAAAGTCAGAGGGAAAGCATGATGGTTGCCAGAGGGGAGGTAAGTGGAAAATGGGGGTGATAGATAAGGGAGATTAAGAGTATACTTATCTTGATGAGCACTGAGAAATGTATAGAACTGTTGAATCGTTACATTGTACACCTGAAGCTATTGTTAATTATACTTGAATTTAAAAAATACTCAGGGATAATAATATTTTACCTATTTAAATATTTAACTATTTTTAATAGTTTAACTATAAACAATATTCATTTAAACATTTAACAATATTTTAACTAAATTTTGTTTATAGCTTACAATACATAATACACACATATGTAAAATATTTAATATGCATAACTGAACTGACTAGAATATAAATGAAATTCTTAGGAAACAGAAGGTATCAGAAAATCATGTGTCCTGATACGTGAGCACTGGGATATATATGTGCCCAGGAAACTTGCTTATGTCATATTGTCCATAGCATTGCCTGTGGAGGGCTATGTGTTCAGCCTAGAGCCTGCACAAAACCTGCGCAAAGCCAGGACCTCCGACCTCTAATACTCAATGAAAGGGGAATCTAGGAAAATAACCACACCTTACTGAAGGAAATGTTTAAATTGTTAATAATGGCAATAACACATTTTTAATAAAAATATTTGTATATATTGCTCTGGACATTGATACTGGAAAAGAAAGTTTTCCCTGATAATTCATTCCATAAGCTGGCTCTCATGGAGGTTTGAAGCCAATTTATTATCATATTCTTTGTGTGATGTGGATGAAAACAATCAAATATTAAGATATTGGACATGTTGGGTAAAGTGGAAGATTGATCTAAAGAATTGACAAAAACTGTATCATGATAAAATTGCTCATAGACTAGGAATAGAGGTAAACTTCCATAATCCAATAAATCTTTGTAGACCTACAACAAATAACACTAATGAACTATTAGAATCATCCTCCTTAAAATCAGGAACAACAATTGAGGCCCACTTCCAACCCTTCTATTAAAGATTATTCTGGGCTTCCTAGCCAGAGCAATTAGAACATAAAAATGAATAAAAGAAATCAAGATTTCTTTTTTTTTTTTTTTTTAAAGAAAGAAGACTGTTATTGGTGGTTGATGTGATAGCCTAGAACAGAGATCAGCAAACAATGGCCCACAGGCCAAAACTGGCTTGCTACCTGTCTTTGTAAATGAAGTTTTGTTGGGTCACAGCCATGCTGTGCTTATTCATTTATGTACTGTCTATGGCTGCTTTCATGCTACAATGGCACAGCTGAATAATTGTTAGAGACCATATGACCCTTAGAGTCTAAAACATTTACTACCCAGCCCTTTACAGAAAAAAAAAAATGTGAACACCTGACCTACTGTCTAAAATTATGAGAATTAACAAAATAGTTTTATCACCTTTGTCAAAAATGCCAATAAAAACTCAGATCTCAGAGTCGTGAGATGGAGCCCTGTGTCGGGCTTGGTGCTGGGCCTGGAGACTGCTTAAGATTCTCCCTTTCCTTCTGCACTTCCCAACCCCACTCTGTGTGTCTTTAAAAAAAAAAAAAAAAAAAAAAAAAAGAATATTTAAAAGTCTTCTCAAGAAGAAAAAAGTTTGGAGATATTTTTCTATCAGGTGACACATTGTAAAGTAACAATATTTAAATCAGAATAATATTGAAGCAGAGATAGAGAAATAGACCAATAGAACAAAAAAGGAAACTCAGACACGTATAAATATGGAAACTTGATCTATTACAAATGTGGCATTAGATGAGGAAAATATATTATTTAGGAAATGGTAGAAGGGAATTGTTTATCCATAAACATATGAAAACAATCAATTGTGTAAGATGAAATCTAAAATAACCTAAGGAGAAAATATAGGACAAATCTTCATAAAAATGAGATGGGCAATTATTTCATTAAAAATACAAAAAGTTCATAAAGCATAAAGGAAGAAGCTACTACATCTGAGTGCACTGAAATTATCTGTTTATCAATATGCACCATAAAAATAGTGAAAACACAAACCATGGCCATACAGGGGTCTTTTCCCACAGTCAACCAACAATGTGTTTGTGTCCGAAATAAGTAAAGAATGACCCCAAATAATGCAAAGACAAAATAAGTTTCAGTAAAAATAGCCCCAATCTAGGAAACAAAGATGGGAAATAAACTTGTGAGAAATGTGCTCAATTCATCAGTTATTCAAAGCAAATAAAAATGACAGTATGGATCATCTTACGTTCACCAGACTGCCAAAATTTTTAAAAGATTGGAGATCCCAGCTCCAAAGCTTTTATTCCTTGTTGTTGCAACTATGAATTCACACAACTATTGTGATCTAGTAGTTTCTTTCCTACAGACGCACCCCAGTGAAACTCCCCAGTGTGCTGGGAAACACGCACCAGAATGTTTAAAGCAGCAATGTGTCTAGCAACAAGTTCCTAGAGACAGAATAACTGAGTGAAACATCCATCAGAATAAATCTCCAAAGCAGAATGCTGAGTAAATAAAGCAAGGCACGCAAGAGTATATACAGTATGATTCCATGAATAAGATATCCCAGAATACACAAGACTCAACCTAATCATGTTTAGGAATACATATGTATGTAGCCAAATTATGAGGAAGATCAAGGGACTGGTCAGTCTGAAGCACAGTTCAACTTTCACTTTCCCAGCAGAAGAGGGCGATAGAGTTGATAATGTGCTCTTTCTTACCAGGAGTGATTAAAAGCTGCTCCTCAACTATGTTATTTTAATATGGACACATAGGTCAGTCATAATGTTTTGGTATAAATGATACAAATTTATAATACACAGTAATAAAATATTTGTGAACAAACTAGATAAATTCGTTCAATATTTGTGAACAAACTGGCTCTGCATCACCCTACCCCACCCCCCACAAGCTATCACTAACAAATTTTTGATAGCCCAAAGCTTTGATGTGACATTCAACCTCTTGATTTTACGTAGGATAGGCTAAAAAAGAAGAAAAACAAATACCACCACGTACTATTTGTAATTCTTTGTTTTTCAGAGTCACATTGGAAAATGTGCTGTATCCATTAACCTTTTTGCAAAGAGCAGAAGGTAAGCTAGTTAACATTTGACAACCTTGCAGAGTCTATTGACTTCTAATGAAAAATACTCTGCTACCTCTATTTTCTGTATAACTGTCAGGTGCAGAGAGATTGTTACAAGAAGAGCCATTACCATCACTATGTTTTATTCCCCCAACCCCCATATTCTGCCAGTAAATTAAATTGAAGGAGGTCTTGACTTATTACCATATGCATTTTAATTTCCTCACTCAGTAATCTCATATTGACCAGTTGCTTGTTAATGGTTTATTCTGTACCTAATAAATGAATTTTGCAGTTCTTGTAAATAGTGCTTGATAGGGATCCTGTAGGATAGTCCAGAGTTCACTATCTTGCCTTTAAGCACTAAGCAAGACAAGGCTAATGGAAACAACACATTCCTCTCTGGCCTTGGAAATTATCCAGCATGTTCCCATAATCACAGAATGATTAAAAATGATGATGGTATCACGGAATATTTGTGCAAGGGACAACAAAGATGCAGGTGCAGTGATAATAGTATGGTGGCAGAGACCCAAAAGGAAAATGGTGAGAACAGTTTCCAGTCTAGAATGTAATCAATCAGTAAGTGGATGTCCTCTCTGGCATATAATTAATAGCTTGGGATTTCACTCAGTAATTGGCTATTACCCAAGCCTTCACCGTTTGCTGATAGGTAATTCAAAAGTCTCCAAAGCTCATTGTCGATTGGGTACAAATAGAGCGTATATCCTTTTCCAATCCTTTATATATCTGCATAATTCTCAGCATTTATATCAGCAATATATATGTTTTCTCTTATTACTTTCTCTTACATAGTAAGTCCTCGAGTGAGTTTTTAAGGTTAGTTAATTTCACTAATTGGTATCATTGAACTATATCAGTGAGGACGCACATTTTCCCTATCTTTTCACCCTGCCATCCTAAACCTCTTGACATTTGTTCTCAGGCTCATGCCCTCCTAGTCACAGAGAACCCTTACATTATGGCCTCAGATAATAATTTCCAAACAATTTACAGGCAAAAGGGGGTAGTTTTATTCTTTTACTCTCTTACTTTCGTCCAGCTCTTCTGAGACATAGAAGATACCTAACATCTAAGTTTAAGCTGTAGAAAATCATGGTTTTCTTTGTGTGGGTTTTGTGACATATAGCAATAAGGTTAGTTAACACATCCATCACCCTACATAGTTACAATATTCTTTGTATATGTTGAGAACTTTCAAGATTTATTCTCTTAGTAACTTGCAAATATATAATACAGTATTGTTAAGTACAGTCACCATACGGTACATTACATTCCCAGGATTTATTTATCTAACATCTGTAGGTTTGTATCCTTTATCTCCACCCATTCCCTCCACTCCTCCCCTGGCAACCACTAATTTACTCTGTTTCTATGAGTTCAGGATTTTGTTTTGTTTTCCTGGGGGGTTTGGTTCCACATACATGTGAGACCATTGAGTGTTTCCCCTTCTCTATCTGATTTATTTCACTTAGCATAATGCCCTCAAGTTTCATTCATGTTGTCACAAATAACAGTATTTCCTTCTTTTTTTATGGCTGAATAAACTTCCATTGTGTGTGCATGTGTGTGTATGTGTGTGTGTGTGTGTGTATTGCTTCTATGTCTTGACTATTGTCTTGACTGTTAGAGATAATGCTCCAATGAACATGGTAGTGCAGATACCTCTTCCAGATACCAATGTCATTTCTTTCAGGTATATACCTAGAAGTAGAATTTGTTGATTCATATGACAGTTCAATTTTTAATTTTTTGAGGAAACTCCATAATGTTTTCTATAGTGGCTGCACCAACTTATATTCTCGCCAAATGTGTGCAAGGGTTCCCTCTTCTCTACATCTCACCAACATATGTGATCTCTCTTATTTTTAATAATAGTTTTCTAACAGGTATGAGGTTACCTCATCTCATTGTCTCCTTGTTGATTAGTGATGTTGAGGATCTTTGCAGGTACCCATTGTCCATTTGATTATCATCTTTGGAAAAATGTCTATTCGGGTCCCTTGGCCATTTTTATTTGGATTGTTTATTTATTTGCTATTGACTAGTATGGGTTCCTTATATTTTGGAATATTAACCCCTTATCATATATGTGGTTAGCAAGTATTTTCTCCCATTTTGTGGGGTGCATTTTAATTCTCCTGATCATTTATTTTGTTGTGCAGAAGCTTTTTAGTTTGATGTAGTGCCACTTATTTATTTTTGTTTTTGTTGCTTGTCTTTGGTGTCATAACCATAAAACCATTGTCTGTTTCCTTGTTTTGTATATAAAATACCCAGGTTTCTCAACACCATTTTTTGAAGAGACTGTCTTTTTTTCATTGAGTATTCTTGACTCCCATATCTTAGTTGACCATATATGCATGGGTTTATTTCTGGACTCTTGATTCTCTTCCAGTGGTCCTAGTGTCTGTTTTTAAGCCAGTACCACAGATCTGATTGCTATAGCTTTGTAGTATAGTTTGAAATTAAGAAGTGTGGTGCCTCTAGCTTAGTTCTGATGATTTTAGGATTTCTTTGGTAGTCAGGGCCTTTTCTGGTTTCATGCAAATTTTAGAATTTTTTTCTATTTCTGTAAAAAAAATGCCATTGGAATCTTAGTAGAAGTTGCATGGAATCTATAGATGGCTTTGAGCAGTATGGACATGTTAATAATACTAATTCTTCCAATCCATGAACATGGAATATCTATCCATTTATTATGTCTTTTCGATTCATTAATGTCTTAAAGTTTTCAGTGTACAAATCTTTTACTTTTTCAGTTAAATTTACTCCTAGGCATTTTATTCTTTTTGAAGCTATTGTAAATGGTATGGTTTTCTTAATTTCTTTTTCAGATAATTTGTTGTTATTGTGTAGAAACACAACTGATTTTTGTATGTTGATTTTGAATCCTGCCAAGTTTATTGAGTGCATTTATTAGTACTAATAGTCTTTTCGGTTGAATCTTTATCATTTCTTATACATAAAATCATGTCACCTGCAAACAGAGGCAGTTTTACCTCTCCCTTTCTGTTTCCGATGACTTTTATTTCTTTTTCTTGTTTAATTCTCTCTAGGTAGTACTGTGTTGAATAGAAGTGCTGAGAGAAAGCATCTTTGTTTTTTTTTTTCTGATATTAGAGGAAAGCTTTCAGTTTTTCACTGTTGAGTATGGTGCTAGCTGAGTTCCCTGACCAGATGGTGCTGCTAGCTGGGTGTTCATGCAGCATTTCAGGCAGGGCTTCTTGGTCAGACAAGATCTCAGTCTGTGTTCTGCGAACAGGAGGAGATGCAGACTGTGTTCCCAAATTGGGCAGGGCTGTAGGCTGTGCTCTGCTGTTGGGCAATGTCTCTGGGTGGGATCTTTGGTTGGGAGGGACTGCCAGCTGTACCCCTCAAATGAGTGAAGGGTAGAGACTGGATTCTATGGTTGGGTATGGTGGTTGGCTGAGCTCCCTCTTGGGTGGGGCCAAAGGCAATGCTTTGTACTGGGTGAGGCCCCTGGCTGTGCTATCCACCCAGGCTAGGCCATAGGCTTTATCAGCAATCTGGCAAGGCTGGAGGCTAGGCTCTGTAGCTGAGCAGTACTGTAAGCTGGATTCTGAGGCTGTCCGGTGTCACTGTTCAGTTTCCTGGTTATGAGGGGACAGAGGCTATACTTAACATTTTGATAGTGCTTCTCACTTGGCTCCCTGCCTAAATGTGGCTCTAGGAGGCTCTGCAGCTGCCCAGATTCTCTGGACAGGCTTCCTGGTCAGCAGGACTGGAGGCTGTACACTTGGGTGGGTCTGCAAATTTAGTTCCCTGCTAAGCAGGGGCATACAATAGGCTCCATGGTCAGTACATCTCTTTGTTGGAGAACCAAATCTCTAAGTCTTCAGTAAAATTATCTCCTATTTAGATTTAAGGAGAAGAATGTTTTAAGTTATAAATTATTTGTAAAAGATTTAAACAAAAAGCAAAAATAAAAAGATAATATCTAGATACTTTGTAGTATTTCTCAAGGAAGATATTTAGACTTCTGACTGAAAGGAAGATGTAAGGCAGGAAAAAAAAAAAAAAATCACAGTGTAAAAAAAAAAAAAATCAACATTTAGTCCAAGAGGGATCCAGTAAGAAATCTAGGAGGAGGTCTGAACAGAAATTTTACTTTTATTTATTTATTATTCTTACCTCATCATGCTCTTAAATGGAAATATATACTATCTTACTATGGGATTTGAACACAGAGAAGATGTGTGACAAAGAACTTGCTAAGTTTCTAGAAATAATACTCTGCATTTGCAAACATTTTTAAAAGAGCTTGTTAAATCTCCAAGTGGCTCAAAATGTGTATAAAGGAGAAGAAATATGGAAAAGCAAGATAACATTTATGGAATACCCACTGCTTGTCAGGTGCAGGGTTAGGGATTTTCATATACTTTTTTAACAGTACTCTGCATAACAGACTTGAAAAAAAAATATACATGATTATTGTCGTGTTTTATTTGAAGAGATTATTGACCAGAGAAATTCTATGATCTGCCCTGTTGCTCTCAGGGGTGAGTGTGACAGAGTTGAGAATCAAACAAACATGTCTCTGACCACATAGCCCATGCCTTTCCCTTGGCAGAGAGGATCCCAGACATATTACCAAAAATGTCTAGGGAAAGAGATGAAACAAGTAAAAGCACTTAGAAAAAGTCTACTTTGGGTATATAAAAATTGGTTAAATTTATGTTTTAAATAATGAAAATAGCTGTGAGGTGGAAATTTTTTGTGTGTTGTCAAAGAGGTCTTTATGTAGAGCCCTTGGAATTGAATTTCTATTCTTAATTTCTGTATATGACCATTACGAGAGCAAAAGGCAAATGTATTTCTTTATTATCAAAATTAGATGTAGACATTTCCTACTTTTCAGAATATACTCTTTTCTATGTGTTTATATTTATAGAACATACACTCTTGTAATGGAATATATACTTTTTGACACATATTTCAAATAACAAAACTGAAAGGGTAGGAATGCTTATCTTCTAGGATAGACTGTGGAGAACAGAATAATGGGACAGTTGTCAGGGGAGGAAAGTAATGGTGGTGGTGATGGAAAAACACCTCGAAGGGAGGCTGCATCAAGCACTATTCCCACATGTTTCACATTATGGCTCCGTGTGTGAGCGCCAGGCTGCTCACCACTCTACCGTGGGAAGTGTGAATCTGAGCACCACTGAAAGGGGAATTTTTTTCCCAGTGTCTCCCAATTACCAAAACACCTGCACAACAAAATGCCCCTTATTTAAAAAACAGTATCTGAATGTGCTCTTAACTCTCAAGTTCACAGAACTTGTCAGCCTGATATATTGTACCCTAAGAAAGCATACATAAATAATGTAACTATTAAAAACAATTTTAAAGATTATAATGTAGATTATTGGAGGGGAGTACAAATACATGAATAAGTGTTCAGTTCATTCATTTTCCTCACAATTTTATTATCTTCATTTGCTGAATACATTGGACATGGAAAATATAATGACATAGAAATGTACATGAAGCTATTACATATATGCAAATTTAAACATATAGAATGTGTAATCAGGAATACAGATAAAAGTTACCAGGAAAAAAGAAGGTATTTGTAACAAAAGCAAATAGGTGGATACATGGATGGATGGATGGTTGGATGGATGGATGGATACATGGATTGATAGGTAGATGGTAGGTAAACTAAAATATTTGTCATTTAAAGTTTTCTTTCACTTGTTTTAAGTTCTAATAGACAAATGTAGAGATAATTTTCTTGGCATGTAATCAAACTAGTCAAACTAAAAACTTTGTTACCCATATAGCATGAGGGATGAGATCATGCATGCTGGTTTATGTTGATTAGACCCAGTGGCTAAAGCTGGTAGGCACATTGATCCCAACCATACTGAGTGGCAGTTACTTACTAGGGGAGACCTGGCTTCCCAAAGGAAATTATGAATAGTATTAAAACAAGCAAACAAGCAAACAAACAAAAAACAAACAGAAAACCGGAAGGGAAGAAAGAATGGTTGCTGGGTAAGCAACCAGTAAATGTACATAAGATTATGCTCTTATCACTGTCTGGATAAGAAATGACAAGAACTTGAATTTCCATTAGAGAAATAGAAATAAGGAGCCATGGAAAGTTTTGAAAGTGTCCACTATTGACTTTTACATGTGTGAAAAAGAGAGAAATGAAGACTGCCTCCAAATTTTGTGGTTTGGGTGCATCGGAACTTGATAGTGGCATAATAGAAGGTAGGAGAAACAGAATGAGGACTAAGTTTAGAAAAGGGAGAGAAAGATAAGATTATGACTTGTTCGGATATGTTGAGTTTAAGGGGCTTGTGTGTGTCCAAATTGACAAGATTAAAAAATTTAATAAATGGAAGTGGAGTTTTACATAAAGATCTTAACTGAAGACAAAGACTTAGATAAAAGTATAAATTACAGGTAATTTAAGTAAAGTAATAAATGAGAATAACAGGAGTAACTTTGATGAGAGAAAGAGAAATGGGCTAAATACAGAATCCTGATGATGTTAAAATTAAAAGATTGATTGAATAAGATTAAAAAGTAGCACTGGAGACTGAGAAAGCAGTATATTTAAAGCAGAATCAAAAAAGTGTGTGGGATTTTAATGTGATGGGAGTGAGAATGTCAGGAAGAAGAGAGTAGTCATCTACATATTATATAATTTTATATAATAGTTTTTATTAAAATAAGCATGCTTAGAGTAGAAGTGGATTCTTTTAGACAGCATGATAAGGGAAGACCCCTCAGAGGAGGTGACAACTGACCTGAGACTTAATTTTTAAAAGTAGGAATATTCAAATTTGGAGGGTGGATTTTTTTTCAGGCAATAAGAATAACAAATGAGGTGAGCTTGAAATGAGTTAAAAAAAAAAAAAAAGGCAAGAAGTCCAGTATGGCTAGAACATGGCATAATATAAAGATAGGCACAGGGCACCTAGGTGGCTCAGTTGGTTAAGCGACTGTCTTTGGCTCAGGTCATGATCCTGAAATCCTGGGATCAAGTTCCACATTGGGCTCCCTGCTTGACAAGGAGTCTTCCTCTCCCACTGACCTCTCTCCCGCACCCATTCTCTCTCTTTATCTCTCTCTCTCAAATAATAGATAAATAAAATCTTAAAAAAAAAAAAGATAGGCACAGATCAAAAGAAGGAGGAATTTACAGACTATAGAATTTAGATATGGAATTTTTTTTTTAAAGATTTATCTGAGAGAAGGAGATTGAGAGAATGAGTGGGAAGCGGGACAAAAGGGGAAGCAGATTCCCTGTAGAGCAGGGAGACTGATGTGGGACTCAATCCCAGGACCCTAGGATCATGACCTGAGCTGAAGGCAGTTGCTTAACCTACTGAGCCACCCAGGTGCTCTACATAGTGGATTTTATTCTAGGTGTGATGTGGCGTTGCTGAAAGGCTTTGAGGAGAAGAGTAGCATGATTTGATTTATATTTCCAAAAGAACTTACTGGTTCTTACCTGGAAGAACATCTACAGAGAGAGAAAGAAGAAGGATGGAGATTAATTAGCTATATATTACAGAAATCCAGATGAGGATGAGGGTGGGATGACCCCAGATTTTGTGGTAAAATAGTGAGAAGTGTTCCCATTCCCACTCTATCTTGAAGGTGGAGGAGTTAAAAGACTTGCTTATGCTGAGTGGAGAGGAAGGGATGAGTCAAGATGACTTACAGGTGCTAGCCTACATGTGAACACTGAGACAAGAGCGAGTTGAAAGCAGGGCGGGGTGGGCATTTCTGCTTTGGCCCCAGGTTAATTTCCTGTTTCATAAACAATTAAATGCAGCTAATGAGCAGACAAGGTAAATGTGGAGGTGAGGAGAGAATTTAGAGCTAGAAATAAAGGTGGGCCTGAACGAGGTAATGTGATTAGAAAAGAAAAGAGATGCACAATTGAGGTTTATAGAATCCATGTTTAGAGTTTCGACAGATAAGAAAGATCCCAAAAAGGAGGCAGAAAAAGTCATCTTTGTGGTAGGAGGAAATCTTTGAGGGTGTGTTGTCCCAGCGGCCAAGCAAAGACAGTGATTCAAGCAGCAATGAGCGTCTGTTTTAAATGCTGTTTTAAATACTGCCAAGAGCTCAAAAAAGAGGACTAAGAAAGAATCATTCAAGCTTAAAAATTCAGTGAGAAAATTTCAGTGGCTTGTTGGAGGTAAGATATTGGATGACGAAGATTATGAACGAGTGGAACTTAAGGAATTAGAGAGAACAGACATAAAAAATCTTTTTTTTCTTTTAATAACGTTTTTCTATAAATGAAAGCACAAAAATGGGAAAGATAGTTTAAAAAGACTCTGAGGTCAAAGGAATGTCTGTATTGTTTTGTTTTGTTTTTAAGAGATAGTAGAACATGCTTACATGCTAATTCTCTTAATGAGAAGATTAACTTGATGACGCTATTTCAGAGTGTGGGCATGGACCAGAAGGGAGATGTCAGCCACAAGTGGAGAAGTGGGCTCAATTGTTGGCTTGGTTTTTGGGACCATTCACCCACTTGTGGAGGAAGGAAAACAAAGCATGGACACAAATTGAGATAGACTGGTCGATTTGTTGATCAGAAGATGATTAAATTATCTCTCGCTTATTTCTGTTTTTACCAGGGAAGCATGAATCAAGCTATTAATCTAGAGTAAGGAATTTATTTGAAAGATAACAGATTTGGTTATCTGTAGAAAATAATGGCATTGAAGTCTTTTCTACTGGTTTATCCCTGGCCAGAATTATTGTTAGTGATATAGTTGGATAAGATGCCAAAACCAGAGTTAGTAATATGACTGAACTGGGACAAATTAAAATAATGTAATATAGTTAACATTAAAGGTCTTCTTATTCCTCTTGACAAGTTGTTCCTTGTTCTCTTTTTATGTTTTCTCATATCTGTATGCTCTCCCCCCAACCCCCTGCCGAATAATGTTCAGTAGAGCAATAGCAGAAAAAAATGTAAGATATTATAAAGGTCAAATCACTTTATTTTCATGAGAAATTTTTAGAGAACTGTTTGTTTGGAGAGATGACTCTCTGCTCAGCAGGGAGCCTGCTTCCCTCTCTCTGTCTGCCTTTCTACTTGTGATCTCTCTCTCTCTGTCAAATAAATAAAATCTTAAAAAAAAAAAAAATGGGTAGGGGCACCTGGGTGGCTCAGTGGATTAAAGCCTATGCCTTTGGCTCAGGTCACGATCTCAGGGTCCTGGGACTGAGCCCCGCATCGGGCTCTCTGCTCAGCGGGGAGCCTGCTTCTCCCTCTCTCTCTGCCTGCCTCTCTGCCTACTTGCGATCTCTCTCTGTCAAATTAATAAATAAAATCTTTAAAAAAAATGGGTAATCAAAAGTTGTTTGTAAACCTATCTAGTTATAGATCTTCAATAAGGAAAAGGAAAGAGTAGTAAAGGCTCTCCCACGATTAAATCACCTGATTGTGAAAAGTCTGGATGTACTTTATTGTTAGTATACCTTGTTCACTACACGATTCCTTCTTGATTAACTCCCCTAGGAAATTACAGCTTTAGCAATTGTTCATGCAGTTTCCATAGATTTGTACCATAACATTTTGACTCTTCAAATATTTTACCTTTGAAGATGTTGCATTTAACTCAATGGATGGTTTAAAAAATTAAATCTAGAATTCTGATAAATCTAAGGAAAGTGGCAGTGTCCCCACTCTTGGTACAACACAAGCTGTTTGCTTCTCAGTCTTTGGAGACGCATTTGCATTCCCTGAACAATGTCTTGGAAACGCAGATGACAAATTTTTTTATGCATGTAATTTTTACATTCTATGGACAGGAATGTATGTTAACGTATTTCCAAGGTTTTTAAACAGATACAAATTTAATGGAAAGGAGTTTGTCACTATCATTTAGTTTGGCACCAGTAGTTATGTTAAAGCTTTTGAACATTCAGATCTTTCCTGAAGAGCAAGAAAAAGAGCTCTTATTTCTCTGCTGAAGTGCTTTTCAGTGAGAAGACATAACCACGAATAACTGCTCACAAGATGTCTCCAGTTTCCAACTCCTACTAGAATGTACATAGCACCTGTAGCACAGTACATTCACAAAGTTTGACATGTGAGAAATAAATGATGACCCTCTTGTCAACCAATGGATTTTTTTTTAACATTTTTTTTTTCTTTTTCTATGGTCCTCCAACAGTATTGTGATATTTTGTTTTTAAGCATATCTTCTGCTGAGGAATTAATGTTATGCTTGAATCTTTTAATTTGTTTATACCTATACTACAGAAGAACCCAGAGTGCATCTGCACCCATATATTGGCATCCAAGGAGAAAAGGCTGCCCATTTCCTACTTAGGCTTTTTGTTGGAAGATTTCTTTCCTTGCTGGTGGAAGGTTTCCTCTTCCTTGGAAGGTTTTTAGAGTACAGAGAGGTAAGTAAAGCTACATGTGTCTGAATTTATGTCCATTTTCTCTTAAAAGAAAATAGTACAGTATTATGACAGGTTGAGATTTTCTGAAGAACCATGATAATGATGGTATTTCTAATTCCACACACTTTCTTTTCTCCCACTTGTTCTTTTGTTGGTTGTCTATTTACAGGGTAGTGATGAGGGTCTGTAAGCTAGGTTGCAGAATGTTAGAGTGAAGAGACTATGAAAAACTGGAGGTAGAGAGTATGTACAAGTCTTTCGAGAGGACTGTCAGTAAAGAAAGGGGACTATGAAGTTTGGGGATAAGTGAGACAGGTTTGAGGTCCTCATAATTCTGTGACCAATGGCCTTCTGTCTATGACTCTACCACTTTAACTGCATGGCTAATTTTTTTTTTTTTTTTTTCCTAACAGCTCACTAGAATTCAAACTACTCTCTTCCCTTGAAGTCACCAAGGAAAATACAACTCAGTCAAGTACTGGATGGAACAACACTTTACTTACATAGAGAAAAGATAGAGTGACATGACTTCATGTTGCAGTGGAAGCATGCTTTGTGCAGAGATGAAAACGTACTCATTACGCATGAAACCAAGAAAGATTTTCCCACACAAAGTGATAAGCCCAACATAGGGTATATGGGCTCTTTATCTCTTGGGTGTTCAGGACCAAGGCCCATTCTTTATGCATCTGAGTGTAACTTGGAAAACACTGCATGCACAAGAGTACTTTCCTAACAACAGCCAAATCTTCAAATGATTGCAGTGTTGACCAATGTTTTCACTGCAGCCTCATCAGAGACCTACACTGGAACCACCTAGCTAAGCTATTGCTGTATTCCTGACCCACAGTAACTGTGTGATATGATACATGTTTATTGTTATTTTAAGCCACTAAATTGTAAAATAATCTATTATTCAGTGATACACAACCATAAAATTTTGATTGATTAGTGGATGAGAAACAAGATGATGGATTAAGGACATTTAAAATCCCATGGATAACTATCACTTTCTAGGATTTAGAAAAAATTCTGTCTCAGGTGCCGAGATGAAGAGGATTCTCATGTCATGAAAACTAAATGTTTTGTGATTCCATAAATCTGAAACAATGGCCAAGAAAGACACTTTGCTACAACTGCTTGAATTTTTCAGAGCTTGAAATGATTATGCAGTTACTATCTGTGATAGAGAATCAGGGACCTATGATTGCCACTTCTTCTGAGTTAGAGTTGACAAAATTTATTTCTTCAGAAGTTTACTGGATAGGGCATATTGAGTTCATCATTATTAAAAGGTGAGATAATTTTCTGCTTATTTGTGGGTCCTTTTGGGATGACTTAGATTTATTTAAAGAAATATTAGTCTAGTTTTACATCTTGATTACTTAATTATTTTAAAAAAATACCTTTGTACTTTATCAACTACTAGCAAGGAAAGATAGAATGTAAACTACTGTCAGAGATATTAACTTTGAAGTAATGCTCAATCAGATTTTTAAAAATTCTATATAAGAGAAAAATTATTTATGCATGGTCATCTGAAGATTTCCTCAAATTAGTATTTCCACTTATACCTTAAGAGTCCAGGGGACAAAAAAAGAGCAAATTAAATCCAACATAGATGAAAGGAAATAATAAAGATCTGTGAAAATCAGTAAGTAGAGAATGGAAATAAAAAGATAGAAATCAATAAAACCAAAAGCTAGATCTTTGAGAAAGTAATTAAAATTGGTAACATCTATCCAGGCTGATGAAGATAAAGACGGAAGAAGAAACAAATTACCAAAGAAACATGAGAGATGATTTTATGATAGAATCAACAGATTTTTAAGAGGATAACAAAGGAATATTATGAATAATTTTTGGGAATAATTCAAATAACTTGGATGAAGTGGATAAATTCCTTGAAAGACAATACTAACAAAGCTTTCTCAACAAGAAACAGATAAGGTATATTGCCTTTTCATCTATTAAATACACTGAATCCAAGGTTTGAAACCTTCCCACAAAGACAACTCTAGGTCTATATGGCTTTATCTGTGTATTCTACCAAACATGCAAGGAAGAAATAATACCCACTCTATATAAATTATTACAGAAATTTAAAAAAATATATATTAGCCATTAGGGAAGTAACCAATTACAACCAGAATGAGATACCACTTGCTACAGAATGAGTGTTTGTGTGCCTCCCAAATTCATGTGTTGAAAACTTAAATCTTCAATGTGATACTATCTGGAGGCAAGACATTTGGGAGGTAATAAGGTCCTGAGGGTGAAGCCATCATGATGGGATTAGTGACCTGATAAGAAGAGCCACCAGAGAGAGAATCTCTCTGGTGGCTCTATGAAGATACAGCAAGTTGGTGGCCATCTGCAAATCAGGAAGAGAATTTTCACTAGGAACCAAACTGTTCCACTCTTTGAGATTATAACTTACCGGCCTCCAAAATTGTGAGGAAATAAATATTTGTTGTTTAATGGGGTGCCTGGGTGGCACAGTCAGCTAAGCACCCCTTAGTTTCTGCTCAGGTCATGATTTCAGTGCCATGATAATGAGCTGGATTTGGGCTCAATGCTCAGCACAGAGCTGCTTAAGTTTCTTTCTTCCTCTCCAATGGCCCCTCCCCCCCATGCATATATGCTCTTTCTTTCTAATTCTCTCTAAAATAAATAAATCTTAAGTAAATAAATAAATAAATATTTTTAAGATTTCATTTGTTTGTCAGAGAGAGAGAGAGAGCGAGCACATGTGCTTACAAGCAGGGGAAACAATAGGCAGAGGGAGAAGCAGGCTCCCAGATGAGCAAGGAGCCCCATGATGAACTCCTGGACCCTGGGATCATGACCTGAGCTGAAGGCAGATGCTTAACTGACTGAGCCACCCAGGCATCCCTTTTTTAAAAAAAAAATATTTATTTATTAAATATTTATTGTTTAAGGTACTCAGTTTATGCTTTTGGTTTTATTAGTCTAAATTAACTAAGATGCAACAAAATAGAATGGCTAAAATTAGAAACATTGAACATAAGCATTGGTGAGGACAGGAAACTTACTCTTGTTTGATATTTGAAATGTCACAACAACTTTGGAAAACAGTTTGGCAGAATTTCTTAAAATATTATACATACACTTATATGATTCAGACATTCCACTCCTAGGTATTTACCAAAAAGAAATGAAAACATATATGCATACAAAGACTTCGCACAAATGTTCAAAGCAGCTATATTTGTAATGATCCAAAACTGGAAAAAAATCCTTAAAAAGGTTAATGTTAAAGAAACTGTGGTGTATCTATATAGAAGAATACTCAACAATAGAAATAAAGAAGCTCTCAATATACAACCATATTATCATAGTGAGTTAAAGAAGACAGACAAATAATGCATACTGTATGATTTCATTTAGATAGAATTTTAGAAAATGAAAAATTAATCTATCTCTCAGAAAGCACATCAGTGTTTGCCTGGGGTAGGATAGGGCACATTAAAGGGCAGGGTTGAGAGATTACAAAGGGGCTTGTGGAAACTTCTACGTGATAGACATGCTCATTATTTTTGTTAGAAAGAAGGCTTAACATATGTATAGGGCAGCTGCTATTCTTTTCATGTAAAGTGACCCAAAATTGTTCAGAGCTACCATATTCTGTGGAGGGCCATTGACAACCTCATTTTCCCATCTGGGATCACAAAACAACAATAGTTAAATTTATCTAAATGGCAAATGACTTAATTGTTGATGTTAAATTTTGATCTGTTCTCACTAATATAAATTTTAAAAATCATATTTTAATGTTGTTTTATAAAATAGTGAATTTTTTGACTTAAAAATTAACTATAAAATTATGAATTATACAGTTGTGTTTGAACAGAACAATTTGAATATCCTAGAAATGGCTTAAAATTGTGAAAAACTTGTTAAATGAGTAAGTCTGAAGTCTGATTCGCCCAGTGAGAATGATTCTTTAATAGCTATTCAGTGATAATCATGTTCAAAATAATACATTAATGGAATAGTGAGTATTATTATAATAATTTAGTATTCATCAGGAATGAAAAATAGAATAATTTTATGCTTAGAAATCTATAATAATTCAATGATTATAGCATACTGACTTTCTATAAATACAACATATCAGAAAGTGCCAATAGAATTATTTGTTAACATGAAAACTGATAAAAAAGTAATTGGAAATGCTTTTCATTAGAGATATGTAATGAGTTTTATCCATCCTGTGAATGTTTCTGTGGTTTTATTTTTTTAGGCACTGAAAAAAATGTGCATTTGATTATTTTAATTCATTTGACATGTCAGAAAGGAATATTGTCTAAGTCCTTTCAAAATTATGTTTAACACTCTGACCTAATGCATTGTGTGCTTGAGGACAATTCAGCTGTCAACAAGACATTTAAAAATTAAAAGTAACATATACAATCCAAAGGTAAAAACATCTAACTTCCTCTGACTATAAAATAAGAAGGAATGCTAATTCTTTAAGATTGTTATAATATGATCTATTATCACTTAACTAAGAAATATGTGTAAAGCATTTTACGAAAAAAATAAAGATTCTATATGAAGAAATATTTCTTAGTAAAAGTCCTTTTGTCTTAGAATCAATTACTAAGATACTTTCTGATAAACTCAGGGCTACTTTGAGGGTTGATTATCCACTGTTTATCCAAAAAGTCAGTGTTTTAATAACCAAACTCATTGTTTTTCAACAGTCTCTCTAGCACCTTCTCATTTGAACTCATCTATTTCTGTTAATATTATTAACTGTCTTCCAGAAACACAGTCTCCAAACACAGTGCTCTGCTCCTTTGGGTTTATCTTCTGTGTCCAGTAGGTAGTGTCACAGCTGAGCTGAGTTGTTTCCCTCACTTTGAGGGAAACATATTCATATTCAGCCAACTGTATCAGTCATACTGCACCAGGCCCCTGCTGGCCATATGACTCCCCAGGTTAAAGCCATTTAAATGAGGATTCTAATATCGACAAGACTTTGTCCAAAATTCTTCCTGAGATTAAAGCTTTCTGAGATCTTTTCTCTAAAACTCAAGACCTTCAAAGGGTTAAGATCCCTACAATTATCCTCCCTCCCCTGACAAAATTATCTGTGTGTCTGGTCATTTCTTCCCCTCCCCCGCCAATGCTTTTAGGCCGTCCACCCTGAAGTGATAGTTCCGGGCTGAATAATAAGGTTCTTCTACATGAAACCACTCTGTCAAGACTGGGATAGTGTCTTTTAGCAATTTTGTGAAGACTTCAGGATACCAATACAGTAGAATACCCTTTATCGCGTCACATGGCTCCAATTTCAGTGAATGCATGACGTGACTCCCAAAAGACAATTAGAAGATCAAACCAGGACTACCAACATCTTAGCTTCAGAGAACATTCTCATAGTTTCCTTGCCCAGTCCACCTCAGTTCCATATTATCTAATTATTCCTAATAATATTATGTATATGATAAACCTAAAGCTTTATTAGAGCTTACTAAGTGTTAGACACTGCCCTTATTATTGAATACATTATTTTATTTAATGCTCCTTAGTCTTTAAGTGAATTTCAATGTTTGACTTTAAAGAAATTGTGGTTTAGGGACACCTGGTGGCTCAGTCCATTAAGTATCTGCTTTCAGCTCATGTCTTGATCCAGGTCCTGGGATCCAGCCTCCTGTTGGGCTTCCTGTTCAGCAATGAGTCAGCTTCTCCCTCTCCCTCTGCCTCTTCCCCTGTTCATTTGCTCTTTCTCTCTCAAATAAATAAATGAAATTAAAAAAAAATAAATAAATCATGGTTTAGAAACTTTAAGTAACATGTTTAAGATCATGAATCCAAGTAGTGATGGGGCCAAGAGAGGTACTGTGTGTCAAGTTTCAAGCCATTTCTCCTTCATATTCTGTCTCTATATATTTCCATCTTATCATTCAATTTATTCCAAAATGTATGAGGAAATACGTTGAAAAATATACAGCAATATTGCTACTACCATAACAATTCCAACAAAACTCTGGCTAATGGTTGGGTACCATCTGCCTCTCCAGAAAAGTTCTTCCAAAAATTACATTTTATTTAAGCATATAAGATAACAAAGAACAGGAATGTTCTCATCATAATAATTTCTCACTTTCCGTATTGTTTCACACTCCCTCTGATTGTATAAGCATTGGTATGATTGTGCATTTTCCCTTAGAGGCTATGAGTCATCTGAATATTCAAACATAGATTTGAAAACAAGACTGCATGCTTTTCATTATTTGTTAAAGAAAGACCTTTAGTTGTGAAATGGATATATAAATTCTTCTTAAGCACCAATTGGGAAAAATAGTGTAAATCTTCCTTAAGTGAGGGGTAATTTTGTTGTCTTTCTTCATCATCTTCCTTAACTCCATTTCTTCTTTATCTTTTACATGGCCACCATTATAAGTTTTAATTCTTGTTGTCAGGTATGTAAATTAGTTCACTACCTCTTAATTGGTCTTCCATCTTTAGTCTTCCTTCAGTATTTTGTATGCATGACACTAGCCAAAACTTTTTAAACAATTTATCATAACACCCACTCTCCCCAAATTTGCATGAGTCCTTATTATCTTTTCCTGGGGGATAAAGGACATTTAACATTTATTTTTCGATCCAAACTGACAAAACAGAAGAATTCCCATGCTTGTCCTTGTGCATATATTTTTAAATGAACAAATGAATAAGTAAATGAGTGAATAAGGCATCTTATGTAGTGGAAGCTTTACATAACAAGTGCATGTGATATTTAATTGATTTCTTGTTTTTCAAATACTATTATGACTTATATGAGGGCATCAACCCAAATCTTCCTGGTGGATGAAATCTGAATTTGTTATGTATTTTCATCGCATATGAACCCTGTTGTGAGCACACCTGTGGAGGAGTTAAGCTATGTCCACATATCTTTGATAACAATGCCTTTTAAAGGTGGAGCCTAACCTCCTCCCCTTACGTGTGGACTGGATTTAGTGATTTGCTTCTACTTTGATGAATAGAATATGGTAAAAGAGACAGTGGATACTGTCTTAGAGTAGATCTCTCTCTTGGTTCACTCACTCTGGAAAAAGTCAGGTGTCATGTTATGAGAACTCTTAAGCAAGCCTATGGGGAGGGCCATGAAGTGGGAAATTAAGGTCTCCAGGCAGTAAGTAGCCTATGAGGGATTCAGTCTGTCTGACCACATCCCTGTGCCGGAGCTTGGAAAGAGATCTTCCGGCCTTTATCAAGCCTTCAAGTGACTGCAATCCCAGCCAACAGCTTCATTGCAATTTCATGAGAGATCTTAAACCAGAACCATCCAGCCAAGCTGCTCTTGCTTTTTCAACCCATGGAAATAATGAGAAGTGTTTATTGTTTATTGTTTATTGTTACATTTTGGAGTGATTTGTCCTATAATAATAAATAAAACAACAGTGGGGCAGATTTTATTTTGAAATGGGTTTATAGGGGTATATAAGGAATTAGTAAAAAGTAACTGATCTTGTATCTTCTCTTTCTTTTTATCATTATTTTTTACATGAAAAAAAATAGTAGCCATTCTGTCAAGAACATAGCAGTACTTACCATAGTGTATTTGGGTTGCAAAGTTAGAAAATACAGCTCAGGGTGCCGAGGAGAGATGATATCAGCATCATGATGGCATGAGTTGTTCCTTTTTACTTTTCCCTTTGATTTACAATTAATCAAACATCCATTATGGGGTAAAAAAAGGACTTCTGCACAATATACCAGAACACCCCAGAGATCCATCTATCTGTACATCTGAAAGTGTCTGGATTGGACAGCTAAGGAGGTGGCAGAGTGAGGGAAGTGGTGGTTGAGCAGGAGGCAGAGGCAATGATGGCAGAAAAGGTCGTGGGTGGGTCAGGTAACAAGCCTGCATGACTTTTCTGGCAGATGACAGGGAGGTGAAGGTAGTGAGTGGGGTTTGACTGGCCAGCTGTTGCAGATGTAAAGACCAGTTCCTCTCTCTGAGGAAAAACCACAGTACCTGGGGGAGGAAAAGGAAAAGGAAGTAGGCAAAAAGAACTTAAGGAACGTGTCTCCTGCTGTTTGCCCAGGAGGCAAGACTACTGCCCATGTGCCTCTGGAAACCCTCACCCCAACTTGAGGATCTCCATACCAGACTGTAGACTTATCTGAAGACCCAAGTTTTAAATACACACAACTTCCTGCCATCTCCCCCCCGCCCAACCCCCGAATGCACCAGCTCTCAATCCTAGCAGATACTTAGGTAAAAGAAACCAAAACTTGTGCTATAGAGAAACATTCTGGAAAACAAAAGGAAAATTCCTAACTATCTACTTGTCGAACTGGTAAAATCAAACTAAACAAAGCCTTATCTAAATAAGAAGTGTTTAGTATTTCAAATGTGGTGGCAGAGGAACTTTTCATGAAACACCATGAAATATCATGGTAATACACTATCACAAAAAGAAAATGACAATTTTTCTAGCAACTGAACACAAAGACATGGAATATTACAATCTAGCTGATAAAGAATGCCAAATAAGTGGTACGAAGAAATTCAGTGAGCTATAAGAAACTCAGAAAGGCAATACAGTGATCTCAGGAATAAAATTAATGAATGTGAGTACCTTATAAAAAAAGGTTGAAATTATTAAAAAAAAAAAAAAAAGAGCCAAACAGAAATTCTGGAGCTGAAGAATTTGATAAAGGAGATGAAGGGTGTATTGGAAATGAAGCAGGTCATATGGAAGAGAGAGAACTAAGATTTCAAAAACTGGAGAAACTTTATGACAGATATTTGGTTCCATTAGAAAAGCTTATACAAGGGGCGCCTGGGTGGCTCAGTGGGTTAAGCCTCTGCCTTCGGCTCAGGTCATGATCTCAGGGTCCTGGGATCGAGCCCCGCATCGGGCTCTCTGCTCAGTAGGGAGCCTGCTTCCCCCTTTCTCTCTCTGCCTGCCTCTCTGCCTACCTGTGATCTCTGTCAGATAAATAAATAAAATCTTTAAAAAAAAAAAAAAAAGAAAAGAAAAGCTTATACAAGAATAAAAAAAGTATCCTGGAAGAAGAAGAGAGGGAGAAGGGAGCAAAGAGTGTATTTAAAGAAATAATATCTGAGAACTTCCCAAATCTGGGAGGAAACTGGATATAAATCCATGAAGATACTAGAAGCACTTTATTATCTCAACACAAAAGACCTTCTCTAAGACACATTATATTAAAACTGTCAAAAGTAACGATGAAGAAAAAAATTTAAAGACAGGAAAAAAACAAACAAAACAATAACCTACAAAGTTACCCCCATTAGGCATTAATAGATTTCTGAGAAGAAATGCTACAGGTTAGGAGACAGTAGAATGGTATATTCGAAATAGTGAAAGGTAAAAACTGCCAACCAAGAATACTGTATCTGCAAAAGTTATCCCTCAGATATGCAGGACAAGTAAATGCTTTCCCAGACAAACAAAAGCCGAGGGAATTCACTACTGCTGAGCTTGCCTTATAAGACATGTTGAAAGAAGTTCTTTAAGCTGAAACAAAAGGATGGAAGTACACAGAACTCTGAGTAAGGTGATAAATAGTCAGAATTATAATACTGTAACTATTTATTAGAATAGTATATTATACTCTTAACTATAACCTTCACTATAGTATAAAAGGTTAAAGGAAAAGAGCATTAAAAATAACTTGTTATGAAATTAAAGCATAAAAAGAGATAATTTGTGATATCAAAAATATAAAAGGAGAAGAGTAAAAGAAGGCAAACTTGATAGGCAAATGAAGATAAATTCTTAACGGAAAATGTACTATTTTATCTATGAGATGTTTTATGTAAATATCATGGTCATCACAAAAAATCTGGAGCAGAGATACAAAATTGCAGGGAATGACTTCAGTGATCCACTATCAGCAATGGATAGGTCATTCAGACAGAAAATCAATTAGGAAATATTGGAATTGAACCACACTGTAGAACAAACGGACTTAATAGACATATATAGAACATTCCATCCAACAGCAGCAGGATATACATTCTTCTCAAGTGCATATGGAACATTTTCTAGGACAGAGCTTATGATAAGCTCCAAAACAAATCTTGGCAAATATAAAAAGATTGAAATCATATCAACTATATTCTTAGACCACCATAGTATGAAAATAGAAATGAACAAAAACTTTAAAAATGGGTTTACTATACAATCTAGCAATTTCACTGCCAGGTATATACTAAAAGGAAATGAAAACAGGATTTTGATGAGATATCTGCACTCCCATATTTTTTACAGCATTATTCACAATTTCTAAGATATGGAAATAAGCTAAGAGTCCATCAACGGCAGAATGGATAAAAAAGATGTGGTACGTATACACAATGGGATATTATTCAGTCATGAGAAAGGAGAATATCCTTCCATTTGTGAAACATGGACCTTGAATACATTTTGCTAAATGAGGTAAGAATGACAGAGAAAGACAAGTATTGTATGATATCACTTATATGTGAAATTTTAGAAAGTTAAACCTTTTTTTTTTTAAGAATAAAATGCTGGTTACCAGGGGCTGGGGCAGGGATAAGAGTGCTGGTGTTTAAGGGCATAAACTTGTAACGAGTAGTGAATAAGTCATGGAGATCTAATGCACAGTATAATGAATACAGACAATAATATTAGACTATAGTTATGTAATGTGATAAATATTGCTATATAGGCAATCATATTACAATATAAAAATGTATCAAAGTAACAATGGCACTCCCTAAACTTATTCAATGTCCAAGTCAAATTTATTCCACAATAGAAAATATAGCTCAGACTCACACCATCATTATCATTCTTTCCAAATAATATATTTTTTAAAGATTTTATTTATTTGGGGCACCTGGGTGGCTCAGTGGTTAAAACCTCTGCCTTTGGCTCAGGTCATGATCTCGGGGTCCTGGGATCGAGTCCCGCATCGGGCTTTCTGCTCAGCAGGGAGCCTGCCTCCTCCTCTTCTCTCTTTCTGCCTGCCTCTCTGCCTACTTGTGATCTGTCTGTCAAATAAATAAAAAAAAAATCTTAAAAAAAAAAAAAAAGATTTTATTTATTCATTTATTTGACAAAGAGAGACAGCCAGAGAGGGAACACAAGCAGGGGGAGTGGGAGAAGGAGAAGCAGGCTCCCCTCTGAGCAGGGGGCCTGATGCAGGACTTGATCCCAGGACCCTGGGACCATGACCTGAGCTGAAGACAGATGCTTAATGACTGAGTCACCCAGGCACCCCCTTACCAAATAATATTAAAAATAGACTATTTTCAAATAGTACTCTGGTATTCAATCACTTTTATAGAGCCATTGGATAACATACTTCAGCTCTTAGGAACTCAGAGAATATAACATACATTACAATTACTCTGCTTGCCATCTTTTCCTTCTTTCCTTTATTTTTACAAAATAAACTCTATGTTTCAAATTTCTTATTCATTGAGAATAAGAAATTCATTTTTTTTTCAAAAACGAGATATATGTTTTGGCAGTGCATATGAACTTTCATAGAATGGCTGATTAATATTACAGTTGGTTTGCAAAGCATGTATGCAAGCTCAAATGGCATTGTTTTTCTCTTTTCTAAAATTGAGCTTAAGTTAGATATTATATTTGACTTTCTATTGTACCAGGTAATGACAAAACAATTTCTTAGAATGTGAAAATATTTTTATAATTAGCACAATAGCTATGTAAAGATTGAAGAAAGCCGTAAAATAAGATAGACTCTTTAGTCAGCACGTTATTTTATGTGTTTATTTATAGAAATAGATATCAATTGTGTTTCCTTATTCCAAATATTTTTGCCAGAATAATAAAATAACTAAGTTTTTTTTAGAAAGGATGCAAATTTTTTTTTTGATTTTTATGTCATTTTTCAAAGCTCATTAAATAGATCAGTGATTTTTTTCATTCTTATTTTAGACAATTGCATTTATTCTCTCTCCTTTTACAGAAATGTGAGTCTCACCAATAATATTCAAAAGAGAAAACTAATCAGCCTTACAAAGAGAGACAGCTTGTCATTCTCCATTTTCCATATCTACATTAATTTGTTTTTAATTTGGTGTGGTTATTCCGTTTATCCAGGAACTGAGGCTTGTGATTTTTTTTTTTTTTAACTTGTGAGGGATGTCTAAATATGTTTGCATGGCAAATAGAAAAGCTGCAAGTTGTATACAGCAAGAAAATTCTCAACTGTGGTGAAACTCCATCCTGTGTGCTGTAGGGTGACTATATACATGTTTGTTTTATTGTTTTTAATTTGCATATCTTCCGTCTGTCCTTAAATTAGATGCAGGGTCTTAATAATTTCACTTGAAACTCAAAGCCCAGAATTTGCTGTGTGAGGAAGTTTCTGAATAAGACATCAAGTTTCTAGCCATCAGAGGATAATTTATTGATACTTGTCAAAAGGAAGTATCAGTCTAACAGAAATCAAGACAAAAGGAATGCCTGATGAATTTTCTTTGAAGTGCCTTTTATAAAAGTCCTTGGTAATACATATTGATGAACTCCAAATTGTCTTGCCTGAAGGGAAAAGAAAGTAGACTGCTTTACACTGTCTTATAAATATTCATCAAAAGAACAAGACTTATGTTTCCAGGCGTGAGGTGAATGATTACGGTTGTATGATTGCCTTGGAATCTGGATAATTAGTAAAACAGCCCTTGACAGTTAGAGAATTTTAAACTTGGTATCTTGCCGTCACTTCATTTGGAGTCAGAGATAAGGCTTCCTATACCAAAGGGAAGCAGCTCTTAGGGGGGTGATGGATTGCTACTATCATGTTCTAGCCATCAGTTGTTTCCACTGTTGGCTTATGTATTTGTTTAGTTGAAAATTAAGGCAAAAAATAATTAGCTTTGTTTTATTTTATCTTACTTTATTTTTTTTAATTATTTATTACTTGGTAATTTATTCTGGTCTAATGAAACAGTACCACTTTTACTACAGATGATTTGCTGGATCTGTGTCTTAATTAAAACCAAGACACTCTAAAGTGATACAATGACTCCATCCATATGTCCGTGGAGAAGAGTTTTGAGTGATATATTTTTGTGGTATTGTCATTTTGCTTACAGAGATCCACTTTGGACTGAGCAATTAACCATGGTTTCTTTTCTTATTGAGTCCATATGATTAAAGATCAAATTTGATTAAGTGGGTATGGAATATTTAATGTTTGGAGGATAATATGGTTCACTTCAACAATCAAAAATATCTATCATTTTCAAACTGGATATAAATTTCTCCTGACCCTTGTTATCCTCTAACCAGTTAAGAGGAAAAGATCGCATTTTCAGGAAACGTTACCCTTTACAGTGTTTAGCACTTAAACGCAATTAAGCAAATATAATATCTTCTTTGAAGCAAATAGTTGCTCAGCTTAACTAACTGAAACTAATTATCTCTGTTGAATTAAAGACATATCCAGCAAGTGTTTGAAGAATGCTTTCTTCATCTTGAGCAGGAATAAGTATCTTTGTTGCCGTTAGAGTTGGAGGAATGCTTTCTATTCTACATCTACCAGTGGATATTTACATGTCCACTCAAAGGTAGGGAAGTGAAATTTAAACTTACATGTATTCAGGAATAGCATGACATAAACCCACCCCCACACACACACAAAAAAGAAAAGGAAGAAAAAAAGGAAGGACAGAATGAGTAAATTATTCTTTCTCATAAACAATATTTAGGTGTTTTCTCAAAAATATCTCCTTTTTGTAAGGGAGATTTTTATTGCTTCAAAGACCTTGGCCAGCAACATAGAAAGAGGTTGGATTATCCTGCAGCTCTGAACTGTGATCAATGTGGAACATGACATGATGGTCAGGAGGGCATTGGCGTTCTTGACAAAGCTGGACAGTTTGGTACGTAAAGTTAAATTTTTTTTTTAAAGCAAAGGAATCACCTTGCATTCACTCTCTCCTTTTCTTTTCTTCTCTTTTCTTTTCTTTCTTTTTTTAATTTTTTCAATCTTGCACTTTGTTTAATGTGCTGTATAATTCGTCTCATTCGGAATCTTTGAAAAATAGTTTGGAAAAAAGACTCTCATAAGGCATATGGTGTCAGCAGTCTGGAACACTTAAATCGATCATACAGAACACCTAGATGAATTCAATATGGAATAGACACAAACCAAAAACAGTCTGTGAACTGACATGTCCATATCTTTGAGGAAATCTATTATTTTTCTTTTATTTCTGAGAAACTACCACTGAGAGACTTACCAAGTATGCATGATAACATTTTAAAACCATTTTTCCAAGTCTCCAAGGAACAAATCTCCATTTAAAATACAAATGGAGGATTGCAAGGAAACGGGCAGGGCAGAAAAAGAACCAACAGGAAAATATGTAAAATTTGGCTTTATTTGCCGCATTAACCTGCAACTATGTAACGTCAAATACTGCCTCACAGTGTGGGACCAATGGTGCAGAAAAGTATTCTAGTAGAAATAGTTCAGATGTCTAGATGCAGAGAACCACAAAGGGAAGGCTACCATCTAAAAATAATAGCTACCATTAAAATTTGGAAAATGTGGGGGAACACAATGTTTACTCAACCACAGCCCTGGTAGGATTTCTATTAAGGCATTGTGTCTGCTCAGAGTATATCTTAAGCAAGACAGAATTTATAGTTGTCGCTAGGAGGACATATGATACAAGGAAAGTGGCTGGGTTATTTAACTTTACAAAAATTTCCCTGGTAGTGATAGAAATGCCTTGTGATCTGTTCAGTGGTTCATTGAAGAAAATAATGAGCTTCAAGTGTAAACTGTAATGGTAGGTGGGGGAGGTTCACATGAGGTTGGCATTCACCAAAGGAAGAGTACAGGGCATAAAGGGGGACAGAAAAAAATGTTTACCCACCAGCCCTGGGACCAAATTAATGTCAATAACTTGAAATGTAAACACAGTAAGTTGTCTTTTTTTTTCACAGAAAAGAAAGGAATGAAAGAAATGAGGAGCTGGCACGGCAGTCATAAATAGACATTCATATTTCATAATTGTGGGAGTGAAAAATTGATGCAAATATCGCAGTAATAAGTATAAAAATCCCTAGAGGAAAAAAAAAAGAACATACTCTCTAAGAGAAACCACTACTAGATATTTATCAAATGAAAATTAATAGGAAATTTTGTCAAGGTATATACAGAAGGTTGTTCATACAGCAGGATTTAAATAGAAAAAATACTAGAAACAATTTAAATAATTGATAGTGAGATACTGGTTAAATATATGGGGTTAAAATCTGTATAGTTATATAATATTTAGTGATTATATTTTATAGATTTTTACTCATATTTATATAAAAATCATGTATTAAGTGAGAGAAAGATATATGGGTGTTCAAGCTCTATCTAGCTATCAGCTATCTATTTATATGGATGATTTTATGGGCTGATTCATGTCCCCCAAAACTCATACACTGAAATCCTAACCTCCAGTAGCTCAGAATGGGAAGTGGGTTCTAATCCTACATGACCTGTGTTCTTATAAAATGAGACTGGGACGCACAGTAATGAAGGAAGACCATGTGAAGACAGAGAAGGGGATTTCTGCCATCCAAGGAGAAAGAGAAGAAAACAAACCTGCTGATACCCTGATCTTAGACTCCTAGCCTCCAGAACTGTGAGAAGATATCTTTCTGTTGTTTAAGCTGCCCAGTATGCTACTTTATCTTGGCAGCCCTAGGAAGGTCGGTAGGACTCAAATTCTAAGAATAATAATGTCTGGATTGTTTTTCTTGGTCATCTGAATTTTCAAGGTTTTAACAGAAACATAGATAATTTATATCATTTAAAACATGTAGGAAGTAAAAGGGAAAATGTCCAACTATCTTAGTTGTAAAACACTAAATATTTGGGAATGACTCCCTCTAAGAATTGTATTAAGAATCAAGGATAATACACTAACTGTATCCAATTATTTACATGCAATTCTGCCCTGGAGCTATTTTTTAAGGTTTTTTTTGTTAACTATCGTTTCTTGTTTTAAATGGAATCAAACAGTATCTCAGTTCAAACGGCTTCAATCTTATTCTCCACATCAGAGCTGACTAGCTGAATACAAGTTGGACAATACTTCTCTTGCAAAAGTCTTAAGTTCCTAGTCAGTAGATCCCAAGGTTTTTGGGTTCTGAAACTTTTTTTTTTTTTTTTCTCCCAAAGCATCTAGTGGAGTACTAGACATGAAATAATCTTTCATAAATACATTCTGGATGCCTTATTTAAAAAATCAGCGTGATGAATTGCTTCTCAATAATTTATTTTGCTTCAGCACTTTCCTAATTGATATATGTGACCAGTGAGATGGGGTATACTAGAAATCTTTAGGTTGTTAATTTTAAAATCTACCCATTGAAACAGAATCAGGAGCATGTCATTTTTCCCTTAAAAAAAAAATGAATAAAACCCAGAATCTATTGAGTCAGAGAAATTGCCCTGGAAATGTCAGTATCAGGTGTGTAACAGCTGAAGAAAAGGACATGGAAGTGACAGTCAGACTGTACAGTGTGATCACTCATCAAAAGTTTGGGCTGCCTTGTGCATAGTATATGTTTTATTCTACAGGAGAATTCAGAAGAATCTCATCTTCTGAATCCAACATAGTCTCCAAAATCTCTATATGCATGTTAAGATTTAAAAGAATGTAGTTTTATCTATAAAAGAGGAATAATTAAATGTGTTTCAAATAAGAAAACATAAACATTCAGGAAATATATCACTGGAGGCTTGGAAAAATATTTCAGAGGAGGAAATAATTTTCTTGACATTTGGTTATTAATTTTAATATAAAATTCTAGCTAACACTACACAATTGTTTAGAATCTGCTAGCTTTCCGTCTCAGATGTTGTATAATCGCTTTAGCTAATTATACATAATATGATTTAAATTTTATTTATTCACACATTAAATCTCCTGAAGGTTCACTGCTAGAAAAAAATAATGTAGGACATATATCTTTCATTATATATGTTTATATATATTATGTGTTTCATTATATATATGTGTGTGTGTGTGTGTGTGTGTGTGTGTGTGTATATTTATATATATATATATATGCTTCATTATGTATATAAAATTTTAGAGGGTGTCATCTTCATAAGGAACCAGATGTTATAATCTTATTTGTTTTTTAAAAATCCAATCAACGCTTAAAGTGACATTATGAGAAAAAGATAAGAATTTATGCTTTCTTCTGAGAAAATAAGTGTAGAGAACTTTATTTAAAAACACGATTACATCACAAAGAAAGTGTGTATCAGTTAAAACCAACTTTTCTGACATGACTCTGAGGACTGTCAAGTTCCTCTGTATTTCCTTCCTGTCTTCTGCTCATTAGTGATTTTGCCTGGTCACTTCAGCCTGCTGCCTGGTAGTGACTGGCCTTGCTCGCTTCTCTGTCTTTACCTCTCACAGGAATCCCTTCTGCCCCTCGCCCCTGCTCTCCTGATATCCATCTGTACCACGGCCAACTTTCTACCTTCACTCTGGCTTAGTTTTTGACACTTACAAAAACTACATTTTCAAAATTCACAAAAACCGAGAGCATTTGCCATAAATGCTGCAAAAAATGTTACAAATATATTAAATCAAGAAGTGTTCCAAGTCATAAAATTGCTGCCTAAATTTTAAAAACCATATCCCGGAAGCCTTAATACAGGTGTAACTTTGTTAAGTTCAGATGTAGAAAACGTTAAAACTTACGTAAAAGTTCACCTGAAAGCATCATTATTTACATTTAATAAGCACTTATTGGTTTTTACAATTTTAATAAAAAATTTAATATTAACATTTGGTTTTAGCCTCTGTAATAGAAGGTGACAAACATTAACTAAAGCAAAAAAATGTTTTTAAAGATTTATTAATTTATGTGAGAGAGAGAGACAGAGACAGAGTGTGTGCGGGGTGGGGAGGGTAAGGGGAGCAGAGGGAGAAAGAGAGAAGCAGACTCCCTACTGAACACAGAGCCTGCCCACCACAGCACTAAATCCTGAGGTGAAGATGATGACCTGAACTGAAGTCAAGAGTCAGAGGCTTAGCTGCCTGAGCTACCCAGGTGCCCCCAAAGCAAAAGATTTTAATAAAAAATAGTTCATTCAAAATTCAAAATTCTGGGCACCTGGGTGGCTCAGTTGGTTAGGTGACTGCCTCTGGCTCAGGTCATGATCCTGTAGTCCTGGGATCGAGTCCCGCATCAGGCTCCCTGCTCAGCAGGAAGTCGGCTTCACCCTCTGACCCTCCCCTTCTCGTGCTCTCTCTCCCTCTCTCATTCTCTCAAATAAATAAATAAAATCTTTTTAAAATTTTTCAAAATTCTGAAAAAATATATCTGATTAATCTTTCAAATGTTGTTTTCAGAATAAATTTGTGGTATTAAATTTTGAAATTATTAAAATGTAAAACTGCACTAAGACTTTGGGGATACCCCAGACTTCAAAATTCATTAGAAAAGAGATTTTTTAAAACCTAAACAAAGAAAAATATAGGTTTATTATACTTTTTCAACTAACTGTGCTCTACCCTCCTTCAGAAATTACTGAAAATTATCTTGCAGGCCAGTGTCATTTGTTTTCAATCATCCAGAGATTAAATACCAAATAGGTCAAGGAAGCAGTCACAGGTTAATGAGGGGAAAAGTTCCCTGGACTTGTCATTTCATTTCTGTTCTCACTCACTAAAAGGATGAAGTCAATAAAAGTTATGAACTTGATATTTTCATCATGGTAGCTGCATCCCTAATATCTCCCTTAACTAAAGTTCCCCAATCTGTAACCCTTGCTCTGAATAATAACATCATGTTCTTTCTTTACACAAAAGTTGGCTTTGTCTGGACAAAAGTGAGGACCCGCCAGGTAGGAGGGGATATGGCCCAGAGCTTGAAGAGGGGACATCGCTCTGGCCTTTCTCTGTTGTATCACTCTCCACGGGGAAGGAGAGTGTGGGAAGGGGACTCTGAGGCCCGAAGCATGTGTTGTGATATATATTCAACATGGATAAATGTTGATTCACAAAGGGAAAAAAAGGTTCCCTTTCCTTGGTAGACTTTTGCATGCACTCCAAGATTTATTTTTGTGCTGATCATAAAGTTTTTTGTTTTTTGTTTTGCTTTATTTTGTTTTGTTTTACTTTTGTATTTGAACGCTTTCTTGGTCTATCTGTTTTACTCGCTTTGAAAATGTTACAGTGCCATGTCTAATTCTTACAAATATTTCACCCAGTCAGTGACCTTTTCTCTGTATCCATAAACCTGTACCTTCTTCTCATATATAATTTCATATGCCAGTTGCTGTGCCTCCTTTAGTCTATTTTGAAAGAAGAAAAGGAAATAACCCTTATCCTTAGAAAAGGAAAAGTCAAACTTAGGAAGAATCTATGGAAGACTTTCTAAAATATGTGTGGGAGCAGTGATATATGACTATATACATATATATATATATATATATATATATATATAAAACTATATATATGACTAAAATACAATTACATATTAGATATAAAGAATATACTGGTAATACAGAGAAAATATTTGGAAAACACATTTTGTTCAACACAGAACCTACGATCTTTCCAAATCTGTATATAACTGGATATTGAGGAATCTCAGATTTTTTTGATTATTTTATTTCATTTTTTTTTCCCCAAGGACTGTATTTAACTGTGCTATGTAGATTTTCCTTTTACAATACTGTAAATATATATTTGGAAGACTCCAAAACTTCCCAACCTTTTGTATTATTAAACTTATTTGAATCCATATTAAATTTAATCTCATACCTGATCGGAATTTTTCTTCCAGCACTGGCTGAACATGTTTGGAATTGTGCAAGGACTGGGATCCACTTTTTCTCTTCTCTTCCTTTTTTCATACCTTGAACAATGGAGAGATCTCAGCTAGGCTCTGGGTCATTTCCTGTTTTGGATTTAACTTTTCAGGAGTTGGGAGTAGAGAGAGAGAATAGTGGCAGAGGTTTAATTTAAGCAGGTATATATGTTGGTATAGGACTATCCCTAATAACCACTCCAGAGAGCTGTTACACGTTTATCAGGCACACACACCATTTCTTAAAATCCACTCTCCATTCAGGCATCCTGTGTAATCTACCATCTACTGAATTGCCTTACTCTTGTCAAGAAGTCTTCTGGAAGGCATCTCTTTTAAGATGAACTTCGTTGATTCTCTCCCATGTGGCCCACCTTCCAGGCCATTGAAATACAATGTCTGCTCTTTCCCAGTGTATTCTCCCTCCTCATAGACTGCTTCCTGGCAAAGGGACCAACTACTCACCCTGTAGATTTCCTGGGCATGAGCCAGACATCAGGCTAACATGTCTCTCAGACTCCAAAGGGCATGCATCATGCTTTCCAAGTGGTCTCTTTGAAGTCCCTCTTGAAGTGACTTCAAGTGGCTTGAAGTAGAGGGGAAGCACCCTCCTCCCTTCTCTTACAGGTATGGGAGGGATACACTGAATTTATCTAGGCTGTATGATAGCAAATATAGAAAATACTTAAAAGCTATATTATTTTAAGTTAATAAATTCTAAACTGACAAAATAGAAAATACTAATGGAACAAATAATTTACTTAAAAATACACATCAAAAACTAATGATGTATTATATGCTGGCTAACTGAATGTAATAGTAATAATAAAAAAAATAGATAATAAGATTTGCTTAAGAAGATACATATTGCTTCAATAGACAAATAATGATGTAAGATTCACCTTTAAAAGCTTCAGGGCTAAATGGTTTTACTTGTGAATTACCCACCCCCCCCCCCGAAGAACTACTCTGCTATTTATCTTAAGTATAGAATATGATAGCAAGTTAGTTTATATGCTATGGAAATAACAAAACTTTAATATTAAAACTCGTGAAAACTCAAGAAGTAAAATTATAGTATGATAGCCCTAGTGAATACAGATGTAGGAACTCTAAATAAAATGTAGCAAATAAATTCAATCATTTATTAAAAGAATCTTTCATCAGGACAAAGCAATTTTTCATCCAGGCCACATGATAATGGTGTGATAATTATAATGATGCTGATGATAGCTAAACTTTATTGAGCATTTATAATGTGCCATGAATTGTTTGAAACATTTTACATCTATAGACTCATTTATTCCACACAACAGTGCATGCATACTTATATTATTACCATTTTACAGGTGAGAGTCTTAGAGAGAGAAAGTGACTTCCCCCAAATCACATAGCTAGCAAGTGGTAGAGTTGTGATTTGAATTCAGACACCTAAGTCACTTTTCCATACTGAGTGAATATTAAAACACAAGTAAGAAAAAAGTATATAATCTCAGTAAAAAAGACATTTGGACATATTTTAACATTAATAAAATAAAAAGATTTTTAAGTGATAGCTCCTAAAAACTGGACACAGATAAGCCTCCTTAACACGATTAAAAGTATCTCAAGAGTGTCTTTCTTAACAGGGAAACACCAGAATAAAATTCAAGACAAAGATATCTGTTACCTAGTTTTTTAAAGTTCCATTATAGAAATTTTTCATAGACTAGAAATAGAGGAGAATTTATTATTTAAAGCCATGTGGCTATATACCTAGAAAACATAAACTTGTCAAGACGTATATCTAAAAATAAAACATTTTGTATTTACCCACAATAATGATGATAATACTTAGAACCACATATAACAAATTTTAAATATTTAGAAATGATAGTCAATTTTTAATATTTAGAAATAATAAGCCTTACTGAAAATGCCTGGGATCCATGTGAATAAAGCTATGATTTTCTTTTTTTGAGTTTAAAGAAAGATAGATTTTCAAGCTTATTTTTAGATAAATAAATTCAGATAGCTATTTTTTAAATAAAAGTGATGGAGATAGGTTTTTTTCTTTCTGATAAGTAAATGTTAGAGAGCTAAAGAAATTAAAATCAACCTAAACTTAGCAGAAGATTAGTGGACTAGAACAGAAAATCCAGAAATAGATCCCAGGAAAATTATTTTTGAGTTTAGGGTCCCCAAGGGCCACCTAACACTGTTGTTTAAAATATCCAGATTCTAGTGTCCTATCCAAAGGTATTCATTCTGACTAAGTCTGGCATTATTTAAAGCATTCAAGGTGGTTCTGATGCATATGGGCTATGTATTATTTTGGCTGGTGATCAAGCAAATATTAAACCCTAAGAAAACATTTTTCAGTGATGTTGGTAAGTGTTGCTATGAAAGAGAAAATTACATTCTTAAATTTCTGAAGGTAAATTATAAACCAATTAGATAGTTATATATAAAAGGAAAAAAGCTAATGTAAACATGTAACCCATGGTTCCTAAATTTTGCACCAAACCCCTAAGGATACTGCAGGGGGTCAGTTCAGGGGTATCATGGGATATTTTCAGTTATCAAGGGAAACGGCAGTATTTGACATCTGTTAAACACTGCATGAGCTACTAAGTCCAGGCATATAGTTTCCTCATTAGATTGTGCAACATTTGTTTCATTGACATCCAATCTTTTTTATCATAATTACTGCTGAGATCGAAGCAAATATAGTGTAAAATTTACTGTGTGAGGATGTGAATGTGGTGGTTTTCAGTCTGATTCTAAGATTTGAGAAGCTGTCCAGTATTCAGTAGGGCACAGGCACCCCATTAGCAATTGTGGTTATATAAGAATTAAAAAAATTCATTTATGTGCATTTTTTCAAAGAGTTAAATTGTTAGCAAGATATAAATACTTCTTAAGTTGTTTGGGCCTCATTACTTAATGGTTGTAGGTATTCCTGTCGATCTAGGAGAACACTGAAAAATTTAGATGCTGAGGCAGCTGTGACCTGAGAAAGTTTGTATAACTTATAAATGGAAAAATATATGGATTAATTTTTAATCTTCATATGAGACAGGCTTATCTGAGCAATAGAAATAGCAGTAATAACATTAATAGTAAAACTGATATTTATGTATTGAGTGCTTACTATTTAAGAACCCCCACTTAAAGGTTTATATGAATTATGCCATTTGTTTATCACAACAATCATGTGAGGTAGATTTTATTTTAATCTCAACTGAGATTTAGAGTAATTAACTTTCTCAGGATGGCACAATTAGCTAGCATATCACCCCAAGTATTAAAGTGTAGTACAATTCTGTATGCAGCAAATACTGCAAACAGCTAATCATATACAAAGAGCTCTCACTAGATATTTAGAAATTGCATTCAAAAATACCTACAGAAAAATGAGTAAAATTCATGAATGGATAATTCACAAAAGAAATAATGCAGGAAAAAGTCAATACAGCAGGGAACAAAGTTTCCTAGTAATGCAAAAGTTCAAAATAAAACTATTGTGATTTCAATGTCAGATTACAAGCCACACATACTCACCTCTACTTGTCACATAACAGGCATCATTTAGGTATCTTCCAAAAGAATGATCATCCTAACTCCTAAACTTGTAAAGATTTAAATCTTAATTAATTTTGTACTCAAGTAACTGTTGAATAACTGTGGGTGTCTAACCTTGATTCTTAGAGAACAACACAGATGTCGCCTCGCCCCTGGTGGAGATGAGCACCTGTGGATACCAGCCATCCTGAGATGCAGATGGATGGGCATTTTTGCACATTGTCACTGGTGACAGTACAACTGGATACAACCTTTCCGGAAAGCACTTTGACAGCATGCGACAAAAGCCTGAAGAAAGACTCACTCTCTAATTCTCTTTTTAAGAATCTTTCCTAAGGAAATAATCAGAAGGGCAACAAAAGATGTTCATCATGGCATTATTTTTTAGAGCAAAACTTTGAAAGCAGCAATGGTCAATAACCCATGACTGGTAAGTGAATTATGGCAATCCATAAGACCGAATATTGGGCAGTCGATAAAAAGTCTATTTTTGAAGAACAGTATGGAAATTATGCTTTGTGAAATAGCAGGGAAAAAGCAAAATACAAGAACTCTTACCAATCAGTTTTTCAAAATCACTGAAACTCCAAAAGGATAGAAAAAGGGGTGGGAGAATATAGTTGGAATGTTAATACCACTGTCAACACACATATATAGATACACACACAAACACAGTTCTGAAAAAATACTAGAATACTCAAGGTAGTTATATGTGGGCACTAAGTTTGGGACTATGGGTGGTTTTAATTTTCTTTTCCTCTTGTATAATATAATAATACAAATTTTTTCCAGTGACTAATAGCAATGAGATTTTAATACAAATATACATGAGACATGAATGGAGATGAAAAAATAACTTTGCAATTGTCAGGTATATGGCTTAAAAGTGTCAAAAGTAGTAAAAGCAAATTTGTAAAGGAACAAGTTATTTAAAGATAATTATTTATTCAACATTTATTTAGTACTTACTAATTGCAAGGTATTTACTGGCTCGGAGCTAAGTTCATTAGATAATTATTTCATACTCTGATGGAAAAGAGTAAGTTATTATTTTATAGCTATCAGTATTTTATTGAGGCATAATTAATCAGACAGACTTTATTCAATTGGTTACCAGATAAGGAGATAACTAAAAGGCAAAAATATTTGGTTTTTCTCTAAAAATAAGTATTGCATATTTTCCTCAGGGATTCTCAATCCTCTTAGAGAGGTAAGGAGAGTATCAGAATGGGTATAATGAGTTTCCTGAGTAGTTTATTCAGAATTACCCACAAACAAGACAAGATCACAGCCAACAAGATTGAGAATGACAAGCTACCAACTTAATGGTCATGGTAATAAAACATTGTACAGGGAGAGGTTATGAAGGGAAAAGAGATCCAGGACCCCAGGCAGCTGTTCTATCATGAGTTGTAGTGGAGAAATTACGAGACAAATTTCAAGGATGCCCTGAGGTAGAGCTTCAGATAGAGGGCTGAGAAACAAGTCCTAAAGCAGAAGCAGGGCAGGCTCTTTAACAGAAGAAAGGGTCGAGTCACCATGACAGCTAGGCTCAACAGAAAGCAACAGTACCCTGAGATAGAAGAGGTATTTACTTAGGTATTTACTATCTGGAAAATATGGCTTCCCACATAAACTTCTCTGTGTGAGCCAGAATACAGACTCATTTTCATTTTTGAATTATGTAGCATAACACTGAAAATACTCCTCTTAAAAAATAAGCTAAGACATATCTAAAATGTTAAGAGTTTAGTGAGCAGAAATCCGTTCGCACTCAATCTAGCAGGTAGAAAGGAGGTCTGAAGAACTGTACAGAATGAAAGATTTTTATAGGCAGAAGGGAGAGGGAGCAAAGAAGTTATACGAGGCAAAAATGTTGAATTGGTTATTGCAAAGTTCCTTTCCTTTAGGGGTCGGCAGGGATCCATCGGCATATTACCTAACTAGTGCTGATCAGGCAATTTCTGATTGACCGGTTTAGATTCCATTTCTGGGAGACTTGAAACTGTAATTAAGTTAAATCTCAGTTTGGTGTCATGGAGCATAAGCAAGTCCATTTTGGAGCTGGAATAATTTTGTCTTATTTTTAACACCCCATTCCCTTTATTAAAAAAAACAAAACAAAACCCTAAACCTTCTCCTTTATCAATTTTCACTTTAATATTTTTGTTTTATTTTGTTTACTTTATATCTAATCAGCCTATAACATCTCCGCCATCACCACCATCATCATGTTTACCCCACCCATTCTTACCACAGCACCAAGTCTTGGAAATCTAATCTGAAAAACAAACAAACAAAAACAAAACAAAATAAAACAAAGTCTTAATCACTCTAGGGGGCGCCTGGGTGGCTCAGTGGGTTAAAGCCTCTGCCTTCAGCTCAGGTCATGGTCTCAGGGTCCTAGGATTGAGCCCCGCATCAGGCTCTCTCCTCAGCCGGGACCCTGCTTCCCCCCCACCCCCCACCCCCCACCCCCGCCTGCCTCTCTGCCTACTTGTGATCTCTCTGTCAAATAAATAAATAATCTTTAAAAAACAAAAACCAACAAAAATAAAAAACTTAATCATTCTGGTAAGAAATTAAGGAAACTACACTAAAAGATATAAGATAATGCTTTTCATTGCAGAGAAACTTTAGGGCAGATTTCAGGACAAATTCATCTATGAATGGAAAATAAGGAGAAAAAAATGTCTAATTAAATCACATTTTCATCTCGCACATCTATCCACAAATAGACTGAGGTTTTATTTTGAAGAAAGGAAAGTCATTGAGAGCATCAGTCAATCAAATCAGTTCTCAAAACAGGTGAACAAAAAATTAGAGTATGGTTGTAGAAGATTAGAATATAAAACAAAGGAATAATATTCAACCTTGCTTGATAGATCTAATCTAGTATACTGTGACTTAAAGGTTAAAATTGAATTATACATCATGATTTCAATTTTCTGCAACATTTTTCTAGATGTTATGCTAGTTTTCATTTTTGTCCCCTTTATCAGAATGTCTTAGAAAAAATATTTCTGCTTCACTCAGTTCATCAGAACGTTACACTTTGCATCTATTTTTCTCTTTTCAATTGTTATTCTGCCTTTTTCTTTTTTCTTTTTGTTTTTTAAATATTTTAAGTTTTTTTTTTTCTACTTAACTTCCTGCCTCTTTTTATTTCCCCTGTGTCTGATGTTTCACAATATAGTCTATTTATGGTCCATATCTAAAAGGTTTCCAATAAATTTTCTATTCCTAAATTCCAAAGAATAACTTAAATGAACTTTCTCTTAGGATAACATCTATTTCAAAACAATGAATCTCAATCAGAATAGCTTTGTGATCCATTTAGTTGTGGAAAAAATCAGATTCCAACATTTTAGCTACTTTTAGAACTTTCTCTAACCTTTTACTTAAATGGAAATCTTTAGTGTTTATAATTCCAGTGGTTTTGGGAGGAAGTTACAAAGAAATAGTGATTACATTCATTTTAAATATATTGATTTAAATGGGAAGAAAGTGTTTCAAAAGAGAGGAAAGAAAAATTAAGCCACTCTTAAAAAACTTTACTGAATATTTTGTGTAGTTTATAAGGTTTCCAGTCTTTTTTTTGAGAATAATAACTTTCCACTTAGTAGAACCTATATTTTTTTCATCTAGGTAAGAAGATTTGGGGGTATTCTTTGGAAATTATCATAAAAATAATATATTCTTTATCTCTTTTATGCTTCTAAAAATAAAGAGAGGTAGGGATTGAATAAGAATTTATCTAGTAAATAAAAATTTGATATTTTAATATCTAAAGTATAGTTTGAAGATAATTTAATTTCTAGTTTATTTTTATGAATATTAATAATTATAGCTCAAAACCACTATACAATTAATTCTAGAACCTATTGTTATCACTCAAAAAATGATATGTTCTGTAGAGGAGCAAAATTTGCCATCTCAAAATGGGTCTCTTTAGCATGTGGATTGCTTTAGATTTTTTTTTTATTATATTTAAGAAACAAAAGATTCAAGAAACTTTCCTCCTTTTTTTTTGTCCCCCTCAACCCACCAGATGCCTAAAAGAATTTAGACAGATCTGTTTCAAGAAGGCAGCTATCACCACAGATAACAAGTGTCTAATATGAATGAAGTGTCAAAAGGAGGGAGGACCCTAGCAAGGTCCATTTGCTAAAATTTCTCTCTGCATCTCATTGTTTCTGTGTTGTCCAGAAAAGAGTTGTTTACCAAATATTTACTCTTTTTCATCTTCCTGCGGATTGTCTTTCTTCTCTTTGAGGTCCTAGACCCCTATTCCCTTCTCCTTAGCTCCGAATATCATTTAAGTCTCAATTGCCTGTCTGTGGAGTCTTATGGAGCCCTTGTATGTACATAATTAAATTTGATTTTTTCCTGTTAATCTGTTTCATGTCAATTTAACCCTTAGACTAGCCAAAAGAACCTTAAAAAGGTAATTTTTTTTTTTACCTCCCCAACAGTTCCTTTGTTAGATTGTAACACAATCATAGAGATATTTTCTTAAACATTATTTTCTTTGTAGCAAATTGTATAACTACTTGGCTGTTTGGCTATGAGAATTAATCATGATTCAAATAAATTATGTCTCAAAGGTTGACAAACAATTCTGTCAGGAGCTGTGTTACATCCTTAGGCCAGCCCATTAACGCCTATTAAAGTCATAACATTATTATAATTAAAAATGTTTTATAAAGGAATAAGAAAACATAACTACAATTCTGTACTTTAAAAAGAATAATAATAAAACTAAAAATATGTATCAAAGTGACTATTTAAGGATATAAATGTCGACTTCTTAGAATTATAAAAGAAACTTTTTGGCAAATTTATAGGCTTGAAAAATAGATGATATTTATTCTTAATCATGACTGAATTTAAAAATCACATTTGTTTTATTTTTATGGTAACTTATCTACACAAATTCTGTCTTCCTCCCCATCACATCTCAATGAGCCATGTCTTCTGACTCTCATGTACCTAAGTGTCCCCTCCTATATTAAATTTGAGATGGTCCTGTATAGTAAGCAGAAAGGATTGGAAACAATGATATATAACTTACAAGGTTTAGGATATAAGAAGCCATGTATCTTTGCCTTGGGCTTTTAGAACACTTGTTTTGGGAGAAGTTAGTTCCCATATAAGAAATCTAATTATTCTGAGACAGACATACTGTAGGGTAACCCAATCAAGCCACAGGGATAGGTCATGTAGAAAAGGAGGCAACTGGCCAGTTTCCTGCTGCTGAAATCAGTTATGTGTGATAAGAAGCTCACTTGAATGGTCTAACAAGGTTGAGCCTTCCAAAAAATGCCTGCCCTACCCACCATTTTACTCTAACTGCTTGAAAAGCATCCCACAAGACCATCCAGACGAACCCAGGCAACTCATGGACTATGAAAGGTAAAAATAAATTATTTTAAGCTACTCAGTCTGAAATTTTATTGTTACACAATAATAGAGAACTAGAATAATTTTCCCTTGTTAAAGGTATAACACCAATACTAAATTGCTTTTATCAACTAAGATTAAAAGGGCATAGAGAGTAAAAATATTTTCCTTATTGGCTATGCCAAGGTGAAAAGGTAGCTGCTTAAGAGGTAATGACTTATTCTCTGGGGGATTTAATTGCTGCTCTAAGGAACCACTTTATGGATGCATTGTTGATAAACCAGTCTCCAAAACGTTAAAAATGTACCTATTTAATCTTTTTGATTTATAAACGGCACTTCTAAAAATTTTTAGTCTTTACCTAAGAGCCAAAACAAAGGTAAATGTTATTATATCCTATGATACTCTCTGTATCAATGACAGGTCATAGATAACCATCCAGATATATTTGTTTATGTATGCAAATACATACCTTAATGTAGTCATTCTTCAACACAAACATAATCCTGCACCCTAGAGAGATTTTAATGCAGTTCATAAAATTGGAATCAGAAGATTCAATTTAGCCCAACCTCCTTTTTGGGGGAACCATGACTTTATCTGAAAAAAAGGTTGGAATATTACATGTTGTATTAGAACATAAAATTAAATTCAGCTATCTCAGAGGATGAGTTCAGATTTAATAAAAATAAATGTGACTGCTCATTCATTCAAAGAAACACACTCTCATTTTCCTACAGATGCTTTAGTAAAGAGAACACTTATCTAATTATAGTATTTAAAAAAATAAATTGTCTTTGTGCTTGCTATAAAATAAACAACATGGCTGCAGGGCCTACCAAGCCTCACTTATTAAAGAAAATACTTTTGATGACTAACAAAGGCAGATTTGTTTGAAACATGAGTATGCTGACTGGAGTCTCCTGGATGGAGGAGATTTTCAGAAAGGGAGGATTTCAATGAACTGAGTAAAATGTAAACCTAGATAATTAGAGTTAGGTAACTTTTGCTCCCTTCTGATTTACTGCACTGGCAGGGGTGAAAGATAGGGGGTAAAAAAGAATAAAGAATGAAGGAAAAATATAATATTGATTTCCTTAAAAATAGTAATTAAAAAAACCCAAAACAATGTCTTTTTTTAACATAGAACATTTATATTAATACCTTTTAGGTATAAAATGGCTCAGTCATTTTGACAGTTTCAAAAAGACGTTGCCCCAGTCAGGTACTGGAGAGTTTGGTGGGTAAGTCTTACTTATGCTCACCGCTATGGTGTTATCAGGACAATGATAAGGAGAAAGTTTTCCTTTAAACTGGGCATTTGGCAGACAATTTGCTTAGATATCATCAAAACTGGGCTGCTTTTCAGAGTAAAGGAGGCACACTTAATAATTAATGAATAGTTATGCTGAAGCAGTATGTATAAATTGTCACTGTCCCTGGCAAACCTGGACATATGGTCACTCCACAAAGAGAAAATACTTTCAGTCGTTGGCAGGGACTCCTTTGTATGTGAATGTAGGACCAGTTCTCTCATTTTACAGTTGAGGGCACAGATGAGGATTAAATTTTGTGTTTGAAGCCTCACAGTTCACTAGTGGCAGACTGGAACACAGGTCTCTGAAGGCTTTTCCAAAATGACTGCCGCCAAAGACTCCCACTACTGTTCTACCTAAAGGCTTACCCTTAGAGATTTTTCTTTTATTTGTGGATAGACATGCAAGATCTTGCCAAAAATACAAATATCCTCTCCGAGTAGTTATATATTAAGTCAACAACACCAAATAACTCGGCATGGATAAATTTATTATATTAGGAACCTACGTCCTTGGAAAATAAGGAATAGTGTCCCAAGGAAATGAGTTCTAGGACTGTGTGTGTGTGTGTGTGTGTGTGTGAAAGTGACCGTATAAAAGGAAGCATCCAAAGCATTGGGAGGCACCACAACAGCAGCAGGGTAAACACAAGGATACCCACCAAGCCATTGCTCATCTCATAAAGTTTACCAGCGACCTTAGAATAATGTTTCTCTAAACCTGAAGGGTGAAATTTTAATAGCATTTTTAAAAATTTATTTATTTTATTTTTATTTACTTATTTTTATTAACATATAATGTATTATTTGTTTCAGGGGTATAGGTATGTGAATCATCATCACAGCACTCACCATAGCACATATCTTCCCTAGTGTCCATAACCCAGCCACCCTATTCCTCCCAACCCACTCCACCCCCCAGCAACCCTCAGTTTTAACAGCATTTTTAAAAATTGTTATTATTCTACAACTATCCATATTGGGTTTCTTGTCCTCATTCCTTATCAGAGGTCGTAGACTATAACCAATTTTTCCTGCAAGAGTTTGAATTTCACTGCAGCTTATTTGCAAGAGTGAATTAAAGAAACTAAAGAAATTTGAAATATACACCATTTCTTTGACTACAGTTCTGGGTTTATTATGTTCTCATACAGTTCCCTACCTATGTTTATGTGGAAGAGTTCACTGTTGAGAGATCTGTGGAAACACAGAAGGGAGCTATCCATGTGGCTGAGCCTCACAGGTACCAGGGAAGAGTCATACAACTCAGTTTCACAGAAAGAACAAAAGCTACACTTAAACTATATGTCTTGGGGTGCCTGCGTGGTTCAGTGACCATGACCATGGCTCTGGTCATGATCTCAGAGTCCTGGGATCAAGCCCCACATCAGGCTCTCTGCTCAGCAGGGAACCTGCTTCCCCCTTCCCCTCTGCCTGCTTCTCTGCCTACTTGTGATCTCTCTTTCTCTGTGTCAAATAAATAGATAAAATCTTTAAAAAAAAAATAAATTATATGGCTTGTTTTAGATGCCCTGCAGGTATACCAGGAAATCTGGGAATCAGAAATGTTTTAAACACAGAGCTTCTTGTTGTCTTCTCCCTGTGGAGTCAAGGACAGCATTAACTCTTCCAGAAACAAAGTGTGACAATATACATGGAGTATTGCCAACCAAAGCTGAATCCTAAGCCTCGAATCCAGTTCTTAGTTTTTATTTAGCCACTGACCATGGCTGACCTGTCTCTTAGGTGTTCTGGAAGTCTAGCTGATAGCACGTGACCCAAGGCCTCCCACTTAAGTCACATTGTTAGACTAATCTGGAATGACCCAAGGCCTCCAGATAAACAAAGGCAGTTTTAGGAGGCCAGAGCATTCACAGGTTTGGAAATTACTTTGCAGGAACAGAAGGCAAAGGACTGACTTCTCTTTGGGCAAGGTTAAATTCTTTATTGCACACCTCTCCAGAAGACATCCCCGAAATCCTGCTGCAGAGCTCTGCAGGGAGAGCTCTGCCCTCCCTCTTCCTCATACCACCCACACACCCACTCACTTTCTCCTTGGGTCTTTATCTTCTGGTGCTGCTTGTAACTGATAGACTTGTTAAGAAACTCCGGCTCAAATTTCTAAGAAGAATTGCTCTAGTTTATCACCATAAACTGTAAGAGTGAAGACTTGTTAACTGGCCCCTTCCTTGGCTCCTGACTAACCCAACTATTCTTCAGTTAATCAATCTTAGATCAGGTAACAGCTCTCATCCAATCAGCTGTAGCCAAGAGCAATGGAGAGGTGGTATTTAACCAATGCAACCCTCAGAAGTAATTGCCTTAAGTGCTGTAATTTGCGTAATACAACACCTGTCATAAAATACCTTATTTGTTGGTGTCCTGTAAGAAAGCGCCACTATGCATATCTAAATTTAAGATTGATAGTAAAGATTAATTCGATTTCCTAGGCCACATAAGAAAACCTGTTCTTTTGCTTCATAGCCACATTACCAACTATTTGGATCTGAACCCTGCGTGATATTTACAGTCTGTTTGCCACTGAGGTTCAGAATTAAGCTAATTCAGAACCACTAATTCTTTTGCCAGTCAGCAGGTATAATATCTACCTCTTAATAATATTTTGCAAGGAGGAGGATAGAAAAGCTTTTGTCTTATCATGAAATGTCAAAAGTAACATTTGTTTTATTTTATAATGATAAAAAATGGGTACCCTCGTGTTATGAACTGAATTGTTGCACCTTAAAAATTCATATCTGGGGGTGCCTGGGTGGCTCTGCCTTCAGCTCAGGTCATGATCCCAGCGTCCTGGGATCAAGCCCCTCATCAGGCTCTCTGCTCAGAGGGGAGTCTGCTTCCCTCTCTCTCTCTGTCTGCCTCTCTGCCTACTTGTAATCTCTGTCTGTCAAATAAATAAACTCTTAAAAAAATAAAAAAAAAAATTCATATCCAGTAAGCTGTAACCCCCAATGTGGTTGTATTTGGAATAGAGCCCTAGAAGGAGGTAGTAAAGTTTAAACTAGGTCATAAAGGTGGACCCTGACCTAATAGAACTGATGTCCTTCTAAGAAAAGGAAGAGACCAGAGTGTTCTTTCCCTCCACACACTGCAGAGGAAAGGCCATGTGAGGTTTCAACAGGAAGGCAGCCATCTGCAAGTCATGAAGAGAGCTCTTACCAGAAACAGAATCTGCCAGAGTCTCATTCTGGGACTTCTAGTTTCCAGAACTGTGAAAAATAAATGTCTGTTGTTTAAGCCATCCAGTTTGTAGTATTTCTTTATGGTAGCCCAAGCAGACTTGTTTGCTTTGGATTATGACTTTTTAGCCAAGAATTATGAATTACTGAATTATGACTAACTGAATAAATGACTGAATGAACATGTTTATTGAATGTGAATTTAATAAATGAAGGAAAGTTTAGTAAAAATAAGGATTTGAACCCCTTGTATTCTTAGAAAGGTCATTTTCACTTAGATGTAAACTCAAAATTTCCCAGTGAAGGACCTAGAAATTTAGGAAGGCTTTGATTTGGCTTAGGTCTATAAAATTTATATAATTTTCTGTCACAGATGTAATGAGATTTTTTATCTTTTCTGAAGGCAATTGGGAACCTCTCATTTGCCATAGATTCTGAATGAGACTGAAGTCATCGGAAGATCAAAAATCAGTGAAGCAGCAGAAAGCATTAGTGAGTGAGAACAATTCACCATGTGACCATCTGTCCCACATTCTGAATTCAAGAGACTTGGCAACTCTATAAAAATATCACGCGTGAACTTTCTTTAATGGTCATATTTTTTACTGCCAGATGTATTAATTTTCAATTGCATTTCAATGGGGGATTAGTGATAACCAGTTAAACAAATCCACGATCCTAATGGATATATATATCACAGACTTCTTTTTCAGTATTTGAAGGTAACATCAAATTTACACCACAGTGTTCAGGAATTCACTTTTTTATTTTGCACACTTTATGGGTGCTGTGATGCCTCATAAAATTTCCGCTAAGTTCTCCTACTAGGAAAATAATATGGCAGTGAAATTAATTTGCATTTTTTTTTACTGCAGATATTTAACTTTGTATTTTTGTCACTGTGTTTGTGTGTGTGTGTGTGTGTGTGTGTGTATTCATGCATTTTATACAACCTCTTCACTGACAGGAGTGAATTGGAAGTCAGATCATGATCCAATATTTTCAATATGATTCGCATATAGTTACAACAAATAAAAAAGTGGCTTGGAATTATTTTAGGGGTATCTGGATAGGTGTTCTGATATAAGAAACATACCTATAGACCAAGGCACTATAATTATACAAAGGAACATTGGTGTCCTACATCTCCTTTGGGCCTCCTTGACGAGAACAGGATATCAAGGAGAGATAAGGTCACTCACTGTTCAGTGGTCAGGAGTGAGGACTAAGCAGATTTCTACTTGCTCTGAGACTGTAGATTTATGAAGGCAAGGACTTGATCTCTTTTGTTTACTGCTCTATTCCCAGAGCCTATATTTGTTTGACACATACAGCAATTATTCAAGAAATATGTTGACTCATAGATTGGAAGAAAATGAAACCAAATGCCCTTCCCACTGCTTGGAGAAGGAAAAAGAAAGGAAATACACTAAATTGTTAAGTCTTCTTCCTCTCTAAGGCAGCCATCTTCTCAGCTGGCAAGATCCCTAAGAAAAAGCTTAGAGACAAATGGGCCATACACAACAGTTCACCACACTCTCTTTAAGGCAGAAAAATAATAGAGATCTTTTCTGTAGCTTTCTATACCTTTCAACAAATTGAGAAGGAAAGAAAAAGAGAAGGAGGGGGAGGGAGGGAAGGAAGGAAGGAAGGAGGAAGGAAAGAGGAAGGAAGGAAAGGAGAAAGGAAGGGAAGAAGGAAAGAAAGAAGGGAGGGAGAAAGAGAAATAAACAAACAAACAAAAACGAACAAACAAATTAAAAAAAAAAAAAAAGGACAAAAGGAGGCAGAGCACCCTGAGCACCCTGAGGAGGGCTCTTAGCCACTTGTATCAAATCAATGTGGTATAACTCAGGCATGGTAGTCTTGGAGGGGAGAATGCGCCTTGTGAGGCAGAAGGACTTTCTGGAGAGTCTCCACTTGAGGGTGGTGTCTTGGCTGATAGAGTACCATCTGACTACTCAAGACATGGAAGCTGGTGAGAGAGAGAAGAAAACATTTCCAGTCTTGGAACACTGTAACTTCTTCGACAGTTTTCCCAGGAGTTACTTACTGTGTCAGAGGAGACAGCAGGAAAGGAAACTCTTCATTTAGCTGACATTTGGATACTGTGGTATTTTTTTTGTTGTTGTTGTTATTTTGTTTTGTTTTTTCCCAAGGGATCCAGTACCAGAGAGGAGAGACCTAATACCAGACAGAACAGGCAGTCTCTCAGCCTGCTGCTTGGAAGGAAAAAAATGCATAGTTTTAGAATAGATGACAGATCATCACGGAATGGCAAACATTGCTTAGGAAAACTGAACATGAGAACTAGATGGTATTTCTAAACAAATCTGTGATATTAGTGCTGCTAATTAAAATGGCTCTGATATTGCTGACATTTCTACATAGGAAGGGCTTAGGGCACAACGATCTGAATAGAGGATGGCAACTGGAAGCTGGGTTTGAATACAGCTACTACTTAGATTGGATTTTATAGAGTCAAAAAAAAATCTAAAGATGCTTTTAGTGAGATTGATATTTGTATAATATTGAGAATATACAGATTCTCCTTTACGAGGAATGTTATTTTATTTCCTTGGCGTGGTTTGAAGCGTTGATGGCAATACCACTGATTACCTGAAATACAAAATGAAAACTATAAATAATTCATTTTTAATAATAAAAGTCACGGTTAGAAGAAAGTTAACCCACAAACAGAAGTGACATGCGTGGAGCCACTTCATACCACAATCTATACAAAATCAAGATCAAGCAGCATGACAATTACGATGGAAGCCTTAGTGAAAATATGACTTGATTTATATGTTGCTTTGCCAGGAATATAGGCATTGTATATGTTGCATTATAATGTTATAAAATGTCAAGAAAAAAATCAAGTAAATATACTGGCATAAATACTGAACACATTAATGTATAGATTGTAAGGATCACATATAGGCAGTGTAAAAATGCTTTAATTGCTATTTAATGTGATATATTCAGGATATGTTGGGCTCCATTCCCCCCCCCCACAGGCAATATGGGCTGGCTACCCTACTATCTATAGGGATTAATTAGCCTTTTGCACAACTCACAGCAGACATTCTGAGACAGAATAACCAATGGCATTATTCTTGAAGAATATGTAATCTTATCTACCTGCCAAATTTATCAAGTTTTGACTCTGGATATTCCACATATTTTATCTTGTTAGTGGCCAGTACATTTTTATTGAGTTGAACTGATTTTGCACATATATGTAAGCTCTTGGGATAATTGAAGAAGACTGATCACTTTATTCTGCTAGTGTTTATCTTTTAAGATATTTTCTCTTTTTTGACTTCTTATCTCTTTTTTGATCCAGAACAAATCTATTTTGGGAGTTTTGAGCAGAATCAATGTTTACTGGCTACACTGGGGAAAAAAAAAAAAAAAAAAAAAAAAACAAACAACTTCTTTTACTGTATCTGTCCAGGCTGAAGTAGATGGGGGTCATAGATAGATATATACATATTTTTGTCATCATTCTTATTAGCTGTTGACATTGCCCTCGAATACCAACTACCCTATTTATTGATTGTAGTTAATCTCAGCTAAATGTTTATAACTAAATTCTGGATTCAGACCAGTTTCTTAGTAAATATTAATGTTTACTGTTAAGTATTATTACAGTTACTATGTCTTGAGAGCTTTACAAATTCTGCCAATTGATGGAATCCAGGATATATCTTATGCAGCTTGATCTTCCAGCAACTACTAAAATACTTCAAGTGAAAGAGAACATATTATTTTGTGTCATAGTCTCTTCCATTTTGGCCTACTTATATTTTAAGCTTTTAGAAGGGCAAATTAGAGCTAGAAGAAAGAAAACAGAGGACATTATAATCAGAAAAGGGTATACAAACACAAAAATGCATTTCACATCCACTTAGCTGCAAACTATGGATATAGTCAGAGTACACAGGAAAGTGAGAGGATGGCATGATGAGATGCTGGGAATCTGGGTGATGCAGAGCTGAGGAACAGGGGCTTTATTCCAGGGGGAAAGAATTTATAATGAGAGAATATAGTCAGATTTGAATATTATAATGGTCACCTTAAGAAAGTGTAGATGGGGTGTTGGTACAGGAATGTGAACTCTGCAGGTAATTATGATTGAACTATTGCATTAGTCTAGGTGAAAAATAGCTTAGATAGTGATGGAGAGAATAGAGAACAAGAAACAGATTTGATAGCCATTTAGTGGATAGACTAACAAAGGCTCCTATGTTTCTGGCTGGGAAGATCAGCAGCAATTAATTATATTTACCAAAATTAGGGCTTCAAAGGGAAGAAAGAACAGACTTAAGGAGTTGAGGGAGGACAAAGAATGAATGCAAAGCCATGCTGTTTGTGGTACAAATGGAAAACTCAGTTACAGATGTTCAAGTAACAAGTCAGTTTGATGGCATAAGAGAGAGAAGTCTAGGTTAGAAATATTGGGTAATAATGCAAATGAGAAATGGAAAGGGTATGAACAAAGGCAGTAACAGAGGGAATGGTGAAAATGGGACAGAATTAAAAGACATATTGAAGTTAAATTCAGTAAGACTAGTGCCAAATTGATTTAACATTAGAAAAATTCATTGCTCTCACGAAGCACCAGAGCCAGTGCTGTTAAAGGTATGTAATTCTGCAGGTACAACTTCTAACCTTTAAATAGAACTGCAATTAAAATTCAGTTTTACAGAAGGTTTTTTTCTGTATTAGGCTATTAAGTGTAAACTGTAGGTCAAAGCACATGTTACCCATTTTTAGTATCCAAAGCACCTCGTACTATATACACAGCCAATACATGATCTTGGTTGAGCTGAACTGACATACCCATAGTGCAACTTCCATCATATCATACATCTTTTTCAGCATACGCTTACTGAATGTATGCTATGGGCCGGGCCCTGTGATTTTTGCTAAGGATAAAAAGATTTAAGAATAATATTCTTATAGTCAATGTTCAATCTAGACAAAGACAGAAATACATGTAAGATGATAATTGCTATGATGGGAGTAAGCACAGGATGGATACGTGCAAATATTGATGCTGGCTAGGAGTTAATTAGGTTTGCTGCAGGGGTGGTGGTGGTGGTATAGAGTGGGTATTAAGGGCATGAGAATGATCCTCTGTGAGCAGGGATTGGGGTCTGAGAGTGCTCTGAATAACCCTGGAAAAATAGTGAAATGATGGAAGGGGGAGAGAGGAGAGAAAAATGAACCATAATGATAAATAGTCAGGTAGGGATATTGTCTCTGCACCATGCTTAGGCATCTGAATAAGAGAAAAATAGGAAGAGAAGATAGTTTCAAAGAATAGGCTATAAGTTCAATATCAGGCTCATTGAGATATGTGTTAGTAGGCTAACTACAGTAATAAATAATGACTTCAGAGGCTTAACCCAGTAGAAGTTTCTATTTCATCAATATCACAGCTCAGTTACTGGTGTCTGGGGAGTTTATGCTCAAAGCAGCCACTCAAGCATTAAGACTACTTTCACCCTTCTGTCCACCCTTCTCTAGATCCTTAGACTCATTTCCATGGAGCTCATGGAAGAGCAAAAGGAATGGAAGGCTCTAGTAAAATTATTTTATAGGCTGGACCTGAAAGAAGCCTGTGTCATATCAGCATACATTCATTGCATCAGTCATACGTCAGTCAGTCACATGTCGTTCCTGCCTTTGTGAGACCACTGGGGAATTTAGTTTACCTGGACGCCTTGCAGGGAAAGGAAAAAGAATTTGGTGAGCAAGTTTCTGTCTGCAAGTAGAAATAAAAAGTAGATAGCTAGGTTTGAAATCTATTGATATATTTATGAGTCCTAAACATAAAACAGTGGCAGTTTAAATCATTTTGAATCATAGAAGTGAATGAAATATCTAAGTATGATCAAGTGTATTGAGGAAAAAAAAATCCTCAAGAAAATGTCAGGATTTTATGGATACATTAAAAAAAAGACCATGGAAAATGAACCGAACGTCAATGACCAGAAAAGTAGAAGGAAGAGCAGAAGAGAGAATGTCAAAGTTATCAGGGGAAGAAAGCATTCAAGAGAGGGAGCGGACAAAGGCATTATAAACTTTAGGGTAATTAAGAAAGATGGAAACCACTGGCCACATTCTGAAACTTTATTTCAATTTGGTATGAACTCATCACATCCTCTAGATGGCTGAGTGACACACAAGGAAGGGGACTATGACTCTATCTAGAGCAATAAATTGTCTTGATTTATGATGTCTCAACTTTCAGAATTAAAGATGATAGTTTTCTGACTAACTTAATTGCTGAGATTTTAAATTAGCTTTAACAAAAACTATACATCTAGAGTTACGTTTTGCAGATTAGTTTTGTGTGGGATGGCTTTCTCAAAAAAAATCTAAAAAATCAATAAAAGTCCCTTTTAATTCAACTTACCTTTCACGTTTGTAATTTTCCTATTAAACACATGTCCCAATCAGATAATGGTTTCTTTGTTCAGAATACATGTAAGATATATTTACATATATTCTTCACATTTATATGTATATATATCTATGTACTTTCTCATGGAGTTGTCTAATTTAATTTAAAATAGTGATGAATAAAAGCAAAATATATAAGTACCCTGCTAAATATCTCAAGGGTGTGTTTGAAATTATAAGGACCCGTGATGTCATTGTTTGGAAACTGTGTCATTTCAAGGAGCAGAGCAGATGGGAAGTGGGACACATTATCTGTTTTAAGTCAATGTTTAAAATATTTGAACATTAATAATAAATGCTCTGAAAGTATAGGTACACATTGTATGGCATTGAAAATAATGTGAAGAAATAGTTTTCAAATATTCTTTTTACTACTGCTCTTTCTTAAAGAAACGTCTTCCATCCCCAATACAGAAAACAGGTGCAAGAGGCACTGCTGTATTTGATGGTTCCCCTGGATGCTGACCTCTGAGGCAACTCTGAGGCCTCCTAAATCAAAAGGAGTGGAGTTTGAAAACAACTGTTGTGAAGAACGTGCTGTGTGGGGTCAAGATGCTTGAGAGCTCTAGGTAGGAAAGATTGAGAAGAAGAAATTAAGCAAGTGGCCAGTGACAGGCCCTCATACTAAAATAAATGAAAAAGCTGACGTAGAGTGGAGTGGCCTGTGGTGCTGAAAAGGGACCGGAGGGCAAGACATAGGCCTGGGAGAAGCTTGAGAGCAGACCTTTACAGCAGACACAACCAACAAAGCAAAACCAAATCTTCCAGAATTTAAATAGGTAAAGCACAAATGATATTGGGCAGCAATGATTCATATTAAATAAAATGAATGAAACTTTTGCCTCTTAACTATAAAAAGCATGAATCATGAAACATCTTCCTCGTGGATTCAAATTCCATTCACATGTATTCACTCAAAATGTATCTAGCAACCTGTGAGCTGGGCTCTCTGTTGGGTGGGGGGGGACATCAAGAAATCAGACCATCATCCTTCGGCGGGAGTCTTTATTCCTCCTAGAAGAGGAGGGTGTGTATAAAAGTCATGGCAGAGGGAAAGATGTCATCCGAGTGGAGCACAGAAATAGGGCTTCTAAAACTGACAGGTGGGCCAAGGCAGAGAGGATACTCTCCTAATAGAAAGGAAACTTGAACTGGGTCAGTGATACATCAACAGTGAAAGCAAATTAGTAAATCCAATAAAGAGAAACAAACTTAAATGTATTAATGTCTTAGTATATGCCAGGCATTGTAGTCTGTGGTCCCTTTGGCTTATCTCTTTGAATGCAACTGAATACAACCAGCAATGCACTATGACTTTGATATGCTTAACCTGATACTTTTCTCATCCCAGATTAACAGACACCACTCAGAGGATCTCATTTAAAAATACCCACCGAGTTGTATCCTATTATCAATATTCTCCCAAAAGGAATTCTGTGGTCAGTCTTGAAAGTAATGATTTTTCTTCTATGACCCATGGAGGAAAAGCAGATGTACCAATTTAAAGTTTCATAATTTTCTGAATAATGTATAAAAATTATTTTCTCAGCTTATACAGTCTCAAGATGATGATGAATGGTACATGTCATGAAATGTATATCTGTAAGATCAATATTCCTTTGACAATGATGTGTTTAAAAGGAACACTGAAACTTCTTAGGTGTGTCTACCCTAGAGATTTTACTTTCATAATCTCATTGAGAAAATACTTAATTACATGTAAAAATAGGATTTAAATCTGAATTGTGTTATTTCTATGCTTAGGATACAAATCAATTTTTGTATTTAAAAAATTACATTTCCTTCCCTCCCCCATCGAAGTTTTTTGATAATTTTTATTTAACCATCCTTTCCCTCCCCAATTCTACATAATTCATTAAGACATTAATATTATTACCACCATAAATAATATAAAGTTACATTTTAAAAGATAATGGCATTTAATCTTCTAAAATAGATTTATCATCTATTGGAGATAAAAGTACCATGCAAATGATAAAATAGACTTATTTCATTGATACAATTAATCTATTAGTGATGAGGTAACCAATCAACTTTACACACTGAAAAATTAATGGACCATTATATGATCAAGATAATTTTACTGCATGTGGCATAAATGCACTTTGAACTGCCTCTAGCAAACAAGAGTAATTTATTGGCTAAGATAATCAAGGTAAGGACAGAGTTGTAATGAGGTCTCTGCTCTGCTCCTCTCTTTATGCTGACTTCTCCCATAATTGCTAGACACAGTATTAATGGTAATCTCCACAATTAAATTACCTCCCATATGACACTGAAGAAGAGCTAAGAGTTCTTCTGTTTTGTCCCAAATTCATAAATCTCAAGGAAAGATTCTTCCTGGTCCCACCTGAGTCAGATGCTGACTCCAATAACAATAAACACCACGAAGAGAGTATCAAAATCTTTATGAAGATGGCAACTTCTTTTGGGAACATCTAGTGAATAGGAGGCAAGAAAATTGCTAGAATGAGTTGGTGGGAGTGTGGTGAATTGCTGCATCAGGCAGACAAAACAACAGATGGTTTTAAACAACAATTTGTTTTGTCTTCCTACTTTCTAATTGGCGACCATTGTCCTAGAAGCATAATTGTACTTACTCTTTTTTTTTTTCCCCTTTTTTGCAGCACAATAAAAGGGCTTCCACAACTTTAAGGCAGCAAACAGAAGAGTTTAACTCATACATATTGCCAAAGTTACATGGAGGGGAAAACTCAGGTTAGTTTCAAAGGAACGCTATTCACTTGGATCACTTTAAGGCAGCTAAAAATCCTTCCAAAGATAACTAACTTTGTGATGATGTTATAGACTGAATGTTTGTATCACCCCCAAATTCATACATTGAAGTCTAATACCCAATATGATGGTATTTAGAAGGGGAGCCCTTAGGGGGTAATTACATCATGAGGGTGAATCCCTTATGAATGAGATTAGTGCCCTTTTAAGAAGAGAGCAGAGAGCTATCTTGCTTTTATCCATCATGCAAAGATGTTGAAGTCAGAAGTCTGCAGACCAGGAGAAAGCTCTCATCATAATCTGATCATGCTGGCACCATAATCTCCTACTTCCCACCTCCAGAACTGTGAGCAAATGTTTCTGCTGTCGATAAGACACTTAGTTTATGGTATTTTGTGAGAGCAGCCCAAGCTGACTAAGACAGATGATAACTAAACTGATAGCAAGGAAAATAATATGCAGATTTTATTGTCAGGAGTTTTTTGTAAACTCTAAAAACTTTAAAGAATATAGTAGCTTAAAGGGAAACTTATGATACAATGTAATACAAATAAGTATAGTAATACAAGTGCAAGGAAAATAGTATGCAGATTTTATTGTCAGGAGTTTTTTGTAAACTCTAAAAACTTTAAAGAATATAGTAGCTTAAAGAGAAACTTATGATACAATGTAATACAAATAAGTATAGTAATACAAGTGAGTATATTGTACTGAGGAAAGGCTCAGGAAATATCATCTTTCAAGCCTTTGAAATAAACAGGATATTTTTCTTTCCTACTGTGAGTATATGGTGGCTGTTTACTTTTCAATAATTCATATTTTTTTCCTTTATGCCTAAAGTTTGTAAGCTAGGTCTGTGGCACCCTAGAGATCCAGGTGGAGGTTTCTGGAAGTTGGGGCCCAGCTACAAAAATAATAAAATAATAAAATAATTAACAAGGAAACCAGAACATTCTTTCTTTTACTTTCTTTGCTGCTATTTTAAAAATTAAACAACAACAAGATAATATGAAGAACCTCGTGTATCCTTTGATCTTCCTCTCATACCACATTTTTGAAAACCAAGGGGAAACAAAAGCCAGTCAAACCAAATGGAAGGAGAATCTTATAGCTGGCCATCATGCAAACCCATCAGATGATAAGGATCTATTCTATGAGAAAAAGCCTTAATTTTTGAGACTGGATATTTACAAGAGTTTAGATTTCCCAACAGAGATGTCATATGTTGTGAATCAACTAAGTTTGCTTATTTCATTCCCAGATAAAACAAGTCACCATATTAGAGGGACTTTAGTGGAACCATACTATTTTGTGTCTTTGACCTGTCAAAGAAAATTATCTTTGTCAATATATTTCATCTGCTGTTGAAGTACTTGTACGTTTTCCACTATTTCAAAGCAAATTTTGAAGGAATTGGCAGCTATGTCACTTGCATTCTGTACGCAACTCGACAAAAATGCAGGTGTCCCTTGGTGAAGACTGCTCTTAGCTTTCTTTTTTTTTCTTTCTTTCCTTTTTCAGCTCTTAACTTTCTTCCATTGTGTTCAAGTTGTTGCCATCAAAGAAGAATTTGCATTTTATGAGCCCATCTTGGAACCTGGAAGGAATGTCATTGTCTTCAAAATGGTAAAGAGCTTTTCTTTTCTTTTCTTCTTTTTTTCCGCCAGGGAAAGCTTCCATGGGAAGACAAATCTTGGTGTGCTCTGCACAGGTGGAGCACCTGCGATGCTTGGCAGCACATCTGGCTTGGCTGCTTTCTTGAAGAAAGGCGCTCCACATGTCATAATGACTCACTGCCTTCTATACCGGCATGCGATGTCATAAGAACCTCTGCCAGCAATTCTGAAAGAAGCTTCGTCCACTGCCATGGAAAGATCAGCTTTATCAGAGCCAAGAATTCAAATCACTCATTTCAGCATGTGTCGTCAAGGGATGAAAGAAGAATGTGGACTTCTTTACCACAGACTCCAAAAGCAAAATGTTAAGTGCTTGATTGTACTTTGGGAAATAGTTTTCCCTTTCTGTTTTCTCTACTTCTCTTTTATTGATTTATTTATAATAATAATAATAATTATTATTATTGTTTTTTATGGAGGGGAACAGGAAAAAGATAAATTGCTCTAAAGGAAAATCTACTCAGAACTACTTGACAAGGAGGAGTTGATTCATATCTTGGCTAAGGAAAAGTATATCTGACAATATGAATGAGGTAAATCATTCAAGACAAAGCCTTGAATTGTAGATGCTGCTAAAAACAAAACAAAAATATACAACTCCCTATCCCTAGTTCAAACCATCACTGCAAAAAACTACAAACTATCTGCATCCAAGTCACCAGTTATGAACCAACAAATAGAATTAGGCAACTATCCTAAATTTATAAATGCTAGAAAAATAATATTTTTAGTCTGTATTGAGGGTGATAAAGTCTTGCCAAATTCTCTGTGTAAAGAAATCTACAGATCCCTGGAAAAATTATAGAGTCCTTCCCAAGGTTACTTTTCCCAGACAAACTTAAATATTGAAATCTGGATCAGTGATCCTCTTCTTGCTGTCAAAGAAAGCATTACTGCCGCAGACTTTGACCTTGAAGACAGGATAAAGACTTGCCCTGCCAGGATTTCAAATCAAGAAGTCCCAGAGAATTCAGTTATTACTTGACAATGCACACTAGCCTGCCAAAAGCCATTTGTGAAAAACATTGATTCTACTCATAGGGCTTCATAAGTGAGGTTATTAGCATATGGAGTCACTTAAACAAACCACCAAAAATATCAGAAATAGATGTCAAAGATAACATGCATGCTTTCAAATTAATGACAATTCCATATTTCTTAAAGTTGAATAATATAGATTCTTACTGACATTTTCCTTGAGGCAGAATTTATTTGTCATATTTGTGAAATTGGATCTTAAATTTTGGATGCCCTAAAATCTTCAGTAAGCATTCTTTAATTACATTTATAAATACATGGGAGGAAGAAAGATAAAAATTGTTGACGATTTCTTTCATGTTTTGTCTCCTACAACTTTGTGATTAAGTAGTTAGCTATAACAGCTACAAAGTTACAGTTTCCAAACTTAAGTAGGCACTCCCAAATGACCAGCAACCTGGACCACTCTTTCTCTAGATAGCTTTGTTTCTAGGTCTTCCTGGACCAAAGACCACACTTTGGATTTCTAACTCTGTCATGCCCTTCTTGCTCTTAGTAGATAAGCCTGATTTTTTTCTTCACAGGGAAGTTTCTTCAACTTCTATCACCAAACCAGTAAACTAATATGCATCTGTAGATCTACTCTTTCTCCTTTCTCTCTACTTACCATGACTTTTGGTACTTCTGTATGATCTCATCTAGTGCAGTGGCTTCAATTATGTTCAAATGTTACCAGTTCAGTATCACTCACCACATCCCAGAGTTGCATATCTAAATGCCACAGTGGCTACTTGGATTGCCCATAGAAATTAAATTCAACAAGTCCAAATCTTTTTTTTTTTTTTAAGATTTTATTTATTTATTTGACAGACAGAGATGACAAGTAGGCAGAGAGGCAGGCAGAGAGAGAAGGAAGCAGGCTCCCCGCTGAGCAGAGAACCTGACGTGGGGCTCGATCCCAGGACCCTGGGATCATGACCTGAGCCGAAGGCAGAGGCTTTAACCCACTGAGCCACCCAGGCGTCCCAACAAGTCCAAATCTTAATTGATCTCTTTTTACTCAAACTTCTCTTTCTCCTCTGTAGCCCATCTGAATGGGGGTGCCATCAACAATCCAGTGGCTTCAGATAGAAATCTAGATTAACCTTCAACTTTCCTCTCTCATACCACTCACATCCAAATAAATAAAATTTTATCTATTCTGCTTATGAAAGTCTCACAAAACCAACCACTTCTCTTTATGCCCCTTGTCAAGAATACGGGACACTATTGGGTGCCTGGGTGACTCAGTGGGTTAAGCCTCTGTCTTTGGCTCAGGTCATGATCTCAGGGTCCTGGGATCGAGCCCCACGTAGGGTTCTAGCCCCACATAGGGCTCTCTGCTTGGCAGGGAGCCTGCTTCCCCCTTTCTCTCTGCCTGTCTCTCTGCCTATTTGTGATCTCTCTCTCTGTCAAATAAATCAATAATAATAAAAAAAAAGAATACAGGACGCTATCATATCTTCCTTGTGTCGCTACAACTGGCTTCTTACTGCTTTCCTTCACTGCAGTTTTATTTCTCCCTAGTCCATTCTCCACAGTGCTTTGAGTAAGATTTCTACATGGCAAATCTAATTGAAAACCCTGCAAAGATTTTCCAAAGTTCTTCAATAGAGTCAAGCTTTCTTAATAGGGCCCACAAGGTCCTGCATAATCCAGCCCCGATCACTTTTCCAATGTTATTTATTATTCCTACACCTTTGTATGTCATATTCTAGCCATTGAGTCTTTTAGAGTTCTGCAACTACTCTCTTAAAACCACAACTTCTGTTTTCTATGCCTTCCTATCAACTGGCTAATGACTACTTTTCCTTCAGTTTTCAACTTAGAGGCCATTTCCCTAGAAAATCGTTCTTAATTCTTTCAAGTCTGAGCTCAGTGTTCCTCTTATGTGAGGGAGTGTGCTGCTTTCACAGTAAATAACACCAGTCATATTGCATTATAATGTCTCATTACTCACCTATCATATTTGGGGGTATGGCAGAGGAGATAAACTTTTTCCTTATTCTGTGTGTTCTATAGTCTGCCAGCCCATGTCTATTACTAGTACTTAGTAGAAGTTCAATGAGATACAATAGGAATACATTGTGCATATAATTTTGCTTGAGTTTAACACACTTTCTTGGGGAGAGTTTATAGCTTTTATTAACTTCTCTGAAAAGTCCTTAGTCTCAGAATAACTAAGCATGCTAATAGTATGCTAACTGTGAAAACACTGTAAGATACAGTCCAGGGGATTCTAACAGAGTATATAAAAATAGCCTTCCCACATGTATCTGTACAAATGGTCAATTGAAATAATGACAGATGGCTATCCCTTTACCTCAAAACTGAAAAATAAATATTGTTCCCTCAACACACATGTACATGTACACATGAACACACACACACACACACACACACACACCCTTCTTGGAAATACCTTTTGTAACAATACACAAGGGAATTGCTGTGAAAAATCTGAATGTTTTCAAGAGCCTATGATTTGAAAGCACAAGAGAAAAAAAGCTATGAAAATCAAAAATGGTTCACTGAATTTGGTTCAGGGAAAAAATATCAAGATTGGTTTGGTTTACTTGTTTTCTAAACTTTAAATTTTGCAACAGACTCACAATAACTTGTAAAAATTATACAGAGAGGTTCCATTTGCTCATCGTCCAGCATTCCCAGTGGGAACATTCTAAGTAACGACACTGTATTCTCAAAACCAGGAAATGAATTACTCTTCATCAGTGTTCGTGATAGAAAATATTCTGTTTCATAACTGAGTCTCTTATTTTTACCATGTAAAACTAAGATTTGACCAATTCAGTAATCATTTGAGTTACATTTATTGATCATTTTAATGTCTATCAGAGAATATATTAAGTATTTCAAATTCTTAAAATTAATCCCATGGAGTAGACACTAATATTCCCCAATATATAGATGATGGAACTAAAACATAGAGTAGTTGAGTAACGTGCTTAAGGTCACACAGGCAGTGAGTATGTGGCTGGGGAACTTCAAAGTTTGCAGGCCTAAATCACCACACTCGAATAACGATCTACTTCCAGAAATGCTTTCCATCTCTGGAAGAGTTAAAAGATTAATTGACCATCTCTCATTATGAATTAGATTAAACTGCCTGCACGCTTGCTTGCATTCTTCTAAGACAGATCTAAGATCTATCTCCCTGGAGGAAGAGAGGAAAATCAGGGAAGAAAGAAAAAAAAGAGATTATGTTTACCAGGCCTGGGTGGGAGGCCAGGAGGAACAAACAAAGACCTGGGGGCCAGCTATCTCGAGGGTGCCTATGTATGACGTTCATTTAGGAAGATGGAAAAAGCTGTAGGAAACCGAAGGCAAACTTCGAACGTCTCCAAATACTGCCGCAGACCGGTTCTGAATGTGGGAAGAATTCAAGTCTTTTCATCATGCCCTTGCAATGTCATGCCTCCAGGATCCAGACTCAGGACACTCTATCAGCACATTACTCATTCATTCCAGTTCTAACTCTGAGTATTCTGTTCTCCTAGGTTTGAGACAGAAAACGTAAATTTCCTGGAAATTTCTGTATTATGCATTAGCTTGACAAAATTCTCCAGTTATGTCTCAATTTTTCATATGTGATTATTTCATGACAACTTTGACTTACCTTACCTGGTCCATACCAAACAGCCCCATGCTTTGTCCCTTCGACCATCATAAGTTCAGATTGTTCCAATAAATTTGGTATTTCCTCTAAATATTGAGAAGGTTATAACATTTCTTTTCTGTGAAGATGCATTTTGAAATCCTAACAATTGCTTTCCATATCACTTTGAGACTCAAACTGTTCAAAAGGTAGAAATTGCCTATACCCTCTGATTTGACTGTAAATACTGTAAACATTTTCTCTTCAGAGTAGTTCATGGTGAGGAAAAAGCCATCGTTTGATTCTTAGCATAATTCGTAGTATACATCATAAGACAAATTCTTCCTTCCTCCTGTTATTGGCAGATGTCTTAATTAATCTTTCTTTCATATTAATGAAAGCCTCAACTGCAGGACTTACCCAACTCTTAAAAAAAAATCTTCAGTAAAGTTAATAACCTCAGAGAGTTTGCAAAGCTAGTATGGAATTTACAGAACAAAGCTGCGAAGAGCCACAGGCCTTCTCTAATAAAGACATCGCTTGTTTCTACTGCATAGTTTTGCTTACACAGCTTTAAAGATGTTCTCTCTGTCTTGAGGGTACTAAGCCCATTCAAATGCCCTATTTTTCTTCTAATTGCTTTTCTGCCACTGGCTTGTTAGCAAGTCTCACCATCTTACACACACACACATACACACAGACACACACACATACACACACTCCCTTCCCCCACTTCAGTATTTACCTCCAGCCCATCAAGCTCGTCAGCCTCAGGATGTAGGAAACACATTGCTCCTTAAAAATCCAGCAGAAATGTGCATATCTGAACCTTCATGCTGTGTTTATAAGCTCTGTCAGTTTCTCCTTCTCTTTTCTTTGTGTTCTGTGATATTCAGCACTTTCTGCAAAGAATGTAATGAAAAAAATAAGAAGATCAAAGTAGGTGCTTATCGCCAGCGACATGTCCAAACAGGCACTCTGGCCTTCTCTAATATGCTCATCTAATTTGCTCCTGAGCCCAGGCCTGGAAGAAAAGCATCTTGAGGAAGTTTTCTTCCATGGGCCCAGCCATCTGCTAATGCGGGCCTGCGCCAGTAATTTACAAGTAATGGTTTACAGCTGTGAACCCTGGCTTCTGAGCTGTTTTGGTCATTCAGTAATTACAACAGTTTCATTAACATTTAAAGGGAATAGTCTGCTCAATATCAATTAGGGACTATCTGCAACCATGTAGCTCCATTTTCATATTTGCATTTGACATTTAATATTCCGCACACATAAATTCTTGGTCTTGAAAATGCATTGCCACAGAAGGTCAAAATTAATCCAGAGCCCATTTCTACCTAGCTCTACTAAGCTTTAGGAAATATTTCTGCAGAGAGTGGGAACATAAAAGGTTATTTTGGGGTGGTTTTACACATCTGAACATTTAAGTACTTTTCCCCATCACTAAAGTTAAGGTTACAGAGTTCTCCTCAATTCTAGTTATATCTCCTGTATTCTGGGGACATTCCAGACTTATCTGAGGCAGATTTGCATAGTATTAAGCAGAAAGATGACATCTATTACTGGCAAATCTTACATAACTGTAGTGATATTTAACTTTAATATTTGAGGGTATTGGGGGTGCTGTGGATTTCAACACTTAATAAATAGAACTAGACTATGACCAAAAAAGTCTTTTTAAGAACAATTATATCAGGAAATAGGTTTTGATCTCTAATTAAATTGTTGGGCAAAGGGTGGTTATGGTAGGGTTTATGTCAGAAGAAACAAGAGCCCCATGATGATTTGAATTTCATGTGGCTGAGGATGGTCTACGGATTTGATCCCTGATGGTAAGTGATTTTGGTAGAGGATAGAGTTAGAAAGTTTGAGCAAATTCTGAGTGAGCTGAAGGTTTTGTTTTTTTTTTTGTTTTTTTTTTTTTTAAGGAGTAGAAAAACATAAGCTCCCATCAGGAGAGAGAGGAACAGTTTGAGATTATTAGGGGCAGATAACAGAGGTTGTTGCTAAGAGTGGTTTGAGTGACAGAGGTTAAAACCAGTTCCAGTTGAAGTCTGGGTTTTATTTTGACTCTTGGTTCCCAGGGTCTGGCTGTGATACAAGGTGAATCATTGAGCAAGTACTATTATTCTAAGGGTGAGAGATAGGGGAAGAGCCCACTGAAGGAAGGGAGAGAGATGAAGAGCTCACTGAAAGACACTCCCGTTGGCCAGTATAATTGGATTCCATGCAGGTCTGTGCAGATAGGAAACCATGACTTACAGATATGGGATACGGTGGAGTATGCACCCTGAGATGTGTTAATATGCAGCAAATGCATTTTTTTAATAATGCAAAACAGATCCATTTGCATGCATATCAACAAGGAGGATTAGGATACTAGATAAAAAGGAAAACAGTTTTCTGTCAAATGGAGAAGATCAAGATTCATAAGTAGCTGACTTTGGGATCTGCTCTAATGGGAAGGCTTGCTGTGTTGCCTTCAGATACAAAGTCTCTACCTGAGGTTTAGCAGGGTTTTCAAACAGGCCTTCCTGCTAGACCAGCTTTTCTAATCCCTTTTAACAGCTGAGCTGGTATTCCAGATGTAGCCAGAGAGCTAGGTTCTTGTCTCACGGAGTTGAAGAATGAATTTCCTGGACAAAGGAGAGTGAGTATAGCAACAGAGATTTTATTAACAAGGATACAGAAAAAGCTCTCAGGAGTGAGAGGGGTCCTTATAGGGTTGCCATGGAAGGCTTTTAGGGTTGGTCTTTTTTTTTGAAGGCTAACCTTCAAAAAGGGAACTTAAATCATTTTAACATCTCTACTGATAGTACCATTGAGTAAGGACTAGTGATAACACCTTTAATGATTTACTTCCTTTTTAGGGTCAGGTAATTCTTGGTGACAAGCAGCTGTTCAGGCAGTGGAGTCTGGTTTGTTCGCTTATCTCTGGTTTCCTTACACCTTCACATTTTTGTGTTTTTTGTGAGCCTGATGCCAGAGCTGGGTACTTATCTCTCCCTACCTAGGCCCTCCCCCCGTCCCTTACTCACAGATACCCTATATTCCCTTTTTGTTTATCTAGGAACTTTCCCAAGAATGTTTGAGTTTTTAACACTATTCACAGTCTTATGCTTCTCAAGCAGACAGAATAACTTTAGGAGCACAGATAAAGTGAAAATCAGTGGTGGTGGTGATAGTGGGGGAACCTGTATGTGCTAGAGCCCTAAGGTTTGGAAAGAAGTCTCACTCCCCACCTCCTAGCAGCTCAGCCTCAGGTAGGAGTGAGAGGTGGAAAGGAACAGGGCTAGCTAGTAAGGAAATACCCTGACCAGATCATTTAGGTTGTCTTTCATTTAGGTTATATTATATAATTCATATAATCAGCCAAAAATAACATATTTTACAAAACAAATCATTCAGGCCAGTTTCATTCAGCATACATAAATGACATTGTCTCACACATTCCTTGGCTTTTCTAGAACTTACTTGCAATGACCTCCTATTGCTAATTAGACCAATCCAGAAGGTTTGCTCTATTTTCTCAAATAGTTTATGATTAGCTTTGTATCACTATGCATCTCCAGCTGGCTTGTGTCTTTATGACCTTTCACCCCAACTAGAGCATTCCAGAGGACAGGGTCAGAGGCTTCTACTTTTCTACCTTCATAGCTCCCAGCTGGGCCTAGGAAGTTATTGCCAGCTCTCCAACTGTGATCAGGCAACCCAAAAGGAGGCCTAATGATCAAGGAAATCAATAAAAATAAATAAATGAATCAATCCTCCAAGACTGAAGGTCAGAAGCATGACTTTAGTTTCCAAAAAATCTAGAGCACATGATGAGGCAAAGTCTGAAACACAGGCACTGGGGACACTAAGTTACCATGTGGACATGGATCTTGGGACCAGGGACAGATTCCTCAGTTTGTCAGGTCATCAGATAAGCAACTTATTCCTTTGCCTCATGCTTATGGAGAGGGAGCTTAGTGTATCTTTTGGGACTTCAGGCATTTGAAGGCTCAGGAGGTAGACGGAACCAGAGCCTTGATTCCAAAGGTTATGGTTCTGGACTAAGGGATATTTCAAAAAGAAAAAGAAGAAGGAGAAGGGGAAGAAGGGGAAGAAACAAAATAAGAAGATTGAAGAACATATGAACAATAAACAATATATTAAAAAGTTCTGTCTGGATATCATTGACCTTGGTAAACAGTAGGCTGGCTCTGATACCTTAGGGCAAAGTCAGTGACAGATCTGGAGTCTTGGGGAGTTTGTGATGAAGAAGTCCGACAGTAACTAGTAAAGATCAATTTGGAAGCTTGTGCTGTGAAGAAAAAATATTTCAACCCTGGAAGATACTGAAAGAAAGCAGTCAAGGGCTCAGTAATGTAATGAGAGGAGGAGAGGAGAACAAAGATGCAAGAAATGGAGTGGTAGAACATTATGGAAATATTAATGAGCTTGATTCTGAGTCCATGCATATTGACCCTTAGCTTCTCAAGTTTCCTGTGTCTCAAGTTGAGGTGAACCCTCAACATGGGTAGAGCTGAAGCTAAGGAGAAGGGCTTTGGCCATACTGGAGAGAGACCCTGGCACCTATGACCATAATCTCTTCATGGTTGATCAAAATGCAATCTTAACCACATTTAACAAAACAAAATTTTAAAAATTTATAAAACTTTTGTGTGCTTGCATTTTCTTTCTGTATTAATCAGAGTAATTAGTTGCTGGGCTGTCAAAATGGATAAGTCTCAGTAGTTTAGCAAAATAGTACCTTATACCTTCTTCCTATATAGTCTACCCATGACTCCATGCAGTCATACCAGAGACGTGGCTATTTCCAGATTTGCCTTCATTTTCCTCTTCATTTAAGCAGTGCTAGGTGGGAACCAAGAAGAAGGGATCACTACCACTGGGCCAAGGCAGAAATCAGTCAGATGCCAGCAGGTGGTTAGAACCAGAGCCTAAATATGACTGGGGAAAGGGATATTTCCTTATCTCTGTCCATAGCACATAGAAGCTAAGAAATGTTGTTTTCTGTGTACAAATGAGAAAGGGATACTGGTGTAGTAAATAATTAACACATTCTCTGTTGAAATTATGGAATGCCCAGATAACTATAGAATGGAAGAGTTTTATAATTTTATAGATAACTATAGAATGGAAAAGTTTTACAAATTTTATATCATGTTATCATCAAAGAATTTTAAGGTAGATATAATTCCTCATTCTCAAATAGGAAGACTAAAGTCCAGAAAATTAGATATGTTAAACATGATATAGGTAGTACTTATCAGGTTGAACTCAAATGTATCTGTTTCTCAAGAACCTACCAGAAGTCTTTGCTGAGTTTTTAATTACATAGTTGGGGGTGAGGGGTGGGAATGAGAGTCAGGCAAGTGCATATGAATCTATAATGTGCATTTGCCACTCCCTTGCTTGTGTTTCTGAATTAGCAACTTCTCTGAAGCTCTGTCCTCAATGGTAAAATGGAGATGCTGTGATATTAGCAGCTTTGTCATGGTCAAGTAAGTAATCCACTATCTCTAAAACCTTCCTAAATATTGGAATTACCTAGGATGCTCATGGGAAATACATATATTTCAATAAGGTCTTTCAAATTCTGATAGACAGGGACCAGAATGAAGCCTGGACATTTGTATTTTTAGTAAATGGCTTTTAGACACTGACAAAACCCACAACTGAGGTACAGACATCAGCACAGTTCTTCTTATCACTTAATGACTGTTGTTATTATTGAAGTTGACAGCCTGGTTACTTACATTTCCAAATGTTATCTGCTCTGGAAGTCCCACTAATACTCACTATCTACCCATCAAGCTACTCCTATTAGTTCATGTTGCATCCTCTGGAGCTCTCTGCACTCCTGGGTCATAACTTATTATTTAGTTTTTACTATGAAAGCACGGAGATCTGTCTCTCAGATGGATTTTATAACTGGAGGCTAAGCACTTAAAGCATCCAGAAACTAGACCTGGCTAATTTAAATAGGAAAAAAAAAAATACAAAACAAAGCAAAAAAAAAAAAAACCCCACAAAACAACAACAACAACAATGACAACAAAAACCTTTTATGGAATGTTAGATGATTCAGAATCTCTCAAAGGGCGAAGGCATGGACTGGAGAAGCAGGAATTTATTTAATAACTCCCACCTCACAATCCTGTGGCAACCCTACTGTTGCTGGATTCAAATGCTACTCCTTGCTCCTCTGATTCCATCAAAGCCAGACACCAGTTGCTGTTGATCTAGTCCCTTGTAGGTTTTGTGCCCAAATCACTTGCCTGCATCTTAGTGACAAGGGAGGCTGAAGAAGTGAGATTCCTATTACCTTTGCCTCTTTCACATCTCATAATATACGAAATTTCTCAAACGAAAGAAGATCCAGAAGCTACATGATAAAAGGATTGAAGAATGTCCACCATGACACCCTTTCTAATGCCTACCTCACTCTGCTATGAGACTGACACAGCCAAATGAGAGATAGAGGAAATGTTAATAAAGGGAGCATCTTCCAAGGTGTGAACAGATTAAGAGAAATTGGCAGAAATGATGTAGCCACCCAGGACCAATACACTAGGAAAGCTATTATCATCTTTCAAGTGGCTAGGAGAGGAAGCAGTTAACTAGAATCCAGAGACAATAGCCAAAGCTGAAGTCATCTGGATTAAAAATGCTATGGTCTTTGCTTAGAAAAAAATTAGCCAACTGAAGGCCTGGCAGGAAGGGAGCCAGGGCAATAGAAAAAGACTCAATCTTCTCCTTCTTTATATTTTCTGTTAGTGCCTCTCCTTGGTCAAACCTGACCAGAAGCTGGAAGGCAAAGGAGCTCAACTGATGCACTCCATAAAAGTCAGTCCCCCTGGGGGCATAGAGCAGGCAGAAATTGGATTGCTAGGGACTAATGAGACATACCAGGGAAGGACTGAGAGAGGCTTCTAAGAACTGACGGTGGCCTCTGACCAATAACCAGCAAGAAGCTGGGGCCCTCATTCTAACAGCCCAGAATGCTGCCAACAACCACACAAGCTTAGAAGCAGACTCTTTCTCAATCAAGCCTCAGGTGAAAATGTATTCCTGGTTGACATCATAATTAAACCTTTGTGGGATCCTGAAGCATAGGATCCAGCTAAGCTGGGCCAGGATTTCTAACCCAAAAAGGCTGTGAGCTAATAAATGTGTCTTGTTTTAAGCCAAAAAAGAAAAAAGAAAAAAAAGTAATGTGACCAAATCACAAAAATGTACATTAACTAGAATAATGACAAAAATAATTCCATGTTTTTCCACTTTAACAGAACTTCTTTTTTGACATTTCTGTATTTTTAAATTTTTTTCCTATATATCCTTCAAACATTATTTAAGCATAATACTGAATAACTTTACATTATTGATTTTCTTGTCAGCCATTTTCTTTTGTTCACTAGAAACTATTAAAGACATGGACTGTGAAATTTTAACAGTAATTTTCCATTCCACTGAACTTTAACCTTGAAAAAAGTTTAATTTAGAGAGGACATAAAATTATTGGTGAAGTTTTGTGTTGTTAATTCCTGTTGTCTCTCATTTTCAATCATATATATGGAGGAAAATGTGGGCCATATTTTGACACAGAGGTGTTTGGTGCTTTTTAAGCTTTTGCATTTAGTAAAAGAGAAAACGGACATTATAGCTATGCCAGTAAGCCAGTATGGGTTTGATTAAGTTGGAAAAACAAACAACCCCCAATTCTCCGTAGCTTAACAAATTAAAGTGCAGTTTTCTTTGTTTTTGTTTTTGTTTTTATTTAAGTAATCTTTATACCCAATGTGGGGCTCGAACTCATGAACCAGAGATCGAGAGTCACATACTTTTCTAATTGAGCCAACCAGGCGCCCCAAGTATAGTTTTCAATCACTGAAAGTCCTCTATGACTCCAGGGCAGCCATCCTCAGTGGCTGAGGTGGGTTCCTTTAACATCTTAACACAAGGTGTCTACCACAATCAACCTCAAAGGCCAAGAAAGAGCTAGAGATTCAACACTGGTAATTAAATACTTCGGACTGAAATGTTTTACCTTTGCTAACATAAATAACCAAAGAAAGTCCCTTGGCCATGCCTGAATACAAGGGGGCTTGAAGAGCAATCCAGTGTGTGCCCAGAAGGAAAGAAGTCCTAGAACTATTGGCAAGCCACTATAAAGTGACCACAGCGTCTCACAGATATGTTTGGATGTCTATTGTTAGCAGTGAGGTAAAATAATACCTTAAGACCAAGATTTATTTTAGATGCTTATGCCTTTTTTCTTTTATCAAAATCTAAGAAATCTCTTATGCAAGTCCACTTTTGTTTTGTTTTAACAATGAGGATACAGATTTCTTCCATTTACAGAGTCAGTGCTATTATTATAGGAAAGGAAATGAGTGCTTGAACTATTTCTCATAGCATCAATGGGAGTGACTAAATATTTACAGACGATTTTGAGAGTTAACAAGTCACTTTCACCCTCATCAAGATCAATACTGATGATACCAGGAAGCCAATTTTTCATTAAGTAAAGTCAATAAAGATGATACAGATCTATACAAAACGGGGGAAAAATAAGAGCTGCTGCACATTCTATCGAAACTTACAATACATATGAACAAGATTCATGGGAAAATAGCTAATCAAAATGGCTAGATATAAATAGAACTTTAAAAAAATCTTCAAGGTTAAAGTGTGTCTCATTTTGTTCATTTCTGCTTTAGGAAGCTCGATTACTTGGTTTTTCCACAGTCTCTGGAAGCGCTGTGCTTACACCCATGCTTTCCCTGGGCTGATTAGACCCAGAAGGATGTCAATCCGTTGGATGACCCAAAACCAAACAGAATTTTTCTGGATAATAAAAATATTGAGATATCAGATGGCATTTGGATTTGAAATTTCTAGGAAGGAGTCATAGGTTGTGGGAGTATTGGGCTATGTGCAAGAGAAGGAAGAAGAGGGAGGCCAGTTGGGCTCTGGAGCAGGATGAAGCAGATGCAGGGTGAAACCAAATGTTGAAGACTGAAGGGTGCTGAAGGGCTGGACTACAGTTCCTAGCTTAGATACCTGCGAGAAACACAATGATTCCTCTTATTTCAGCTAGTTTGAGCAAGTTTCTGTTCTTTGCAAATGAGAATTTTCAGTAAAGCACATATCAAAGATCAACTATAACACACACATCATTTTATGGAAACTGCTCTAAAAACCTTGTTACAGAAAACACCATTAAAAATGTCCTTTTATTTTTACAGTTTTAGTTACCCTGAGATCAGCACATAACTACCATGTACCTAATCATAGCAATATTAGTAACAGTAGCAAGAACTCCATCAAATATTTACTGTGACAGATTTAAAAAAAAAAATTAAGTAAACTTTATACCCAGCATGGGGCTTGAACTCATGACCCCAAGATCAAAGGTCATATGTTCTACTGACTGAGCCAGCCAGGTACCCCATGACAGATACTTTTTAAGCATGTCACATGAACTATCACACTTAATCCTTACTTTAGCTCCAGGAAATAGAAATTATCCTTAGCCTTATCTTCAAATGAGACAGCAAGGCACAGAGATATATAAACTTGCCCAAATTCAAATAGGTACAAGTGGTAGAACTGAGATTTGAAAACACAGTGACATACAGGGCATCTTATCTTTTAGAATATTGACTATCAGTGGCTGCATTGTTAACCTTTTTACTCACTATTTTTCAAGGACCTATTTGTTGATTAATAGTTTATATGAACTCCATCACATATTTTTAAATTATAGTTATCAAATATCACTTTATATTTACTTAATTTTCCTTATAAAATAATCTTTTTGAAGGTTGTCTAATGCTAATTTTCATTTATATGTTGGAGCATTGGCACTGAATATCACAGATTCAGGAGGATGTATCAGAATTATGCATGCTTATTGGTTTAAAAAAAATAAAAGTACTTGTGTAGTTCATATTTTAAAAGACCAGTCACAGGGTGACTGATTTCTTTGTATATGATTATAAGATTTGAACTATTTCATTATAAATTTTTACAGTGGGAAAACAAAAACAAAGTAAAACAAACAAACTATGAAAAGAGAAGCATTTCGTGAAGCTGGCAGTTTCTTGAAAAGGATTTGAGCATCTTAGAAGCATCCTCAGCTACAACCAATTATTCCCTTTCTCATACCTGGTTTTTCCTTGCTCCTTTGTTCTGAGGCTTAAATTCTGCCATCATTGACTCATTTGTTTAAATATTATGTATTTGTGTCTTTAAGAATCTTATTTAAAATTATCAATTCCCATGGGATATGGGAAACCTGAAAACTTACCCATTTAGAACTACGGAAGTGGGAACTTCCCCGCAGTACAAACCAGGTGGAAGGAACTAGCCTTGCATATCATTTCCAGAATAATTAGGAGATAAATAGTTATAAGGAATTATGGAAAGAGGAAGTGGGATGAAGTTGAAAGCAGTTTTCATGAATTTTTATTTATTTATTTATTTTGTTTTTTTGCTCATGCTAATTTTCCTATGGCAGAGAGAGCTGTGCTGTTAGGGGCAGAGCCTGGGGATTCAAAGAACCAACATGGAGATATAAACTGGGATCAGAATCCTGAATTGTTTCCGACTTGATCAATAACCAGCTGTGTGAGCTTGGGAAAGCCATTTTAATGCTTTTCCCTTGTGGAGAAGTGGAGAGCAGTAATATCTATTGCAACAGTAAATTCATTATAGGAAATGTCTATCTTACTGATGAAACACACTGCTTGCCTTGTGCAAGCCTTTTGTATGCATGTGTACAAACATGACTGTGAAGACAATTATCAAGTATTTAGTATGTATTGGGAACTGTGCCATGGACTTCTGTACATTATTACATTCAATCCTCAAAACAATCCTATAAGGTAGTTTCTATTTTTATTTTGTTTTACATAGAAGGAAGCCAAAGGCTTATAGAAATGAAGGAAATTTCCCCAAACCTTATAGCCAAGGATCCTGGCAACTGACTCCAGAACCTATACTCTTATCACCTTGTTATAACGCAGCCCAGATTTGCTATTTTTGTTAAACAATATATTTTGCATATGTCCTGAACAGATTTAATAAAAAACGAGTTGTTTGCATGGTACCTGGGTGGCTCAGTGGGTTAAGCCTGGGCCTTCGGCTCAGGTCATGGTTTCAGGGTCCTGGGATCAAGCCCCGCATTGGGCTCTCTGCTCGGCAGGGAACCTGCTTCCCCCTCTCTCTCTGTCTACTTGTGATCTCTCTCTCTCTCTGCCAAATAAATAAATGAAATCTTAAAAAAAAAACCTGAACTGTTTATTGTCCAGGGCATTCTATCCACAACGTGTAAGATGGGAACAAAGAAATTCAAAGAATTTGTCTTAAGCAGACTAGATAAAAATAAATCTATGACGGCAAATGTCACCACTCTGATATAAGCATTACCTTGCCAATCACAGCCTGGACAATGGTTTGAGCCACTACCTGGCCCCCCATCCTGGGGCTGTCCCTTATCAGGGGACTCCTTGCAAAGTCAGACAGTAATCATTGCCCCTAATGTTTCCGTACCGCCTCAGAAACACTAGAAAAATCTGATCCTACACATCTGTGGCTGCCACAAATCATTAACTGACTCACTCTGAAATGGCAAAGTACCTAGGACCTATCTCATATGAACATGAAATAAACGTAAAGCCCATGGCTCCAGAGTTTTAGAAGTGTTCCATCCTTACCCCTGCAGCAGGAGTAAGGGCAGGAACCTCGAGCCGATGGGGTGGAACAGGAATGGAGAAGAGAATATGCTCCCATTTACAGCAAGGTGCCTGACAACCTCTGGTCAGGTTGCTCAAGGAGGAACACTTGAGTCTGACAGCAGAATAATACATGTGATGACATTAGGTCATTGTCCCTGGAGGCAGCTGTCTTAATAAAAGCTGGTTGAGATAACATCCTACAATTATTATGCTGGAATCAAAAAAGTAATAAGTAACTTTAAAAAATAAATATAATAAATAAGAATTGAAGACTGAGCAAGGCTAAGAGATGACAGCTAACGGGAAGAGGAGCTCATTTTTGGATTTCCTATGAATTGCCCAAAGACTTCAAACAGGGTCTCTGGAGCAGGTCATCTGGCTCCAGAGTTAGAGACCTCTCTGCTCTCACCTTGAGTTACATGTGCAGACCATTCTGAGCCACCTCTTCTCAGGGTTCTTGTGATGTTTGGTCACATCCTTTGGAAAGCACCTAGAGTTTCCACCGAAGTCAGTATTCAACAAATGTTTCATTCACTTTGCTAAATTCTGCAAAATGTTGGTTTACTTTTACATTTATGTGGCACTTTAATTAAAAGTAAACTCCCCTCTTGTGTGCTCTCACTTGCCCTCTCCAGAAGTGACTGTCATTCTTATGCCATGTGGGAGAAACTGAGGTACAAAGAGCCTGCTCGGTGTGACACGCGAGGTCAGGCTCATATGTAGTCCAATTCTGCTAATTCCCTTTGCGAGGATCACCGCCCGCACACTTTGTCTTCAACATATTAATGTATACAGCAATCTAGCCATGTGGCAGCTGGTTTAACCAAGAGTAATACCCGGATTCTGAGATTTGAGCACCAATTATCAGGAGGTTCAAAGCACTGATTTATCCTAGTTTCTGCTCCCCCTCCAGCCATGTATGGAGCTCTAATGATGAGCAATTGAGAAGCCGAGTCTTTCCTCGTATTCATTACTCTCCAACAAGATCTTAACTTGATAAGGCCACCCTGAAAAGGCTAGATCAGCTTTAGACAGGGAAACAGGTGCATTTATCAACTGCTTTTGTTTGCTGAGTCAGGGATTGCTATGGTTTTTAACTTCTCTTTTCTACTAAAGAAGTTACTTACTTTTTTTGTTTTTTTATATTTAGGCGATTGCTATCTATTCATGACAGCGTTTTCCATTATGGTACCTGAAGAAGGTGTTTAACCTTTTCTCCCAGTTTCTGAAATCATGTCTTTTCAATAAATTGTATATATTATGCAATGAAATGCTAGAGAATTGTCTTATTACTTCTCCCTCCAAAATACTAGCATATGCCTAATTAATACAGGGATATTCCATAAATCATAGGTGCCAAGGAAAAAGCATGTAACTGGGGAAAACTTTACAGAGAATATCAATCAGATCCTGGTACTTGTCATTTAAGTAGAGCACAATTCTCTCAAGGTTTACCAGCCTCTCTGAGCACCAGCCACAGCATTTAGAAACATTAACTCCTTGCTCTCTCGATCTTTAGAATAAAGGAACTCCAGCTTATTATCCTTTATATTGTTCCTGCCTTCTGTGTGTGTGTGTTTTTTTTGGGGGGGGGTGGTTGGGTAGTGCTGTTTTTACAATGCTTTGCAAGTCAAATGAGTAAGTTCAAAAGAGGGCAGATGCTGAAAAAAAAATCAATGCCTCGTCTTTATTTGGTAGCACTTGGTTTGGCTAATTACTGGGTACAGGTAGGAAACATGGCTAATGGGGCTTAGCAACAGATGGGGAGCTGGTACAAAGCTGTGGGTTCTTCCTCTGTCTGTGCTGTGACTTCCTGCGGTGTTGAACAAGTCATTCAACCTGTTTTTGATTCACTTCCCTTTCACTAAATTATGGATAATAATGCCTACTAGGTATGTCACACATTGTTGAGAAGAATAGCTCATAGGAAGATCACAAAGTACTTTCAAAGAGTTGAAACGCTCTATAGGCACAGGCTCCACAGAATCAAGCTGAACAGGAGGCGATGCCCCTTTCAGTCAGGTCCTCTGTCTCCCATTTAAAACCGAAATGAATGCAAATCTGAAAGTGACTTTGCATTTGCCACGCGTCCCCTCTGCCTCTCAGGCATCCTATCACTAACTGATTGTAACTATGCAAATGATACCGTTATCTGTGGCACACACTGGCATTTCTACTGCAGCACCAGCAGTTCGAAATGCTTGATGAATCCAGGGCTGATTGGCAGCTCCAAACTTATCTGTGACCTAATTTGTGGTCAGGAAGTACATGCAGATTTGGATAAGGGCGAAACCAATGACAGCAGGCTTTCCTTGAGGTTTGAAAAGATTTGAAGTTTGGTTGCCAGGGACTTAGTAAAAAAGTATATATATATATATATATATATATATATATATATATATACACTTTTTTTTTTTTTTTTAAAGGTCTGCATCTGAGATCTGGATTGAAAGCAGAATTCGTCAAATGCACCAAGAACTCTGAAGCTCTAGAGAGCTTCACGGAGCAAAATGTAATCCCGAGATAAAGAATGGGAACGATTTCTGCGGCTGCTAAAATGATTGCAGAGGGATGATTGGTGGTGATGATTTCCCCATCGTTAAGGAGCAAGGAAATTTGCCGGGTCCCCATGCCAGAGAAGCAACAGATTTACCTCGGTAATTCCCAGGCGTTTTAAGCACTGGCTCCTGTACTAAAATACAAACATAAAGAAAGAAGCCGAGTGTTAGATTACGTGGGTGTGGGGAGAACATCAGAGAACATCAGGAGACAAACCTGTGTGGATCGCCCGCCCGGTTGCACGCTCCGCTCACACTTCTATAGACTGCGCTACTGAACTCTACGGTGGTCCAGTGACTTGCCCAAGTTCACCGAGCTGGTAGGTGGCGGAGCCCCGAGGAAAACACACAGGCTCTGCTCTTTTGACTCTCCCAGACTGTGTCTACGAGTTGTTGTCTGGATCTCTATACCAACCGCGGGGAGAGAGAAGGCCGTCTGACCCGTGCAGTCGCTCAGGCCGGAGCACAAGGGGAAATCCTTTGGTTGCCTTGCCCAGCCGCCCACTGTTTGGAGCTCGGCGAATGTGCCTCATGGGAAGCTCAGTTGTCTCCCTTCCTCTGAGCCACCTCTTCTCTGACTGGTCCCCGCCAGCACTGCCTGTTTGCTGTTACTACTTCCCAGTGATCAACAGCTATTTTATGTTTCCTCCCATTGTGCTTCCCCGCACCTTTGTAGTCCTTCCGCCCACCTTCTGCGTCCGGCTCACCTTCATGTTATTGAAGGGCGGTTGTGTTTGTGGGCCGTTATTATGTTCTTGAACAGCCCTATGAAGTGGAACTTAAAGGGACCAGCTCGCAGAGAAACACACAGGAACCATCACTTCTCTCCGTATCTCTCACTTGTGCGAGGGCCTCTCTGATTGTTGCATATTCACAAGTCCGAGCCGAGTCTTTTTTTTTTTTTTTTTTTTTTAAAATCATGGGATAAAATACCTTTTGGATAACATTACTTGCCCACTTACGGTCATGGCACTGCTGTTAAATGAGTTGCTTAATTACCTCAGCTAATCTCAAAATTTCCCAGGGAGGCAGGTGTTGTTGTTAATTCCATTTCATAGACTAAGATACTGAGGTTTAGGGTGATGAAGTTGTCTGCCAGGGTTACACAACTAGTGACGGATGGAACCGGGTCTCAACCTCATAGGTGGCTCACACCAAAGTCCTAAATCCACTCAAATCTTAACTTCATCCAATTCTTATCTTTATAAATTTTGTGCATCTGTCAAGATAGTTCTTGGAGCCCTGATCTGTCCCATCTCTATACTCACAGGGTTTAGTGCACAGCCCACTGTGGACTCGGGTAAAACTAATACATCTATTTGTGAGAGAAGGGCAGAGAATTAAAAGGCAAGTTTTATATTTACCATCACACATCTTACACCTGCGTGTTTAGTCGACTTATAAAATGCAGACCAAATCCTTTGTTGCTGTTTTTGTATGCCTGTCGAAGTACCCTCAAACATCTTCCTATAATCAGATAAACTGGATGTGTTATCTCACAGACTCAGATCCTTGCCGTGTAGACAAGGTCTGGATCTGCCCAACAGTATGGTGGGTCGGCAGAGGAGAGCATGCCATGGTACTGACACGCGTGTGTGAACCAGAACGTGCTCTGCAGAGCGGAGCTGTCACACTCAAAAGCATGCATCATGGGGCATGTTCTGGGCAACTTTAATGATGCTCCCAGGGGTACACTTAGTGCTATATTAAAATGCCTCACGATAGCGCTTAGTCGCTTTCAGAATACAGCTTACTGCTTAGTACGGCTGGAACTGTGGACCTCTGTTAGGGCATGAAGGTAAATGAGAGGAAAATAGCTCCACTTCTAATTCCTCCATTTTGATTATTAAATTGCAATAGCATTTTACAAATATCAGATTGTGCTGTTACCTTCAAGTGAGCTGTATTCCTACAACTGCTTGAATCCAGCAACTAGCTCTGCAACTTATTTTCACATTTTAATTAGGAAAAATGCCTAATACTTAGTGAAAACTCGAAGCCCAAGCAATGATCTATCTGTGGGTTGTAGCAAAGCACTGCTGAATAATGTTCTGTGTCTTACAAACATATCTTATTGTTTGAGCCATTAAATGTTGATATAGTAGTTGCCTGCAGCACGCTTAAGCAATAAGCCATGACAGGGACTCTCCTAGTGCATGCTGCCTGGGGTACACTATTGGGGGGCGGGGGGAGGTTGGTTTCTGATCACGCCGGAAGGAGCTGCTCCCAAACACATTACACTAACTGGCTGTTCCTTTCCCACAATGTGATAATTACCTGGGTTATTTATTATATATCTGTTCAAAAATTACTGTGCATCTTACGCCTAACAAAAACATATCAAATATTTGCAGCCCTAAAAAATTAAAGAAAGAATAAGGATCAGAATGTGTCTATTCTGCTTTGGGTATTTTAAGTTTTTGTTTCATTATTCCATGCCCTTAGCTCCCTCCCTCTGGGGATTTGGTCCCTCTTGTATCAAGGTTTCTTTCACCTCCGTCTGCAATAACACTTTCTTCTTTTATTTTAGATTTTTAAAAAGCTATCTCAGGAATTTCAGTGTAGCTCCTGATTCAGCTGCATTGATGGTAATTGAGAGGGGAATAGAAACTGAACTCAAGTGCAGCTCCACTTACATTTACTTCCCTTGAGAGAAGAATTTCCAAAGCTGCCAGTCCAAAGGATTCTACAAAATTTGTGTTTGTGGGAGCAGCCCTTTATTATAGTTTAGTCTTTTTGAAATGATCTGGAGTCCTATGAAAATCATCACAGCTTCCAGAGGAGGTGGGTAAAGATCGTCTGTGTTTAAGAGAAAAGCAATGGGTCTTGGGAGTTTTCCTTTTTGTTTAAAAATAAACACTGATATCTCTGAATCGAATATCATGACTGCAGTGTCATGTTTATAGACCTCTCCAAGGGGACTTTTCTTTTGCATGGAGACGGTCTGTGAAGATCACAGCTTTTTGTGTTTAAAAATGTTGGGTGGCCCCCGCTCCTTTTATATCTTAATTTCTCTGTCTGTAGATATGTACGAACACATTATAGAGCTAGATGTAGCTCATATTGGTAGAAACAGCCATGAATAAATTCAGTGAAAAAGACTGAGAGATGACCAGTGGCCCCTTACAGAGATTTCTGACTTTTTGTAAAGTGTGTACTCTTTTGTGTCATACACCGTAATGACACTTAAAAGAGATGTCATTCTGAGTAAGAAACTGTTTCATTATTGCCATTTCCTTATCTGCAATAGTTCGCTGGCATCGAAGTTGCTTGCAAAGTTCTGGGGCTAGCAAGCTAGATGAGAAGAACTAGGAAATAGATTTCTAAACAAGCATGACTGCATAATTCGATAGGTCATATATTCAGGGTATATGAAATCAGGACAGGGATAAGTAAGAGTGCCATTAAATTTGCATTTTTGGATTAGATAAAACTGCAAAGAAAAATTCTTATGAGGGAAGACTTCATGGTGGAAGTTGCATTTTCTTAACAATTTGAATAAAAGGAAAATTGATGGGTCAAAAGTTGGAAGGATACCCTGCAAGTGATTTAAATAAAGGTCAAAATTGGAAATGTTATCTAGGAATTTTGGAAAAAGTATTACATTTTTACTGTAGGCATTGGTATTGCACTTAATCGCACTCTTGCTGTCTCTGAGCATGAGTTGCATTAGTGTGGAGTTCTATAAAAGTTGAGATGCCTGAGGCCAGTCTCCAAGGTGGATCCAATCTGAGAACACTTATGAGTCCTAAGTGTAACAGAAGTCCCTTCACCTACCTTTTGATCAGTCCAGCTCTTTCTTTCTCATTCTCTCTGGTTTCCCAGAAACACCCTCTCAAAATAACATAACATTTTCTTGCACTCTTTTTTCCCATCATAGTTTCCTTTCTTTGCTTGGTACAGTTCTAATTTCTTAGTTGTTAACTTAAATTTGACAATTTCTTCTCAGTCATTAGGCCATCCTTTAAGTCACCAAGTCATGTAAAATATTGACTTATCCCTGTTTTCTCTTTTTTAGCCTCTCATACTCTGCAATGGCACTTGGCTCCATGTTGGAATTCTCTCTACATTGGAGGGGGCAGAGATTACTATGAGCTAGGAAAAAAAAAAAAAAAAAAAAAAGTCCAGTGATCATCTTTCTCTTCAGTGACAGTTTGTCTCTGTATAATCTTTATTATAGTTAGTGCTGGAAGTAGTTTGGGTTGATGCTGAACAGGAAAGGGAGACTGCTATTACCCTCTTGATGAATATTGTTCCCCAATGTTTATGAGAAGATGTGGGGGAGCTCAGATAATCAAGCATGTACTGGAGAAATCAAGGGCAAAATTGAGATAGAATCAAGGCCAGACCAAGAGCATACTCTCAGGAATAGGGAGGAACCTCAACTCACTGGGAATGGTCCAAACCTGGGACTGAATTAAAGGTGAAGGCATGATATGCCAACCTGACCGCCCTTTAGGAATGTGGTCTTATCTGACAGCCTGTAGGTGGGCCCCTCTGTGGAAATTGTCCTTGGGAAAAAGAAGCTGTCTTGCCCATTATTACGGTCCTTTTATAAGAGAAGCTCATATCCGATGACCAGCTAATACAGACCTCAGTGTCTCAGAATCTGATGTCCAGGGAACCTCAACTCTGGCATGTATATTCCAAATTAATATGTGATAATATGTTACACTGATACATAGTAGCATGTGATGTATCATTTCTACATAATTTGTATAATAGAATTTAAAGAATGAACACACATGCTGCCTTTCCTCCCTCCAAGACGCTGGACAGGAAACCATTAAGTAGTAACGCCCCATACTTTAGGGTAGGAAGTACAATAGTGTCAACACTGAGTGCTACCGTCTCATCACTATTCAAACTGATAAGATGTCTGTTTGAAGTTCTAGCCCTAAGCAAAAAGTGACTCTTTCAGCTGTAAAGGGTTTAAATCCTCTCAGAAAGCATGGTGATCCCAGTGCACACAGACACAAATTACATGATTTTAACACAAAGTACTTGGGCTAGAGTCAATGAACCATAGCATCACAGAGTCACACAACAACATAGGGAAAGGCATATGGGAGGAAGGAAAGTCTTCCACAGAGACCAATGAGTAATTACCTCACAAAGACTGTACTTCACTCAAGGACACTTTTAGAAGATTAAGATGCTGTATCACAAAATGACTTAAGAAAACTTAGTTATGCACCTCTGTTATGATGTTTTGGGAAATAAGGTGGCTGCCATTTCCCTTTCTTCCTAACCAAGCAATAATGAAAGCAAATGCAAGGTCAGATTCTACCTCCTACATGGACAAATACTGAACAACTGTTTGTTCAGCCAGTTGGCATAGAACATTCCAAACAACTTACTCTTATAAGATGAATGAAAGCACAGTGTGCTGTGTTTGTAGGTTCTACAATGATGCTTTGCATGTGAGGGTCACTTGAAGTGAAATGACAATATTGTAGAGACCAATGGCTGGATGCAAGAGCACTTAGAGATCAATCCTCAGGCACCATCCCTAAAGGGCTTGTTAGAGTTTTATAACCTGGTAATGAGAAAGTAGAGACTACTTTTGAAATAGTTAAGTCGATACACGAATCTGAATAGCATTAATTTTACCAGAGAAAGATGATTTGCAAAATATATTAAAATACATCAACATTTCCAACAAAAGCCCATTTAAAAAAAAAAAAATGTGCTAAGCTAAATAGCCAAGCATCTAGGTAGATCAAAACTACTATGGATTGATGAAGTGATTATATTAATTTGAACCATAGGAAACTGACAATTTTCAACCACGTTTGATCAACTAAAATAGCATCTGGTACTGTCCTTCCTAATTAGATATTCACTGCCCCTTGGAGTGAATTTATGATTGGGGGATCTGACTATATCTAAAGGAGCTGTCACATACATGACCTATGCTGAGGTATTTTCAAATGAATTCTGTTCATCATATGAAGTGATCATAGGAACATCGGAACATAGAGAAGGTTTTGTTTGTTTGTTTTCGTAGGAAAAATGGGAAGTGAAAGAACCCGGAAATTTAAACCAAAAGACAACCATTTACCTAGTCATGCCACTAATAACTACCACCAATTCGTTAGTGAGAAAAAACTAAGGACAACCAGAAATCACCATCCACTATCTAGAGTTATTGTACATTAAATATGATTCCTATTAGATAGTAGAGGATGAATCAATCTTCACAAATTCTTTGATTTTCTCCACAAAGTTCTGAGTTAAAGAAGTCCTTCTCATTACTTCTCTGCATAGATAGGAGACCTATCTGATTGTACCAGTCAAGGGCCTTTACTTCCACCTCTGCATCTCAGAGAAAGCTGTCATACTGAGACTTCTGTCTGTTTGTTTGGATCTGGGATAGGTTGAACTATAGAATGATAGAGAAAAAAAGAAAAAGTGTAGGCCCTATGGATAAGAGATTTAAAAGTTAACACTTTTTTTTAAGGCCATCAGATTGTATTTTTGAACCATAATTACAGATATAATAAAAACTCAATCAATAAAGTAGACATAACAAGACTCACAAGACCATCATTTATTGATTTTGTAAGCATTACCCTAGTGTGTTTGATGTGCATCGTGTCTCCAAGTATTACTGATTCAAGAATCTGTTGAAGGTGGAGAAATGCTAAATCAATCACGAGGATGGTGACATTTGTACAAAGCGATTGGCCTTTGAACATCATTTGTATCTCAGACAGAAGACACATTTTAGTATTAATAGCTAAGGATTGGATAGATACATATCTATATAAAAACAATTCTAACAAAAATCCATCTAAGAGAACAACAAAACCATCTTAAATTTCGGAAAGGAGCAGCTTCCACAGGAATAACAATGCCTTTGAGATAGCTCTAATTTAGTACTTATTTTTCATATTTATTAACCCTAATAAGAAATCCTCCTCTAATAACCAAAGTACCTGGCTTTTTCAACTTTTCCCCTCAAACTCTATGAGTAAAGATCTCCGAATTAAGATTATAAGAATCATAATTATTCTTATCTTTGTTCCATAATTGCTTTTGGGGGATATAATTTTCTCTGAAAGATGTTGAAACTAAAGCTCAGAGATGCTAAATGAATTGGTAAAAGTCACAGTTCCTTAGTGGGCTTTTATCCACATGCCTTGTTTAAATAAGCAGCCTTTCATCACTAGACACTTTTTTGCTATAAAAAAAAAAAAAAAACAGAACTATTCAAACAAGGGGTAAAAATACCCCGCAAATATTTATTGCGTGCCATATAAATGTTAGACATATTTTCAGATAGTTTGTAAACTGTTGTTATTCTCATCTGATAAACATTGATGCTGTGACTCTGTGTAATTCAGTGAGCTTGCCTAAGGTCACAGGATAGCAGGGAGCACCACAGTAAATTCTAGTGATGTCTGACTCCAATGTCTACGCCCATTCCATTGATTCAAATTCTTAAAAAAAAAAAAATAACCTTTGTCACCAGTCACTTATGTATATTAATAAGTCATTCCTGCTTTTCTTCTCCTGAGGCAGCCATCAGCACTCGGGAAAAGAAATAGTTGCTGTGATATTTGACTCTCCTGCTCTGATTCTGCAATAATGAACTATAAAAGGCAGAAGCTAGTAATAGAATTGGATAGATGACAAATGTCAATGGATTATTTGTGGGACTGGTGCCTCATCTAAAGTCTGCCTTCTCCAGCACTGGAGTTACGCTGCCCACTCTTGAGGTGCTAAATGAAATTCGAGGCCACACAGGCCATCGGCACCTCTCATCAGAACACACGGCCTTCATCCTTGTGGGGACTGTGCTGAAGACCAGAAATGCCGTGACCGGTTTGAGAGCATAAATTGGCCTTTGGCTTCGCACAGTAAGTGATTTGGTCTTTGTTCTTCATGTTGTGCTCCAGGCCCGTTGGGCAGCCATTCATGTGACGGCACTGACAGGGCTCTGCCTAACTTTGGAGAAGAGAAGCATGACACTCAGCTACTTTAACAGGCATTTTCTTGCCAGCCAGTGCTGCCCACCCAGGGAGAGCCAAATTAGGCCAAACCATTTCTTGATCTCCTTTCTTTTCTCCTTTCTTTCTTTCTTCCTTTCTTTCTTCCTTCCTTCCTTCCTTCCTTCCTTCCTTCCTTCCTTCCTTCCTTCCTTTCTTTCTTTCTTTCTTTTCTTTCCTTTCTTCCTTTCTTTCTTTCTTTAATGCAAGAGAAGATTTTTCTTTTTCTTTTTCAAGTTTCTCATTCATTTTTTTTCCCATACTTCTTTCCATAACCTTATTGACTTGTTCTTTTTATTTTTTTTCCTTTTTTGACAAGGACATTTTTGATAAAGTTTTGTTTTTAAAGTGCTTAGATGTTATGGGGAGAAAAAAGTATTACATGATTTTCTCTTCTAAAAAATAATAAACCACAAACTGTAACCTTTGCTTTTTGACACAATGAAATGAAAAGAACGCGTCAGGCAAGACTGAGGTTTGAATGTTGTCTCTGCCACTTGAGAGTCAATATCTCAGATCTCAAAGCTTATTATTTCTAAAATGGGGGAAGCTATTTACCTTGCAGAGTTGATAAAAGCATTAGAGATTATAAGGCGTTCATCACAAATACCTAGCTGTGGATAGCACTGATTTAGTTAAGTATGGCTACGATTATTTATTACTACTGTTGTTATTTTCTACATGGACCCATCAAGGAAGGTGCTGGATCATAGGGTGCCTGAGTGGCTCAGTTGGTCAAGCCTCTGACTTTTGATTTTGGATCAGATCTTAACCTCAGGGTCATGAGATCGAGCCCAAGTCTGGCTCCACCAGTCAGTGGGAAGTCTGCTTGAGATTCTCTCTCTTCCCCTCCCCCACCACTTTCTCTCACTCTCTGTGTCTCCAAAATAAATAAACAAATCTTAGAAAGAAAGAAAGAAAGAAAGAAAGAAAGAAAGAAAGAAAAGAAAAGAAAAGATAAGAAAAGAAAAGAAAAGTAAAAAGTTTCCGGATCAGACTTTTATGAAATGCAAAGCCATAAGCCATGGTACTGAGCTGAGCTGGAACAGGCCATCCATGTCCGTGGCTGTTATCCTCCAGGAGGGGTTAAGATACAGTGTTCACCTGCAGTATATGCCAGAACTAATCCCCTTGGGTTCTTCTCTCTCCTCCAGCTTTGTAGGTCCCAAATCATCCACTTGATAAGTGAATAATTTGGGACTTAAGAAAGGAAAAAAAAATAACTAAAGTCTCTTGGTTGTAAATATTCTTTGTGTTGCATTGGCAGTGTAAGGGCCTATTTGGCCAGAGCAGCCCCACCCCGGTTGAACTGCCATTTTGCTGTAAAGCTTAAACTGACCTTGCCCCCCCCCCTCCCAGGGGAGATTATTTAAAAAAAGCAAGTCCGGGAAACCAGTGCCAGGTAATAAAGTCCAAGTACAAGGGTGGGTCAGGCCAGGAGGAGGTATTCAATCAGTGGGGGCACATACTGTCTCCTAGTTACCAAGGGTATTGGCCCCCTCCCTTTGGGAGCCTTTTGGCGCCAATCCTAACCAAGGTGTGATAGGCTGGTTCAAAGGTCTACTAGGGTAAATTATAATTCAATTGGTCACCTCCCATCACTGTGGAGTTTCCTGTGTGTGTTACAATCTCATTGGCCACCTGTGTGTGGCCAAGCCCAGCCACATGGCCTTTGCTCTATAAAAGTTAGTCTGGAAAGCAGGGAGTGGGTGTCCTCTCTGTAGGGGCGGCTCTGACCGGTCTGTTAGACGGTTGGTATGATTCCTGATGCTTGGCGTGAAATAAAGCTTTGCTTGACCTTCGCTTTGTATCAGTCTCGCTCCTTTAATCATGGACCCATTATTGGGGTACCCAATTTTTGGGGGACCCAACAGCAGGAAAGTAGAGGGACCAGAGCCTGGGGTTGTTGCTGCCATCGAGGAGTCACCATATTCTCTACCCTGTGGCTACAGTGAGATGTTTTAACAAGTTAGTTCATGTCACTCCCTTGGTTAAATCTGTCTCTACTTACTATAAGATCCTAGTTCTGGATCATGGCCTAAAATCCTTTACATGGCCTGGCAACTACATGTGTCTTGGGAAGCATCTCCAGCATGGGATACCTTGCCCACTCAGCTCTAGCCACCTCTCTCCTTCTCTGAGGGCCTTGGCTCTTCCTGTTTTTCCTAAGTGAAATGATCTGTCCTCTGTGCTTCAAATGCTGGTGCTTCCCAGCTTCCATATCTTGGATCAAATATCACTCATTCCAGGAGAACTGCCATGACCTTCTATTCAAAGGTCATGGCTATTTTTTTTAATCTATTATGTTGTCATTTATTTTGGCTGTGTAGGTATTCTGAAAATATGACATAATTTACTGGCTTTCCTACACCCCCTAGAACAATGCTTTTGATCAAGATCCACCATATGCCCAGCCTAGTACATAGCAGACACTCAACAAAATAATTACTGATGAACTACAGATGCTTGGAATGTGGGTGTATATGAAGGAGGGGATGGCCAAAGACAAGACTAGAGACAGATAAGAGCTAAGTCACAACAGATCTTATTCTACATACCAGGCCAAAGATGTATCTTTCTCTTTCTTCCTCTTTTTTTTTTTTTTTTTAAGGAATAGAAGTTGATGGACTTTGAACCAACAAATAGCATAGTTAGATTTATATAATATCTCAGGTATGTGACATGCATGGATAGGGCAGTGGGTGGGTAGATAAAGTAGAGGTAATGGAAGTAGACATTTAAAAAGTGCAGACTTGATAGGACTTGGCAATGTCTTTGAACAAGGAGAGAAGAGGCTATTGGAAAATAATTCTTGATCATGAATTATTGTCTATTTACAGAGTTCTGTTTTTTCCCATAGATGACTTAAAAATTAAGCTTTAGCGACTGGTCATATCTCTAAAAAGATAGTCATAATTCTTCACTTATACAAACAAGTTTTTCATATTTTATTAAATGTCAGCCTAAGGGATGATTTTAAGAATAAATATTCATCTATCTATCTATCTATATGTAATGTGTGTGTATGTTTACATACACATTTATTTATAAATTGGTCTAATATCACAGTATCATTTCAAACAACCCCACAAATTTATCTTGGACCACAGTTTAGATTTATAACTTTGCATTGATTTAATACTCTATTATTTCCCTTCAAAGAAGAAATATTTCAACAACTCATTACTGAGGTCAATATCTTCAGAAGACTCTGTACAATGGAGTCTACTATGTCAGAAGTGCTTTACAAATTTTCTGATGCTTATTGCTCACATTTTAATTCTTTATCTAATTACTCCTTTCCCAAAACTAGAAGAAAACACAGAAGCAAAATAATCAAACACACAAAACAAACAAACACAAACTTATGAGAGAAAATCTCAGGTTCAAAAAGTGACATAGGGCTGCCTGGGTGGCTCAGTGGGTTAGGCCTCTGCCTTCGGCTCAGGTCATGATCTCATGGTCCTGGGATCGAGTTCCGCATCAGGCTCTCTACTGGGCAGGGAGCCTGCTTCCTCCTCCCTCTCTCTCTCTCTCTCTCTGCTTGCCTCTCTGCCTACTTGTGATCTCTCCCTGTCAAATAAATAAAATCTTTAAAAAAAAAAAAAAAAGAAAGAAAAGAAAAAGTGACTTATTCCCAGGTGTCTTGCCCTCCTCTTGGTTCACAGGTTTTGTTTTAGGGGTAATTGTGGGCTGGGTCCATAGAGGAGTCTGAGAGGCAGGGGAGTACAGTTCTAGATATTGCAGAATTCTTCTACAGCAAAAGAAATTTTAGATTCAAGCCTGGGGGCTTTGTTTGAGTTCAGTGAGCCATCATTTACATGGATTCTGTTTGAACAACTTGGGCCTGAACAGCCACTGGTCTTATTTGAATATTACTGAGCATATTACCATGACTCCTTTAAACTGCTGTCATTTATACTGTATTTTCCCTGCCTTTGTTTCTATTCTTTGCCCTGATTCAAAATTTCTTCTTCTTAGGTGAATAGAAAAGTCAATTATTATTACTACTTTTTTAAATAAAAAGTTCGTGCTTCCGAAGAACTACCCAGGGCATTCACATTTTGTGGTTGAGCTCAGTGCTTGGTGTTACCTTTATAAGCCAGGTAAGTTTGTCCTACCTAGAGACAGTGACATCTAGTATGTTACTAACTCTGCTGCTTTCTTATGTAACTCCTAGTGACTCATTCAATCTCATTCCCCTCATCTCATCTATAAGGGGCACATCTACAGATGGAAAATGACTTTCAATTTAGGAATATAATTACATTAAAATAAAGACAGTATAGTAATCTTGATTTTCAGTCATTTACGTTCCCCCCCCACCCACATTTTACTCAAAACACATATTTACCAAGAGGTTTTTTTTTTTTTTTTTTTTTGTATCTTAAAAATATTTCTCATCCTTACAAAGGTGATATGTATCTTTATATTAACATATTTGAAAAATATAGGGAAAAATAAAGACATCTTTCTTTTTGCATCTCTCTCTGGCTTAGCATCTTTCATTTGTATGGTCAAATAGAAGTTCTTAACATGTCTTGGGGATGATCCTTTCACATGACTTGCCACCTTTATTAACTTACCTGGTCCCAGCTTTTGCCATTTTCCAGGACTTGGGGCTTCCCATTCCTTCTGCTTTGAGTATTCTTCCCCCAAAACTGCATAGACCTGATTAATTCTTATATTTAAAATTTTAGTTATAAAATTATTTCATTGGCTTTTCTAACTATCTTATTTGACTAGCCTTTCTAACATTTTCCCAAATTTCTCAAGGAAAGCCAGAAATTTGGGTTTTATGTGAGGATTTCTTTTTTAAATATTACCTAATATCAACTAATTTAAAAACAAATAGTTGAAGAGCAAATAAAATTGCCTAAATGCTAACCATATTTGGCCCACTGGTGACTTCCGTCTTATCACAATCAATACCTATCTCACTTACTCCTTCTTCTTTAACGTTATCTCCCACTGGAAAAGATGTTCAAGAGAACAGAGGCTTTATTTGTCTTGTGCTGTGCTATTTGTTCAGTACCTGATTTGCAGAAGGTATTCAATTAAAATTCATTGAACAAATGAATTGTAAAACCCAAAACTAACACTTCAGTAACTATACATTCATTTTTCTTATAAATGGTAGCCAAAACAAGAACAATATGATTTTTTTACAGTGGACATTTTTCTGGTAATTTGGTTTCTCACGATTTATTAACTATAATTTATCAACCAATGTGTGTGTGTGTGTGTGTGTGTGTGTATATATATATATATATATATATATATATATATATATTCTTCTACACTAGAGACTCTATAGTATCAGGGTTTCAGCTGCCCTGTGGAATTTCCAGAAAATTTTGTTAATTGTTTTCTACCCTAATCACTCTACAGGTGCTCAGCACTTATATGCACCATAAACATTGTCCATTGGCTTGAACTGTAGTTCCTCTGAGTCTTTTTCATGTGCCTACATTTCTCTGTTAGCTGAGTATTTTTCAGGGAGCCTGAACCATGCTCAAAATATGTGTGTGTGCAAATCGGCTAAGTTAAGGGATAGCTGTGGTCTGGTTGGCACATTGTTGGCTGCTATTTACAAACAAACAAATAAACAAACAAAACACAACTTGAGCTACTTTTGGAAACTTGAATATGAGTTGTTGACCAAGACACCTAGGCTTTTATTCTAGCACTGCTACTAACTCTGCAGGTAGAAACAACCTTTCTGGGTCCACATTTTTTCATATGCAAAACGAAGAAGTAAATTGTATCTGAGACATGCCACTTCCATTAAGATGGTTACTACCAAATAAATTAGAAAACTTTTATTTGCAAGTATTGGCAAGGATGTAGAGGAATTGAAACATTTGTGGACTGCTGATAGGAATTGACTATGATGTAGCCACTATGGAAAACAGGGTAGGAGTTCCTCAACACATTAAAAATAGAATTTTCACATAATCCAACAATTCCATCTTGGGGTATTATTCAAAAGAATTGAAAACAGGATCTTTTTTTTTTTTTTTTAAAGATTTTGTTTATTTATTTTATTTTATTTTTATTTTAGATTTCATTTATTTATTTGAGAGAGAGAGCACAAGTAGGTGGAGGGGCAGAGAGAGATGGAGAAGAAGGCTCCCCACTGAGCAGAGAGCCCAATGCAGGCCTCAATCCCAGGACCTTGAGATCATGACCTAAGCGGAAAGCAGATGCTTAACAGATTGAGCCACCTGGTCTCTATTTATTTATCTGAGAGAGAGAGAAAGAGAGAGAGAGCATCACTGAGTAGGGAGAGGGGCAGAGGGAGAGAAAGAAGGAGAGAATCTCAAGCTGACTCTGTGCTGAGTGTTGAGCCCCATGCAGGGCTTGATCTCATGACCTTGATATCATGACCTGAGCCAAAACCAAGTGTCTGACTCTTAACTGACTGAGCCACCCAGGTGCCCCAAAAGTGGAATCACCAAGAGGTATTTGTACACCCATGTTCACAGCAGCATTATTCACAATAGCTGAAAGGTGAGAGGAACTCAAGTGTCCATAAGGGATGAATGAATAGGTAATTCAACCTTAAGAAAGGGAGGACATTCTGACACATTACAATGTGGATGAACCCTGAGGACATCATCCTCAATGAAATAAGCTGGTCATGAAAAGAAATATACTGGACAATTCCACTTGTATGAGGTACCTAGAGTAGTCAAATTCATACAGACGGGAAGTAGGATGGTGTTTGCCAGGCCCTGAGGGTAGGGGAGGATGTGGAATTATTTTTAATAGGTTCAGAGTTTTAGTCAGGGACGTGAAAAGACTTGTGGAGATGGATGGAAGCGAAGGTGGCACAACGGCGTGGATGTACTGAATATCACTTCAACTCTACACCAAAATATGGTTAAGGTGGCAAATTTTATGTCCTGTGTGTTTTGCGACAATTAAAAACAATTTAAAAAATTGTACCTCAGGCTCCTTCTTGTTAGAAGGTTTTATAGTTCCGGAAGCTCTCCCAGAGACCACGCAAAGAGTTATTTGCTGGCTCTTTCTCAAGCAGGCAATCTCTTCCCCAAAGGAAAACCTAGCTCTGTGGTAGGGCCGGGCAAACCAGCCTGCGCTCCACTCACGTATGTCTCCCAGCTCCGGTCCCAGAAGATAAAAAGCGATTTCTTCTAATTCTCTCCACCCTGATTACGTGTTTCCATGCGAAAAAAAAGAAAGAAGGTGATTGTGATAAAAGACTTTTTCCTTGGACTTTCAAGTTGGGGTTTTAGTTTCCCTCTCCCACTTTGACTCACCCATTTCCTGGCCCTCACCCTCACCCCCCACCCAGCGCGATCACCGCTATTTTCGTAGGCATTTTATCCTTGCATCTCAAAGAATCAATCTACCGTCTTCTTTCTGCTCCTCTTGCACATTCAGTTCCCCCGAGCTGTGTTCAGCTGTCAGCCTCCGCGATGAGCGGCACCGATTCCCCCAGTTATTAGGGAGCGCTCAGCGCGTCTCAGCCGTGCGTGCGGATACTGACAGTTGAACACACAGGAGCAGCTGGCTCAGTGGGGAGAGGCAGGGGAGGGGGTGAGAGCTATTCATTGCCGCGTATTTATAACTTGGCCCCGAAAGCAGGGATGGCAGTATTCAAATAGGACAGGGTGAAAAGACATTTTATCCTAATTAAAAAGGTAATTAAGTAACACACCGAAGAATTTAAATCAGTGCTCTTGGTTTTTGTGACAGGTCTGATGGTATAACTACCCAGAAACCTTTCTGGAACAACAAATGGTGCTTCTTAAGCTCTGTTGCTTGCTGAGTGGCCAACTATGGATGACAAATTACAGTAAGAATCCTAGACAAGAGTGTCTGAGATTAAGCAAAGGTCTCTCTTAAAGGAAAACGATGCATATAGGCATGAAATCTCCTGCTAGCCAAGATTAAAACTCAGTGCTCAAATCACCAGTCCTACCTGTATGCTTTGCACCCTCACTCCTGCCCCCCATCCAAGCTGGTCCCCCAGTCTGAGCCTCAGCTAGAAGATCTTCTAGTCTTTGGATAGCCCACTTTTCTAACCCAGGACCTTTCATGTCCTGTCCTGCACTGAGCTTTTGTATCTAAATATATTCAGATTAAATGCAGTGTTATCATTATATATGCATTTGTTTCTTTTAACATTTGATGCTATAGCCATCTTCCTGACCATTGAGGTCATTATCAAGTCCAAGTGCATTATAATTCTGAAACAACTGCTGGCTATATTTTAAAAAATTTCAGGTGTCTCAAAATTTGTCTCAGTCTTGAAACAATAATTTATTATTATTTTTTGTAGTAATTTATTTGTCTCTTCCAAATAAAGGAATACTTGTAAATTTTGGATTATTATAAAATAACATAAATAAATTATTTTTCATCCATTCTTTTTTTAACTCAACCTGGGGCACTAGGTATGTTAAGATATGTTAGATTACTTCCGTAATAAATGTATAATCATTATGAGGTTTATCTCAGGTAATTGCACTACATATAAAATAGTCATATACATATGTATATACAAATGTATGATAATTTTATTTCTACAAATGCAACTAGAAAACACAAATGTATATGTATGTATACTTATATGTAGCACCAGATTCAGTATAGTTATATATAACAAATAATTTCCCTAGTGTACACTATTTAACATGAAAATATGGGAGAACACTTACTAGGCCAAGATGATATGACAACAACACTTTAATGTGACATACCCAAACAAAATCGAATCTAACAACTTGGAAGAGAATTATTCCTATCAAATGATAGTCCTCATTAATTTGCATGCACATTCTTTGGAATACTCAGGTAACCGAGGAGAAGTTGAGAGAATGTTTATAATACTGCATTTGTTTCTTATAAGAATTGCATCATGATTAACATACAAAGATTTTGGGGTTATGATGAATACTAAATTTGTACATTGCCAATGAAAATAGAAATATAAACAGTTTCAGTCTCCCCTAGGAGGACTTATTAAAAAATATACAAAGTCAATTTATGTTATTTGTGGTCATTGTATTCTATACATTACCATGAACACTCAGTGAATATGGAACCATTGCTTCTAGGGAAATATACTGTTGAGTGATCAGTACATAACCTTGTTTATCTGTGTTTCTGTTTAAAGACATCTTATTTAATATGTCCTGTTGATTCATTCCCACTGAACTGACAGCCAACAGCACCACAACTCCTCTGAACAAAGCTTGCTTGTAATACACAGCTTTCTCTCCAAGGCACACCACAGCCTTATGTTTAGGACACGAGAAGGGACTTTAGCAGCATGCTTGGAAACCATTGTAAACAGTAAAATCACCAACAAAAAACACAAAAAAGGTGAAGAACAGACACAGAATAGACCTTGGGAAGGATACTAGTATATTTACACTGTGAAAACTGAAACATGGTAGAGTGTCACCTTGCTTGACCTCAGCTGGGAATATACGCATTGGGCAACTTAAATTTTTCTTTGCTCTCTGCATGAATGACAATGACCATGAAAGCCCTCTGAGTACTGACTTCTGGGTTACAAATAAATTATAGCAAGTAGGCAAATTTTCAAATATAGCATCCATGAAAAATGATGATCAACTGTACCTCCCTTTATGTTCTTGGAAAACTATCATCTTATCTTTATTATTATTTTTAAATTAAATTTAATTTTTTCAGTGTTCCAAAATTCATTGTTTATGCACCACAACCAGTGCTCCATGCAATACATGCCCTGCATAATACCCACCAAGAGGCTAACCCAAACCCCCACCCTCTCCCCTCCAAAACCCTCAGTTTGTTTCTCAAAGTCCATAGTCTCCCATGGTTTGTCTCCCTCTCCGATTTCCCCCAACTCATTTCTCCTCTCCATCTTCCTATGTCTTCCATGTTATTCCTTATGCTCCACAAGTAAGTGAAGCCATATGATACTTGACTCTCTCTGCTTGGCTTATTTCACTTAGCATAACCTCTTCCAGTCCTGTCCATGTTGATACAAAATTTGGGTATTCATTCTTTCTGATGGGGGCATAATACTCCATTGTAGATATGGACCATATCTTCTTTATCCATTTGTCTATTGAAGGGCATCTTGGTTCTTTCCACAGTTTGGCAACTGTGGCCATTGCTGCTATGAACATTGGGGTGCATATGGTCCTTCTTTTTACTACATCTGTATCTCTGGGGTAAATGCCCAATAGTGCAATTGCAGAGTCATAGGGAAGCTCTATTTTTAATTTCTTAAGGAATCTCCACACTGTTCTCCAAAGTGGCTGCACCAACTTGCATTCCCACCAACAATGTAAGAGGGTTCCCCTTTCTCCACATTCTCTCCAACACTTGTTGTTTACTATCTTGATAATTTTAGCCATTCTAATTGGTGTAAGGTGGTATCTCAATGTGGTTTTGATTTGAATCTCCCTGATGGCTAGTGATGATGAACATTTTTTCATGTGTCTATTAGCCATTTGTATGTCTTCTTTGGAGAAGTGTCTGTTCATGTTTTCTGCCTGTGGGTTTTTTTTTGTTTGTTTGTTTGTTTTGTTTTGTTTTTTTTTTTTTTTTTATGTGATTATCTGTTTTGTGTGTGTTGAGTTTGAGGAGTTCTTTATAGATCTTGGATATCAGCCCTTTGTCTTAGTGTCATTTGTGAATATCTTCTCCCATTCCATGGGTTGCCTCTTTGTTTTTTTGACTGTTTCCTTTGCTGTGCAGAAACTTTTGATCTTGAAGTCCCAAAAGTTCATTTTCGCTTTTGCTTCCTTTGCCTTTGGAGACATACCTTAAAAGAAATTGCTGTGGCTGATGTTGAAGAGGTTACTGCCCATGTTCTCCTCTAGGATTTTGATAGATTCTTGCCTCAGGTTGAGGTCTTTTAACCATTTTGAGTTTATCTTTGTGTATGGTGTAAGAGAATGGTTGAGTTTCATTTTTCCACACCAATACAGGAGGAGCCAACTACTTAAGACAGCTGTCAATCAAGATAAAGAGTCATATGATATGAATACATTAATAGTGGGGGATCTCAACACGCCATTCTCAGTAATAGACAGATCATCCAAGCAGAAAATCAATAAAGAAACAAGAGCATTGAATGACACATTGTACCAGATGGACCTCATAGATATATACAGAACATTCCACCCTAAAACAACAGAATGCTCATGCTTCTTGAGCGCACATGGAACTTTCTCCAGAATAGTTCACATATTGGGTCACAAATCAGGGCTCAACTGATACCAAAATATTGAGATTATTCCCTGCATGTTCTCAGACCACAATGCTTTGAAACTGGCACTCAACCACAAGAAAAAGTTTGGAAGGAATAAGAACACTTGGAAGCTACCTTTATTTTTTTTAATACAGTAACCTCTTTTGCCCAACCATATATAATTATTTTAATTTTATTACAAATACCAAATTAAAAATAAGAGAAGGTAGAGAATATAAATATTCGACAAATAGAGATTATTGACCCTAAGAAGAATTAAAGTTCTCTTGAGTGTAGTTCCACATTTTAAATAGATTCTAATTTCTTTTTCAGTAACTACATTGTTCTCCCATTTTTATGATAGTTAAAAATTCTTTTGAGAAATATAAACGGATTCTGATTTTTACTGTCTGAACTAAATATCTGAATGGCCTCAGTGGTCTCTCTTGGAATATGAGGATTTTGGGGGACTCAGGAAGCTGTCTTTCCCCATATATTTATAATGAGCAACCTTAGTGAATTTACATGTTTACTATGGAAGTTTTATGATTTCAAAGAGCAATTAGTAATGCCTTTGTTTAGTGTTAGAATAAATAAGCATGAACCTCTAAAGTGATAAAATATGGGTAGTTACAATGTTAAAGATATTTTCAATAATTAAAAATCCTCAATTCCCAGGTAGAGACTGTAACATATGGTTACATCTTCTGCACATACAAAAATTACACATATACTCCAATATTTTAAATCTCTAATTCACATAGTGAGAAGAAAAGCATATTTGGTGCTTTCTGGAAAAGCTATTTTTTTTTTCAAAGTGTCCAAAGGTGTATATACTTGGGATTGTACTAATTTCAGGAACTTTGTCTTAATTCAGTTTCATTGGCTATTTCTGTGGGTTATATTATATGGGTCATAGCAGGGAAAATGGTGCTTTGAAGAAAAATAAGGTTCATTTTTTTAGGGTTTTTTTCTTAATATTGTGATGCAAAAGATGTTCTTGATCTTTTCCAAAACCTGTGGACTAGACAGGAAGTTGCTTTAAAAAAAAAACAAAAAAACCTTGTTTTTATTTTCTGAATTTAATTTAAAAGTAATACCAACATTTTCCAAAGAGAAACAAACAGAACTTCCATACAGCATTTCTTTTTTTCTTGTCCACCAATCTCCTTAACAATGACAACAAAAGAAGACATTAGTCGCTCTAAATTCTAAAGTACAAATATTGGCAGTTTTCAGTGTTTTTTTTTTTTTTCTTTTTTTTTCCTCTGCATCTCCAGCCTAATGAGGGTGAACAGTAGTGAGTTCATGAGCTTCTCCAAGCGAGCCTAGAGGGCTGAGCTTATCCCTGATGAGCTCTTCTCTGAAGCTCTGGTGTTTACCAAATGTGTCAGATGGATAATGTTCATTAATGAACCTGAATATCTTGAAGCAGAGCTATTTCTCCAAATATTATGATGCTTTAATGACACTTGTAATAAGACCGCCAAGGACTACCAGCAGCTAACACACATTTCCAAATGTAACATTAGTAAATGTTTGAGTGCAGCAAAACCTTAAAACTGGTGTATGAAAGTCTCCTTCCTCTGCCTCCTGAGGACCTCAGAAATGAATAAGTGATGAGCAAGACAGCCCCGCATGTGGCATTGTGACAGCAAGGAAGTGGGGCAGCGATGGCTTTTCCAGCAATTTACATTTAATTTGTAAAAAAAGGAGAAAAAAAGAAACTAGATATAGATATACAGAAGAAAGCAGAGATAATGAAAAGGGATAAAATATATATTGAATTATACTCTTTGATGAGAAAGAAAATGAATTCCCGTATGGTTTCCCAAGAATCATCATGAAAATGTTATTGAAGTGCCATTGTCCAGCCTGGCCTCTATTGACCTTCTTACACCAGCGCACTGCCCGGGGACTGCCTGTCTGCCTGTGACATGGCTTTCTTCTTTCTACTCAACTCCACCGTTTTGTTAAGCACTGAGTCTTCAAGTCAGCCCTTCCCTAACTTCGTGGAAAGAAAGTGCATTCAACTTTTCAATGCATCTCTGTGGAATTCCATGGGCAGCTTTCATATTCTTGAGCCTGTGTTTTCATATATCCGTTGACTATGGAGGTTTATTTTATTATTAAGTAACTGACATGATGTGCCTTGGAATCCATATCTGTTCTTCTTCCTCTTCTTTTTTATTTTTTTTTACGGTAATTCTTACTCTAAAAATTCTAAAAGCTAATCGATCTAAATGTCTGCTTCCCCATAGAAAGATCAGTGAAATATTTTCTGAAGGATAAGTAAGGATGGGGCTATTAATAATGTGTAAGAGGGATCATAGTCTTCTTACTATTTTATTTATCCTCTTTGAAGTAAAATCCATTGCACCTATCATGCATTCATTCAATAAATATTTACTGAGGTTCTATTCAACATAGAGTGATGTGTGGGTAATTTGGAAATTATTTATAATAAACATTTATTGTAGACTACAAAAAGACATAAAATAACTGTTGTGCACTCTAAAATTTACTTCTCTCAGGAAAACCAAATTTCTATCCACCCAACTTAGTGAGGCTTTCACATATGGTTGTGTGTGTGTAGTGTTTTCTAAAATGAGACAAACTTTGTATTTCTTGTAAAGTTAACACCTTTCTTTGTTCTCTCTCTCCCTCTCTCTCTTTCCCTCTCTTTTTTCTTCTCTTTCTCTCACTCTCTCACCATTTAGAATCTTTAATGATCTTTCTTGCATGAAGATATCAGAAAGTAGGCATTAGTAAGTGGATTTAAGGTCTACTTTTACTCCTGTGTGTGTGTGTGTGTGTGTGTGTGTGTAGTTACTGAATGAAATACACTCATCATACAAATAATACAGAATATGGTAGTCCCAGACTTTTCAACCCCTGACACCCACTCTTCTACTCTCATCAAAGTGTATGTTTATCCAGGAAAGCTTCTCTGATCCTTCCATGTGCTATCACTACAGACTATAATTATACATCTAAAGTTTATGGAAACAAAGATTAATTAGCCAAATAATTTATTAGAGTGTCCCACACATTCATAATCTTAAAGGCAGCTAAAAATAACTAACAGCTGTTTTTATTATGCTTTTAGTAAATAAAAAAATAAGGTTATATTTTATCCATCATTATTTGGCAGTTAAGTAATTATATTCAATAAGCATTTTTTACTTAACAAAAAATACTAAGGTTATGAAATTGGAGTAGATTTAAAGACAAAAACACTGTTTATATATTTACATTTTGTTCTTCCTTATTATCCCTAAATCTAAATGTAATACATCTAAATGTAATACCATACAATTAGGATTCCATTTTTTGAGTTCATGGAGAAATGAGTTAAGACATTGTATCTTACATCTAATTAAAAATGTTTGTCCCAAAGTTGTGTGTGTGTGTGTGTGTGTGTGTGTGTGTGTATGTCTGTGTGTGTGTGTTTTACTTTATTTTGCTACCTCAGTGAATGGAAATATGGCATGAGTCCAAAATTATATTGTCAAGAATTCTAAATTCTATTTTTGATAAGGTGGCAAAACATTGTCCTTAATAAACCTTCATTTCTCATGACTATCTTCATTAGAGTATATTCCTTTTCAAATCAAAAATCCAAAAGTGGGTTGAAATTTTTTCCTCACTGCCTTAATTGTTGGTACCAATTTCACCTGGTGAATCCATTCTTTCCATCACCATTAGAATCTTCCATGTTGATACTGATGCCTCTGAACATCCTGCCTTCCCAAGTTCTTAGTGTCCTCTCTTCCTATGATCCCTATCTTCACTCAGGCACCCACTGCCCAAACCCCATCTCACAAATACATCAAGAAAATTTACTTCTTTTCCAGCATCTTACCTTGAAATTACATTTTTGTGGACTTCTCACTTTATATTCTCCAGCTACTTACCGCTGATGGAATTGTTGGCTTAGAAGGTCTTTGACTTTCATTTTTTCACCACTTTCCTACTTTATCCATACCAAACTTGATTTCATGTCCCCTCCTTTCTGGTCTAAACCAGTTCTCAGTCATATTAGTTATTTCCTGATGGCCAAAAAGGACTGAATCAGTCTCTTATTCTTCTGCCATTCATAGGCAGACAACCCAACATTGGGTATTCCCCCCAACTTTCCATTTCTTTTGTTCCCCAGTACTCACTTTCCAAGTGTGTCTAGTACAATTATGTATCATGCTTTATTTGTACTACTATAAAGTTCTGATTTCAACTTCAGTAGGCTCTTTATGGAGTTTCTCTTGTCTTCCCTGTTTTTAGTTACTCTTACATTCTTATTTCAAAGAATCCTATTTAAAGGGAAATAAAATTTGATGTGAAGAATTTTTCAATTTCATAATACTTTAACCATAAATGGAAGCACAAGGTACTTCTCCATTAAAATTCATTTTCTTCTCTTTTTGGGCCATAATTAGGATCTATTTCCTACCTTCTTTTGCAGTTAGGAGTGTTGTTGGTATTGAGCTCTAGCCAATGAATATGAGTAGAAGCCATATGTGCTATTTCTGTTCCAAGGCTTTTAAGAAGTGTGAAGGGGTGCAGAATATGCCACCCCAAAATGTGCCACCTTGGCATGGAGCTGAAGGCAATCAAGACCCAGCAGTCTCAGGAGAAGCTTTTAACTCCCCTTTAATTGTCTAAAGTGATTTAGAAAGGGGGCCTGTACCACAAAGAGAGCTACTATCAGAGAAAACTTTTTCATCTGAAAGACTTGTCTGCATGGCAGGACAAACATTTATTTATCAAACATTTGCTCTTCTCATCTTCCTGTGAATTGTCTTGCTTCTCTTTGAACTTCCAGACCCCTCTTCCCTTCCTTGGCCTAATCTATTTTGTCTGATTGTCTTTGAGTTCCATATTTGTATGGGGCTTTCATATGTATGAAGTTAATTTTTTTCCTGTTAATCTGTCTCATGTCAATTAAATTATTAAAACAGTCAAGAACCTAGAAGGTTAGAGAGAAAATTATTTTCCCTTCCCCTTGATACAAATGACCGTGAGGTCTTAAGGGATGGTGGATCCATTAGATGGGAAGCTACTGCATCCCTCTACCTCTTCATGTAAGATGGTCACCTGTATTGAATTTTTATGTGTATGAGAAATTATGTTCTTTTATGTTTTTACCATTATAATACTTTTCTGCCTATTTTCTGATTATTAGCAAGACCTTAAGTTATATCTCATTTATCACCCACATGTCAACAACAAAAATAAAAGACTGTTTCAATTTTTTCAAATTTTCATTTCATACTTCAGTAATGTGTGTACTTATAATATTTTCTCCTTCTATACTTTAAGTTTCTTGGTAAAAAATTGTTCCTTGGACTGTACCCATTTCATTCCCAATAAATGATGGTACATCTATATTACTCTATTAGAAAGAAAGAATATTATGTTCTATGAAAATTGTATGAACTCCCTTAAGATTATGTGTTAAGAACTGCCACGTAACAGTCTTCATCTTAATCATGCAATGAAAAATGTATGATAAGTTATTTTAGCCTAAGGTTGTATCCATGAGAAGTATCAGATCCAAGAACCATACACCTGGAAAGTGCTTCATTATGTCATTTACTCTTTGTCACTTAATCTAATTGCTATGGTTTTAATAGTTCAGTTACCTACCATTTCTAAAAATCATTAGGAAGAATCTGGTATCCACATTGCTAGGTTTCTATCTCTCTAGCACTGATCTAACTAGAAATTGTGAGACAACTGTTGCTATTATATCTTACAGAATTCCTGCAGTAAGGTACTTGGTTTTCTGGTTTATATAAAATCTTGTATTCTTTTTTTTTTTGGTAAATGAATTCACTTGGTCTATATATCATTAAGGATTTTGTTTATGAGGGGTTCAGAAAGAAATAGCCAACATAAAGTAGCAGTGACAGATAATGAAACAAGTCATGAAGCATATGACAACAGAGATTTGAGAACCAGCTTATGGATGATCTGCTGTCTATGAACCTCTCATCTAATATTTGTAAGCGCATAGCTGGCAAAGCTTCCTGTATTTTTCAGAGTCTTTATTGATTTACGTAGGAATAACAAATAGGACCCATGGCAGACATTCTCTTAAAATGGTGTTGATAGCATAAAGGAATAAAAAGTGTCTCTTGTTTGGTCTGATTCAAGGCACACTCTCCATACAGCGTTAAACATTAAGTGCCTTAAAACAAGGCTCTTATTGACTACAGTGGAAATAGGAGGAAGACTACTTAAGTAACAAAATCATTCTAGAAAATTTGAGATTTAACAGCCCCTTAACCTGCTCTTAAAGACCACTGATGGGAATTTCTTAGAGAAATGAAGTTGCATTGTATAAGAAGTTAGCGACAGCACCACAAAGAGAACTTGGCAATGGAAGGGGGGAGAGAAGAGAAGATTCTTATCAAAAGCCATGCTATTAAAGAAATGAAATTGGAGCTACACAGAGCTGAAGACACAGATTACGGGTAATGGTGCAGAACCAGGTTACATCAGCATTGAGTTTCAGGCAGTTCCCATTCCATTTCACCTGCATTTGCAGAAAGTTGAGCCAGTGTCAACTTCCACTTAGAATGCAGTTGATCACAGTGCTCAGGAAAGTCAAACCGACAGTTAAGAGGAAGCAAAAGGTTCAGGGTCATGTCTCAGCTGGGTTTTAATTTATTCTCATTAGACACACTAATACAGCAGAGCATACAGTGTTGGTATTTCTTTCTTTCTTTCTTTTTTTTTTTTAAGATCACGAATCATGAATATTAATGCAGTGCTGTTCAGGTTGCCACAGAGTTTACAAGATGGTGATGGAGGGGGAGGTGGGCTGCCCCATGATCGTGTTATTGGATTTGTTTAAAGAAAAGGTTCCTGATATGGTTCTCCAAATGCAGCCGGGTGAGCAGCCCCGCTCTCTTTGTGTTACATAATGTCCCATCTGTGCTCACGGAGTGTGGCTTGATGAGGATGCCATCAGGTGATGTTTCTGACTTAATGGTATTCTTTCAGAGCTGGAGCAATAAACATTAAGGGGCCTTAATTGTATTCTTTGCAGTGGGAGCAATAAACATTAGGGGCCCTATTGTACCCTTTCCCAAAATGTCCCCCAAGCCCAATTTGGGGAGTGTCTTGATAGCCAGTTATAATTTCAAATCCTCCCTCCTATTTCATGTGTTGAAATTTAGGGACTGAACAAAAACAAAGGGATTAAATTCATAGACATATCTCCACATAGCCAGTTCTTGGGGAGATGCAGCAGCTCCCATTATTTACTTGACCCATCAGAGCCTTAATAGAAAAAAACAAGATGAATCCAGTGCTCTGATTTGTTTTTCTGCAGTGACAACTGGGATAATCTGCACTTGCCGGCCACAGAGCTTCAGTGGCACATAGGGAAGATCCACAGGACAAAGGGTTAAGAGGTTTCAGAGATTGAGGAGATTGTGGGATTTTGAATTGAATCAGGCATGTAGTAATAAACCATGATAATCTCGACTCTGTATTTCATCTACATATTTCTGCCTTTGCTATCCCCCCCACCCATGAAACTATACACAAAAATAACAAATTTCACATGACACTAGAGGAACCCCAGTTTATCATTTGTGATGTTAGAGTGTCAACTATCAATGCTATCAAGAAAAAAAGTTCAAAAAATTTTTTTAACATCTGCACCTGACACATTCATATGTCATGAGATTCTAGTGATTTTGCTGGAATTAAACAGCGCATATGTTTTCCTCATTTTGTTGCTCTACTGTTCTTTTCTCTGCTACGTTTCTGTGTCTCAGGTATAGTCCTGTGAAGTGCTATGTGGTAGCCATATTATTTAAAGTGGGAATCCCATAATTTCTTCTCATATATATTTTGTCATAGTTTCTCATAAAAGTGCTATTTTCTAGAGTAATTGCACACAGAAGATTTACAGAGGAGCCAGCATCAGGGTCAGATTTTATATACCATACAGAAGCTTTCCAGTTTGGGGCTCTCTTCTTCTAAATAAGCAGAATTCAATGGACATAAACACAATCGCATGTTATAGTTTAAACACTTTAAACAATCTTAATGCTATACTAATTTAAATGTTAATGTTTACTCCAGGTTGGGAAGTTTTTGCTTCCTTTTATCAGAATTGTAACTTCCTACCAAACAGGGAATGAGTGTGTAAGTAGATTGGAAGCAAAGAAAGTAGAAATAAATTTCTGTTGATTATTTTATTTAACACTGTGGTTTCTCACACAAAGACATTTAATTTCAAAGTGCTTTGACTTGGCCACAGCCGTAATTGTGTATAATATCCATTATCTTTTAATTGGAATTATCTTTTATCTTTGGCTACATTTATCTAAGGATCCCTTCAGAAAGCCCACCAGAAGCTCAAATTCCAATTTGTTCTCTCAGCTTGACTAATGATGAAAAGTATCAAAACCGACTATTATGTGTTTATAAATTACCTCTTTTATCCTGATGCGGTTCTGGGATTTTATGCTAAGTATCATTTCTCTGTGGAATGTAAATGCAAAAATAACAACAAATTCAGCATAAACAATGGCACAAAATAAAAATGAACAAAACATCTTTAGAGGAAGCATCACAAAAGCAAAGTATGAAAAGAGAACAGTATAAAATATCGATGAGAAAGTATATTTCTCACAGATTTACAAAACACACACACACACAACAAACCAACTATGAGTCAAAAATAGTCTCCATTCCCTTAGCATCAAACAGTTCTATTTGGAAAAGCATAGAATCTGTGGCACAAAAGCAAATATATCTTAATTGGGCCCACTTTCATCCACCTGCTACTGTTTCTTTTTAGTCACATTGAATTTGTCTAACAACACTTGTTTACATTCCCTTGCTAGCACATTAGCATTTATTTCATTTTATAAAATAAGAAATATGGCCAGCTTAAAATGTTGAAGATACAGTGGCCAAGAAACTTCAGGTCAGCTTGTGGAATGCAGCAATAAGCTACACTTCTCACTGTGAAGTATTACCCTTAGATCATAATGTGCAACCAAACATCCTTGATTAATTGAATCATTCTCCCAACAATTATTTATTGAGCGCCTTCTGTGTGCCAGTCAATCTGCTAGGAATTCAGGATGAAAAGTGCACTGGGCATGGCTCCAGCTCACTTTCCTCCAGCCTTTGTCTCTCCTAGCTCCTCCCACCGCTTCCTCCTGCTGCCTGACTTCATGGTCTCTGACCACAGGGTCTCTTTACGTCCTCCTGAGTGAGCTCTGAGTTTACATAAATAGGGATGGTTATTCTGTCTCTCCATACTATCAGCTCCGTGTTTCTTACAGTCCATGAGGCAAAATATTGAGTCACTCAGTGGCTCAGTGATGTCTGTGGGGCTCCTGCATTGTTTCCTCTGCCCCCTTTATTGTCAACTAGTTATCTGTAAAGAACACAGACACTTGTGATATTGTGGTGGCCTCCTGTGGCAGCAAATGGCCCGAGTCTCTGGACCTCAAAGAGCATAAAAAAATGGGGTTACATGACTTGAGTACTATTTTTTCCCTATTGTGACAACAGAGGTAGACTCTTTTGCTGCCTGGAATGGACTCCCAAGTCCCAGACCAGTATCTTTCACTCAATCTCTTCCCACGCTTCATCCCTCAGTAACTTTCCAATGTGTTCAGACAGACCAAACTAAGCCCCACTACCCTCTGGCCTCACTTTTGGGATACTGTTTCCCTTATCTTCAGCAAAGCATGACACCTAATCATAGCACAGGTGAATGGTATCTCCTCACTCACCTTGTGTATTGATCCTAATTCCTCCTTCTTTAAAATGTGTGGGACACTTGGCATCACTTATCTTGTATGTATGTATGTAAGTATGTATTTAGAGAGTGTGAGCAGGGAACGGGGATAGGAGCAGAGGGAAAAGGAGAGAGAGAATCTCAAGCAGACTCCACACAGCACAGAGCCTGATGTGGGGCTCAATTTCAGGACACTGAGGTCATGACCTGAGCTGAAATCAAGAGTAGGATGCTTAACCAACTGAGCCACTCAGGTGCCCTGTCACTTATCTTTAACGTATATTAGCTCCCTATTTGTGGGGTACATTCCAAGACCTCCAGTGAGTGCCTAAATCTGCCAATAGTACCCAACCCTATATATGCATATGTTTTTTTCCTATACATAAGCACATACCTATGACAAACTTTATAAGTTAAGCACAATAAGATGAACAATAACTAATAATAAAAATAGAACTATTGTGACAATGTACTGTAGTAAACATGATATGAATGTGCTCTCTCTCTCAAAATATCTTCTTGTACTGTACTCACTATTCTTATGATGTGAGGTGATAAAATGCTATGGGATGAGATGAAGTGAGGTGAATGATGTAGGCATTGGGATATAGGTTTATGCTATTACTGACAGAGGATTCCTCAGAAGGAGGTGATCCTCCTTCTGAGGACTGTGTTTGACCACAGGTAACTGAACCCATGGAAAGGAAAACTGTGGATAAGGAGCGACTATTACATTATGCTCATGATTTTCTGCTCACCTTTCTCATCCCTTTTTAAAGATGCATAACAACCTATTTTCCCCAAATCATAACTCATATCCTTCCATAGTTCCATGGTAATTGAGTAGACAGGCCTTAGTTCCAACCCAGAAGTCTTACTTGGTTACTCTAACTCTAGGGACTCCTCCTTCTCTAATGGATGGCAGGACTGCCCTGAGGCCTTGCTTCTTGTCAAGAAAAGTCTCAGATGATGAGCTTCTGCCTAGTCTCCCCTGCTGCTGTTACCTGCACATGGATATATTCTTTTGATCTTACTACCTCATGGTATCTCGTTATCTCACCTTGACATTTCTGATACTAATCATGGGCTGACGTTTGACAGACTTCACATGGATAGTCCAGAGATGTTATTTCTTGACTCTGTGATTTGCAGCTCAGCTCTCCCTCCCCATGTAGACTTGCTCAGTAATTGACCTAAGTCCTTCTTTGACCGAATGTGTGGATCCTGTTCATATTCCTACTTTTCTTTTTTTTTCCCTTGCTTGACAATGGGTTATCCTACTATGCCCAAATCTGGACCCAAAATTTGGAATGAAACTTCTAGTTGGATAAGTTAGGATGCTTCTATCAGCAAACAATAAACCTGAACTCAGCTGGCTTAAGTAAGGAAAATTTATTATTTCATAAAATATGAGTCTGGAGGTAGAGTAGTTCCAGGTTTGTTTAATTCAGCAATTCAATGATGTTCAAGGATGTAACTCCTGTATTTTCCATCTTCCTGTTTTGCTCTCTTCATGCCCTCATGGGCTGGTTCCTTTTAGGTTAAAAGTTGCCTGTCTCAGTTTCAGGTAACATAGTGATATTACTGGAAGAAAGATATGAATGCTAATTCCATTGCACATTTTCATCCACAAGGAAAAACCAGAAGTTTTCTATTGTTGAGTTGTTGGTTGGAATTGTTTCTTTTTAAAAAACATTTTATTTCTTTATTTGAGAGAGAGAGAACAAAAAGGGAAAACAGTAGGCAGAAGAAGAGGCAGAAATAGTCCCCCCACTGAGGATAGAGCCTGACATGGGGCTCGATCCCAGGATTTTGGGATTATGACCTGAACCAAAGGCAGCTGCTTAACTGACTGAGCCATCCAGGACCCCCTGGAATTGTTTCTTCAACCAGATATTGATAAAGGGAATAATACAAAATGGTTGGCTTGATCAATTATAATTCAGTCAATGTGCCTAAGAAGAAAATCAACCTCCCCAAAAGCCCATGGAAATCCAATAAAGAAGGAAACGTGTTATCAAGATTGAAGGGGAGTCGTGCCTGTTGAGTAGGCTTCCAAGTACATTGGCCACTGTTGTTATCCATGAATTTTCTGGAGCAGAAATGAGAGCTCTGCTTCCTTACCTTCCAGTCGTACAGGCACGGACAATCCACACCAGTGCTGGCTCACATGGCTGTTGTTTGACATCCCTCCATGCTTCACCAGTAAGCCTTCCTTTTTGGGCCTCTTTCAGAGCCTGGGGAGTGAGGCACAGATTGCTATTCTTGATGGGAGCAGCAAGCTTCCTGCTGTGTCGTAATAATCGTACTGTTAAATGCAACACAGGGATTTTTTTCCTAAAATATTTATACTCTCTTATAACATTCCATTTCTATATGGTGATCGAGGAAGAAGGAGGTTTTTTTTTTTTTTTTTTTTAATTTTTTTTTTTTTTTAAAGATTTTATTTATTTATTTGACAGAGAGATCACAAGTAGATGGAGAGGCAGGCAGAGAGAGAGAGAGAGAGAGAGGGAAGCAGGCTCCCTGCTGAGCAGAGAGCCCGATGCGGGACTCGATCCCAGGACCCTGAGATCATGACCTGAGCCGAAGGCAGCGGCTTAACCCACTGAGCCACCCAGGCGCCCCAAGGAAGAAGGAGGTTTAAAATGATACTGGAGAGACATGTTACTCTGGCAGAATATGTATAGTCTGGGGAATGAAACAGAGAAGGAGAAGGGTGAGAAAATAATCAATAAATAACTCAATAATTTGGTTTTTATCTCCAGCTCCTAGTAGCATGCCTATGACCTAGTGGTGCTCAACAAACATTTACAGCAGAGAGAGAGGAGGAAATTTTATCACCAGAATTGCAAAACAGGCATTCACATTTTTAAAATCTAGAGAATCGATTAAATTAACTAAACCAGACTTGATTGAGTTCTAAGGACTAAAGTTCCCCATACTCAATGCACAAATAGTCCTATAAATAGATTTTGGGTATTAAAGAGGGTATATTCCCTCTGAGCAATTTGGGCACCTTTTTAATTCTTGACCATTGTTTTCCTTTGAGAAACGAACTTAGAGATCAGAAGATTTTTTGAGAGAAGGATGGAATTAAATGATTCTGAAAGCTCATTTCCTTCATGGCCCTATAGGAAGTATTGATTAACTATCCTACCCTCATGATATAGGGAAGCAAAAGTAAATGGGACCATCTCAGCACAAGGAACAACACCAACTCTATTCCAGAGGCAAGAGCCAGAGGAATTGGGATACTTAACAACATGGCTGTATAGTCAAGATAAAATCTCATAGATTGTGGCACAATTTCTTTTTTCTTTTTCTGAAATAGAAGCTGTGTTATTTTGTCTAATTTACTGATATTTTTGAAATAAATATTTGCTTCTTTTACATGTATACATATATGGAAATATAAGATGCTTGTTTCTAAATATATCTTATAAAAAATCTTTAAACACAATGTAAAACTGAAAAAATAGCATAACAAATGCCTATAGATTCTTCATCTAGGTTCATTAGTAGTTAGCATTTTGGGAGCTCTGTATGCATAATAAGTCATCCATCCCCCCACACACTGTCCATATGCATGCTGTGGAGTTATAATACTTCTGTCTATTTCAGCATGCATCTCCTAAGAGCAAGGACATTTTCCTAAAATGCCATTATCATATTCAGAAAAATTAACAATGATTCCCCAATGTCATCAAACATCTAAATCATATACAAATATCCCATTTGGCCCATATATTTTTTAGAGCATTTTTTCCCCCTGAGCTCAGATAGGTTCACATATTGCATTTAATTACTATGTCTCTTAAGTCCATTTTAATTTCTCCTCCCCAACTATCTTGTCCTTCTCTTTTTTCCGTAATACGATCATTTGAAGAGTCTAAGCCTGTGGTTTGTAGAATGTTGCATGTTTGAACTTTGTCTGATTATTTCCTCATTGTGTTGCTTGTTTCTTCATCTCTTATGTATCTTGTTAACCAGAAGTATAAAGGCTTAATTAGATTCAGATTAAACATCATTGTGTATACATCATATTGTATTAGTTATGAACTGCATAATTTCAACTTGTCCTGTCATTAGTTATGCTATGTTTGAATAGTTGTTTAAGGTATGATTTTCTAATTTTCCTATTGTAAAACTATAGTTTTAATACTTATTTCATAAGGAAAATCAATTAAATAATTTTGAGTACTTATTTTTTTCATAATTGCATTTGCTTTAAAAAAATTAACCCCTTTGGCTCCATAGCTTATTACCAAAAGGTTTACTTAAATATGGACAGCAAGAAATTTGAAGTTTTACATAAATATGCTATTTTAAAGTGGGTTTTAAATGTTATTTGTGTTTTTATTCTCAAACATATTAGTGTAGCAATCTTATCTTAAAATAACTCTCTTGCATTCCTGAGATTAATTTTCTTGTTTCGGGAAGAAAAACATTAGTAGCTTTTGCAGTTTTTCATTGATTTGTGATTATAATTTTTCTAACAAGGTGTCCTGGGTGAAGTAAGTGGTCGGTACACAGCTCTGCAGTCTCAGCATGAACCCCTTCCCAGCAGGAAGATGGCATTGAGCGGTTATGGCACCAATTGCTCAGTCTGCTGAAATATAAATTATAAGGGAAAAAATTGAAAAGCAAGTCCATATTTTAGCTGGGAAAATACATATGATTTAGATTCTAAGGGAAATTAGTTTTAACCAAGAGAAAAATATAAATCCAAATTTCCGTATGAGAAAGCTAAAACCAAAAGACCCGTGGGATCCTTCCTATAAAGTGTCTCCATAATACAGTCAATGTGCACACTTCCATAGAAGACTACTGAACAAATAAATGAATATTCACACTTTTTTTTAACCTATAGTTATTCAACATTCAGTTTTAATCATAGAATTTTTCCTTTTTAAAAAATATCTTACCAACTGAAGGGTCTTCATTTTTTTTCTTCTTCGGAAAATGTGTGGTCGGCATTATAACTACCAAGTCAGTTTACTTAGAAATGCAAAATTATGATGCTGATATAAAAAATTCTTGATATGCCTGGGAGACTTGATTTGAGGATGAAGTGTCTTATCCAGAGCAACCTGTATCTTTTGACTTCTTGGTCTCATCATTCAGCCTTTGCATTAATTTTTCATCAGCTATGTTTGTCGTCTCTGAAGGTGAACATTTTATGAAGTGTGAAGTAAGAAAACATGGGTGGAAGTTTCCCTTCACACTTTTGTCTACACAGAGCTTTTTAAGGCTGTCTTGACTCTTGTATAAGGGTTGGTAGGCATGGATATATTTTTTCAGTTCTAATAAGGAGTTCTCACTTGATATATTTTATCTTTAGACATGACAGCTACTCTTCAAAACATTCCTTGTTGTTTTAGCTGTTATGACCTTTGTGACCACAAATACTTTTTGCTTCATCCAGTTATTTCTGTGCAATTTTCTGAAACTTCAGCACAGACATGCTAATACATTTAGCTCCAAGTCAGTAGACTTTGCTGAGGCAAAGTAGTACTCTAAAGTAGAGGAAATATAGAAATATTGGAAGTTGTTAAAAAAAAAAAAACTATTTGAGTTTTGGCAATGCAGATAATAATGACATCTAAAGTGATGTCTAAGGCAATTTGTAAATCTGTTTAGCAAACAGCTGACCAGCTAGGGGAATAAAAGTATCAGAGTAATGTATTATTTACATCTTCCTTAGGATAGCTTCCTCACCATAAGCTCCCACCACTTAAAGCTTTCTCTCTGCACTCCTTTACCCACACCCTCTGCACCACCTTTGTCTCCTTTACAGTATTGAGGACGTTGACGGTATTAGGCCTTAAGGCAAGGGACCACATGTTAATGATGATGTTTCCAACTGATCAAAAACTTTAAAGCACATATTGTGTTCCATGTTTCATTAATGTCTAAGTCATTTATAAATACCCTTAATATCTTTCCAATTAAGCATGAACTACTTTCACAAATCTTATAGAGAAGAGAGAAGGCTTCAGTTTTTTTCAGGGGCATTGTTACCATTTAGGTAGAAACATCTTGGTTTGGTAAAATGAATACTTTTCTTTTATTTCTTTATTTATTTATTTTTATTTATTTATTTTTCTAGTGCTCCGTGTCAGCTGACACTTGCTGAGTGACAACTACCACACTAACACTTAGTGACTTAAAAACATTTTTTAGCTCATGGTTTTACGGTTAGCAATCTGAGCTGTACTCCACTGGGTGGATCTTGTCATCTTCCTGTTTACCTCTGTGTATCATGAGAATCAGGCTAAGCTGGCTGGGATGCCTTAGTCCTCCTCCACATGGCCTCTATCATCCAGCAGGCTAATTTGGGCTTGTACTCTTGAAAGGGTTAAGTTGCAATAAAAGGCTCTTAGTGAGCTGGTTCAGAACTTGCACATCATTCCCACCAAAACAATGTACAGCAAGGCCAGTTCCGACTCAAGGAGGAAGACAGACTCTACCTCTTGAGGAGAGGAAGTTATAAAGAATTGTGTCATTTGGTAGCCTACCATATATCTAAGAGAGAGGGGGGAATTTAAAGGATTTTCTATGTGAATATTTTATAAATGAAATCCTTAATATATATTGCTTATCATGCCCTTTTCATCATTTTTATTTCTGCAAGTAATGTGTTTATATGTTGATTTCTAAAAATAAAAACAGCTGCTACTTTAATAGTAATCTTTGCTTTGTAAAATATCTCACCTTATTATGAACTTAAATGTCCATAAAAACTCATGAAATGTAATAAGTGAGATCATTATTGTTAAAAGTATTAAATGTCTTAATGAAGTAGTTGGACACTATTTCACCTTTCTTCTCTGCTTATCAAAATTTTTGCTATCCTGGGGCACCTGGGTGGCTCAGTGGGTTAAAGCCTCTGCCTTCGGCTCAGGTCATGATCCCAGGATCCTGGGATCGAGCCCCGCATCAGGCTCTCTGCTCAGCAGGGAGCCTGCTTCCTCTTCTCTCTCTGCCTGCCTGTCTGCCTACTTGTGATCTCTGTCTGTCAAATAAATAAATAAAATCTTAAAAAAAAAAATTGCTATCCTTTAAGAAAACAATTCCCCACTAACAATTTCCCTTAAATTTGACCCTGAAGCATTTTCTCCTACCTTAGATGGAAATAGCATCTTTGGCAGATGCCTTTGGCTCAGGTCATGATCCCAGGGTTCTGGTATCTAGCCCTGCATTGGGCTCCCTCCTCAGAGGGAAGCCTGTTTCTTCCTTTCCCACTTCCTCTGCTTGTGTTCCCTCTCTTTCTGTCTCTCTCTCTCTCTGTCAAATAAATAAATAAAATCTTAAAAAAAAAAAAAAGAAAGAACATCTTCAAAGGAGTAGGGAAAAAAATTACTAAAAAAGTACATATTTAACTCAATTGGATAATTAAACTTTAATATTTACATACAAAATATTTAAATTTAACTCTTCTGAGAATTCATTGGTTTGCCTGTTACAGTTGGAAAAAGGTAGAAGGCAAATTTAGATAATACTTGTTTTCTTATGTACAATTCTTCTAACTGCATCATTCAAATTCAGAATTTATTGCTTTAGTTGTCTTGACTACTAAACACAAAAACACTGTTAAAGTAGACGTTCTGTCAGATTTACTAGATTGTTCTTAACTTATTTCTGACGTATAATAGGTCATCAACAAATGTTTTCCAAAGAAGTTTTTTTTTAAACATTAAACTACATACATTACAAATGGTATCATATAGGCATAAGAACTAGTTATTTTATGTTAAATGTTCCTGTGTTTAAGATAACCATATCAGGTTTAAGATACAGGTTTAAGATAACTATATCAGGTTTATTTCTTATAGGTCAATATTTTTTGGAAAATATACTTATTTTGTAGATTTTAAATAATCCAGAAAATCAATCAGATTAACTTGGGGAAGGTTATGTAGTCTTATATTTAAATCATTATTTAATTTTATTATGTGTACATTCACTATTTAAAATATACTTTATTATAGTAACTTTGTTGTGGAAATGGAAACATAAAAAATACTAATACTCTATTGAAAAATAAAACTATTCAATGATGTTATAAAATCAAGATGGAAAATCTATGACTTTAAGATGCAATAGTAATAACAATAAAACTTATGGAACTGTATAAATAACTGAACCAAAATTACTCATTGAGATTTCTGTATATTCTCTTAAAAAAAAAAAAAAAGATTTATTTATTTATTTTAGAGAGATAGAAGGAGAGAATCTTCCAGCCGACTGTCCGCTAAGCACAGAGTCTGACATGTGGCTTGATCTCACAAACCTCAGATCAAGACCTGGGCCGACACCAAGAGTCAGATGCTTGACTAAGAGAGACACCCAGGTGTCTCTCTATACAGTCTCTTAAGGACATTTTGTGGAAAAAGAGTCTCTAAATGCCTTTTGTGGAAAAAAGGACTTAAACATCAAAATGTTTGGAATATACTCTTGGGAAAGTTCAATTCTTATTAATATATGAGAGTTTCCACAGTTTAATCCAGTGGCTCCCATATACAATGGCCACTGTATGCTAATAATAGATGGTAATGTAGTTCCACTAAAGACATTTTTTTGAAAATGTGAATCATTAAAAAAACCTATTCAGTATACTAGATATCAGACTGATTGGGCTCAATATGTCCTGAAAATTTGTGGGTGACAGATATTAAATACAAATTCACTTTGAATTGCTTTATATAAATAGATCTTTTTTAATTTTTGAGAGGCCTTGCCTCATTTCCTTTATTAAAGATTTTATAAAGATGTTAACACTGGTTTGTAAACCATATAAAATGTTAAGGATTGTCATTACAGTATATTTTCACTGTGATTTAAATGGCAGTTGAAGTGGTTGTTAAATATGCTGAGATGAAACTGCTCCTCCAGAAGTGGTTCATGTTTTGTGAAACATTTCTGAAAGATATTATGAAGAGCATGTTACACGGAGTACAAAGATATGCTTCTAAAAAACAACTACAAACTGTTAGTCTGCATGTTCAGAAGTTCCAGTTAGACATATTTTTAGATTACTGTGCAAATGCAAATAAAAACGTTAGTACACATTATTATGGAATTTCAGATGTTATTTATGTTGTCAGATATGTGAAAAACACTATTATCCTGGTGAATTTCAATTTCTGCAGCATGGTATTTTAACAAATATAAATTATACCTATATGTATTGTTCAAAACCATCCCACTCCTTTTGATATTTACTTTTCAATAAATCCAATATCCTCCATCTGTCTACACCCACCGATCTGAAGGATTGGCAGAGGCTGGAATTAAATTGTTATATTTGATCCAAAGTTATGATTAGAATAATTGTGTGAATTCTTCTATTGCTGTAGTTATAGTAAGAGATTTCCCTCTGTTTCTAATGCCAATACTGATGGACTGACTGCATCACCTTGGACAGGCTGCTTTTCTTAATTTCTTCCATTTGTAATGGAGTTTCCAATAATACCAACCTGTATCATTTCCATATTCTTGGGGTTGTTGCATGAACTATCAAAAAACATTGTAATACATTTGGTTGAAAAGAATCATGCTAACTGGAAAAACTGATATGTGAATTACCATTTGATATGATTTTCATACACATTAGAAAATGCAACGTATTTATTTTAAAAAAATTCAAATGATGCTCCAAATGCTTAAAATGATTACTCTGCAAACACTAACATCCTATTCAATTAGAGAGTTATATTATCCTTTGGGGTAACAATAACAAAGGATGGTAAAACAGAAGCGCAGAAGTTTTTATACCAAGATAGTTTTGTTGTCTTGTTTCTAAGTAAGGGTAGTTGAAAAATTAGTATTGTCTTGGCATTCAAGAACAAGGACTATGGTGGATTTTAAGCTGAACAAAATACTGCCCTATGTAGTTGTGCTAATTAGACAAGTTGATGTCAAAAAGCCAAACAAATTATTTATATGTTACATGGAATTAGGAAGAGATTTGGTTCAGTCATTGCTCTGTGTAAAACATTATTTTCTATATCCACTACTCTGAGTATCAGAATCTCGAATGCCAATACCACAGCAGTCGTCCTGGTTCACATTAATTTATGTAACAGTATCAGCACATTTCCTTCCTTCCCTCTTTTCCTTCCTTCCTCTCTCCATTTCTCCTTCTTTTCCTCCCTCCCTCCCTTCCTTCCTTCTTTCTCTTCTTCCCATCCTCCCCCTCCTTTTTTCAACTCATGACTTTATAAAGAATGCAAAATTATCAATGGAAGAATTAAACACTCATTATGGAAACAATAATGCACAACTAACTATAACGAAAGGAAATCTATAATGAAGGTTTAAAAATAATATGTAGCTTAGTGAAAAATTAAACTTAGTAGAATCAATAACAGTATCGTTTAAATATTGTGTATTTAAAGATATTCATTAATAACTTATGGGGTGAGCATTTCAGCCTATATTAATACCTTGTTTTCTTTATAAAAAAGAAAGGAATTTAAAAGTATATATATATACACATGTATATATATATATATATCCGTATGAGAGAGTATAAATGTTGGCCTTCAGTAAAGAAAGACTTTATCCATAATAAAAGAATACATGGTTTTTGCAAATTGGTGAAATTCATCTGTGCGTGGAAAAGTCAAAACTTATTTCTGTACATAGTACTAAATATGACCCCTAATGATATCTTTATGGTAGGCAAATTAATAATCATATTTGTTGGTACTATTTCAGATTATATAGACTAGGTACCAGTGAATCATATAATTCACAGTCCTACCTAATAGGAAGAAAAAAATTGTTTCTCTATGATTTTCCTTCTGCTCACTGTGTCACACCCATTTGCTAATTAATTTCCTTAACCTTGAAGATAATGTAATTCCTGTTTTTTCTAAGAAATAAACTAGAGGATAAATTTGCATCATATTAAATGAAAACTGCACTTCTGAGAATAACCTTGAAAAAGCACCCATAATATTTGCTTTAGCAACAGAATAAGGTTATTTAGAGAAACAGTTGGGTGTAGTGATAGGAAAGAAAAAAAGTCACGGTATTGGTTATTATTGGTAGCTCTTTAATTTCTGTCTATGGCTCTAGTTAATTGCATACAATCAGATAAAGTTTAGATGCTTTAATTTGCCTTTAATGTTAAGATTTTTCTGTGGGAAAATAATATGCAAGTTTATTCACTCTTATTTATGTACTAAAAAGACCTAGGATTTTATAGAATGTTACCTAAATCTGAGTGTTTAGAGATGTAGATAATCCCATAGACTATAACATCTTTTCTAAAATAAAGTAAATCTCATAGGTAATAAGGAAAAGTAGTTAATTTCTTAAATAGATACTGGTATTCAAATATGGCTGTCCACATTAAAGAAAGAAAAATAAAATGTCAATAAATCATGGTACCCCCGGTTATTTATTCCATTAAATAAACAAGAATTGTGGTGTATTTGACTATTCTTATTACCTGACCATTATTAGATGTTTTAACCTAAAATGATTTGATGTTAAGTAATGGATATGTGAAATACCTCAAAAGCAAAATAACTATGCCACTATAAAATAATCATAAATTTAACTGAAATAGGTCTATTCCTCAAAACACTTAGCATGCCTCTCTAGTATGTAGTAAAATGGAAATGAAACAATAATCTTTAGGGTCTCTGTCTCACAATACTTAGACAAAAGTTCCAAGAATATTCTCTCAGTAGTGACAAATGACCTGCCAGCCCCTGACCTTCCCACCCCTGTGGAGGCCTGCCAGCAATACGACAGCAGACAGACAAATACTAAGTCAGCCAAAAACACAAAATTAAACAAATGAAAGAATTAAGTCTGTGAAATATGAACTTACTCTTGGAAGACGATTGTAAAAATAACCCTACTAGCTTGGAGTAAAGGAACTGGTGTCATCGCGTCCTCTCTTCCCTTCCTGTCCACACCTGCCCAAACACTCAATCTTCTATCCTCCACCAGATTCCATTCTAGTGTTCCTGTAGAGTCGAAGATAAACTGAAGCTTAATGATTTTTGCTATTGAGGATTTCTCCAAATCAATTATAGTTTCATCTGACTATATGTTCTGGAAGTTTCTAAAGGCTTAAGAGTTTGGGGTGGGCTAACTGGGAACACTCAGCAGATATCCTAGAACTGTTTCATGCCTCTCCAAATGGCAGCTCGCCAGAAGTATGGTGAATGGTGTTATGGCACTTAATACATCAAAATTTTCAAATGAAATTGAGCATTTGTTTTCAAAGTGGTTCTAAAAACATGTTTAAATATCATACTGTACATAAAATATTAGTTTGGAAAGAAAACAGCTACAGGAATATATATCCTATGTCTATATCTTCAAAATTATAAATAACAGTAGGGTGTTTTATCCTTCTACCTTGACAAATACACCTTCATAATGATAATACCCCCCCAAATTGGGTTCAGTTATGTTATTTATATAAGAGAATGGCAACAAATTAAAAGACTGTTGAACTTAATTATTGCTGTTCATGACTAGGTACCATTAATGGGTTGGTAGCATTTAGAGATGTAGATAATCCCATAGACTATAACATATTATTCCATTAACTGTATCTTTCTCACCCTTACTTCAGCAAAATAATCTTGTTATAATAAACACTTAGTAGCCTTTTTGCAGAATTTTTGTTCTAGCAATAGTAATATGATAGTAATATTTTGAATGCAATTGTATTTTCTTCTCAACCTCCTAACAGTACGTAAATGAAAGTCAATTTAAGAATGTAAGGAATGGAAATTAAAGTCAATGGAAGAAATAAAAAATTATTTTTCATGTTTTCAAAAGTAAATTTTCGCCTAAGTATTCAAAATTAATCCTTGCAAAATTGAATTTCTAATTATTATGTAACAATTGCACAAATACATGTAAAACTTCAAGTTTTGTAAAATTAACTAATTTGTATATAGTGTGTCTATACAAGTAAAACCATTCGTAGTTCTAGCATGTCTCTGTAGTTGGCATTGTCAGGGATTGGTGTCATATTTCATGCATGTTAAACTGATATCACCATACATACAAATTCAAGAATAATAAGAATTGTTTAACATTGCAAAAGGTTTTTAGCTGCCATGTGTATGATTTGTTAAGTTTTCAGTGTTCTGGAGCCACGGATTGGAATGTGAACAGAAGCAAGAAAATGGATACTCAGCACTGTTGGGAAACAATACTTCTGCATGCAAGAATCTCTTGCAATTGTATCTGAGAGAAGGATTTGACAAGTTAATTAATTTGAATTTTTCTGTCCTAAGCATATCTGCAGTTCTGAAATAGTGTCCATCTCTAAATTGGGCAGGGACATAACACATGACCCTTTGCTATAGGCAAACATGGTTACCTTTTGTGTGGAGGACATAGGAGAAAGGGGTGGAGCAATATATCCTTGGAACTTGAAAATTCTCAGCCACCTGTGTGGGTACATAGATCACAGGTTGTGCTGTGTGCCAGTGCTGACCACTTGATCCTGAATGAGAAGGGCATCTACATAGTCCTTAAGACATTTGATTTCTGTGGGTTTGTGATCCTTGAGGCCCTCTAAATCATAGGATGGCAAGAGATTCTCTTGCGGGGGTCCCTTGTGGTACATCACTTCATGACCATTAAAATGGCTTCTGAGGGCAAATGCAAAAGTATAGTGTACAAAAGCAGTGTCATGTATATGAATACAAGTACATATGAATATATGCCTGTATATGCATGAATATATGTATGTGTTTAAAGGTTTTATTTATTTATTTTAGAGAGCGAGTGAGTAAAAGAGATCAGGAGCAGAGGGGATAGGCAGAAGGAGAGGCAGAAGCAGACTCCCGGCTGAGCAGGGAGCCTATGAGGGACTGGATCCCAGGAGCCTGGGATCATGACCTGAACCGATGGCAGATGCTTAACCGACTGAGCCACCCAGGAGTCCCAAATATATGTTTAAATGCAAATATGTACTACAGGTATGTTCATTTGTCTTCTTCTTGAACAGATTTGTACCTAAGTATTTTCCTCCTGAATTGCTGTTACACAAGAAGTAGCTATGATTGGAAAGGGGAAAATGCTTATAGGCTCCGTCTTTGAAATCCATTAGGAAAATAGAGGTATATAATGCTTTCAGTATTTGTTATGTATGCTTTTATACCAACAGTATCTGCATGTGTATAGGAAATGCCTGAAGAGAAAACTCAAGAGTGTCTCAGCTCCCACCTTAGCAGAACCATGAACATCTCCAATTACCAACAATGGCCTAGGTGGGAGCAGACAGAGGAGGGTATCTTTGCTGTAGTGAGGCTAGACCCTCGCACTTTAGCAGACAAATAAGATGCATTAAGTCCTGCCATAGAAGAAGCCTAAAGGCTGCGGGCTCAAGGTAGGGGGGACAGGTAGGGAGCACGAAAAATCAGCCATTCTCTGAACCTGGTAATGCAATTTTGGTGGGGGAAAAGAAGTCTGAAGAAGGAGTTAAGTAAGGGGCAGTCCTGGGAAAAGGCGGGGTAGTCAGAGTAAATGAGTTAATGAATTTAACCTAGAATTAACCTTTGAAAAAATTCTCTAATCCAAGCTGCACTTTTTTTTTTTTTTTTTTTTTACCTCTGGGTTTTTTCAATCTGAAATTATCCCAGGATCTTTTGGGATGGCACTTTTGCCAATATTTGCATGCTCATGCAGCATCACAAATAAAAAAATAATGGTTTAATGTTATATCAGGGAGGAGAAGCGCTCAAATAGGTGAGCAGGGATTAGCTGCCTTCTGATTATAAAGAGGGCTGTTAGAGCTTAATCCCCAGGAGCTATTTGCTCCAGTGTTTTTAATGGTCCTTAATAGCTCAAGCCTGCATAGAGCACATATGCATGTATTTATATTTGTATTGATACATATTTCATGTATCAATTTCTATTCCCTAGCTGGAATTTGTGCTGTGAATTACTATAGAACTCTTTTGTCTAAAATGTAATTATCTAATTATGTGTTCTGGGAGATGGCATAGCTAGACTCATAGTGCACCAATTCACAAGCATTTAATTTTTGTTTTTAATAAGAGACTATGAGAAGAGGGATCTTTTTCCCTCTGGAGGGGGGGACACAGTACTCATGCTTAAATGGTACTTTCAGAATTGGAATTTTCCTTGCCAGCTCTTTTGGGCATCTCATTAAGAGTTTCTAGTAATACGGAGCCTTTTTGCCCTCTGATATGACCCTTAAAGAAATCCTGTTAGTAAATCACAGGCGAAGAAGTCATGCAATGTGAACCTAAAGTAACGATGTACATTAAATAATGCTATCAAGACCCGGGCTTTAATTTTTTTAAGGACGATAAAAACCACTGTGAAATATCCTCTTTCAGGTTCACTAAATTAGTGATATTATGAGCAAGCAATGATTCATCCAAATAATTTGGTGGAATCAAAGGAGCGCGCAGAAGCTAACGTGATTGGGCAGGAATCATGAAAAGGATGAACGGAGGCCTCCATGGAAGCTCTGTGGGCTCCCCTCCCACGTGCACAGGCTTTGAAAGGTTTGAACTGCACACTTACCAGTACTTTAAGTGGTTGAATGTTATATGTCTCTTTTGATAATGAGGACTCAGTTAAAGCACGGGTTTGTCACTCCAAGAGATGAATAAAAACCTATTTCAAGTTGGTATAGTTAATGCTAAATGTCACATTTTACTGGTTGGCACACATTTATCACTTCATTTCCCAATACAGTAAACAACTCGTAACTCACAGGTTACTTTGATTGACAGCAGCCTTGGGCATTTCTGAGCGCTGGTGTACTGTATTGCATGGAGTCAAACTTCCAAGGTAATTGGCTTCAACAACAATAATAATAATAGAAATAATAATTCCAGAGTTAATTTAAAGGAGCAAAAAGAAGTAAGTCAAATATGAGGACAATAAATTATGGGGATTTCTCATTTAAGTAAGTAGCAGGTTTAATGGCTTTCTCTAAGTACTGAGATCATTCAATTGAACATCTGCTTTCCAGCTGTGCATATTGATATATTACCAGGTTTTTACTCCCTTCTACTCTAAATGTATCCATAAGTTTTTAGGAGTTTCACTACCCGACTTTGTGACAAAGCCTTGATTGTGAAAGATATAAAAATGTCAAAAATTCTGTAGGCCATATTATGCCCAGGATATTATTTTTCAATCAGCTCCAAAGACAGATGTCCATGAACAATTAAACCATTCTCCAATCACACCTTGTACCAGCTGGGATCAGAGAACTAAAAGGAAGTGAGCCCTCAAAATTTACTTACTCCTGGAGTTCCCATAGTTTCCTGACTGTTACTCGATTCTTATTAAATAATTCTGTCAATGGAAAATGTATATCATACATTGCTTGAACTTCTGAAGTTGACTCTTTGATGTTGAATTTAGTGTTTCTTCTTTTATAATAATTCATCTAGTGAGCATCTACTTTCAGAGAAATCCCCTTAGATGGAGATTCGGTTATCCTAAGCTTGCTAGCTCCCACGTCTAGTCGTAGAGACGTTAGTCATAAAGCACCACCCTGAAACAATCCGGACTGAAAAATGCGAGACTTGCTAATCAGAATGGATGTAACCCAATATCTTGTCTAATAGGGCAACATGGAATGTGTTCTCCCCTTTCAACAAAAAAACTCCCAAATAAGATGTTATCTTCTTCCCGTCAGCCTTTATTGTTACTGTCACCATAGCAACTAAATAGCTCAGAGTTGCAACCTGAACAAGGGACCGAATAACACGAGCTTATGAGCTACTGCATTAGCAGCGTTCATAAGACAGTAATTCAAAAACGCTCAAGTCATACCCACAAAGGAAAAGCTTTTATTCTCTCTTCCCCTGACCAAAAGGACAGCTTATAAAAGTCTTTCACCATGTTCTAGGCTTTATGGATTAAACAGCTTAAGATGTGGGATGATGTAACCTGAAGGGAGCATGTACTCATCCTAGTCCCAGGATGCACTTCACCAAGGCAATCTGCTGGCTGGCAGAGCAATACACAACTGAAGATGAGATTTATTGATTGATTGGTTTAATTTTATTAAATGACACTGAAGAAACATGTGTTGCTTTTTTTTTTTCTCTTAACAACATATGTAATTAGGAGACTACCATATATGAGCATATAAAGTAGGACAGATTTGGATTGCTCCAAATGAGTTCTATAAATAATAAACCCTTGAGCCACCACAGCTTTTCAGATTCTCAAAAGAACACTGTAATCGTTGAAATGTTTTCAAAATTCTCTACTTTATTATTATTCAGAAAGCAGTAAGTTTCTGGGTATCTCAACACTTTAGGTGGACATCTGAGGAAAAAGTTAAAAGTGATAATAATAATGATGATAAAATCAATAATAGTTAATAGTTCTTGCCCACCTTATAACATAACACTTGCCATGGATGATGCCTTTCAATTCAGACTAGTGTTATCCCCATTTTATAGATGAGCAAATTAATTCACAAGGAGAATAAGCTCCCAGATTTAGGAAGAGAAAGAACTAGGATTTGAACTCATGCAGTCTGACTCCAAAACCAGCTCTTAACCCCTGAGTACTGTTCAAATATTTTTGTGTCCTGCCCAGAAGTTGCAATAGTGTGGCTAAAATGCAAAATTGTATAAAAATACAAATTGGTGTGTATTTCTTGTATTTCTTCTTTCATAAATATTTATTGAATGTGTTATCTTTTTTAAAATTAAAAATAGAATTGCCATATGACCCAGTAATTCCCCTATGGCTATTAACCCAAGAAAAATAAAAATTCTAATTGAAAAAGATATATGCAGTCCTGTTTATTGAAACATTATTTATAATAGCCAAAGTATGGAAGCAACTCAAATGTCCACTAGTAGATTAATGGATAAATCAAAAGATGAATGGATGAATGGAGATAGATAAATAGATATAGATATGGGTATAGATATAGATATAATAATGGGATATTAACCAGAAAAAATGAGATCTTGCCTTTTGCAACAAGATGAATGGACATAGAGGATATAATCCTCAGTGAAAAAAGTCAGGTTGAGAAAGACAAATATCACACGATACTACTCATATGTGGAATTTAAGAAATAAAATGAACAAACAAATGTAGAAAAAGAGAAAAAAAAACTAGACTCTTAAATATAGAGAACAAACTGGTGGTTGTTTGAGAGGAGGCAGGTGGGGGGTAAGTGAAATAGATAAAAGGGATTAAGAATTCAGTTGTAGGGGAGGAGTCAAGATGGCGGAGAAGTAGCAGGCTGAGACTACCTCAGGTAGCGGGATATCAGCTAGATAGCTTATCTAAAGATTGCAAACACTTACAAATCCAACGGGAGATCGAAGACAAGAAGAACAGCAATCCTAGAAACAGAAAATCAACCACTTTCTGAAAGGTAGGACTGGCGGAGAAGTGAATCCAAAGCGATGGGAAGATAGACCGCGGGGGGAGGGGCCGGCTCCTGGCAAGTGGCGGAGCAACGGAGCACAAAATCAGGACTTTTAAGTCTGTACCGCTGAGGGACATCGCTCCAGAGGTTAAACCGGGGTGAAGCCCATGCGGGGTCAGCGTGGCCTCAGGTCCCGCAGGGTCACAGAAGGATCGGGGGTGTCTGGGTGTCGCAGAGCTTACAGGTATTAGAACGGGGAAGCCGGCTACAGAGACTGGGCCAAGGAGTGAGCTCTAAGCTTGGGGTTAACATTGAATCGGTCGCAGGCTCGGTCAGCTCGGAGCGCGGCCAGAGGCCACAGTGACAGGAGTAATTGGGCGCTGTTCTCTGAGGGCGCACTGAGGAGTGGGGCCCCAAACTCTCGGCTCCTCCGGGATGGAGAACGGGAGGCCACCATTTTCATTCCCATCCTCCAGAACTCTACGGAAAGCGCTCAGGGAAAAAAGCTCCCGAAATCAAACCTGAGTGGATTACTCAGCCCGGCCCCGGGTAAGGGCGGTGCAACTCCGCCTGGGGCAAAGACGCTTGAGAATCACTACAACAGGCCCCTCCCCCAGAAGATCAACAAGAAACCCAGCCAGGACCAAGTTCACCTACCAAGGAGTGCAGTTTCAATACCAAGGAGAGCAACAGAATTCCAGAGGAGGAGAAAGAAAAGCACGGAACTCATGGCTTTCTCCCCATGATTCTTTAGCCTTGCGTTAATTTAATTTTTTTTTCTTTTTCAATTTTTTTTTCTCTTCTTCTGCTAAATTATTTTAACTTTTACCCTTTTCTTTTTTAACGTTTTTTAATTAGTTTATCTAATATACATATATTTTTTTCCTTTTTATATTTTTTCTTTATTGGTTTTCTTTTTTTAATTGTTTCTTTCTTTCTTTTTTTTTTCTTTCTGAACCTCTTTTTATCCCCTTTCTCCCCCCTCACGATTTGGGATCACTTCTGATTTGGCTAAAGCATATTTTCCTGGGGTTGTTGCCACCCTTTTAGTATTTTACTTGCTCCTTCATACACTCTTATCTGGACAAAATGACAAGACGGAAAAATTCACCACAAAAAAAAAGAACAAGAGGCAGTACCAAAGGCTAGGGACCTAATCAATACAGACATTGGTAATATGTCAGATCTAGAGTTCAGAATGACGATTCTCAAGGGTCTATCTGGGCTCGAAAAAGGCATGAAAGATATTAGAGAAACACTCTCAGGAGATATAAAAGCCCTTTCTGGAGAAATAAGAACTAAAATCTAACCAAGTTGAAATAAAAAAAACTATTAATGAGGTGCAATAAAAAATGGAAGCTCTCACTGCTAGGATAAATGAGGCAGAAGAAAGAATTAGTGATATAGAAGACCAAATGACAGAGAATAAAGAAGCTGAGGAAAAGAGGGACAAACAGCTACTGGACCACGAGGGCAGAATTCGAGAGATAAGTGACACCATAAGACGAAACAATATTAGAATAATTGGGATTCCAGAAGAAGAAGAAAGAGAGAGGGGAGCAGAAAGTATATTGGAAAGAATTATTGGAGAGAATTTCCCCAATATGGCAAAGGGAACAAACATCAAAATCCAGGAGGTTCAGAGAACCCCCCTCAAAATCAATAAGAATAGGTCCACACCCCATCACCTAATAGTAAAATTTACAAGTCTTAGTGACAAAGAGAAAATCCTGAAAGCAGCCCAGGAAAAGAAGTCTGTAACATACAATGGTAAAAATATTAGATTGGCAGCAGATTTATCCACAGAGACCTGGCAGGCCAGAAAGAGCTGGCATGATATATTCAGAGCACTAAACCAAAAAACATGCAGCCAAGAATACTATATCCAGCTAGGCTATCATTGAAAATAGAAGGAGAGATAAAAAGCTTCCAGGACAAACAAAAACCGAAAGAATTAGCAGACACCAAACCAGCTCTACAGGAAATATTGAAAGGGGTCCTCTAAGCAAAGAGAGAGCCTAAAAGTAGTAGATCAGAAAGGAACAGAAACAATATACAATAACAGTCACCTTATAGGCAATACAATGGCACTAAATTCATATCTCTCAATAGTTATCCTGAATGTTAATGGGCTAAATGCCCCAATCAAAAGACAAAGGGTATCAGAATGGATAAAAAAACAAAACCCATCTATATGTTGCCTACAAGAAACTCATTTTAAACCCAAAGACACCTCCAGATTTAAAGTGAGGGGGTGGAAAAGAATTTACCATGCTAATGGACATCAGAAGAAAGCAGGAGTGCCAATCCTTATATTAGATTTTAAGCCAAAGACTATAATAAGAGATGAGGAAGGACACTATATCATACTCAAAGGATCTGTCCAACAAGAAGATCTAACAATTGTAAATATCTATGCCCCTAAGGTGGGAGCAGCCAACTATATAAGCCAATTAATAACAAAATCAAAGAAACACATCCACAATAATACAATAATAGTAGGGGACTTTAACACTCCCCTCACTGAAATGGACAGATCATCCAAGCAAAAGATCAACAAGGAAATAAAGGCCTTCAATGACACACTGGACCAGATGGACATCACAGATATATTCAGAACATTTCATGCCAAAGCAACAGAATACACATTCTTCTCTAGTGCACATGGAACATTCTCCAGAATAGATCACATCCTGCATCATAAATCAGGTCTCAACCTATATCAAAAGACTGGGATCATTCCCTGCATATTTTCAGACCACAATGCTCTGAAGCTAGAACTCAATCACAAGAGGAAATTTGGAAAGAACCCAAATACATGGAGACTAAACAGCATCCTTCTAAAGAATGAATGGGTCAACCAGGAAATTAATGAAGAGTTGAAAAAATTCATGGAAACAAATGATAATGAAAACACAACAGTTCAAAATCTGTGGGACACAACAAAGGCAGTCCTGAGAGGAAAATCTATAGCGGTACAAGCCTTTCTCAAGAAACAAGAAAGGTCTCAGGTACACAACCTAACCCTACACCTAAAGGAGCTGAAGATAGAACAAGAAAGAAACCCTAAACCCAGCAGGAGAAGACAAATCATAAAGATCAGAGCAGAAGTCAATGAAATAGAAACCAAAAAAACAATAGAACAAATCAATGAAACGAGGAGCTGGTTCATTGAAAGAATTAATAAGATTTATAAACCCCTGGTCAGACTTATCGAAAAGAAAAGAGAAAGGACCCAAATAAATAAAATCATGAATGAAAGAGGAGAGATCACAACTAACACCAAAGAAATACAGACAATTATAAGAATATACTATGAGCAACTCTACGCCAACAAATTTGACAATCTGGAAGAAATGGATGCATTCCTAGAGACATATAAACTACCACAACTGAACCAGGAAGAAATAGAAAGCCTGAACAGACCCATAACCAGTAAGGAGATTGAAACAGTCATCAAAAATCTCCAAACAAACAAAAGCCCAGGGCCAGATGACTTCCTGGGGGAATTCTACCAAACATTTAAAGAAGAACTAATTCCTATTCTCCTGAAACTGTTCCAAAAAAATAGAAATGGAAGGAAAACTTCCAAACTCATGCTATGAGGCCAGTATCACCTTGATCCCAAAACCAGACAAGGATCCCACCAAAAAAGAGAACTACAGACCAATATCCTTGATGAACACAGATGCAAAAATTCTCACCAAAATACTAGCCAATAGGATTCAACAGTACATTAAAAGGATTATTCACCACGACCAAGTGGGATTTATTCCAGGGCTGCAGGGTTGGTTCAACATCCGCAAATCAATCAATGTGATACAACACATTAATAAAAGAAAGAACAAGAACCATATGATACTCTCAATAGATGCTGAAAAAGCATTTGATAACATACAACATCCCTTCCTGATCAAAACTCTTCAAAGTGTAGGGAGAGAGGGCACATACCTCAATATTATCAAAGCCATCTATGAAAAACCCACCGCAAATATCATTCTCAATGGAGAAAAGCTGAAAGCTTTTCCGCTAAGGTCAGGAACATGGCAGGGATGTCTGTTATCACCACTGCTATTCAACATAGTACTAGAAGTCCTAGCCTCAGCAATCAGACAACAAAAGGAAATTAAAGGCATCCATATCGGCAAAGAAGAAGTCAAACTATCGCTCTTCGCAGATGATATGATACTATATGTGGAAAACCCAAAAGACTCCACTCCAAAACTGCTTGAACTTGTACAGGAATTCAGTAAAGTGTCAGGATATAAAATCAATGCACAGAAATCAGTTGCATTTCTCTACACTAACAACAAGACAGAAGAAAGAGAAATTAAGGAGTCAATCCCATTTACATTTGCACCCAAAACTATAAGATACCTAGGAATAAACCTAACCAAAGAGGCTAAGAATCTATACTCAGAAAACTATAAAGTACTCACGAAAGAAATTGAGGAAGACACAAGGAAATGGAAAAATGTTCCATGCTCCTGGATTGGAAGAATAAATATTGTGAAAATGTCTATACTACCTAAAGCAATCTACACATTTAATGCAATTCCTATCAAAGTACCATCCATTTTTTTCAAAGAAATGGAACAAATAATCCTAAAATTTATATGGAACCAGAAAAGACCTCGAATAGCAAGAAGAATATTCAAAAAGAAAGGCAAAGTTGATGGCATCACAATTCCGGACTTCAAGCTCTACTACAAAGCTGTCATCATCAAGACAGCATGGTACTGGCACAAAAACAGACACATAGATCAATGGAACAGAATAGAGAGCCCAGAAATAGACCCTCAACTCTATGGTCAACTAATCTTCGACAAAGCAGGAAAGAATATCCAATGCAAAAAAGACAGCCTCTTCAATAAATGGTGTTGGGAAAATTGGACAGCCACATGCAGAAAAATGAAATTGGATCATTTCCTTACACCACACACGAAAATAGACTCAAAATGGATGAAAGACCTCAATGTGAGAAAGGAATCCATCAAAATCCTTGAGGAGAACACAGGCAGCAACCTCTTCGACCTCAGCCGCAGCAACATCTTCCTAGGAACATCACCAAAGGCAAGGGAAGCAAGGGCAAAAATGAACTATTGGGATTTCATCAGGATCAAAAGCTTTTGCACAGCAAAGGAAACAGTTAACAAAACCAAAAGTCAACTGACAGAATGGGTGAAGATATTTGCAAATGACATATCAGATAAAGGGCTAGTGTCCAAAATCTATAAAGAACTTAGCAAACTCAACACCCAAAGAACAAATAATCCAATCAAGAAATGGGCAGAAGACATGAACAGACATTTCTGCAAAGAAGACATCCAGATGGCCATCAGACACATGAAAAAGTGCTCCATATCACTCGGCATCAGGGAAATACAAATCAAAACCACAATGAGATATCACCTCACACCGGTCAGAATGGCTAAAATTAACAAGTCAGGAAATGACATGCTGGTGAGGATGCAGAGAAAGGGGAACCCTCCTACACTGTTGGTGAGAAGGCAAGCTGGTGCAACCACTCTGGAAAACAGCATGGAGGTTCCTCAAAATGTTGAAAATAGAACTACCCTATGACCCAGCAATTGCACTGCTGGGTATTTACCCTAAAGATACAAAAGTAGTGATCAGAAGGGGCACATGCACCCAAATGTTTATAGCAGCAATGTCTACAATAACCAAACTATGGAAAGAGCCTAGATGTCCATCAACAGACGAATGGATAAAGAAGAAGTGGTATATATACACAATGGAATACTATGCAGCCATCAAAAGAAATGAAATCTTGCCATTTGCGACGATGTGGATGGAACTAGAGGGTATCATGCTTAGTGAAATAAGTCAGTTGGAGAAAGACAACTATCATATGATCTCCCTGACATGTGGTAGAAGAGATGCAAAATGGGGGGTTAAGGGGGTAGGAGAAGAGTAAATGAAACAAGATGTGATTGGGAGTGTGACAAACCATATGTGACTCTTAATCTCACAACACAAACTGAGGGTTGATGGGGGGAGGGGGGTTCGGAGAGGGGAGTGGGGTTATGGACATTGGGGAGGGTATGTGCTATGGTGAGTGCTGTGAAGTGTGTAAACCTTGCGATTCACAGACCTGTACCCTGGGGATAAAAATATATGTTTATAAAAAATAAAATTAAAAAAAAAAAGAATTCAGTTATAGTGATTAGCATTGAGTAACATATAGAATTGTTGAATCACAATATTGTACACCTGAAACTAATATAACACTATGTTATTTTTATTTCAGTTAAAAAGTGTGCTATCTTTTCTATTATAATCGTACCTTCTTCATGTCCAATTTATATTTAATTTAAGCTCTGTGGGTTTTGTTTGTTTTTTAAGGATTTATTTATTTCTTAGAGAGTGTGCGCACATGGGTGCACGCATGAGTGGGAGAGGGGAAGAGGGAGAGAATCCCAAGCTGACTCCAAGCTAAGCATGGAGCACTATGATGGGCCAACACCACAACCTTGAGATCATGACCTGAGCTGAAATCAAGAGTTGGATGCTCAACTGACTGAGCCACCCAGGAGCCCCTAAACTGTTTTAATACCATTCTTGGCAAGATTAATTTTGGTTACCTTGCATAGTCATATTTTTTAAAAATGTTAGTTTTTGAACTCCTGTAGCTTAAAATGTTAATGCATTTAATACCTATATCCAATCTAATATCATACTTAGCTCTTTAGAGATAGCTAAAGTTTCCCTCTCCCCCTGCCTCTCAGAAAAAGTCTTTCCAAAGGAGCACAGATTGCAGACTGGATCATCTCAAAGTGCCCTGGCCAGAGAGTTGCCCAAAAGGTAATTTAAAGCCACTGAATTTTTGGTGAGGAGAACCAACCAGAAATGAAGACAGCAATTCCCGAGGGTAAATCTTTGCATCAGTGGGAGAAAAGCAAACAGGCTTCCAGCAGCTCTCATCCAGCTTTTCACACTATATGGCAGGAAGAAAAACACATCAGAGTCAGGAATCTGAAGTGGTATCAAGATCACAGTCGTCCCTATAAAAATGAGCGACTCCTCAGGTTAGTGGGAAATCAGAAAAATAAATATGAGGTTATATGTTGTATGTTGTAGTTATATGTTGTAGTTATATGTTGTAGTTATGTTTCAATGAAAATTGATTAATGAAATAATTATGAAGTCAATATACTTCTCTACAAAATTACACAAAGTTCCAGATACATTTGTTTCCTAGGCACGTTTTAACAGCGAGCATTTATGTTTACTCCCTATACAATCAAGCAAGATACCTTTTATAAAAAATAAAATAAATGAGACAAAGCTTTGTGTTTTTACCTAAAAAGCATTCACTTTCTCCCTGATAAAAAAAATATGGAAATGTGCTAAACTATTCTACCCAAGATAATGGTCATTCTAAGACCTACAAGGGTTGTCACGGGGACAGAGAATCAGCCACATCCAGGATCAGCCATGGAAGCTCAGATGCAGATGGGGGGTGAGAAGTTACAGTTCGTTAAGTCCTGAAGGTTCTGCAACTTAAATAGGAAATGAAGTATGAAGAGTTCATGTAATTACAACATGGTGTTGACAAGCTGTTTGTTAAAAGTATAAGTACAGGTGCATAGAGAACTGCTTTCTAGCTAGAGTGAAGGAAAGAGAGCTGAGGAAGAAGAGGTAAGCAAAGCATGACCCAGAAGGCTTCTGAACAAATGTGACATCTCTGTTAAGTTTTGCATAATGAAAAGGAATTTGCCAGCCAAGGGTCTGTGTGAAAGAGGTGATGCACAACAAGTCCAGCAGGACACTTTCAAGGATCCCTTCATGGTTAAGCATGGCTGCATACGGAAACTCTGTGAGTCAGAATAAGTTGAGTGTGCAAACTCTGGTGGATACCATATCATAAGAGTTTTGAGCCACGTTTTGGAATTTGAATTTTATCTTGAAGACATTGATGAGCCAGGAAGGGGTATAATCTGTGACATTTTAAGTTTAGCTCTTTAGGTTTTCCAGAGGTTTGAATTTTTAATTCATTGTTCAGCAAATGGAAGAGGATCTGAGGCCAAACCAGCCTGGGGACTAGGAGACCAGGCACCATAATTCAGATGAAAAGTTATGGAGTTGACAGAAGAGAGAAGCTATGGACATCAACAGGTAGGCGTGCAGCTAAGTGTCATTGGACTTGCTCACCACCGGATTGGAAGAAAAGAGGAATAAAAGCAACAGACTGGGGAAGAGCCATAGTGTGAAGCATCATTAGTCCAGGGACACAAGGTTTTTCTTGCCCCCCAGTTGCTGAGCTCCAAACCCATAGCATAGAATATCTGCAAATGGAGATACTTCATTGTGAGCAAATTAAAAACAAAACAAAACAAAACAAAACAAAGCAAAACAAAACAAAAAAAAACTGGTGGTAGTGATAGCTAATGTATTCTAGGGAATTCTTGGGAAGTGAGCCAGGAGGAGTTACAATTTCTCAGGGAAAAAAAAAAAAGGAGGAATATAAAAATAGCACTTTTTCAACACTTTCCTTCTCCTACCTTTTGAGTCAGAAGGAAGAAATAAAAAAGACTGTGTCTACAATCAGCATTCAACTAGAAGTATACTCTAAGAATAAACCTGGACCCGCTGTTATGCAAAAACATATATTACAATTTTAGGTACTTCTTCTCAGCTAGATTTTTTAGGCTAAGGATTGTGTCCTATACCATCGTAACAATGGAAGTGAGGGAAAAAAAGTATGTTGTGAGGTTAAATCTTTAAAGACATCCTCTTGGGCCACCTGGGTGGTTCACTCAGGTAAGCCTCTGACTCCTGGTTTCTGCTTAGGTCATGGTCTCAGGGTTGTGAGATCAAATCCCCCGTGTGGGGCTCAGCACTCCAGCTCAGAGTCTGCTTGAGATTATTTCTGCCTCCTCTTTCTCCCCCTCTGCTCTGGCATCCCAATTACATGCAGGTACTCTCTCAAATAAAAAAATAAAATCTAAAAAAAAACATAAATAAAATAAAAGCATCTTCTTTATGCCTTGTGAACTCAACTCAGCATGTAGTAATATTAATACAGAATTTGTAAGTTGTAATCATTCACAGAATAAGTATTTACTGAGCACATAAAATCTGCTAGGCATTGTTCTAGGGGCTAAGGATGTAACAGTGAACAAAATAGGTAAAGATCTCTGACATCATAGAGATTACAGTTCAGGGGAAAAGACAGATAATAAATAAGATAAATGTGGAAAATAAGTAATGTGTTTCATGATGGTAAATGCAGAAGGAAATATGAAGTTGGAAAAGGGGACAGGGAGTGTCAGAAGGTGGCTACAATTTTAGATCGAGTGGCCATATCTGGTATCATCGAAAAAATGTGTTTGAATAAAGATCCAAAAGAGACTAACGGATAAGTAATAAAGACAGCAGAGGGAAGACCTAAGTAGTGAGAGAAGCACATGCAAAAGTCTTGAGATGGGAGTGTTTCCAGTGAGTCCAGGGTTCAGTGGGGACAAAAGGTATGAGAGCAGAAAGAATGAGAGAAAGAGAAGCAAGAAATGATATCTAAGAGATAACGTGTAGTCATATCAGGTAGGCCCAGAAATGCTTAAGTAAAGACTGGCTTTTATTCTCAGTGGGATGGGAGCTATCGGAGGGTTTTTAGCAGAGAAATAATATTGTAGGACTTGTGTTTTTATGGGATCACTGGCTGCTGTGTCAAGAATAAGGGTATGAGAGAGAGAGGAGGGGTGAAAGTGGCAAGAAAATTAGGACGTTGTTGCAGTTATCTAGGCAAGAAAGAGGACAGCTCCAAACTTGGAGGAAGAATTTGGCAGGTTAGAAGTGGTCATTTTCTGGATACACTATTATCAGGAGCCCAATTCAAAGATTGTGTGTGGTGACCTGGGCCAAAACTGCCTTAATCCCCTAAACCAGAAATTCCAAGATCTGCAGCTGGTGAATTGCACCAGAAGATCTGATGTTTAGAATGAGTTTTAAAGCCTGTGAGCTCAAAACCCAAGAAGATATTTCAGTCTGGGTCCAAAGGCCAGAAAAGACCAATGCTTCAAGTCACACAGTTGGGCAGGATGTTCCCTCTCAGCGATTGTGTTCTATTCAGTTGATTAAATGAACCCCATCCACCCTAGGGAAAGCAATCTACTTTACTCAGTCTGCCTATTCAAATGTTCATCTCATCTAGAAATACCTTCACAGACACATTCAGAATAATGTGTGGCCAGATGTTTGGGCACTCTGTGGCTCAATCAATTTGACATATAAAATTAACCATCATAAGTAAGCCTCTTTTCAACTTAGCATCTCCTTAAACCACATGCATCCTCTTTTTTTTTTCCTCTTAAACCATACTTAATCTCCAAATAAAGATAATAACACAGTCATAATTCTACTTAATATGATACAACTATCTTTTATACAACAGAAAACACTCTAACCCCTTTCCTAGAAGAGAAGGTAAAGTCCTTGAGAGGTGTTTGCTCTTCTCTCTGATATCCCATAACTAATTAGCAATACTTAAATATTGCGATACAAAGTCAATACATCTTACGTTACATGATAAAAGAATACAAAGGAAAGAAAACAAAGATATTTACACACACCCACCTACCCACACACCACACACATTTTCAAGGCAAGATAGGGAGGAAATACTCATGACAATTATAGTCCTCATTTATATAACTGGTTGTATGATCATAGATACTTATAATTCCCTTCTTCCAAAACCTATTGTATATTCCCTTTGCCTTCAGCAAGCACTTCAGTTCTTTGTGGTTCTTTATGGAGTGGAGTGACCCAAGCCTTCCTTCTTGAAGAGTCTGGGCCATTAGTAGTTCTGCCTGGATTGAGTTTCCCATTGTCTTTAATCACAGGGCATGGTAATACGAGAGTCACACTAGGAGATCACCTACATTCCAGAAGTACTCTTCTTCACCCCTATTTTGCAGTAGTAGACCAATTTTCCCCTGGTAGTCAGAATTAATCATTCCAACAAGTACAATAACATCCTTCTTTGCCTGTTGATTTAGAGGCATGAGTTGCCCAGAATGGCTGGGTAGCAATCTTCACTTCCAAATAAATGGAATCATTATTGTGTCTCCTGGTGGAAGTTCCTTCCTTTGGAGCTAAGACCTCTGGGCCAACAAAGCTCAAGGTCATGAAAACAGGAAACAAAATTTTTGCTAGTGGTTCACTAAGGGTAATGGTGATTAGTTCCACTTCCATTTCTACCTATGACTCCTGTGAAGTTGGCTATGGGAGAAATAATACCACTTATCAGATGCTGATTCAGAGCATATATAACTTTCTGGAAGGAACCTTGCCCCAACACTTCAAAGTATGGCCATCTAGCTGACACTGTACTTTAAAAGGCAGTTTAATACAACTGAAAAATATCAGTTCTATTAAGCCAGTTCCTTCAGGGTGGTGGGGAATAGGATAAGACCAGTGAATTCCATTAGTATGGGCTCATTGATGCACTTCTTTGCTGTGAAGTGAGTTCTCTCTCCCTCAGCCTTTTTGTTCTATTCAGATCTTCAACTTATTGGATGAGGCCCACTCATGTGAAGAAGGGTAATCTGTTTCACTCAGTCTGCCAACTCAAATGTTAATCTCATTTAGAAATACTCTCACTGATATACCCAGGGTAATGTTTGGCCAAATGTCTGGGCATAAAATTACCATCACACCAAGCTTTGTTTTAGCCTAGCTTTAAGAATGATTGTGCAGGGGCGCCTGGGTGGCTCAGTGGGTTAAAGCCTCTGCCTTCGGCTCAGGTCATGGTCTCAGGGTCCTGGGATTGAGCCCCACATCAGGCTCTCTGCTCAGCAGGGAGCCTGCTTCCTCCTCTCTCTCTGCCTGCCTCTCTGCCTACTTGTGATCTCTGTCTATCAAGTGAATAAATAAAAATTAAAGAAAAAAAAGAATGATTGTGCAGTCAGCAAGGAAACCATCAATGAAATGAAAAGGCAACCTACTGAATGGGAGGAAATATTTGCAAATTGTGTATCTGATAAGAGGTTAATATCCGAAATATATAAAGAACTCAACCTGAATAAATATTTTTCCAAAAAGACATACAGATGACTAACAGATATGTGAAAAGATGCTCAACATCACTGGTCATCAGGGGAATGCAGATTGAAACCACAATGAGATACCAACTCTTATCTGTTAGAATGGTTATTATCAAAAAGATAAGAAATAACAAGTGTTGGCAATAATGTGAAGAAAAGGGAAGCCTACTATATTGTTGGTGAGGTTGTAAAACGATGTATCCACTATAGAAAACAGTATGGAGGTTTCTTAAAAAATTAAAAATAGAACTACCATATAGGTGTAGCAATTTTCACTTCTGGGTATTTATCTGAAGAAAAGAAAAACACTAATTGAAAAAATATATGTACCCTCATGTTCACTAAAGCTTTATTTACAGTAGTCAAGGTATGGAAAAAACCTATGCATCCACCAACAGATAAATGGATAAAGAAATTGTGATATATAATTATATATATTCATCCATTAAAAAAAATGCAATCTTGCCAGTCAAGGCAGTATGGACAGACCTAGAGGGCATTATGTTAAGTGAATAAAGTCCGACAGAGAGATATAAATACCATATAATCTTGCTTTTATATGGAACCTTGAAGAAGAAGAAGGAGGAGGAGGAGGAGGAGGAAAAGAAGAAGGAAAAGAATGAGAAGAAGGAAAAGAAGAAGAAGAAGGGGGAGGAGGAGGAGGAGGAAGGAGAAGAGGAAGAAGAAGAAGGGGATGGAGGAGGGGGAGAGGAAGAAGAGGGAGAGATGAGGGAAGAGGAGAAGGAGGAGAAGGAGAAAAAGAAAAGCAGCAGATCATAGGCACAGAAAACAGACTGGTAGTTGCCAGAGGCTCAGCATGGGGGATGGACAAAATGAGCGAAGGAAGTCAAAAGGTACAAGTTATAAAATAAGCCAGGGGGATGTGATGTACAGTATGTTGACTATAGTTAATAACCCGATACTTTATATTTGAAAGTTGCTAAGAGAGTAGATCTTAAAAGTTTTCATCACAAGAAAAAAAAATTAACTGTGTGTGGTGACAGGGCGTCTGGGTGGCTCAGTGGATTAAGTCTCTGCCTTCGGTTCAGGTCATGGTCTCAGGGTCCTGAGATCAAGCCCCATATCGGCTATCTGCTCAGCAGGGAGCCTGCTTCCCCCTCTCTGCCTGCCTCTCTGCCTACCTGTGATCTCTCTGTCTATCAAAATAAATAAATAAAATCCTTAAAAAATACATTAAAAAAACTGTGTGTGGTAACAGATGTTAACTAGACTTATCGTGATGATCATTTCACAATATATAGAAATACTGAATTATTACATTATATGCCTATAACTAATATTATATGTCAATTATATCTCAAAAAAAGAAGCAGCAGCAGTAGAAGAAAAAGGAGAAGAATGGGAAGGGAAGAGGGAAAGGAAGGGAGAAGAAAGTATGGATGTGCATCTAAATCAGGCCTGCCCTACCAGCTTTAGTGGGGATAGACTTTATTTCAGACTAATCTAGAATTTAGGTCCAAGTATTACCTTAAGGTCATAGTACAGAATATAATAATAAGTTAGAAAGAGAATCTCAACATTTTAGTGCACCCTGTTCTGTTACTATAACCCTAGGGCAGGACAGAATGAAGAAAGTAGGAAGTCAAAAAGAAGACAATGCAAGCTTGCTCCATGGGAGACAAGAGTGATAAACTGAGTGATATGTTATCTAGTAGAGAAGATTCTTTCCATACTTGATACTGAATGTAATATACAAAATGCAGCTAAGAATTTTGATTTTAGCTCAGGATGTTTATGTCTGAATCTACATAATGGCTCTTGAAAATATGGTAGCATAACCTTTTAGATGCTGACCTTGATGTTACATTAACTGCCTTATTGGCACCAAACTCTGATAATCTACCAACAGATGGTCAGGGTATCTTGGTATGCTTTCTAGTCCCTTGTCTATTTGTGCATCATTTGACAGGATACTTCTGAGGCAGCAAAATTTAGCTGATGATGTTATGGTTCATTGTTTCCGGCAATGGTTTTGGCTTTATCTAGAAGTCTTTGATTCAAATTGACATATGACTCTAATCTTACTCAACCTGATTGTCAAACAGTAAGGATGTGACAACTCTGTAAAGTTTCAAGATCTATTGTTGTCTTCTGCAGTGCATTTCCAGAATGCCATCATGTTGTGGCTAGTAAACAGGAACATTCTGAGAGTTGATTTAAAAATGTTATGAAGGTTAGTTATCTTTTGAATTGAACACATTCAATGTAACAGGATTTTAATACTGTAGCACTGTATTCCTGACAAATTAAAAATACTATCAAGTGTATCATGATTTATTTGTACATAAGTGATGGTGCACAGATTTTTATCATATTTTTAATGGTAGTAAATTATCCTCCTCATATTTTTAATAATTCCATTGTAATATACAAAATAATAGAGAAATTCAAAGCCAAAAATAGTTTGAGGCTAACATGCTATAATGAAATTTTTGGCAGAATTTAGTATATTTCAAGGTCCTTGTAAGGAAATATGACAAAAATAATTTGGCAATGTAGATTGCGAGAGTTGAAATTTCACATTTGTCCTGAGAATTCTATTATCTTTTACCTTGATGAAATATCAGAAATATAAACCAGATTTGAAGTATAAAGATAATTATTAAAGGATTATATATAAAAACAGAAGTGTGAAGTAATTTTAATTATAAAATATTTGAATAAATTATGACATATTAACATGATGAATTTTAATGCAATGAATATTATAAGCCAGTTACATAGTGTCTCCAAAATATTTATAAATGGAACAGTGTATGTAATTGCAACTATGTGTTTGTATGTGTGCATATGTATATTCAAGTAAATGTAATAAAATGTCAATAGTTCACCTTGTTTTTAAGGAATTTACATGTCCAGTCAGCAGGAAACATTGTGTCTTTGATGGTGGGAAAACAGGTGCTCTTTAGTTTTTCTCTTATGTTGAATGTTTGCTTATGTCTACAATGGTACATACAATGTAAATAAATAGAAAAAAAATCCACAATGGTTAAGACATAAAACATGAAGATACTTTAGTTGTTAAATCTGTGCCACTAATAGAATTAACAGAGGATTTGTATTCTTACTGATAGTTGAATAAATGAAGCTAGAAAGACACCCTGAATTTATTTGTTTAAGAACAAGATTTATGATATTCTAATGAACCGTAAAGATGTCTTCTCTTATGTACTTTTCAGGAATTTAATAATTAAATGAATATATATTTTCTTTTTTGGAAGTTTCCATAAGACTTAAGCAATGCTTCCAGTGATTTAATCAGCCTATTATCTCCATATCTTCAGAATTTGAATGGCACCAGTGCCAGAGTCACAAAAAAGAAAATAAACACAAGACATTGACTGAATCAATAAAAGCCAAGCAGAGGACAGTGCTATTCCCCATGAAGTATCAGATATAAGAAAGGCAGGAGTGTTGATAACTTCTATGATGGTTTATAGCTTATAAAGCATCTACTAAACTGAAGCCACTTCAGTGACAGACAAACATTCTAGTCACATCTGCTCAATAAGAATTTTGCTCTAGGTAAAATGCTAACACATATTGAGGAATATTTATTCACATTATAAGCTTCTTTATTTAATAAGTCAAGCAATCATTTTATTTCAGTCTTTCTGTATAAAGTATGTAAGCATTTCATTTTTACCACTTGACTATTTACTAAGTTTTTGTTGTGTCTGAATGTCTTGTTTTGACCTTATTCTTTCTTTATCACTTCAGTGAGTTCCTCAGTGAAACCCAACAGCCTCAGTAACATTAGGAAGGAATGAAACTCTGATGCTGGGTAATTCTTGAGTCTTTGTTCCATATGAAATGTATCCAAGGGAATAATTTGAACCAAGGGAATAATTTGAAAGTCCAGATGTCAGAACCAAGGGAATAATTTGAAAGTCCAGATGTCAACTCCACTTCTTTCTTGTTAGATACCTTTGATACTAAAACTTAGCAATCAAATTAGTAAGGAAAATGTTAGTTCTAAAACTTTTGAAAAGTAACATAGAGGAGATTGTGCTGCATTTGAAAGCTTTACTAACAATAATTCTTCCAATTGAGGACCTGACACTGTTTAAACTAAAGTCTTATTTAAAACTATACCATTTCACACTAATTTGGAGGTTACTCTGGTTCATTAGTTAGCAGTCTCATTGACTGCTAACAAATGACACCATCAAACAAACTGATGACACCAGAATGATTTATCTAATATAAAGTTTTTCTTTGATAAAGCATTTTTATGTCTCATATACATCTATATATATCTGAAGTAATTTCTTCAGCAATCTATACTCTGAATCAATCAAATTTAATAAAAACAAAGCCAACATATTAAATGACATTAAACGATTTTTATCAGTTGAAGCGGATCAGACTTAGGGATATGATTTAGCTCCTGAGGGATCTGGAGTCTGCTCAGTGATTTTCACTTCAAATATCTTGCATACACTGTTCGGTATAATTAATAAAAACATGGATTCTATAAAATGGATCTTCATCTCTTATTCCATTTGTCAGAATATGGTTTCAGAATTAGGAAAAGAAATTTGTTGCAGGATGGTCTTATGTCAAAATCCTAGGACGGCACACTGTTCTCATATGTTCCATAAATCCTCTCTTTGACTATATCTCCCTGTTGGTAGCATTGACATGACCACAAACACCATTTACTAGGAACACAGTTATGTGTGCTTAGAAAATAAATATTGGCCTCAGTCCCTGTTCCTGGCATAAGGCTCTTAAAACCTTTGCAATTTCCTGGGTGATAAGAAGGTGTTTTATTCTAATGAGCTGGTGCTAGGTGGGCTCCTGGATAGCTCCCAAATGAGGTCTGTTCACTGTAAAGACTAAGCCAGGATTAGAAGCTTGGACTTTTCAGGCCTGTCCCCTCTTGTCTTCAGAAGAAAGCAGGGCTAGAAATGGAGTTCATGATTAATCATGACTCCATGATGAAGCCTCCATAAAAATCCTGATAGTATGGTGTTCAGAGAGCTTCCAGACAGGTGAACCTATTCACGTCCGGGGATGGTGATGCACCTGGACTCCACAAGGCCAGAAGCTCCGGTGCTCAGGACCCTCTCAGAGTTGGCCCTGTGTAGCTCCTTATCTGGTTGTTAATCTGTATCTGTTGGCATAGACCTTAACAAACTGCTAAGTGAAGGTAAGCAGTTTCCCTAAACTCTATGAGCTTCTCTAGCAAATTAACTGAACCTGAGGAGGGGGTCATGGGAACCTTGGCTTTGTAGCCAACTCAGAAGTGGTGGGTAACTTGAGAACCTACTACTTGTAATTGCCATCTTGCCCTCTAGGGGAGCAGTCTTGTGGGACTGAGCCCTTAACCTGTGGGATCCGATTCATCTCCAGGTAGAGAGTGTCAGAATTGAGTGAAGTTGTATAAGACACCCTTCTAGTATCACTGAATTGGTTAGTGTGGGCAAAAAGCGCCACACATCTGGTGTCAGACATGTAGGTGTGGTAATAATATGAGAGTAAAGGAGAGAAACCCAGGTCGAAAGCTGGATTTTCCCCAAAATAGTCTGGGACTGCACTAACCTGTTTTTAAAAAGCTTGAAGTCTATAACTGTCCTCCGGAGGAGAGGACCCATGCACTGGCATGGCTAGCAGCTACTACTCCCAGTGGTGTTGCTGGGAAGCACCTGGTAGTGGGGAGGTTGGGGCTGTATAAGGGGTGATGGAGGTAAGCGTGGTACTGGGAAGCAGGGGCTGTCTGATAAAAAGTGATGGCTGCCTCATCTGGAAGCTGCCATAATCAAACACAGCTGGAGGTCCTTATAAGAGACCTGAAGCAAAGGGGTAAGACAAGATCCCTAGTCTGAAGCTATGTAAGGCTTAGAGAAAATCGAGTTAGATGAGTGGGTGACAGGAGTCTTCATATATATATTTAACCATAAAATTATATTAATATTACATACAACATTAATATAACTAATATTATATTAATATATGATGTATAATATCTATGAAGTCATGATTTACCGACACATTTTCTATTGGCTATCAGACTAGATTGAGTAGAAAATCTCAGGAAAATATGACTTGCTATGAAAAGCAATGTTAACTGTAATCCTAAAGAAAGGAAGAGATCCAGGTTGAAGAAACTGGGTTTGTTTTAGGGTTCTGAGTCATACAGAATTGCAATATGAATTATAATAGCCAGAAAATAAACAATTAGTCCAAAAGTCCATTGTGACTTTTTAAAGATTTAATTATTATAAAAATGACAACACAGTACTGTGAAACAATGGAATTATGAATTACAAATCATTATATTTTTGTTTATATGAAAAAATAAAGTAAAGCAACTGAGTTTGACTTAGCTTCTCCAAAGCTTTTATCTCTTCATGTGTAAAATCATAATATCTATCCTATTTAACTCAAGCTATGAGGTACATATGAAAGAATGCATATGATAGCGAAGGGAAATTCTATTAATACCCTTCACAGATGTAAATAGGATAACAACAATGCAGAATATTACAAATTCATTTGCTACAGATGAAGTTGGAAACGTCATTCATGGATAAAAAACAAAGGTTGCAGAGTCTTTGTGCATTAATGTTTTTAATGATGATGATGATGATGATGATGATGATGAAAATGGCTTTTCTTTAGACATTATCACTGATTAAAATAATATATCATTTTTTTCCAAATCTGTACTGCAATGCAATGCCACTTTAATTTAATTGCTACAAATAGATTAATGAACTTTTCCAAGACTATTTAGTTTTGAAAAATTAATGCAGAAGGTTTTCTAGATTGGGGGGTGAGATGATGAAAAGGCCACCATTCAGGGAATGTATCTGAGATCCTGAAGCAGATCCGGAGATAAGGGGTGTATTTGGGAGGTAATCTCAGAAAGCAAGAGCTGGAAGTAGGGGGAAGGATTATAAATATGTAACTACTGTAGGCAACTGGGGCTCAATCTGTCTGGGGACCCTTTGAGGAATTTTGTAGAACCTTCCTGAGAATTTTCCCCTATTGGTAAATATTCAAGATTCTTATGAGTTTGTCTATGTGTGTGTGTTTTCACCTGACTGTGATGAACACCTGGTATAGTTAAGCTCAAAAATGTTCTAGATAAAGCCCTCAAAAAGAAATGCAAAAAGAGGCAGGCACTCTCAGAGGGAGGCTGTCAGTGTGCACAAGAACTGCACACTTTGGCTCTATCTGAACTTGAAGTTTAGCTGAGGAGGCATGGAGCCTATTAACAGGAAAATCTCATGAGGTCAAATATCCCATGTATTTAAAAAAAATGGTGGAAAAATCTGGGCATGAAATTATCACATGCTAGAATATTTACCTTATTTACCTATCATTTCTCCAAAATTTATTTATTTATTTTTTAAATTGTTATTTTTTAAAGATTGTATTTATTTACTTGATAGCCAGAGATCACAAGTAAGCAGAGAGGCAGGCAGAGAGAGAAGAAGGTAAGCAGGGTCTCCGCCAAGCAGAGAGCCCAACTCGTGGTTCAGTCCCAAGACTCTGGAATCATGACCACAGCTGTAGGCAGAGGCTTTAACCCACTGAGCCACCCAGGTGCCTCTCTCCAAAATTTAATAAAGTAGGAAAACCAGCTTTTTAGCCAGAAGACCTTGTCACAGATTCTAGACCTACGTATTTGTATCTGCACAACTTTGGGAAACATATTCGAAACCTTCACCATCGTTTCTTAATGAATAAAGTAGGATGAATAACATTACTCTGCAGGTTTGTGGAAAGAATTAAACAATAGTGCCCAGCACAGGGGCGCCTGGGTGGCTCAGGTGGTTAAGCGTCTGCTTCATATCGAGACCTGGATTGGGCTTTCTGTTTAGCAGGAAGCCTGCTTCTCCCTCCCCTTCTGTCTGCCACTCCCCCTGCTTGTACTCTCTATTTCTCTCTCTGTCAAATAAATAAATAAAATCTTTAAAAAAAGGGGCGCCTGGGTGGCTCAGTGGGTTAAGCCTCTGCCTTTGGCTCAGGTCGTGATCTCAGGGTCCTGGGATCGAGGCCTGCATCAAACTCTGCTTGGCACGGAGCCTGCTTCTCTCTCTCTCTCTCTCTCTCTCTGCCTACTTGTGATCTCTCTGTCAAATAAATAAATCTAAAAAAAAAAAAAAAACAAAAAAAAAAAACCCTTAAAAATAAATAAATAAATAAAAAGCGCCAGGACAGCTGTTGGCCCATGGTACAGATGTAACCATATGCTGTGTATTTCTATTTCAACTATTGCTATGGACTGAAATAGATCACTCTGAAATCGATATATTGAAGCCTGAACCCCCAATGTGTCTGTGTGAGAAGATGGGGCCTGTAAGGAGGTGATCGAATTAAATGAAGTCATAAATGTAGAGCCCCAACTTGTGTCCTTATAAAAAGAGGAAAAGACACCAGAGTTCTCTTTTTGTCGTATAAGGACATGGGGACACAGCAGAAAGGGAGCCATCTGCAAACTGGGAAAAGAATTCTCACCAGAAACCAAGGAGGAGAAATAGCTTGATCTTGGACTTCTAGCCCCCAGAACTGTGCAAAAATATGTATCTGTTGTTGGAGCCACGCAGTCTATGGTATTTTGTTAGGGCCATCCAAACAGACTAAGACATCCCCCTTTTGTAACATTATCAAATATGGTAATCTCTTTATCTGTTCAGGATGCTATAACAGAAAACCACACGTTAGGGTCTTATAAACAGTTAACAGGTTATTTCTCACAGTTCTGGAGACTGGGGCATCCAGGATCAAGGCAGTGTCATGGGTCTGTCTTAGTCACTGTTCTCACTCGGGTTAAGAAGTAGTGACTCATGGCTATGGTCTCACATGGTGGGTGGGACTGGGATCTGTCCAGAACCTCTTCTGTAAGGTCCTTAATCTCACTCATAAAGGTTCCACCCTCACATCTGAATACCTCCCAAAGATCCTACCTCCAAATACCATCACCCTTGGTTGTTAAGATGTCAATATAATCATTTGAGTGGGGCACAGACACTCAGACAATAGCAGGTAGTTCTGATCTAAGTGGAAAAGTAATTTATGCTTTAATCTAGGTTTCTTTATTTCCTTTTATGTGAGAGATATACAGGCTAGTTCCAAATTGTGTTATCATCACTGCCGCTCTCTACTTAATTGTAGTCATCTTTTCACTGGCTGCACTGGTTTTTGTTTGTTTGCTTTTTGTTGTTGTTGTTTGTTTGTTTGTTTTTAGGACCATCTTTAGTTTAACTGCCATTTACACCCGGTTTTATGTTTCAAATATATATCCCAGCTCACACACTCCTAAGTAAGTTCGGATTTCTACCTCTATGATACGACACAGTTTTGTTTAATCTAAGACGCTCAGACCCTAGGAATTTGCCTTAACTTTGTGTTTTATGAATCGTGTGTTGTAGAGTTGAAATCTTCAGGGAGTTCCTGACCTCTCAATTTTATCCCGATACCTATTTTCACTTACCGCAGCCTCTACATTAACAGATAATCAATTACACAAATAGGTATTAAGCAACTTTTATGTGCTGGGTCCTCTCACAGGTACTATGGATATAGAAGATAAGCTCACCTTCCTCCACCTTCCACTACATGGTGAACTAACCATCTGGCGGAGCATATAAACAGACCATAACCATCCAGGGTAATAAATAAATGATAGAAGTATAAAAATGTTGCTATATTAAGTGAAACACATCTGGGCAGAAATAAATCTCTTCAGGGCAGAGTCTGCAAAGTGTGACAGTGGCCTTATTTTCTCATGCTGGGCACGGGACTCGATACTAAACAGTCAGAGTCAAGTCTGATTATGGAGGTGAGGGGAGTTTTGGTTGTTTGCGTGAACATTTGTCTTTTTCCTTAGGGCTTTGTAAAGATGACAAAATGATTTGTTGACAATGAATGAGCACACACGATGCAATGACAACTATTACAGCCTCCTATACGTATGAAATATATATCCACAGACAGCAAACTGTAAAGGATATATAATAGATTCTGATATCAGTGTCCTTTCCTCTCTCAATAGGAACAGATAATAACTCTTAACCAGTGCAACTACAGGGATAAAAGATCCCCTTCAGTGCATCCCACATGCCTCCCTCCCTATGCCATCTGCCTTGACATGTGCACGCCAGTGCTTAGAAAAGACCTCTAGAGGCTGAAGGCACAGATAAGCTGTTGACATCCTCCCTCTGCTCCTACATAAGACACAATGTAATTCAAAATGTAAATAATACTAAATCCTCAAAAAAAAGTTAATAAAAGTTCGGCATGACCTTATTTTTCCCTGGTCACTATGACCACACATTTTTTAACAGTTTTATCGGATTGTACTTTACATATCATAAAATATTCCCACGGACAGTGAACAATTCAATAAGTTTTAGTAAATTTATAGATTTGTGTAGGTCTCACCACAATCCAGTTGTGGAACACTTCCACCGCCCATCAAAATTCCCTCATGTCCATTTATGATCAATCCTTTCTACCATTCTACTACTCCCAGCTCCAGTCAATCATTGATCTGTACTCTGTCTTTATAGATTTGCCTTTCCAAAACTTTATGTGGATGGAATCATGCAATATATAATCACTTGTGGTCTATCAATGCAGATTTTTTTAAAGTCTTTTTATTTTGAAATAACTCCAGATTCACAGGAAGTTGCAAAAATAGCCCAGAGAGGTCCCATTTCTCCAGAACCTTATCTTCCCCAAATGTGGCATCTTCTGTAACTCTAGTACAATATCAAAATTAGAAATATATATTGGTAGAACATGTATGAATAATTCTAGGCAATGTCATCACATCTGGTAGATGACATTTGTACACTTTTATGTATATGTATATGTGTTTTTTTTTTTAAGAAAGGAAGACTGTTGCATGCAGCTACTCATTTGGATATGTTTGGAGTCTTGGAAGCCTGACTACCCTACCTTCTCCTACAAATTGACCTTGAGAGCTTGTCTGGAGGTTCTAGTGGGGCAGGGCATATACAGCCACTCCTATACCCTTGACTGAAGAATGGTTCTTCTCTATTACGGAAGGTCATCATCATCAACCCAGCATGCACATAGAGCAGTAAGGGAGGAAAGGAACATCTGTCTAGATAGCCAGATCAGTGGAATCAACCTTGGTGACCAGTGGAGTGACAGCATCACAGCCAGATCACCCCCACATCCTTTATACTTTAATTATGTGCAGTATTAATTATACCTCAAAAAGATGTTAAGATGGGATGGGCAAAACACTGATTTACTCAAATCAGAAGGACCTTGCTTTATACTTTTGAGGCAGTAGTGACCATCTGGACATAAAATTTCTTTTGTCTCAACTTCTTATAGAGGAAGATTGACACAGATTGTGTACATATCAATCTAATACATAAGCAGATTAAGGACTGATAAAAATGACTCTATAAAAGTTGTAGCAATAATCCTGGAAGCCAGTTGGTGGTGAATCTACTACTATTTACTGAAACATTTCAGTAATTCACAAGAAGTGTCTAGTCTATAGGAAAAGTGTCAGATGAAGAAAAATGATGCAACCCAGGATTCCTCTCCTGGCCTTTCATCTTATCAATGAGAAGGAAGGCATTATGGAAAAAATGCAATAGCAGATCATTGGTTTACATTTCCCTATAGAATGAGTTTTTTAATTTATCTATAGTAGCTTTTTTATTTTAAGTGTATCTCTTTGTGTAGACATTTAGTGATTGCCCTAGGCATTATATTATACACGTATAAATTTTCACAGTTTACTAATATCATCATGTTACTAATTCAGGTATAGTCTAGTTCTTTTACTCTTCCCCATTATAATATAATCATCTTCAATATTGGCTCAAAGCACAATAAGAACCGCATCAAACAATGCAGTAATTTTCTGGGTTGTTGGTTTCTCCAATATTCTGTCTAGGACATATGGACTTAAAAGAAAGCCCAGGGAACTCATCACTGAGTCCTTCCTTGGGTCCTGATGTCTCCAACCAGTCTTCCTTCTTCTCAACACCTTTCAGAGTGTGCATGTGTATCTATAATTTACACCATTTTTCATAATTAATTGATTTATATACTACTTTATTTATATCATATTATATATTTTTATGTGTTTCAGGGATTTTATCTGTTGCAAATATGAAGACTAGCAAGAAGTGTTTTTCCATCTTGTCACTACCTCCCCATACTTCTTCATTATTTTTTGTCTTTATTTTATCTCTATCACTAAATAATTACAGATTCACAGAGTTTTCTCTCAGAGGCAAAAAGTTTGTAAACCCATATTAAACATACAGCACAGTTTTAGGAAACGTAGTTCACTGCTCTTGGTTGTTGGTGTTCAGGAGGGCAGTTCGTAGTGCTGGTAGTGTATTGTTCATCTTCTCCTTGGGTCTTTGCTCACTCAGACTCTCCCTTATCACTGGGCTTCGTCTTTGTTCATGTGCTTAGCATTCAGCCTTAAAATACTCAGACTGCAGTGCTTCATTACTGCAGAAATCTACACCCCGCCCTTGAATAGACTTCTTCAAAATGTTGTGTGTGATTGTGTGAGGCCACACTTCCATTACACTCTAATCTTTTCCTCTCTATGTGACCACTGTTATTTTTTATAATTTCCCAGGAGAAATGCTTTTTTGAACTACATCTGCAAAAATATACCTATTGCTTCCCTCCTCAGCTGCTGCCCTTGGAGTTTCCTCACACACAACAAGCTCTACCTGTCAGCCCCTCAAATTTCCTTCTTTTTTCTCCAGAATCAACCTCTTTCCCACTGTCTTTTTACAAGAACACCACTGAACCAGTTCCCATTTGAACTTTACTGATACCCATGTCCCTTGCCTCCCAATTCAAATTAACCTAAAGTTTCCATTTCTTATTCATAACTTCCCTTCTCCTGAAATCTCTGATTCTCTCCTCTGCTCTTCCCACCACATATTCTCCACCCATTCTGGTAAAGGAAAACTGTTAGAAAGTTTTCATTTTGAAAAGTTTATGCTTTTTTGATGCTGAATTTGGTATCCATCTGCTCCACTGTAGAACTTGATGTGGGGAACAATGTCTTGGTATTCCAACTCAAATTTCTAGTTGCTTATGCACAGGGACACAAATAAATATGAAAGTTATGCTGTATAATACCCTTCATAGACCTAACGCATGCTTCTTTCTTCCAGGAGTTCTTCCTTTCTTAATTAGACTTATGTGACCCAGCTTCCAAATTTAACAACTATTGATGTTGATTATATTAAAAATATACTCCGACTTCTGAAAAACTGCATTTAAAAGAATTATCAGAACCTAATTAATTTATAAGTTTTAAGCAATTCAATTACTAATGCAGTTAATTATCTGGTTATTAAAATAAAGTGTTGAGGTTAATAAAGGAAAGCTTTCCTAAAAATAATAGCATACAAGTAAGAGACGAGCAAATGCAATCACATATTCTAGAAAGGGGATTTCAAGGCACAAGATATTGGTCTATGCCACTCCAGTATTGCACGGATATTTGACTATCTTATGAGGGCTTGTGCTCTATTTATTGGAAAATTCAAATTAACTTAAAGTTTCCATTTCTTATTCATATAATCAGAACAAAAAAAAAAGCTCTAACTGTATTTATTATTTAAGAATATGCAAAAGCATTTAGAAGTTTATATCTGGAATCTCATATAGTATATGGCTTATTATTACATGAAATCAATTTTATTGAAGTAAAGCACATCCCCTACTGAACAGAGCCTGCTGTGAATACACTAGCCCATGAAGTGGTTATTCATCTTGTCATACAAAATTAGTATTACAAGAAGTTTTCACTCTGTTTCAGTTAAAGATAATCTTTTAAAAGCCTATCACAAAATAACATAGTTTCAGATAACTTTGGCTTCTGCTCTTTGTTTTATATTTATTTTTTGTATAAGATGCCCATGTTCTTCAGCAGTAGAATTGTAATTTTCTTGTTTGACATGCACCATCTCACCTGCTGCTGCAGGTAATTACACAGTAGAACTCCTGAAGTCCTTTGACCCCTTATTAGAATGTACATTCTCTTCCACCCATCAGTCACCAAGTGTTCACTACCTGTGGAGTCTTGATGACATAGCTCAGTTCTGCATGTCAAATAGTCACTTTAGTCCAATTAAATTCTCATTGCATGACATTTTGGACTGCTGATGAAAGGTGGAAGAAGTAGTACTTCCATTATGGGGTTTAATAGTATGCCTTTTTGACACAAAGTAAAGATAAGTATTCAAAGTTGTGCTGCATGGCTATTTTCTCTCTTAAAAAAATAATCATCTGACAGTGCAATATTTTCCTGTCTCAAACACCATAATAAATAGGAATCTGACCACAGTGGTTAATATAGTAGCTCCATGGACTGAGATACTGAGGTTTTACTATTGACTTCTCACCAGGAATTAGACCTGCCAGGCTATTTCACTGATTAAAACTTGATTAAACACCTGTTAACTTGTCAGATTTTACTCACTATGGCAAAAGGCACTATCTATGAAGTGCAGGTGAAAAAGTACTAAAAAAAAATACCATTTGTAGATAATCAGATCCTTATCCATATAAGGATATGGATATATCCAACTCCCCTCTTGTGGATTAAACTATTTAGCAGATAGTCTGTCAAATGTTTCTTTGAGTGAATGATAGCATAGGCACAATCAAAGTGAAAAAATTACATTTTATATTTAAATTTAATGAAAATGCCAATTTTAATTTTGTGTGTGTGCATGTTGTAGTATCAAGTAATGAAATGACAAATACTTTGAAAAGGGCAATGTCTTGATATAGGAAATTGACTTATCCAATAAGTAATTTCAAGTAAGAATATTACTCAAGAATTATTCAGTGTTTGAACAGTAGCTACAAATGGTATGTTCTCAGTACTAGAGTGGCAATTTCTCCCTACAGAACTAGAATGGCAATCCCGTTTGCATGTGAATAAGTGAGTTGGTGAGACTCCTGGGGTGATTAGCACTGTACCTTCAGGTTTACAGCAACCCAGATCATGAAAAGGCATAAATGAAAGGCTTAAATCAAAAGCTAAAATTCATGGGGTCCTAGGTGGCTCAGTTGGTTATGTGTCTGACTCTTGATTTCCACTCAGATTATGATCTCAGGGTCATAAGATCAAGCTCTGAGTCAGGGTCCCTGTTCAGCCAAGAGTCTGCTTGAGATTCTCTCTCTCCCTCTCCATCTGCCCCTCCTCTCCACATGCTCCCTCTCCTCTCTAAAATAATAAATAAATACATCTTTTTTAAAAAAGGCTAAAATTCACAACTTATTTCTTTAACCAAGTCTCTGTTTTCTTACTCTCAATTCAGTCCCTCCATCTTTGACCCTACTTTGTTTTTAGGAGGCATTCACACAAACATAATCAAGTACTATCACTTTTGTCCATAGTCTTCAAAGAATTTGAATTTTTCCTAGTAGGTTTCCTTATTTGGGTTCTGTTCTTTTTTTTCTGTACAAGATCTGCTTTTTTGATATCACCACCATTACTAGTAACAGTGGCCCTTCCTAAATCTAGAGAGTCATTCTAGGTTGCTTAGATCAGAGGGCTTTATCCTTCCAACAGTCCTTGTCTATTTCAATTTGATCATTGTAGAAACCATGTAAGTCTACACAAATCATTTATAATATGTAATACTTAGGGTCAAGGCATTCATAGATATATGCAAAACAAGTTATGATATTAAATATATATAGTCAATTTCAAGAACATACAATGTTTAGGTACTGTTGTTCTTGGTAAGCTATATTGGTAGTGATGGTCAAGTGTTTCTTCTCAGGTTAGAGTTCCAGTTATCTGTAGATTTTTTTTACTTTTAGTTGTGCCAAACAATGCACACATAAACTCATCTAATGTTGCCTTCTACAACCTTCTTAGAATCTCATTGCCCTAGAAGTTGTACCCATCACATATTCAAACAGGAAGGAATCAGTAGACAATAATAAAGATGAGGGGATACATGCTCAGCTTAACAGGACCAAAGAGAGTTAGGGGGAAAATGACTCTTCAGTAGGCTTCAACAGGTATGGCAGAGTGTTCTCTACCTTTGAGAAAGTGGTCATTATTTCCTCTTAGGAGAGAGGTAAGTTGTCACTAGATTCATATAGTTGGTTTATTCTTTGTTCCATCTAACCAAGGAATTCAAACAAAGGATGGGATCATAAAGTAATACTATTTGCTTCTTAGGTCTTCAGGCTTCAATAAGTTACTCAGTGGCTTAGGGATCTAGTAAAAAGAGTCTTATTACACAGTTTAAAAAAATACTGAGTCAAACACTGACTAAGAAGGAGTTTCTCAGGATTTCATACATAGTGTTTTAGATCATCAAAGATATATGTAAAGAATATTGTAGAAAACCCTTCATGTTCTAGTTACTTCTTAAATGGCAAAAAAAAAAATCATATTATAATGATTTTATGAAGAACAGTAGGTCATCAAGGTTTTCAGTGCATTGAAAGAAGGGAAATTTATAGTGACAACAAAAAAAAAAAAACAAAAAAACTGTATCCCACCTAGGTGATTTAGTCTTCCATTAATATCCCAAATATGATCCTGAGATCTTGTCTTGGGTGTTGTTTAGGTGTTCCATTCCAAAGGAAAGAAAGGGCAAAACTATGTAAGCAGCGAAAAAAGAAATGAGAAAGTGAGAAAGAAAGAAAACTTGTCCTGGTTATATACTTTGCAACCTTTTACCTGGCTGGTAAGTCAGCTCAGAGAGGTATTTCAGAGGAATAAGTGCCCTTCTCCTTGGTGTTGGAGATATGTGGATTCCATCACAAGAGTTACTATATTTCCAAATAGGAATGACTATGAAGAAGAATACTCATTTGTTTCATTGTTTAACAACCAATGGTGCATCATTTACATTGACTAACAGCAAGAACAAAAAAGGAAGCTAAAAATCAGTGAGAATTGCAAGACTGTTCAATCAAAGGTTTGTGTGAGAGAAACGACTTGATTTTTAGAGATGCAAGACTGGTAGTTTCAGAGCACAGCAGCAAGGAGAGCATGCATTTGGCAATGTGAGAGATTTCAAAGACACTGAGCTTAACACTGGGTCCTGGTGCTATGGCATAGAATTGTGAGCTCTGGTTTAGAAGAATGGGTTAAGGGCAGATTCCTGGTCCACTTAGATACATAATACTTAATTCTTTTTTTTTTTTAATCCAACTGCCCTTTTAACCTTTTAAAAATATTAATGTGATCCATATTTCTGCTTATAACATACACAAAACTTGCCCTACATGTTAAATAACATGGGGAAAAAAAAAGAATATTAGAAAACAGGTCATGCACTAGAAAGGTGTGTCACATAGTCTAGCTACTTTTCTAGTAATTGAAAACTGCAATAATAGGGAATTTTTTGGCCTTTAACTTCATTGAAAATGTCACAATGAGTCCTCATGATGCAACCTAAAATTAGAAGTTCATGTACATTTTTAGTCTCTGTCTGATAGAATCAAACCATTCTATAATATGAGACAACCCACTAGGGGAAAGCCTTTTAGTGCCTTCCACACAATATTTAGAAGTGTAGCTCCAAAAATACCTAGGCATAAGTATTTCCTATTTCTAACACAAAGGTTTCTAGCAGAAAAACAAGGTGATAATAGACTCTGGCATAAAATTGAAATAAAATTATTTATAAATTATTATTATTCAGCACTCCGGATTGAATGAGCCCTACAATTTCAGTTGAGAAACTAGACAGACACTGTCCTCTGTCCTATATACTATAAACATAAAGGAAAGATGTATTTATGCCACTGCTATCTTTCAGGGAGTAATATGTGCAATGAGTTGAATGGACTCAGCACAGTAGTGAATGAAGGGTTTAAATAAAAACTATTGTCAGTTAATTTGATGATCTTTTGGACGTGCACATGGGCAGCCTATCTGGATGGGTTAGGGTCTAAAATGAATATTCTTTCTTCATATCTTCACTGAAAATTTACTTTGTGTATTTACATATTTAGTTAATGAAGATGGTTAGATAGAAAAGGAAAATCCTAGTTCTACTGTGCTCCTAAGTCAAAACGGATTGCAAAGAAACAAACAAAAGTGTCAGATCCGGGCTCCACTAAAGACATAACAATAAAAATGTGAAAGTCAGATTAATACTTGTAATTTATATTACTAAGAATTTTGAAGTAGAAAAAATATTGCAGACTAAGAGTCAAACATCACTGTGTTCTAATTCTATCCATACTTATTTATCATCTGAACTTTTCACCTGTTAAAATGGGAATGATGATGTGTTCTGTATATGAGCTAATGATAAAGCATTTAACACAATGCATAGATCTTGGTAAAGAAATACTTGTCACTTCTACATGAACAGAGCATTTACAGCATATCTTGATTACCCAGTTATTTGTTGAATTGAGTTATATTACCATCTACTGGGAGACAGAGATGATACTAATAACATCAGAGATTTTAGTTCAAATAAAAAAGTGATTATGACTGGTAATAAAAATAGAGGGGCACCATTAAGGGATTTCTTGATTGACTGCTATTAAGGTATATAGGGATTCCAATATGACAGTCTAAAATACACTAAAACAATGGCTAACCAGGTGAAGAGAAAACAACATTTCTATAATTTCCTCTCAGAATGGAAGCTGAACAGCAGTACTCTTTATTTCTATCTCTGTATTAACATTAAAGAATGCAATGAAATTGAAACATTATTGTGACCTCAGTGTGCGTGGACAATTTAGCCCCCTTGGCAACTTGAAATGAGAAAAGTTGAGAAATGCACTGTGATTTCAATATTTACGGTCTCGTTTCCAGGCTTAGGGAAACCATTTAGACCAGGTAGCTCATTTGAGAGATGGGGAGACTAAGGTCCTCAGAGAGCAATGTAACTTGCCCAAGGTTATACAGCTGGCTGCTGGCAGACCTCAGGTTTAGGCCAGAGTTTTATCTTAAAACCTGAAAATCCCAGTGTTACTGTGAAGGTGCTATTTTAATGACTTCCCATTAGATATACTCTCTTTGTTTTGGTGAAGTCTCATTGTTTTCTGTATATGTTTAGATTACCACACACCTTTTCCCCCCATAAAATGTAAGGAAATGTTTTTCTTCCAAACAAATTGAACCTGAACCTGGAAAATGAGAATTACAAAAAAAAAAAAGTTTTCTATTAGTCTGCATTAGCACTCATCTAACAAATTCAATATCTGAAAAAAGAAGTAATAAGAAAAACCTTTCCAAAAGAGTAAAACAACATTCTTTCATCCCTAGGACTGATTTGACTTTAAATAAATAAATAGTAAAAAATAAATCATATCTTCCTTTTTGTTTTTCAGGATTCAAATGAAAACAGAAAGTAGTGTTGGATACAGTATGGTGGTTTTGATATGACACTTTTGAGGGATTATCTTAGAGACAATTCTGGGGATTTCAGGTATGACAGAAAAAAGAAAGAAATTAATGAAACAAAAAGAAATAGTCAACGATACTTTTATATTTTAGAGTTAGACAAAGTATTGAACAATGTTCTATAGGGCTCACTGTCAGGGCTAAGATAAAGGCAAAGGGAAGAGAAAGAGAGTTGCAGCAAAGGAAACACAGAGTGGTAGAATATAACAGAGTGGGAGGGAGAGAGAGACAAAATGCATATGGAGGGGAGGGGTAGAATGCCATGGATAATGACTGCAGGTGTCATTCAGGGTACCACTGCCATAAGTTTGCCTACATTGATCTAACTTAATCCTTTATAGTACCACTCCCTTTTATTTTAGCTATCTGGGTGAAAAAAACTAGATAGATTGCATAATTATGTAAAAATTAATCTTTAACTGGCTCGAAGTATGAAGGGATTTTGAATGTTTCAGATAACATATATTCCAAAGCCAATTCAAATTTTTCTTGCAGAATTTGCAGTGAAAATACTTAAGTCCCTTTTGACTTACTATCTTTCTATTGATTTTAAAACTGTAACCAAAGAAAAAATTTAAAGATGCCACCTGTCATATGCTCAAAATCTTTCTAGCAATAAAATAAATAAATAAATAAATAAATAAATAAATAAATCTGTTCTTTTCCTAATTCTACAGTTTTAATTTCATGGGATTTACTTCTTCATTAGGATAGTTTTATTTATGAGTACAAGCACAGTTGATTTATTCAACTCATAGTTTTTAATCGTCAACTAGTTTAACTAAAAGAAACATAGCTGAAGACTGCCTGGTGTCACTGGTGTTTGTAATGAAGGTGGAACTGGATTTCTAGAATGTGGTTCTCAGTCTTTGCTCTTCATGAATTAAAGAGAACAATAACCTAGGCTTTTTTGTAAGAAAAAGAATAAATACGGATATAGGAAAATATCAGTACATCACGTAAATGTTACTAAAAACAAACAACTTTTTTGACTATAAGATGTTGAAATAGAAATCCAGAGTTGTGGACTCTTGTGTGCTTAGATACCTTCCTTCCTTCCTTCCTTCCTTCCTTCCTTTCTTTCTTTCTTTCTTTCAATAGATACAACTAATTTTCCTTTTTGAAGTCACATCCAAATGTTCCCTTAGAATATCTTCTATATATAATTAAGACCATCCCTCTGTGAGCTAATGACAAGTCATTTCATACATCTTTTCCATCTTGTACTTAAGCAAAAAGTGAGTCTAATCATTTCTAGTGTAGACATAAGCTGAGGTCAGTAATTTTCATTCAACTTGATCAGAGAAAAGTTCTTTCCGTTTATCATCTTATAGACCACAATACTATTCCTTCTCACATTCTTCTCTATGTCAGACAAGAAACTGGAGTTTCATGTTACTCTTCTGCTTTCCCTGGTTATACAGTGAAGTTGCAAAGTCCGTGGAGCGATTTGGCATGATTTGGAGTCTCTCCTCAAACAGGGAGCAAGCAGGTCAAAATGAAGGAGGATTTGCGGAGCTGCACTCAGACACCTGCACGCCTGCCTGCCTTATACCTGGCTCTAGTGGAGAGTGTTATTAATCCTCCAGTTTAATGAGCACCAACCTTTAGCACAAGATTTAAAATAAATCTCCTATCAGTGTCCCTTCACAGTGTTACTGTAATTGCTGTGGTTCCAGTAGACCTTGCAACTGGTAGAGAAAATGAGACATTTCAAGGCTATGGAACACAGTGAAGCAAGGCAAGTTAGTTAATATGGATTTTTCCATAATTTTGTCAGAAAAGGAAATCATTTGTGTACAAGCTTCAGATTCTTCCTAGCTTTTTGGCTCTACCTAAAAAGTGTACTGTCCTGTTGCTTATTTTGTGTATGAGAATATTATTAGAATTATTTTTTCTCTCATGTTACCAAATCTAAATTGGATTTTTTAATTATTCCTTCTGAACACTTTACTCTTATCCTTTATAGAACATAATGAATGTTTGATAGGTAAATTAACACAAAAATTTCTAGGTCTTTATTCCAGCTTTCAAGAAGGAAAAATGAAAGACTATTCTGATACAAGATTTTAAAATAGTTTGCTATAAATACAAATTCAAAGCTAATGTGAGCTTAATGGAAATTGGAAAAATATCCTCCTCTAACATTTTGGTAAACTCAAAATGGATAACTAAAGAAAATGGTTACGTTCCACATGAGTGAAAGAGAACTCAGATAGGCGACTGACTCAGAAATAGGCAATGCATTCCCTCAACAATACGACTTGATTTTAAATCTCACCCATTAGAGGCCTGAAGACACTGACTGGAAGGAGCTCCTGAAGCCTGGGGTAAGCACTGAAGTCTTTTAGGAAATGGAGATTATGGAACCTGCATCTGTGCTCCAGTATGGACTCCTCATCTGTACAATAGACTTTCTTAGGAAAGCTGAAAACAAATTTTAAAGGAGTGGATTAAGCAGTGGAAATCGTTTTAACACTTATCCATATGCCCTGACATCTTGGGGTCCCTGGGTGGCCATGGCTGGTTAAGTGACTCTTGGTTTCAGCTCAGGTTGTGATCTTAGGGTCATGGGATCAACCTCCACTCGGAGCTCTGTGATCCATGCTCAGCACAGTCTGCTTAAGACTCCCTTCCTCTCCCTCTGCCCCTCCACCCCCCTTGCACTCTCTGTCTCTGAAATAAATAAATAAATGAATTAATTAATAAATAAAATTTTATGCAGTAAGACTAAATATCTTGAGTGCCTAATCTTGGCTATGCTAGGTTCTCATATGCTTATTTTTTCCCTAGCTTACTTCACTGACCTGCTCTTCATTAAGGATCTGGAGGGAAAAATACAAAATAGAAACCTCCCCCAGCGAGTGTACTCTTAAATGAGAGAAGAAACATTCTTCGAACTGTTTGGCCAAGGAAACTTGCTTTATACCTGAAAGAAATAGAGACAGCGTCCATGCAATTGCCATCCACTCAGAAGTGAAGAGTATAATCCAGAGTTAAAATTATTGATTATCAAACACCTGTTTTCTTTGAATTTTTGTGGAATTATCTTGATTTGATATCAGTTGGGGGAAATTTAACATCAAAAAGGAGGGTGAAAAGAAGACTAGGAAAAGGTAGCTGCTACAAAGACTTAAGTACCTGTTTAGGGAGGGAGATGTTATGTACTTGGACGTCCTCAACTAGTGGATTGAGTTGAGTGTAGAAAGAATGAAAAGAAACACTTCACTTCTTTGTCAATTGAGAAAGGAGAGTTCTTAGTGATTAAAATTGTAAACTAAAATTATTTTTGATAATGCTTCATCTTATTTGGAAGCTAGAATAGAAAATAATATGCTGCAAAGCAAACAACCTTGCCTGTTTTGAATACAGACACACCAAGCAGTCTTGTGTACTGTGGTCTCTTGCAAGAGCCACCACACCTTAGAGAGTATCCTCTGCAACTACTGTCACCATACTATGGTAGAAGCTAATTTTTCACATTAACATTCAATGTCAATTTAGACACAGACATGTTGGCTTACCAGCTAGTCTCTTTAGTGTTTTAGCATTATAGTTTAAAGGGAAAGAACAATTAGGTATTTACCCAAAGAAAATGAAAACACTAATTAAAAAAGATATATGCACCCCTATGTTTCTTGCAGCATTATTTATAATAGTCAAGATATGGAAACAACCCGTATCCATTGATCCATTGATAGATGAATGGATAAAGAAAGTGGGTATGGTGTACACACACACACACACACACACACACACACACACACAGAGGAATATTACTCAGCCTTAAAAAAGAATGAGATTTGTCATTTGGAACAACATTGGTGGAGCTAGAAGGTATTATAGTATGTGACATAAGTCAGAGAAATACAAAAACTGTATGATTTGTAATTCCACTTATATGTGGAATCCAAAAAAACAAAACAAAACTAACAAAAGCAGAAAGAGACCCATAAATATAGAGAACAAACTGCTGGTTCCCAGAAGACGGGGGATGCACAAAATGGTGAAGGGGAGTAGGAGGTGCAAGCTCCCAGTTATGGAATAAATAAGTTATGGAAATACAAGGCATGCATAGGAAATATAGTCAATGGTATTGTATAGTGTTGTATAGTGACAGATGGTTGCTACACTTGTAGTGAGCATAGTATAACATAAAGGGTTGGTGAATCACTATATTGTATACTTGAAACTAATGTAATATTGTGTGTCAACAATATTTCAATAAAACATTAAAAGTTAAAAAATAAAAGGTCAGAAGTAAGTTCATGCTTTATTTTTGCTTTTTTTATTCAAAAAATCTAAATTACTCTGTTAATATAAGCCCAAGGAAAAAAATCAAATAATAAAAATCAAAGAATAAAAGCATGTACAAGTAAAATGTGAAAGTCCTCTACTTTTCCATAATATTCTACCTTAGTTAAAACCACATTAAGAATTTGGTGATTATTCTTTCAGAATGTTTTCCTTTGTCTAAATGTACTTGTACACACACATTTATGCAGAAGCTGTGAAGATAACATATACATACATACATATATTTTAAAAGTTTAAATATGCCATGACCATCTCTCTCTGTCATATATATCTAACCTGAGAGTATTCTATTGCATGTCTGTTGTCAAACTGCCATTAATCTAATAACGTATGTGTGATTTGTCCATTTTTGCTAGTCCAAACTATGCAGCAAAGTCATCAAGGATCAATAAGTGGTTTTTCTCAGTAAAAAAGAAACATAGTTTTCAGTTTTTGATACACATCAGTTTACCAGGACATTTGCACAAATCACACTTCCACAGTAAGTATATGGGAATATCTCTGTTTTGTCCCAACCTCAACACAGGTTCTTAGAAAAGACCTGAGTTATCCTTATTTTTATTTAATTTTTTCCAAAATGGAAATGGCTATGGCTTTTATTTAGATATTGATAAAAGTTAAATAATACCCCCAAAATGGGGATGATCCTAAAATCACTTTTTCAGGAAGTATAAAAATTATTTTAATTGATACCCAGGGGTAACCAGCATTGAAATTTTGGGGAATATCTAGATATACTCTCTCTCACTTGCTCTCTCACATTCTCTCCCTTTTCCCCACTTCAATTAAATAGGATCATATTAAATTTGCTGTATTGTAAACTTCCTTGCTCAATTTCTTCCCTCTGCTAGTTGGTAAGATTGATTTAAGACTAGGGAATGATTTCTCAATAATCAATATGATGTTGATTATTTTAATTAAACTAAATGGTTTTATAACAATTTTATATGGTTATGAAAGCAATTATCAGCATAACTTTTCCATAAGAACTCTTATATTAATTGCAACTATCAGAAGGCCTGACAAAAGAGGTTTAAACAATATGGATTCATTACCTCACATTATAAGAAATCTGAAGGTAAATGCTTTCAGGTTGGTGAATCCAGAAGGTTCTAGATTGGCTTCTTTGAAAAGCCTCTTTGCTTGACCTTATGATCCTAAGGCTGACCTTATGATCCTAAGGCAGATGCTCCACATCCAGTTTTCCTTTCTACAAGGAACAGCACGTAAAGGCAAGATGTTTTGCTCTTTTCATGGCGGACGAAGTCCTTTCACATAAGCCAGAGGGAGAGATCCCCTGAGAGCAGGTGCCTGTGTCCTAGCTACAAGAAGAGGCTGGTAAAGCAAAAAGCTAGCGTGTTCAGTTCCTGCAGTGGGAAAGGTTCTTTCAGCAAGGGAGAAGGGGGAGGAATGGTTGGTGGTGATCAAGCATTTGCCACAATTCTGAAGCCTTCAGTAAATACATTTATTAGGATCACAATATAACCCTATTTCTCTTTTCATTATTTCATTTCATCATTTCATTACTAGGAATTTTTATCTTGATTTTGAATTCCTTGACACAAACTATATGAGCGTGAGTGTGTCCTTAATTCATTTAAGCTACTTGAAGTAATTCTCAACATAGATATAGCCATAATTATTATTCGATGTTAGTTTGTTTCAGTGATTTTGAACAAAAATTAAAAAAATATGAAAATAAATTTGAATTTATTATTAAGATCACAAGTGCACTCTTTTTTAAAAATCAGCTGGTGATTTATTATTTCAACATGAAAGCAAATGTCAGTTCAGGAACCTGCATTTATATCGACATAATTTAAAAACTGCAATATCTTCTGATTCAAGAGTGCCTTTTTTATTTGCTGATGTTTTTCATACATAGTTTCCATCATACAAATTACACCTAGAAGTGATATTGAACCTTTTATTTTGTGTTTATTTTTTAGTTATTTCTTGAGTATACATCCAGCTTCCTAGACTGGAACATGGTAATAACCCAAGAAATAGCAAAACAGTGATAGCTGATACTTACTGCGTATTTACACTGCACCCAGCACTCCACTAAGGTGTGTAGCCTGTCATTGGAGCCTTACTACAACAACCTGGTGTGGTGGGACCCATCATTATCTCCATTGTACTCATGAGGAAACTGAGTCTAAGAGATTGAGTGACATGATGGAGCTCACATGGCCATAAGTGGTAAAGTCAACTTGTCCTATATGGAACACAAGCAATCCAAATTGAGACTCCACGCCTTAGCCACGGCCTTTTGCCTCTTAGGGTTTTAGTGCAGGACTGACTGACTAGGTATAACTCACAAATACAAATCTGTGAACTATCACATTAAGTCACAGCTTGTGGACAAGGTTATAAATGTTTAAAATTTCACATTGGACATGTTTCAAGGGCAATTTACATAATATGGGTCATAGTTAATGTGTAAATTATAATGATGGTATGAAATTGGAAATATAATTACTTATTAGACAACCTCGCTTGCCAGAATTAGGAGAATTCCCAGAGACATAGCTTAATATGAACAGGATTTGTGATTTTTGCCTGAACTTTGGGAGTAGCTATCTTTTCTATCCACTCTTTTGTATTATCAATAATGCTCTGCTCACTGGGCACTCTACTGTGACCTTCGTCCTTATCAGAAAGATGCGTTCCTTTGATCATTGTTGTACATATTTGGGAACCATGATATTGTACTATCCTTAAAAGCAGAGAGCTGCATTCAGCTTGACTTTTAACACAAATACCACTATAAACTAACCAGAAACAGAACACTGTCCAGCAAACAATAGAATCTCCTCGCATTCCCAAAGCAGTTCTCTTAAACGTGTGTGTAAATTAGAGCTTTTCATCAAGCAGCTTGAGAACACTGCTGAGGCCTTTCTCAAAAGCCTCTTTGAACTAACAGAGAGTTTGCAACTGTTTGTGACTCATTGTTGTGAACTGGACAAAGACACCCCATGCCCACTAATGACCTGAAGCCACAGACCCAGTGGAAGGGTGGAGTGTGCTCCAGTTGGTGCTTGCACAGTCAACAACTATTGCCTCTTACAAAGCCATACAACTAGGAAGGGGCATTGAAGCCCAATGGAAACCCAGACTCAGAGATGATGTGGAAAATAGGACAATGGCACCCTACCCAGAACCTCTGGGAAGATACAGTTGGAAGTGCCCCACACAGACAGGACTGTCACACAGAGAAAGGTTTAGCCCTTTACAGAGGGAAACTTTCCCCATTACCATAATCTGTTATGCAGATAAAGAGCTAATTTTAGGACTGAGTTATCTATTATGGGTTTTGTTTTTATTTTATTTGTTCTTATTTTTGATATTTTTAAAATCTGAAACTATAAAATTAATGACCATATGCTGGATCCATGAAGGAAACAGCAGTCAAGAATCTCAAAATGAACCATTAGCTAGGTAAATTCTAATTTGATTCCAATAATAAATGAAAATATGTACTTCCATATATGTGTATATATACCTATAATATAGAATCATAAAACTTTTTTGGTGCTGTCGATCCATTTTATACAACCTCAAAACTCTAATTCACTTAGTATTTATATTCATCACTATTATTATTATTTTTTTATTTTTCACTATTATTAAGAAATTGTTATACAGTGAATTATGCTCACTCCCCCACCAATTCCTATACTAAAGCTCTAACCCCCCAGTGGGTCTATATTTGGAGACAGAGCCTTTAAAGGATTAACTAAAGTAAATGAGGTCATAAGGGTGGAGTCTTAATCTAGTATGACTGGTGTCTTGTAAGAAGAGGAAGAGGTCTTGGGGCACAAGCACACAGACAAAAGGCCATGCGAGGACACAGGGAGAAGGCAGCAATCTATATGCCAAGGAAAGAGGCCTCAGGAGAAAGCAGACCTGCTGACAAACTTGATCTCAGACTTCCAACCTCCAAAACTGTGAGAAATGTCTGTTGTTTAATCTGCCCAGTCAATGGTATTTTGTTATGGCAGTTTTATCAAACTGATACAGTTATACCCCTTATATTTTACATATGGGTTCTTAAAGAGTAAATAGAAATATCATTTTAGAGCTTACATGAAAGAACTCTTGAATGTCATCTACTCCAATAATCTTATTTTACAGATCAGTTAACTGTGGCTCAGAGAGATTCAGTGATGGATCCAAGGTCACACAATTACCTAATAGCAGAGCTGGGACCAGACCATGTGTGTCCTGATTCCAATCCAGCCAGGAATAAACCAAGTTGCTTTTTTGTTCTTTGGACTCTCTCACATCATTTTCAGTAATAAGGGAAGAGAGTAGAATCATTTCATAAATGCTCACTTATTGCAATATTTTGTGGTCATTCCTAATTATGGGTTTTCTGGGGACACAGAACAGCTAATGGTTCTTAAAATGCACATCATGTTTATTTCCTTTTAAAAATTTGTGGGATTGTTTCATAACTTTACATAAGTTATGATTACTTTACAAAAACCCTAGCAACACTCCCTTTTAATCCTTAAAAAGAATTAATCTCATAGAAGTGATTTGACTTAAACTGGCACTTCCAAGTGATAAAGGGTATAACTAGTCCTTTTCAAAATTTTCTGCCTTTAAATTTTATATATATATATATTTACATATATATATATTTTAGATATACCTATCAAAAAAGATGATGTGTCAATGCATGAAAATCACTTTAACTATAAACATTTTCTTAGCAAACAGAATGGCCCATTAATCTAGAACCAATTGCAGAGAAACTGTCTGCATCCATGGGGCCATTGGTGTAGCATCCTAAATATATTTCAAGACTTATGGAAAAGAAAAATGATCAGTTTTATTCCTATTAGCTTGCCTTATTTTCTTAAACTACTCATATCCTTTATTATACTCATCAATCAAGGCTTGCCTACAGTTACAGAGTGGAAATAATAAAAAAAAAAAACACCAAAGCAAATGGGGAGAAAATAGTAAACTTTGCCTTCCCTTTATCATCTTATTGGAGGCTATAAGGATGAAGGAGTTATAAATCTCTTAAAATAAACCTTTCTCAATTCACATGTAGCTCCTGGGAAAATTCTGTAAAGGAATAGTGATCTGATTCATACCCCTGAATAAAAAGGAAAATCTTTGCGAAATAGTTAATTGATCAATTTCACATATTTGTGCATGATTGCTGAGCATAATGCTGGAAATAAATCCACTCCTGGGGCACTAACACCCATAAGTCAGGCTGGCTCACTTTATTGCATAGAACTCGTTTGGTGCCCTTGTGGAATCTGTCATCTGTCATATTTTTATCCAAACCATTAACCATACTGGAAGATAACAATTACATCCCATAAAACAACTTGTGCAACCTAGATGAAGTGCTACAACTCTGTGCCATTCTGATACTGCATGTATATATATAGTAACATACTGTGTGTGTGTGTGTGTGTGTGTGTGTGTGTGTGCGATAACAACACAACCTCCTTTTCATCAGTACCTACATATGTGCATCACCAGTGTATGCACTGGTCCTCTTCCTGCTGAAAAGACCTATGTGTAAAAGTTGCTCTTAGTGGTACTTCAGAGCTTGAAAGCTACCTTTGCAATCATTCTTTGTCAAATCTTTGATGTAGGGTGCTCGAGATTTGAGATTTCTCAACTCCATATAAGGACTCCAAAATCATATGTTAATCTGAGACCCCATCTCATCTGACTTTCCCACTCACTGTTCTTTGTGTGTCTAGAAAGAGACAAGTTCATTTTCGTTTTAAAAACCTGGAATTTATGGTCCTTCTATTGGACCATTGGTCCTGCCATTAAGGGCTCAGCTTCATGTCAGCTCTTAAGATGTCTTTGCTTACCAGTGATCTATAGCAGTTCCTTCTCACCTTCTTCTCTATTTTAATTTTTTTTTTTTTTTGCCTTCACAGTACCTACTACTATATCAACTTGTCATTTTTTTTACTTTACTTGTTTATTCCCTCCCCCAATTACACAAATTCTAAGAAAAGAGACTCTTGACTTATCTGTTCATTGTTATATCTATAGGACCATACACACTGTCTGGTACACAGCAAGCATTCACTAATATAATGTAATGGATTTGTGTAGTGTAATGAATTAGTGACAGATACTTTAGAAACTCCTTAGACCCCCTTATCCTGATACTTAGAAAAGACTTGGAAAAGTTTCTAAGTGTTCTTTCGTGTGTTCTCCTGAAATGGCTGTTGTATGCACATGACCTGTTTTTATAGAGTTGCTGAAAACTCTAATAACATTTTCTAGTTTTCTGTTGTCAGAATAACAGAACCAAGTTTTCTGACTTTTGAAGGATGTCTGGGTCTCTTGTTCTCTCTGTCTTTAGGGTTACTTATGTTTATTTCTACTTCACAGACACTTACTAAAAAGTTCCCCAATCACCTCTATTTTAAAGCCATTTTTTTAAAATGAGTGTAAGGTTAATTAAATAAAATACAGAAAACTGTGCAACAGGAAGTAAAAGTAATATATATTGGAGCTATCAAAAAACAACTCTTACAAATTTTTTGTATATTTGATAAACATTTTTTTTTTTCTGCATAGGTATACATATATTTCAGTGAAAGGAAAAACAAATAGATGCAAAAACAAGCCCTGGTGTTGTCTCCTGTCCTTCTGAGTCCTAGCTGGGAAGAAAAGTGGAATTCCTTTCCCCAGTCAAGAGTTACAGAATAACTCCCTGTAGGCAGGTAGTGTGCATATGAAACATAGAGCAGAGAGGTAAACTGTATTTTGGTAGCTTGGGGGGATTCCCAAGGAGTTCTGTCTGCCTCATCCTTTCAGAGGAGGAACAGCAATTCCTATAACATATTCCAAAAGGTAAAACAGTAACAGCATGGACTGGATTTGTGCCTTAGAGAGAAAACTGAAGCTTTTTTCTTTAACTGGTCTAAACTGTACAACTTTAGTTAAAGACAGCCAAGTCCTCTAGAACAGGGCTCCTTTGCCCAAGCAACTAGTTAGTCTATGTGCATTATATATTAAAAGTTAATATCAAACTGATATTTAACACAGAATTTACCCCTGAAGTCAAATTATTTGTTTATAACTGGGTTGTATTATTGTGCTTTCAAATTTTGGCCTCTAGACTTTGTACCTGTCAGGGTCGTGGTAAGAAACAGATGTTACCCTCAGGCTGGTTGGTTGAGAAGCAATTAATGTAAAGATTCTTTACAAAGGTGGGGGTAGGGGTTCAAGAGGACCAGTAGGGATGGTCTGGTAATAGGAGCTGAAACAAAAGGTGGAGAGTCACCTGTATGAAGAAGGTTTCATGACAGAACTGTGGACCTGGTCCCCCCCCTAACATTTGTGTAGCCTTGAACAAGAGTAACACTTGAGGTCTACAAATCATACATCTATATATTTAAGTTATAAATCATGTTAACAAAGTTAACAAAAGAAAAAATGATATATATCTATCATCCTGCCTCAATTAATACACTTCACAATAACATGGGAGGCCATATTTGTATTTAGGATTCTCAGATTCCATGGAATTTTGCAATGACAAAATTGCAGTATGAGGACAAGCTGCCACCATGGGCCCACCACTTCCTCCTTCTCTTCATACCCCTGTCTCTTTTTTCACACTGAAAGATACTTTTAAGCACATATGTGGTCACTCCAACCCATATTACTGAACTGTCTCCACCCTGATCTCCATCCTCCCAATGAGTCCTATAGTGGTTTCAGACCTTTTTCACCAGAAAATGCTGAGAACTTGTGTACCAAGAACATGAGGCCAGACTCTGGGTGGGAGGGCATGTCCCCTTGGCTTACACATCCTTTATTCTCTGGCAAAGTTAGATGAGGGCCTGAGCAAGGTCCTTTAGAATGCTCAGCTCAGGACAGGTATCCCCCTCCCCTTCCCATTTTGCTATGATACAGCTATTCCCTGCTTTTTGAAATTTCGAGTTATGCCACTTTGCTTTTACAAAAGACCTGTGTTAGTTGCTGTTTTTTTTTTTTTTTTAAGATTTTATTTATTTATTTGACACACAGAGATCACAAATAGGCAGAGAGGCAGACAGAGAGAGAGGAAGGGAAGCAGGCTCCCTGGTGAGCAGAGAGCCCAATGTGGGGCCCGATCCCAGGACCCTGGGACCATGACCTGAGCCGAAGGCAGAGGCTTTAACCCATCAAGCCACCCAGGCGCCCCTTAGTTGCTGTTTTGAGCAACTGACAGAACCTGAGGGATTTTTGCTTTTACCAAAAAAAAAAAAAAAAAAAAGGCAAGCGGTGAAAATAGCACTCAGTGTTTATCTTGCAGCAAGCTAAGAGGTAGTGCACATCCCAAGTAGCAAGAGTGGCACCACCAAACCCCTTTCCTGGGGACTCAGTGACTCAGCATCAGGCCCCCAGAGCTTTGAACTGTGTCTGTAAGCATCTGGGCTTTATCTCGATTTATTCTGTGCATCTGTTAGCAAGATGTGTCCTAAGGTATAGGAAAATTCTAAGAAAGGCTATTTTTTGGGTCTGGGAACACTAATTTTTCCCCTTTATATTAATGGCAATTGCTTCTTTCCTGTAAGTCAATATGGCTTACCAAAGATTTCATAAGAAATGCTCTCCTTTTTCATAGCAGAGAAACCAAGTATTACTATGGATTTCAATAAAGAGCCACCTCAGTCTTCTATCGAGAGAGAAACTGGGGAATAATACTCCTTTCTCACTTTCTTCCTTCCCTCTTCTCCTCCCAGATATCGTTGCTCCCCCTCCCTGTTGGCCCAATCACTGGAAAGCCAGAGGCAAACCCTCTGAGGCCATGTGTCCGAATGGGTCACACACACAGCTCTACACGACAGGTAAAGAAGAGAGAAACTGGATCTACAGGCGCAAATGGAATGTCACCAGCCCAGATAATAGGTAATTTAGAGGACAGTCTGATGACTGAAAGAAGAAATAATTTTGACAAAATAACAATAACAATTGTTATATAATAACAACAATATAACAATAATAACAAAAACAAATAATTTTTCCAAAACAACCTTTGTTTTGGAAGCCCTGCCAATCCCTATATTTATAAACTCCTACAAAGAGCATCCTTATAAATGAAATGTCCTACTTAAGATTATTTTTAAGGATCTATTCATAAAAGGCTATTTTACCTAGAGTGGTATAAAAAAGTCTCCTGTCCGGTCCCCTGAGCTCTGCTCTTGGCCCTTTCAAATCTTTTCTCCACTCCACACAGTGATCAGAGTGATCTTAAAACTTAAATTAGGTTATATCACTTCTGTTTTCCAAATGCTTCCATGGCTTCCACTAGCACTTAGGATAAAATATAAATCCTTATTGTGACCAACAAAGTACTCTGTCATCTGGCTCTCCTCCTCCTTCCATCCTACCTTCCAAATTCACATGATACCCCTTTCCTCCTGACTTGCTACTTTCTGATCATACAGAACATTGCTTTCGGATTACTAAGAATGCAAAGCTCTTTCCTGCAGGTCAAAAATGAAAGATGAGCAAGAGTAAACCAAAAGAAGAGAAAAAGGAAGAGGACAACCTGCATGTTGAGGACATCTGATGTCCGTCTTGAATTTCTTGCAACTTTCCTTTGTTTCCCTCCCCATTCTTCTAACTTTATTCAATAAGAATAAATATCCACCCCCCTCTGCAGATGAGGATTTGGGCAGGTCTTGACCTTTTCTGGTCACTCTCAGATATTAATTTTTTTACTCACTGTTTTTAGTAGGGGAAACAATCATATTTCAAGAGTTAAAATGTCCTATCTCATGTGCATCTGTGAAGGTTTCACCAGAAAAACAGAATCAACAGTATATGTGTGTATGTGTGTGTATAAAATATGTGTTTTATATATATGTGTGTGTGTGTGTTTTATGTCATATATGTCATATGTATGTATGATATATATGATAAAAGATTTATTGCAAGGACTTGGCTTGCTCAACTGTGAATGCTGACTGGACAACCCCAAAGTCTTCAGTGTGGGCCATCAGGAAGAGCAGGCTGGGAGCTCTCCAACTGGAATTCACCCTCTCATCCCAGGCAAAGCTTCTAATTTGTCAGGAAAACCTTAGCTCTGTTCTTGAGGTGTTTCAACTGATTGGTCAGATCCACTCAGATTATTGAGTGTCTCCCTTACTTAAAGTCAGCAAATTGTTCACATTAATTATATCTGCAAGGTATCGTCACAGAAATGCCTAGATTAGTATTCTATTGAATAACTGAAGGCTATTCTCTAGCCAAGCTGAGACATAAAACTGATTATCACACCACGTAAGGACCAAAACTCCGAACTTGGTTTGTGGTCCATCTTCTCTTCACCCGACTTGGATCCTGCCAAGGGAAACTCCCTCCCTTGACCCAACTACTCCCATTTTCTCCCTGCTCAATTCTTCTCATTTCCCTGTGGCTTTCAACCTCATCCATAAAAGTGTTTCTTTCATACAGTGAATGTTTTGTAAAGCTTCTTTTGCTGTTCTGATTTAAATTCATGGATGATGTAACTTATCTGATACTCCCTTGAAAAAAAATTCTGGTTTTAATATGGAAGCCAAATAATAGAACATATATTTGTATTAAATACAATATAATAAAATATGTAAATGCTTGAGCCTAGGTTCACTAGAATTTATAATGAAGAAACCATGGGAATGGGGATCTGTGAGGAATCATGGTGAATGTAACAGCTCCAAATACAGAATGATGCGGGAGTGTTATGTAGATGAATCATTCACTGTCATGAGTAGCGCTGAGGTGGTGGGGATGAATCTGTTTCATACTCACCAGAGTATCTTGATTTCTATTAATTACGATCACATTAACACCTCAATTAGAACTGACACTAAGTCATCCTTGTTTATGTCTGGTTTCCCTGCTCATTTGTAATAGAGGTTCCTTTCACTTTCAAAAAGTTCCTTGGAATTATAGTGTGACAGAACAGCATGTTCAGAACCGCACAGGGCCAAATTAAACATATATGTGTATGTATACATATCTCAGACCTGGGACTCAAACAAGGTCAGTGTGACTGGAACACAGAGAAGGATATGGAGGCAAGATTCAAGATGGACCAGAGACCTAGTTAGAGCTGACTTACCCAGGATCATTCAGGCTATCTCAAGGCGTTTTGTTCATCAAGAAGCCTCAGAAAAGCCTTTGAAATGTTTTCAGTAAGTATATGATATGAAGAGATTTATATTTCAAAAATATAATTCTGCCTGTATCTGGATAACAGACTATAAGGCGCTGCACCTTAAACAGCCAGACACTTGCTGTAGTCATTTAAGTGAGAGGTGATACTCTAGAGTTAGGGTGGTAGTGACAGACATGGAAAAAAGTGGACAGATACTTTCAGCAAGCAGTACTCTGAAGATTAAAGAGACAAATCTTGATGATAGATTGGATTTGGGGTGTAAGAGGGGCAGTTAAAATGATTCCTAGGTTTTGGGCTTGAGCAACTAGATGGGTTGTAGTGCCATTTGGTGTAAAAGGAAATATGGGGGTGGGCCCAGATATTTTAAAAGTGGAGGGAGGAGATCATAAATTAGTTTTAGATTTTGAAGTATGGGTATGAAGTACTTTTTATATAGACATGTGGAAAAGTCAAAGCAGTCATGTAAATCTAAAATATGTGTGTATAGGAGAGAAATAGCAAACGAGATTGCCTTGGGACAGAGTATAGACTGAGAAGAGAGGAGGACCCTACTGAGTATTGTGAAACACCAATGTTAATGGCTAAGCAGGGGAAACATTCCAAAGGAGACAGAAAACTCAAAGCCAGAGAGCTGAGAGGAACATAAGAAATGTGCAATGCCATGGAAACTGCAAGAGGAGAGATCCATCAGAGATAATAAGAAGTATAGGATTGGAGTATCTATATTCTAAACAATGCTCCATGACACTAGGTCTGAATAGAATCACAGATAAGTTGGAATTGGATGGAATGTGTAGTCAAGTTGGGACCTTTTTTTTTTTAAAGAGGAGGAAAAATCTTTGAAAGAAAGAAGTGAAATATCAATAACATTTCCATGTTCAATGCCTAAGTTCCTTCCAGAGAAAGTGAGAGGAGAATTAGTTTTAAATGATAAGAAGACACTCTCTTTTATAGCAATAAACAGTAAATAGAAGATTGAGCAGGCTTGCATTTTTAGTATTGAGAAGATAAAGATTTAATGTGATGGCTTCTGTGCTTTTTCATTTGAACTAGCAGACATATTGAGTGTGAAGTCATAGAAGGGAGAAGAAAAATCTGAGGTGAAAGGAGAAAGTTTGAAATGCAGTAGGACAAGCAGGTGGTTTTAAGGGCTTATTCAAGTTTTGGGATCATAAATGCACCGGGGGACCAATACATATGGATTTCTTCCAGTAGCACTCAGAGCTCAGGTGCAGGAGGAAGGAGCAAGCAAGAGTTCTAAGAGGGTTTTGCCAGAGGGGAGCAACCAGAAGACAGAGTGACAGAGAGTTAAGGTGTTGGCCAAAGGGACAGTAAAGTAATGCACTTGAAATATATGCAAGCTAATTAGGAAGGAGAATAAAAAAGGGACAGATGGATTGGGAAGAAAAGAGAAAGTAACCTCAACTTGATCTTAATGAGGTCAAAGATGGGTCAGAGTGAGAGAAGTTGAGCACATCAACTGGGAGGAGAAGATTTTGCAGAAGGAGCCTGGGAAAACCCTGTCTTAGAAAGGTCCCTGGACTCCCTAATTCAAATTGGATATTCCTCAAAGTGTTATGCTCTCATAGTGTTTTTTAATTTTAATTTTAATTTCTTAAATTGTAATTCCAGTGTAGTTAATATACAGGTTATATTCATTTCAGGTGTACAATATAGATTCAACTTTCATATACTGCTCAGTATTCATCTTAAGTGTACTCTTAACCCCTGTCACTGATTTTACCAACCATCCACCTCCTACCAACCACCCACCACCCAACCACCCACCTCCCAACCAATCATCTGTTTGTCCTCTATAGTTAAGAGTCTGGGTGTTTTTTTTTTTTTTTTTTTGGTTTGTTTCTCTTTTTTCTTCATTTTGTTTATTTGTTTCGTTTATTAAATTCTACATATGAGTGAAATCATATGGTATTTGTCTTTCTCTGACTGACTTATTTCACTTAGCATGATATTCTCTAGATGTACTCATGTTGTTGCAAATGGCAAGATTTCATTCTTTTTAATTCCTGAAAAATATTCATATATATAAATATATCACATCTTCTCTATCCATTCATCAGCTGATAGACACTTGAGCTCCTTCCATAATTTTGCTATTGTAAATAATGCTGTAATAAACATAGGGGTACATATACTCATCTGAATTAGTGTTTTCATATTCTTAAGGTAAATACCTAGTAGTGAGATTACTGGATCATATGACAGCTCTGATTTAATTTTTTGAGGACCCTCCACTGTCTTCTGCAGTGGCTATGCACACTCCCACCAACAGTGAACGAGGTTTCCTTTTACTCAACATTTGTTTCTTGAGTTTTTTTATTTTAGCCATCTGACAAGTGTGAAGTGGCATCTCATTGTGGTTTTGGTTCGCATTTACCTGATGATGAAATGTTGAATATCTTCTCACATGTCCATTGACCGTCTGTCTTCTCTGCAGAAATGTCTGTTCATGTCTTCTGTCCATTTTTAAATTGCATTACTTGTTCTTTGGGTATTGAATTGTATAAAATGTTATATGTTTTGGATTCTAACCCTTTGTCAGATATGTCATTTGCAAATATCTTCTCCCATTTGGTAGATTGTCTTTTAGTTTTGTTGATTGTTTCCTTTGTCGTACAGAAGGTTTTTATTTTGTTATAGTCAATCTATGTTTGCTTTCACATCCCTTGCCTCTGCAGATGTGTCTAGTATGAAGTTGCTACAGCTGATGTCAAAGAGGTTGCTGCCTGTGTTCTCCTCCAGGATGTTTATGGTTTCCTGTCTCACATGTTATGTCTTTCATCCATTTTGAATTTATCTTTGTGTAGGGTATAAGAAAGTGGTTCAGTTTCAGTCTTTTGCATGTTGCCATTCAGTTTTCCCAAACCATTTGTTGAAGAGACTTTTTCCCATTGTATGTTCTTGCCTCCTTTGTTGAAGATTAATTGGCCATTTAATTTGTGGGTTTATTTCTGGGCTTTCTATTCTGTTTCATTGATCTGTGTGTCTATTTTGTGCCTGTACTGTTTTGATACTGCAGTTTTGTAATATAACTTGAAGTCTGGAATTTTGATACCTCCAGCCTGTTCTCCTTTTACGAGATTTCTTTGGCTGTTTGGAGTCTTTTTTGGTTCCATACAAATTTAAGGATTGTTTGTTTTAGTTCTGTGAAAAGTGCTGTTGGTATTTTGTTAGGGAATGAATTAAATCTGTAGATCGCTTTGGGTAGGATGGGCATCTCAACAATATTTGTTCTTCTAATCCATGTATGCTGTCACAATGTTTTATATTTTTCCTTCATTGCTGTTATCATTATTTGCAATATATTATATGGTGTGTTTTTTTATTTTGTTTGTCTTGCTTTTTAATTTAAGCTCTGCTTTTCTTCCTGACCAAAAACTGGAAACCATATATTTTTAAATTATTTTCCTTAATTTTCATCTTTGAATATCTAGCAATTAGCTCAGCGCCAAACACATAGTAAGTGTTCAATAAATACTATGGAGTAACTGAGTAAACTCTTTTTGAACAAAAACTGTTGGATCTCTGAGTTAAATAGAATGATCTTTTTTTCACAGTCACTGAAAACATTTTAAAATCCTGGACTAAAAATTTTGATCACGTTTACCTTTCCACATAAGAGTGTCTACAAATAATTTCTACACACTGTGTGCATACGCAAAAGATCCTTCATTCTAAATTTCAAGCGTACAGGAATGAGCAACTTCTACCTGGAAGTGAAAGTGTTGTAATTATGCTGATTTCATTCATAATGACTGAGATGGAAATTACCCGAGAGCTCCAGCCTCTGATAGTCTTAATATAGAGTCCCTGCCTGCAAAGACAAGGCCTAAATCTGTAGTTTCTAGATTATTCCCAGGACTTGGTGTCAATTCAGATAGACAGTTTGCATTTGTTGCTTATACGGCACATGGTTCTCCGAGAACATTGGAAATAATATATGTCTTTTGCTGTGATTTTTTTTAACCTTAAAAATATGCTGCCCTGGGAAGAAAAACATTTTCTTAAAAATCATAACATCTGGATTTTAACTACATGCCTCTTTCTTATTTCTGTCTACAGTCATACTCACGGAAATGATGGAGCATTCTGCCAAGTTTTATTTTCATGCTTTTTAACTACCTAAAGAATGGATTTTATTTGGTCCATTTTCTGAATGGAGATACTGCCAATTTGATGGAGTCATTAAAAATTGATCTAATTTTGTAAAACAGGTAACCATGCAAGACTAAAACAAATAAAACACTTCTTAGGTAATAACCTACTTAATGTGAGTAAAGGGAGTTTTGTTATTTTTAAAAAATCAAATCTCTGTATAGCACTGGGGCTGTCTTTTTGTATTACGCAGCTGTGCAATGCACTCATGTGGGTGCTCAATAAATACTAAGTGAGCATAATAATAATATCATTCCAATCAAATAGTCAAAAGAAAAACATCAATGCAAATATAGAGTGCTTGATGCTAGGGTTTATACAGAAGTCTGTGATATGCATAACAACAGAAATGGAAACATCTGCTGGGATCTGCTTCACAATACAAGAGACAACAAGATAATAAAACCATTGTTTTTGTGTAAGATTAATTTGTTATTCAGCTTCCTTTTAGCTAGTAAAGGGATTACAGTGGCAAATATTAGCTGACTATGGGAATATTCAATAAGTAGAACTGCATTTTTGTTTTCAATCCATAAGAGCAATATGCTATATTTATGATGGGGAAGGAAGGCAATGTGTTAAGGCAATCCATTCCTATCAGCTTAGTGGATGTTTACGTGGATGTATTCTTCTGAGTCCGTAGCATTTTCATTTTACTTTTTGAATGTCGTAATTTGCTGTATTCCTCTCTTCAGCTTTCTGATGGTGAGAGAATTTAATTGTTCATCACTATCTTTCTCCAAAAATACCAGAGGCAAAGAAAGAGAAAGAAACTTAGTATGTAAGAAAAAGCTGAACAGTGGTTTAAAGTGGAGATAGCAGATTATAATGAAGACATAGATTTTTATTTTGATTTTAAAAGATGATGTATAGTTCATACTTTAAAGTATACTATCCTGCACCTACCTGCTCTTAGGTTCTATGACACTGTCAGTGCAATCGAGAGAGAAAAAGACAGCACCTACTGTGATAATTCCATTTATATATGTATGTGTCTATGTATGTATAGATATACACTATATATGTATATATAGTGTGTGTCTATATATGTATATGTTATACATATATGTGTACAAATGTATATTTGTCTATATTCCTGTATATTTTGCTTATATTTTCCCTTCAAAGCTCAAAGACCCCTGTGTCTTTGATGGTACTTTAAGAAGAGCAGGCACTGATTCATCGGCCTGGTTTTTTTTGTGGTTGTTGTTGTTTTTTTACCATGCCTTCTAGCCATTTAGTGTTTTGATCTGTGTTTCCATCTGGACTTCCTAACACAGCGACTCAGGCGTCTAATCCATCCAGTTTATTTTCTATTGAAATACCTACTGCCTGAAGTCAATTTATTTTGGCAGCAATGACTTCAGATAGAGATGTATTGTGTGTGTGTGTGTGTGTGTGTGTGTGTGTGTGTGTAAGACAGGCAAATCTTAAGATTCCAAACTTACTCCCCATGACAATCCTTTGGCCTTTTCTTATGGCAAACCCAGAAAAAAGAAAAAACAAAACAAAACAAAACAAAAAAAACCTCAGTGAACTCATTTGTTTTTATTTGTCATTATAAACTGGTTTTGTTCCGAAGTCAGAACTCTCAAAGGCTGAAAACAAGGAATAGTTCCCTGAAAACAAGGAAATCAGCTGATTAGAACACAATTGAAGCAGATTCTCAAAGCCCCATTCTAGAACATCTCCCCTCTTTCTAATTCTCAGTGCTGAGTTCTTTTTAAGCTTCAGAATGCAATTTGTGACAGATGATGGCTGTATCAAGGTTTGAAGAAAATGTATGTCTGGAGTGTTTGCATGTTTTGTATTTTGACTGTTTACTTTCTGTTACATCCACCTGAAGATAAAATAGGGGAGAGCGGGAGGGATGAAAATGTGTAGAGGGAACATATGAAAGGTCAAAATGGCAAAATTTATTTTGATCTTTATTTTGCCCCTTAAAACTTTCACTTCTGCCTTTTCAAATTACATTGCAAAATGAAACAACTGGTATTATTTAATCTAAATCCTGTTTTGCATGCAACTTTACATCAGATTTGTTAATGGATGCTTCCACTGAGCTGCTCAATCTTTAAGTTTTTTTCCTTTCTTTCTCTTCTCTCTTCTTTTTTTCCCTTTTTTTCCTTTCCTTCTTTCTTTCCTTTCTTTTCTTCCCCTTCCTTCCTTCCTTTTTTTCTTTCTTTTTCTTTTCCTTCCTTCTTTTCTCCTTCCTTCCTTCCTTCCTTCCTTCCTTCCTTCCTTCCTTTCATCTCCCAGGTTTGGTTGTGCTGTGTTAGACATTGCTTTGGCATGGCATTAAGATCAGAAAGGACATGTGGGATGTTCAGTTTGGGTCTGCACATGCTGTCACTTTTGGGTACAAACCATGCAATGTCATTTAGAAGGAGTAGGGTAAAAATTCTTTCCTTGATATGATCATCTATAAAAGATGTGAGTTTCCAATGATTAAAATCATTTTATCAATTCTGGTGATACCTGTATATATTATTCAATCTGAATGTGAGGAAGCTAATCTACATATACCTTTGGTGAATAAGTGAGTGGCACTATGTGTCCATAGAAATTTTTTTTAAAAGTTATTACTGAAAGAAAAAAAAAAAAAAAAGCATTTGAGGATGCCTGGATGGCTCAGGCAATTAAGTGTCTGCCTTCAGCTCAGGTCATGATATCAGGGTCCTGGGATCGAGGCCCGCATCAGGCTCCCTGCTCTGCAGGGAACCTGCTTCTCCTTCTCCCTCTCCTTGCTGCTACCCCTGATTGTGTGCTCACTTTCTCTCTCTCTCTCTGTCAAAAAAATAAATAAAGTTTAAAAAAAAAAAAAAGCACTTGGGATCCACATTATTGATGTACTTCCCATGGTGTACTTCACATGGCTCATCTATGTCACTCCTTTTCAAGAACTCCTGCCAAGTTCTTGAAAATAAGAGAATTGTGTTTTGTTGTGGTAGAGGTGGCATCTTTACTACTACATCTGTACCTTTCAAAGACTTTCTCTCATGGCTATCACTAGAGTCATCCCAGAACTTGCTCTACTATATTGGAGATGTACTCTTGATCATTAGCCCATTCATTCATTCATCTATGCCACATTCAAAAATTTCTATTTTGTTCTAGACCCCCCAAAATAACAGATCTCCTGAGTATTTGACCAACTCATACAGGAGAGAGATCACAGAACGTTACAATGAACTAGAATATGAAGGAAAATGAGGCTGTTACTAAATGAGTTAGACTTTCCATGTATCTGTAATACAGGTGAGGATCAGGTCAGTGAGAAATAGCAGGTAATAGGCAAGGGCAAGATGAGGGGAACCTTACAAAACTAGATATATAGATTTTTATCTTAGAGAAGAGTGGTTTTCAAAGTGTGGTGGATGGCTTCTAGGAAGAGCACAAGCTGATACATAGATATATTGTCTTAAGTTGGGTTCCCTAGGGGAAGATCCTAAGACAAACATGTGCTAAGTCTTTTCGGGGAGGGAAAGCTTATCTTAGAGAATATGGAATCAGAGAAGTAAAATAGGGAAGGAAATGTTGCACAAAAACTGCTTTATTGAACAGGTTACTCTTGTGTGCAGCTGGTATTTAATTTAGCTGGGGAACTCTAGCAGACAGTGTAGACTATGTGTTAAAGGAAATCTCAGATGACGGTCTAGGAAAATGATAACTATTCACCACTTCCCAGTCTTTGGTTAAAAGTCACCCCTGAACCTGAATGTCTTGGAACTTCTTGTGCTCCCCCATGGAGGCCATACAGATCTCCCCTGGACAAAGAAAGCTGTCAAGCAGTGAGTGGCTGAAACTTGCTGTTGAAGCTATAATAATAGTGTCCTAAAATAGGTACAAATCCATAACTGCATAGATGGAAAGAAAACATTAGATCTCCTGTTTACATTTATTTTTATCTAAATGATGAACTACTGTTTCATATTAAGATTGGTGCATTACTTGCATTTAATCTCTATGTGAGACAGCCACTTTTAAGAAATGTGTGTCACTTCTTCCTGACAACTATATATATATATATATATATATATATATATATATGATTATATATGACATATTTATAATCACATATATCTGTGTATGTATATATATGTGGGCATATATATATATATATATGGCATGTACTATTGACAGTAGTGATCTCACTACTCTTACCAATTTGTTTATCATCAATCCTTACAAGATATAGAAAAAGTTTAAAATATTTTTGTAAAAAACAAATTGAAATGAAGTACAAATGAACAGGAAAATATTTCCAGAATAAGATTTTGCTGGGAAGTGATTATATAGGGTCAGCCAAACATCTTTGAAAAATGATTATTTGAAATATAAATTTATATTCACCATCAGAATTAGGAGTAGATATTAGAATTGGCAGAGATAATGAGTTCATTGGATACATGGCCTAAGAATCTTCTGAAAATCCAGTGGGAAGATGGAAATCATATTTTCTAAGTTGAGATTGAGATGAAGAGGTGGATTTGGTCTATCATTTTACATGGGACATCATTTTATAAAATACCATTTTATAGATAAATATTAAAACCATGACAGCCAATGAGATAACCAAGGGAGAATGTATAGAGGGACAAGAAAAGAGGATCATAAGTATCTTGACTGGTGTTTCTCAGAGAGACCACTAGCAGATCTTTATGGCTTATCTTAGAGTACAAAGGAGGTTTGGTTTGATTTAGAAAATGAAACAAAACAAAGCAATTTGATCACAAACATCCCATAAGAATAATGATAACTTTCATAGAATATCATTAGAGAGATTCAGAACATGTCATCCCAAAATATACCACTTGGGCGTATTGATTATTTTGAATTAAAGGCACTTTAAAAAATAACCAGCTCAAGAAGGACATTTTGACCCTCTTTTATCCTCTTGAGGGCAGGACATAAATCTCCCATGTAAGAAGTTCCCTCCCTGCACCAGCAGGAAGAAAGACAGACATTCTCATCACTGGAGACAGGGAATTTGGGGCCAAGAAATCTGTACAAACAAACTTTGTTAAACTCACCTTTATCTTCCTGGTTACTTCTTCTCCATTTACTACCCCTAACCTAAAACACTTTGTCTTGTCAATTCTTCACAAATTTATCGTTTCTTTGTCTAAAATGTATAAAAGCGTCCTGCTCTGGCCCCCTTCTTCAGGTCTTCATTTTCTTTAGATGGCCCCCATCCCCCATGCACATGTAAAATAGTCAGTAAAATCTGTCTTCTTTTGTCCTGTGAATCTGTCTTAAGTCAGTTAATTTATAGGCTCAGCCAGAGACCCAAAGATGGCAGAGTAGAATTTTTCCTCCCTTCATCATCAAAGTCTAAACATTAGGATCTTCAATATTACACATTTGTTTCAAAGACCGTGTTAGTCTCTTTTCTCTGCTTACATTGAGAAAATAAAACTCACTTGGATTTTGCAAACAGTTTTAGGCCATGTTCATCTGTTTACCTTTTTTTTGCTGGCTTGTTGTTGTTGTTCATTTGTGTTTTTTTTTTAATATTCATATTTTAATGTTTAAATTGAATTGGCATTAGTTTGTGCTATATCTCTATGGTAGGCATAATTTTTAAATGGCCCCTAAAGATATCTGGCCCTAATCTCCAGAACCTCTGAGTTCATGTTATCAGTCCCATAATTATGTTATTTTGTAAGGTACTGTTGAACTTTAGATTATCCAGGTGAACCTGATCTAATCATATGAGAGCTTAAAAGCAGAAAGCTTTTCCTGCTTCTGGCAGAAGGGGAGGTCAGAGAGTTGCAAAGCATAAAAAGAATTTGATGTGCTATTGCTGGTGTTGTGGATGAAGGAGGTACATAAGAAGTAATGTGGGCAGTCTTAAGGGTCACTGAGGTTCTTGTTTGCTAAGGAAAGAGGAACCTTGGACCTAAAACCACTTGTGACTAAATTCTGCTATCAATATGAACTGAGTTTGAAAGCAGATTCTTCCTTAGAATTCTACCTCCACAAAAGAGCCTAGCTAAGCTAGGCTTCTTTTCTTTCTTTTTTCCATTTATTTTATTTTATTTCTTTCCAGTGTTTCAGTATTCTTTGTTTATGCACCACATGCAGTGCTCCATGTAATATGTGCCCTCCATAATACCTACCACCAGGCTCACCAAACCCCCTCACCCCCCTGCCCTCCAAAATCCTAAGTTTGTTTCTCAAAGTCCACAGTCTTTCATGGTTTGTCTCCCCCTCCAATTTCCCCCATTTCACTTCTCCTGTCCATTTCCCAGTGTCCTCCATGCTATTCCTTATGCTCCACAAGTAAGTGAAACCATATGATACTTGACTCTCTCTGCTTATTTCACTTATTTCACATAATCTCTTCCAGTCCCATTCATGATACAAAACTTGGATATTCATACTTTCTGATGGAGGCATAATACTCCATTGTATATATGGACCACATCTTCTTTATCCATTTGTCCGTTGAAGGGCATCTTGGTTCTTTCCATAGTTTGGCGACTGTGACCATTGTTGTTATGAACATTGGGATAAAGGTGGCCCTTCTTTTCACTACATCAGTATCTTGGGGGTAAATACCCAGTAATACAATTGCAGGGTCATAGGGAAGCTCTATTTTTAAATTTTTAAGGAATCTCCACACTGTTTTCCAAAGTGGCTGCACCAACTTGCATTCCCACCAAGAGTGTAAGAAGGTTCCCCTTTCTCCACATCCTCACCAACACTTGTTGCTTACTATCTTATTGATTTTGGCCATTCTAACTGGTGTAAGGTCATATCTCAATGTGGTTTTGCTTTGAATCACCCTGATGGCTAATGATGATGAACATTTTTTCATGTGTATGTTTTCTTTGGAGACGTATCTGTTCATGTCTTCTGCCCATTTTTGACGTGATTATCTGTTTTGTGTGTGTTGAGTTTGAGGAGTTCTTTATAGATCTTGGATATCAGCCCTTCGTCTGTAGTGACACCTTAATTTCAACCCAAGGGACCCTGAGCTGATTGTTCAACCAAGCACATCAGAACTTCTGACCTATAGAACTATGAGATGATAAATGGGTATTGTTTAAAGCTCTACATTTGTGGTAATTTTTTATGCAGCAATAAAAAATTATATAATCTCTAATTCACAGTAATGAGCACATAGTTCAGCGGAACAAAAAATTACTAGGAAAACTGCTAAAATAGATAATTAGGATCCAGAATGGCATCACATATGTTTTTATGTAGAGAGGACTATGGCATGAATATAGATGGTGAATCTACCTACTCTGGGACAATTGAATCTGTAAATGTGATAATTTTGCTTAGCAGCTAAAAAATGAGGTTAGGAATTGCAAAAATGGATATATGTAAAAAAAATTCAGTTTTATTTGATTGGTATTCCATTTATTCTGAGTTCCAAGTGTAATGAAAGCTTGTTAAAGAGAAGAATTAAGCCATTGAGACTTATCAAATTTTAAAATAAAACAAAATAGCTTTCCTTGGAGGTAAGGCCTTCTATGGGGGAGGGGTAGTCTGACACTACATAAGTGCAATGCTCATTGAGGTCAATGTGTTTGGTGAGAAATTAAGAGTCTATTGATATCCACTGGATATTGCAAAATATTCATGCAGAAAATACAAAAGAGCAGTTACCATCACATATCTCTGAGCAGATATTTGACATTACATTTGGGAGAAACTAGTGATTTGCAGTGTGAATCAGCTCTTGCTTAGTGGATGCTGAACATGTGAAGGAGAAGTTTGATGGTTTCCTATTCCATTCATAATTTATAACACATGCACAAAGATAAAAGTTATTTTGTGCAGTTAAGATTATCTATAGGTCATGATAAAGGTTAGAAAATGTATCACTGGAGCATAAACTATATATGCAGAAAGGAAGAGTACTGCTCTGTAAGTAGCAGAGTTTTCTCCTCAATGTCAATACACATATAGTTTGATTCACAGTGGGTAGTTTGGTAGACACCAAACTGTACCAAATCTTCATTCAATGTTGATAACAACTGGACATTATGTATGTAGTCAAAATACATATGTTTGCCCTAATAATTGGACAAGAGAAGACTGACTGGACCTATTGAGTTAGCTAGCTATTGAAGGAAACCTTTCTCATAAGGTCAATAATATAGAAATTACCTTTTCCATGATTTTAAGTAACTTACCAATGCTGTATGTCTCAGTGATATATATACTGAAGTTTGGCTATCCAGCACTAATAATTTTGGTTGTATAGAAAATATTTAAAAATCTACATCCAAAGGTTTTAGAACAAGAAGACATACCTTACAGAGTAGAATTGTACCAAACAGTGATTAGGAGATTGCTTCACTACTGTTATTTGACAATTTCAGTTTTTAAAAAAATATGGTAAGTCTTCTAAATAGCATGTGACAGGGCAGCCTGGGTGGCTCGGTTGGTTAAGCGTCTGACTCTTGAATTCAGGTCATGATCTCAGGGTCATGAGATTGAGTCCCACTTCGGGCTCTGCACTTAATGCAGAGTCTGCTTGTCCCTCTCCCTCTGCTCCTCTGCTTGCTTGTGTTCTCTCTCTCTCTCTCAAATAATAAATAAATGAAACATTTTGAAAAATGTATCGTGTCTGACAAAATTCTATTAGTTTGAATGAGAAATTATTTTATTGTCCTTGGTCAATATTAAACCTGAATAATTAGTATTCCCTGAGGAAGGCATTGACTCCTTGCTAGCATTTCTGTTGAATTAGTATATGATTTAGAAATTTTTGATTAGGTGAAAATATAAAGTTAAGAAGGAAACCAACAGTATATACGTGTGTGTGTACACATGTGTATGTATACATATACATGTATATGTGTAGTTTATACATACATGTATATACACATAGTACAATATACATATATGTGCAGTGTGTGTATATGTATACACACATGCGTGCATATACATATATATTTTTTATAAGCTACCTTTGTGTGGAGTCTAGCCTATGGCTTAAAATTTGTTTTTTTTAATGCATTGGCTGAAGTCTGCGTTAGGATTGTTTCTCTCACTGGTTTGAAGCAACTACTATTTTTAATTTTAAATATTACCTTTTGTTATGTCATTTAAAATTTAATTTTTTTAATTCATTTAATTTACTTGAAGTTGAGGATCTGCATAAGTATCTGAAGACAACAGATTTTTTTTAAACATTTACCAAACTGCTTTAAGAAAAAGAAAAAATATATTCACAAAGGCAGGGGAAGAACCAAGATTAACTGTGTACAAAATGCCAGGAATTAGCCTAGGGAGGTGGTGTGTTTGGTGCTATTTAGTATGTAATAATCAGTTTTGTGTTTTAGCCTGCCTGTGACACACATGACACATAAGATTCTTTATGTTCTAGATTAAATTTACATGAATACATTCATGCTATAAACATCTCTTATTCATTTTAGGATACCAACTATGGACCAAAAGCAAACTATTTTATTTTGTTTTGTTTTGGGGGCGGGGGGTTAAGTGCTAAAGGGGAGAGAGAGAAAGAATCTTAAGCAAGCTTCACACCCAGTGTGTAGCCTGACAAAGGATTTAACCTCATGACCCTGAGATCATGACCTGAGCTGAAATCAAGAATCAGAGCTCAGCCTAACTAACGGAGCCACCTAGGTACCCTAAAAAGCAAACTACATTTTTATTTTATCATGGAGTTTCTTTCTTAGTTGTTTTATTTATTTCTTGCCAAATGGTCTTGCTTTCAGATATTTCTGGGCACATCACACTTCTAAATGATTGGAAGTCATCAAAATAGAAAAGTCCAGAAAAAATTGCCAACCCATGTGAAAATACAGCAGTTGTGCAAAGGCTAAATAACAGTATAAACAGTGTCTCAGTTCTGGGCAGTGTGCTCCTCCCAGGTGAGGCAAGAGGAACAAACAGGCTTTTTAGAAAGAACAAGTGTTGTTCCCATTGATGTTCATAATAAATCATCATTCAGGATATTCTGTCAATAACACACTGCCCCCAATCGCTTCATGCCTGCAGCATTACGCTCATGCTATTGCAACTAGATGAGCTATCAAAGCCTCATGCAGTCAAAGAGAGTAGTTTAAAGAGGTACAATAACAGGCGATTTGCAAACAGCCCAAACCTTTAGCTTCTTCCCCCTTTCCAAAAGTGTGCAGTGAATTTACATTAACACCTACTATTGGAGATAAAAAAATGGATTTGCACTGCAAGGAGAATGCCAAATCCTAGAAGAGTGACTCATTTCCCTATATTGTGGGATATTGTGCTGAACTTGAGGCAACACGTTACATGCAGTATACTGGGTCAAATTGAATTTTCAAAAATAAAAAGGGCAGTACTACATTTAACCCACAGAAGGCAGGAATCCTTATCTCTCCGAATATTTGCCACATAATCGCCAAGTTAAATCCACTCTGTGAACAGGTCGTTTTTATTGTCTAAGGATAATTTATATCAGTAGACTTTACTACATACTGACTCAGATTACTATGACATCTAAGATTTTCATGCTGTTAAATTCAATTTATTGTGGAACATAAGGGCAATTAAGGGATAGGAGATGACATTATATTACATCAACGTGAGCTACAGGAAAAGGAGGTGTGTATCACTAGTAATTTGTTGTATATAACTTAATTTTGAATGTTTTCCCTGTGGTAAAATGGCAGATACTATTTCTAACAACTCACTATGTGCCAGACACTTTATTCAATCTTAGTTACTATCTTAAAACTAATAAATTTTGAGAATGGAATCTTAAAAAAAGAGGGGGGCTGGGTGGCTCAGTGAGGTAAGCCTCTGCCTTCAGCTTGGGTCATGATCTCAGGGTCCTGGGATTGAGCCCCATAATGGGCTCTCTGCTCAGCAGGGAGCCTGCTTTCTACTTTCTCTCTCTGCCTGCCTCTCTGCCTACTTGTGATCTCTGTCTGTCAAATAAATAAATAAAATCTTAAAAAAAATAAAAGCTAATAAATCACTGAAGATTGGAATGAATAAAATATAATAACAAACTAAAAATTCTGAAAATCTAAAGAACACCACACACATCACAGAATCCATTAAAGAAGTTAATTAAATAAAGTCCCAAAATATCTATTGACCTGATACATCTAATATATATCTCTGATAATTTTTTTTTTTTTTTTTTTTTTTTTTTTTTTTTTTTTAAGAGAGAGAGTGAGAACAAGAGTTAGGGCTAGTGGTGTGAGTGGGCAGAGAGAGAGGGAGAAAGAATCCTAAGCAAGTTCCATGCCTAGCATGGAGCCCAACCAGGGGCTCAGTCTCAAACCCCTGAGATCATGGCCTGAGCATGAAATCAAGAGTCAGAGGCTTAACCCACTGAGCCACCTAGAAACTCCAACCTGCTGTATTCTTTTGGATCTTGTATTAGTTTTCTATTGCTAGGTAACTCATTACCAGAAACTTAATGTTTTAAAACAAGATACATGTATTATCTTAAACTTTCTGTAGGTGAGAAATCTGGTCATGGCTCAGTTGCAATCCAAGTGTCAACCAAAGCTGTGATCTCGTCTAAGGTTTTGAGTAGGAAAGGATCACTCCAAGCTCAAATGGTTGCTGACAGGATTCCAGTCTTTGCAAGTTTTATTGGATTGAGAACCTTGATTCTTAATTGTTAGTTAGAGGTCACTTTAGTTCCTTACCATGTGGACCTTCCCAGTCGGACAACTTTATGAAAGCCAATAAGAAGAGAATCTGCTATCAAGATGGATATCTTTATGTTACCTAACCTCATCACAGAAGTAACATCCCTCACAGTTGCCCAGTTCTGTGGCTAGATGTAAGTCTAAGGTCCTGTCCATGCTTTGGGGCAGGGGCAGGGGGGAATGATGTGGGAGCATGACTATTAGAAGGTGGGGATTATATTAGAGAATATTTTAGTCTGCTCACCACATCTACAGTGCCTCTTGATTTGTCCCCTATCCTCCTCTGAATTTGGTATCCTTGAATGCAATTCATTTTTCAGAAATTGAAAATTTCCAGAAATTTCCCACTGTTCAATGCAGATTTACCCAGTATCAGGACCCAAAGGACAGAGCCAAAGGGAATATTCCTTGACCTTGGCATGGAGACTCCCATGGGTTAGGCCACAGGTCTTCAGAGCTGTGCTGCACTCTCTGCTCTTTCATCCCCTTTCCTTGACACTCATCATAACTGCATCTTTTCCTGCTCATCCCTACTTCCCTCCCTTTACCCTTCTCAGACGTTTTCTCCCCAGCCCCACATCTCTTACACCTTGGCATCCACTTCTCAGAATAATTCAACTAATTCAGGTATAATTGAAAGACAATAGTTTTATGAAAATAACAGTGATCAAGAATGTGGCTAGGTCATGATGAATACTGCAAGTACTTTGCCACCAAGGAAGAACGATCTTTTTTTTTTTCTTTTTTCCTTTAAATTTCTTCTTTGCTATATGTGTCCATTTCTCTTCTGAGAAAATTATATCTTGTAGGTTCTCTTAATTACTTGTCATCCCTCACTTAGTTCCTTGGGAACTGGGTAAAGAAAAGGGAAAAAGAGAGGGAGAGATCAGCACTCTCCATTCTTTCTTTTTTTTAGAGGTATCTGTATAAAACAAAAACAAACAAAAAGTTTGCCATAAAATATAACATAATATTTTGTCACATATGTACATAGTTTTAATTTCATAATTATTATAAATAAGTTCTTATGCAATTATTAAATTCCTGTAATATGTAAGGTATATAATAAATATATGTAACTCTTTTTTGTCAAAGCATCTATGAAATTTTGATTTTATTTTCATGTCTTTCTTGTGACCAGATAATCATATTATTGATACCCATTTTATTGGAAAATAAAATAGGTCTATCTAATTGTTAAACAAAGTAATAGTCAAATAGCTTCAGGAATTGACTAACTCAGAGCCCCTTGTAATTTCAAGAGACCTCAGGCTGATACATCCTATAAGATTCTTATAGACTACCTGTCCCCAAATTTAAAATCTTTAATGTTTTGTTCACCAGAATCAGAGTTCTGTTCTACAGAAACAGGGATAATAATGCAGATTGATGACTTGGATGATGAAGTACTAAAACTGATACCTTGTCAAATCCCGTCGGTGGAGTTTCTGAACAGCTGCCCTCCCACATTTGTGTGAAGAAGACCCACACAATGAGTGCAGTCTTCCCTCCCAAGAGAGAGCAAGTGCTGAACCCATTTCCAAATGCCTGCTCATCTTTCCACTACCAACTCTCTTTTTCTAAGTTTGTGTAACTCTCTTCGTACTTGAGATGCTAATTTTTTGTTCATTAATTACATTGCAAATATCTCCTCCCAATTTATTGTGTTCACTTTGCTCATGATACCTGTCATGAAGAATAATTAATATTTGTAATCTGTCACGTTTACTACATATTACTATAGGTACATGCATGAAAAGTGTATAAAGGAGTTTCAGGTTCTGTTATCTGGGCACCAGTTGGAAAGAGTGTTTGCGGTGTCTGTAGTTTTATTTCATTAGTTAAAAAGCTGAGGCAAATATGCAAATTTTGATATTTTTAAACTCTGTATGTTAGGGTTGTAGCCTATATATATATTTTTTTCTATATGAATTCTAGAATTTACATCATGTCTATGGATAATACATATGTGTACACATGCCGAGTATAGTTTGTGGCACTGATAGTTGTCACATTACTCATCCTCTGCCACATCTGGACTGTTTCAATCAGGGTAAGAGTAATGTGAAGACATCAGGTGGATGTGGGGGAAGCATCTGGTTCTGTTATTCAGCACTGCCCCACTGTAATCAATTCAGGTATCTAAATTCAAGCTTCCTTAATTTATCCTGTCAAATGTAGTTCATTCTAATTAAGAATATATCCTGGAAATAAAGTGGTGATAAAAAAGAAGGGAGGCAAGGACTTTCAAAGAGACACTTTAAGGAGGACATTTGAGAATGCATAAAGCACATACTAATGTTTTTCTGAGAATGTGATCATACACATTTTATAGCTGCTGCTAAGAGGCAATGTAAAATCTACAGGGAATAAAGGTAGGAATTCGGCTGCAGATGTTCACGGTTTTTTGAGGAAATATGATTGACGCATCTGAAGAGCAATATCAGGGACCTGAAGTTATGCATAAAGGGCAAGTGGAGGGAAGAAAAGTTAGATTTAAAGAGCAAGGAAACAGAAATTATCCTGGTGGCTTGATGGATCCAGGTTGATCACCAAGACTTGATGTGAAGGAGCAGGAAACAAACTGAGGAGAAAGAAACACTGTTCCTTTTAGGATGAACCTAAGTGGAGGAAAAAAAGGTAAGATGGGCTAAAATCAAACTCTGGGAGAATGTAGTTATATAGTATAGAACAAAAGGCAAAATAAGACTTCTTCATTATTCATTTAAGAACAGGGAATTAAAAGGGTATAAATATGCTGAAAAATGTTTTCTTTTAACTTGCTATTCACCTTGGCTGAAAATAAGCCCTCTTCGTTCTCTCTGGCTATTTTAATTTTCAGGTGATTTTATACACCTTTGTGACAGCAAGACATCTAATGCATAGCTTCTGTTATTAAACTATATAACCATCTTTTTTTTTTTTTCCTGTTTGGTTTATCTAAAAATGTTTAGAAATTTGCCTTCTTCAACTTTTCATTTCATCTAAGCCACATAAATTTCCTTCAGGCTAAAGAACCCTTGGGGGTGAACAAAAGAATGCCAACTTGTCATAACTCGTGATGGTGATCAAAGGCAGCCAGGTGGCCCCTTAACCTTTGATCACTTCCACACAGTTCAATATCTGATTAAGGGAGTATGTTGTTTTGTGTCCTCAGATTCCATTAGTGGCTCATTGTAAGGGAAAAGGATGCTGGGTAATAAGAATAGGAAATAGAAATGTCTAGCTTGACGACATCTTTTTAATTATACCACTATATATACACCCATACTACTGTTACAAGTAACAATCTCTCAATCAATAAAAAAACAATAAAGTATCTCCCAAGACTGGCCTTTGCTCTAACAGTATACGTTTACGTTATACTGTTATTTCTGTGTCAAGCTTAGGATACTTTCAAAAGAATAAGCCATTACATGGCATGAAGTAGAAGGATAAAGAGCTTTCAGAACCAGGGACTTCAGATCATCTTATGTAATTCTGATGATCCCTTGTCATAAGATATGTTCTCAGTATTTTCCAAGTTTTCCATTAAGGGGTTTATGATAGTCTTCAATGTGGAAGGCAAAAGTGAAATAAATGATAGTTCTGAGCCATTAAGGTAAAGAAATGGGAAACTGAAAGTTGAAAATGCACTAAAAGTGGGGGGCGATTAAAAGAAAATGATGGATTTTATTACCTGATATTCTTTTGTCCCTACAGATTACCAAAAGGACCTTAAGTAGTTACTCAATTGGGAATTATACCTAGAACATACTTTGTCAAAGAAACTCTGCTTTTAAAAGTACAAAATGATGGGAAATAGTGCTTTAAAAAGTCACTTTCCCAAATTTCTGGCTTTACATGAAAACATGAGTTGGGTGGTGTTGAGGAAGAATACATAGCCAGGAAATGTGAAAAGATGGAAAGGACTCCAGGGAAGGAAGTGAGAGAGGTCATCTTCCTCTTGGCACATCTCTTAACATTAAAATCATGGGCGTTCCAAGTAAGAACTTGTCTAATTCTGCATTTGATGTAGTACATACGGAGCTTTTCCCTGGCACACAAATGTCTTTGAATATGGATGATGAAAATGTCCCTTTGCCTACAGTGCAATACATAAACTGGGTGCAAGGATGAAATTCTCATTTTTCACTAAAACCTGTCACAGGTGAACACTGATCTTCATCTGAAAATATTAAAGCATTCCCTTCATGCCCTTTTAATTCCCCAAGGACATTAACCTTTTATTCTCCTTTAAACAAGCAACTTTTCTTTCCCAGGGGGACATTTCGGAATAGTTCTTAGGGGAAAAAACAAAACAAAACAAAACAAAAAAACAAACAACAACAACAACAACAAAAAAAAAACCCAAACAAACAAAAAACCTCTTGTCTCCAGGGCATCATCTGGAAATTGCCCTGTTTTCAGTCCAAAATGCAAAGCCAGGATTCTATGAAGAATTACACAGCTACCCAACCACTTCAAAGCTGGATGGGATTGAATCAATGCCATGACATTGGGTGTTAAGTGCTCCAATCAAAGTTGCCTCACAGGGACTGCAAAACACTGTTTTGTTTCACCTGCCTATCATCTGAACAATACAATTGCCAGTTGCATTCTTTTAAACAAATCTTTTAGGGGGAGTGAGTGGAGCAAACCCAGGCAAACAGAATGGTATTTTCTCTCCCTCACAAAACCACCAGGAAGAGCAGAGATGCAATTAAGAAAACAATTGAAGTATCTCAACATATGTCCCTTCCTCAGTATTCCATCAGATGGAAATTTTGCACAGAGGCCCAGCATGGCTTCTCTGCAGCTGATCCGTGCTGCAGAAGGGAGAGAATTCATAGCTTTGGAATTCTCTTTAAGTAAAAGAATGATCATACCTCTTTTAATAGGTCTTTATTCTAGTGTTCAGTGCTGGCATGATCTGTTTTTAAATCTGTGTTTTGACTACTGGTGGGAATTCGAGCTGGTGCAGCCACTTTGGAAAACAATATGGAGGTTCCTCAAAAAGTTGAGGATAGAGTTATTCTACCAACCAGCGATTGCACTACTGGGTGTTTACCCCAAAGATAAAGATGTAGTGATCTGAAGGGACACCTGCACCCCAGTGTTGATAGCATCAATGTCCACAATAGCTAACCTATGGAAAGAGTTCAGATGTCCATCGAGGGATGAATGGATAAAGAAGATGTGGTACATGTAAGGACCTATTTAGCAAGAGGCTTCCATTAAGGTTAAACAATAACCTTGTTGTTTAACCCTTAAACTGTCCCTGCTCTCCTTCCCCCAGGGGACTTACTTTAAAAACAAACCCCGGAAACCAGCCTCAGGTACAAAGCTCAAATACAAGGGTGGGTCAGGCCAGGTGGATCAGTGGATCATCTGATCAGTGGGGGGGATGCATACTGTCTCCCTAGTTACCAAGGAGTATGGGCCCCACCCTTTGGGAGCCTTTTGGGCACCGATTCTAACCAAAGTGTGATAGGCTAGGTCAAATGTCTACTAGGGTAAATTGTAATTCAATTGGTCACCTAGCATGACTGTGCAGCTTTCTCTGTGTGTTACAGTTTCATTCGCCACCTGTGCGTGGCTAGGCCCAACCGCATGGTCTTTGCCCTTAAAAACTAGTCTGTGAAACAGAGAAAGGTGGCCCTCTTTGTAAGAGGCATGGCCCTGGCCAGTGAGTTTGATTCTTGATGCTTGGCTCAAAATAAAGCTTTGCTTGACCTTCGCTTTATATCAGTCTCGCTCCTTAAATCACGGACCCATTTTGAGGGGACATAACAGTACACACACACACACACACACACGAATATTACACAGCTATCAAAAAATGAAATCTTGCCATTTGCAACAATGTGGCTGGAACTAGAGGATATTACACGAAACAAAATTAGTCATTCAGAGTAAGATAATTGTCATATGATTTTCATCATATGTGGAATTTAAGAAATAAAACAGAGGATCATATGGGAAGGGAGGGAAAAATAAAATAAGACAAAATCAGAGAGGGAGACAAACCATAAGAGACTCTTAATGATAGGAAAAAACAGAGGGTTCCTGGGTTGGGGGGGAGATGAGTGGAAGAACGGGATACCTGGGAGATGGACATTAAGGAGGACATGGGATGTAATTGAGTACTGTGTGTTATATAAGACAGATGAATCAAAAAAAAAAAAGACGGATGAGTTACTGAACTCTACCTGAAACTAATAATATGCTATATGTTAATCGAATTTAAATAAAATTAAATAATAAACAAAGGAATAAATAAATCTGTGCTTTGGTGTTTATAATCAGTTTCACATCTCTTTCCAGATTGTACAAAAGTCTAACGGGACTCTGTTTCTAGAGCACAACCCCTACTCTACTTCTTGTTGTTGGTCATGTTGTTTCTACTATTTGAAATGCTTTTCCTCATAATAAATGAATCAAATCTAGTTCTCAAGCCCTGTTCAGACATCACCCTTTAAACAATCCCTCCTTAATTTCCTCAACATGCTGGGCTAGCTCTCCTTTCTTCAATACCAATTTCGGTTGTCTCTTATGAACTTAGGATTTTATGCTTTTTATTTGCACTATCCATTTCCATCTCTGTCTCCCAGTAAATTGTAAAATTCTCAAGGACACGCAATTGTTTAAAGGAACTTTAAACAAATTACCTTTTTATCTTCTGTGTGTTGTAGTAAATTACTTTGAACAAAGCAAACTTTCAATAAAGGAATACATAAATAATAGTGGTAATAGCTTACACTTAGATGGTGCTCAATATATACTTTACACTTTTCTAGTATATATTAATACATATAATCATCACAAAACTAAGAGTTTAGTTCAACTATTATTCCCATTTTATAGACAAAAACACAGCAGGACACAAAGACCTTGCCAAAGCTCACATAGCTATTATATGGGAGAGCCAGTATTCCAAACCAGATTTCCATAATGTTCTCATGCATCTTGTTTTCGAGTGAATGAATAGATGGATTTTGAAAAATGTATTTATAGCACTATTTAAAATCAGTTTATTACTTAAGTACTCATTTCATCCACATTAATGCCAAGATCTTTTAGATTGTTTATTTTTTTTCCTGTATGAAGTATCAAAGCTTCAATCCAAGGAGGTTATTGACCATTTTTCTTGGACTTGACTTCCTTAACTAATGGAAAATTTCCTCGTTTTCAAATATATACACATATAGATATAATTTTAGACACACAGAAGCTGCAAAAACAGTACAGAGAAATCAGCTGTACCCTCACCAAGTTTCTCCCAATGGTAACATCTTACATAGACATCGTACATTATCCAAACCAGGAAATCAATATTGGCATAATACCAGTAACAAGTTTCCAGTTCTTACTTGGACTCACCAAATTTTTCATGAAGTCATTTTTAAAATATCTTTGTGTATAATTCTAAGACATTTTATCATATGTGCAGATTTTAATAACCATTACCACAATCAGGAAATAAAACTGTTCTATCACCACAAAGAAATTTCCATATGCTACACTTTTATAGTCATACCCTTCCTTCCCTTCCGTAACCACCAAAACATTCTCCATCTGTATAATTTTATATTTTTAGGATGGATGAAATCATACAGAATGTAACATTTTGATATTAGCTCTTTTCTGTTGGCATAAATGTTTTTGAGATTTTTCCAAGTTGTTGCATGTATCAATAATTTATTCCTTTTGTTTTGGAAGAACTGGTGTTTGTTTAACTATTCAGTCATTGAAGGACACCTGGGTTGTTTCCTTTTTTGGGCTATCTCCAAATAAAGCTGTTATGAACAGTCATGTGCAGGTTTATGTGTGAATACAAATGATCAGTCTTTTTTTAGAGAGAGAGAGAATGTGCATATGTAAGTTGAGGGGGGCAGAGAGAGAGAGAGAGCAAGAATCTTAAGCAGGGCTCAATCCCCTGACCCTGAGATCATGATCTGAACATGAAATCCAAAGTCAGATGCTTAACGGACTGAACAATCCAGATGCCCTTGAATATTCAGTCTTTATGATAAATCCCATGAGATAAATGCTGGGTTACATGGTAAGTGTATGTTGAACTTTCTAAAAACTGCCAGGATGATTTCTAACGTGGCTGTACTATTTTACATTCCTACCAGCAAGGTATGAGCGATCAAATTCCTCTGCATATTTGTCAGCATTCGATATTAGAAATACATTTTTTTTAAAGATTTTATTTATTTATTTGAGAGAGCGATTGAGAGCGAGAGAGGAAGAGCACGAGGTGGGGGAGAGGTAGATGGAGAGGGAGAAGCAGACTCTCCATTGAGCAGGAAGCCGGATGTGGGGCTTTATCCCAGGACCCTGGGATCATGACCTTAGCCTAAGGCGATGCTAAGTTGAACAACTTTTCCTGTATTTATTTATCATCTATATACTTTCTTTGGTGCAGTTTGTCTTTTTCCATTTTTCTAATTGAATTGTGGTTTTTTTTTTTCCCCCCTTTACTGTGGAAATTAGAGTTTGGTGGCTAAACTTTCATCATCTTGACAGAATCATTTTTAAAATAAAAAATTTAAATTTTTATGGAATCCAATTTATTTATTTTTTTCTTGGTTAGTTCATGATTTTGGCGTCATATATTAGAACAATGTGCCTAACCCCAGGTCATGAAGATTTTCTCCTATACTGTCTTCTAAAAGTTTTATAGTTTTACCTTTTACATTAGATCTATGATCCATTTAGAGTTAACTTTTGTATGAGGTTGAAGATTAGGTTTGAGGATCATTTTTGCAGCTACTGATGTCCAGTTGTTTCAGCACTATTTATTGAAACGGTCCTTCCTCTTCCACTGAATTGCTTTTGCACCACTGTCAAAACTAAGGTGAGTGTATTTGTGTGAATCTATTTCTGCCACCCGATATTTTTAATTTAGTCCATTGCAGTGAAAGGGAATGTGGTTGTTGGACCTACTCAGGCATAGATGCTATAGTCACATATACTTACAGATATCTTCTGTTACACACTCAATACTGATAAAACATGGATCTGCTGGGACTTCCTTCCACCAAGTACAGCCCAATATCTCTACCCTACTTTATGAAAGCCAGCTACTGGAGTGAGGACATAACTTTGAGTGGTGGATGCCTTTAAGTTCATATGGAGAGAAAGTGTCATGTGGATTCTCTTTAAAGAATAAGTTAGCAAACACAGGGAGAATATATATTGTATAAATGGTCATTCCAGTTCCTTTAAAGGCAATTTGAAAAAAAAGACATCCTTTAAAAACAATGAGATTTACATAAAATTTAAAAAAATGAGATTTATAAAAATTCACTGCATGTTCAATAAAATATTACTTAGAAATGTGTAAAATTCAATTATTCTTCCCCATTTTTTCCATATTGTACTTGTCTATTTTGCTATTTTTAGGTGTAGTGCCCAGAGTTCTAGACATTTAGATTAATATTCAACAATATAAAATTGTTCTCATATGAGGAAAAGAATGACAAGCATCACAGCATTGAAAAAGAAAAACTGGAAATTTGAAGAACTTACCTGATCATTTGTGGATTTTAAATCCTGGGTTTATTGACATTCAAGCAGTACTTAACTTATTTAATTTAATATTTGCTGATTGCTTACCGTGTTAATAGTATCATGATATTCATAAATGCACTCTATGAAAACTTTATGTGTATATAAAAATGATCCTTTTTCTTTCTAGGTATTATAAATGTGTTTTTCTTGAGGGATTTGACCTTCATCCAAGTAAGTTTTATTTGTTATAACTTCACTTACAAAGAAATTCCTCTTCTAATGATATTTACAGTGCATCAAAAAACTGTATTAAATTTTTTTTATTGTAATACATAATATATAAACATAAAACACATAATATAAAATTTACCATCTTAACCATTATTAAGTGTAGACTTCAGAAGTGTTAAGCACAATTACACAGTTTTAAAACAGATCTCCAGAACTTTTTTTATCTTGCAAATCTGAAACTGTATAATCATTAAACAACTTCCCTAACTCTCCTCCCCACTCAGCCCCTGATAATCACCACTCTACTTTCTGTCTCTATGAATTAGATTACTTTAGCTATCTCATAGGTGGAATCATACAGTATTGGTTCTTCTATGGTTTATTTCACTTAATATAATGTCCTTGTGTTTCATTCATGTTGTAACATGTGACAGTATTTTCTTTTTTTAAAAGCTGAATAATATCCCACTGTATGTATATTTAAATACATACACACATACATACTATATATATTTTTTATTAACATGTAACATATTATTTGTTTCAAGGGCACAGGTCTATGATTCATCAGTCTTATACAAATCACAGCACTCACCATAGCACATACTTCCCCCAGTGTCCATCATCCAGCCACCCCCATCCCTCCCAACCCTCTCCCCTCCAGCAATCCTGTTTGTTTTCTGAGATTAAGAGTTTCTTATGGTTTACCTCCCTCCCCCATCCCATCTTGTTTCATTTTTCCCTCCTTTCCCCTATGATATCTGTCTTGTTTCTCAAATTCCTTAGATCAGTGAGATCATATGATAATTGTCTTTCTTTGATTGACTTATTTCACTTAGCATAATACCCTCTAGTTCCATCCATGTCATTGCAAATGGCAAGATTTCATTTTTTCATACATACTATATTTTGCTCATTCATTAGACCAGCAGTGAACATTTGGATGACTTCTACCTCTTGATTGTTGTGAATAGTGCTGCTATGAATGTGGGTGTGCAAATATCTCTTCAAGACCCTACTTTTGAATCTTTTGGGTTTTTACTTAAAAGACTTCTGAGACATATGGTAGTTCTATTTTTCATATTTTTGAGAAATGTCCATAATGTTTTCCACATTGGTTGCATCATATTATCATCCCACCACCAATGCACAAGTTTAAATTTTTCCACATTCTCACCAACATTTGTTAGTTCCTATTGTTGTGTTTGTGTGGTGTTTTTTTTTTTTTTTGATAGCAATCATAATGGCTAATAAGTAATGCTTCATTGTGATTTTGAATTGCATTTCTCTGATGATTAGTCACATTGAACACCTTTTAAATGCTTGTTGACCATTTGTATATGATCTTTGGAGAAATACCCATTCAAGTCCTTTGGCCACTTTTAAATCAAATTATTAATTTATTTATTATTTATTTTGTTTTTCATTTGTAGTTCTTTATATTATAGGTAGTAACCTCATATTAGATATATGACTTAAAAATATTTTCTCCCATTCTATAGGTTGTCTTTTCATTGTTCCCTTTCGTACACATTTTTCTGGGTTTTTCTATTTTCGCTTTTGTTCACTGTGCTTTTGTTGTCATATCCAAGTTATCGTCAAGCACAATGCCATGAAGTTTTCTTCTAGGAGATTTATGGTTTTGTGTCTCTAATGTATTTCTAGTTATTTTATTTATTTATTTATTTATTTATTTATTTATTTATTTGAGAGAGGTAGGGGAGAGGGAGAGGGAGACACAGAGAGAGAATCTTAATCAAATTCCATGCCCAGGGCAGGGCCCAACGTGGGGCTCAACCTCATGAACCTGAGGTCATTACCTGAGCTAAAATCAAGAGTCAGACACTTAACCAACTGAACCATCTAGGTGCCCCTTGAGTTAATCTTTGTAAAAGGTATATATTAAGGGTGTTACTTCATTCTTGTGCATGTAATTACCCAGTTTCCCAAAACTGTTTGTTGAAGAGACTGTTCTTTCCACATTGAATAGTCTTGCCACTGTTGTCAAAGATCATTTGACTATTTATGTGAGGGTTTATATGTGGTTTATTTCTCTATTCTTTTCCATTGGTCTATTTGTCTGTCTTTATGTTACTACCACACTGGTTTTCATTACAGTAGCTTTGCAATATGTTTTGAAATTAGGAACTGTGAGTCTTTCAAATTTGTTTTTGTTTTTCAAAATTGTCTTTGGCTATAAGAGGTTTCTTGAGATTCCGTACAAATTTTAGGGGTATTTTTTCTTCTTATTTTGCAAAAAAGAAGTGTCTTTGGGCTATTAAGTGGGATTGCATAGAATATGTACATCTCTTTAGTAGTAGGGATATCTTAACAATATTTTATCTTCCAATTAAGTAAATAAGAGATGACTTTCCATTTATTTGTGTCTTTTAAAATTTCTTTCACAATTGTTTTGTAGTTTTTAATTTAAAGGTCCTCACTTCCTTGGTTAGATTTATTCCAAAATTTTTTTTTTCATTTTAATGCTATTTTTATTGAAAAAATTTTTTCCCTTAATCATCTTTTTAACTTGTTCATTGTTAATGTATAGAAATACAACCCAGCCTGGGTGTTGACATTTTATTCTACAACTTTGCTGAATTCTTTTATTAAGTCTAACAGTTTTTTAATGCACTCTTTAGGGTTTCTACATGTAAAATCAGGTTACCTGTAAACAGAGATTCTTTTACTTTTCCCTTTCTGATTTTGTCTTTTTTTGCCCAGTTGCTCTGGCTTGGATGTTCAATACTAGGTTGAATATGAATGGTAAGAGCAGACATTCTTTCTTGTTCTGAAAAACTGCTGAATTTTGACAAATGCTTTTTTTTTTTTTTCCTTGCATTGGTTAAGATTATGGGTTTTGTCCTTTATTCTGTGAATGTGGTATATTACACTGATTTTCCTGTGTTGAACTATCCATGCATTCCAGGAATAAATCTTACTTGGTCATCATGCATAATCTTTTTAATGTGCTTTTGAATTTGGTTTGCTAGTATTTTATTGAAAACTTTTGCTTCAGTGTGTATCAGGGATAATGGTCTATAGTTTTTGTTTCTCGTACTATCTTTGGCTTTGGTGTCAAGGTAATGCTGGCCTCATGGAATAAGCTTAGAAGTATTCATATTCTTTCTTCTTCAGTTTTTTGGAAGAGTTTAAGGAGTGAAGCCCACTAGTCCTGGGCTTATATTTCTTGTGAAATTTTTAATTACTAGTTCAATTTCTTTACTCATTATTGTTCTGTTCAGATTTTCTACTTCTTTAAGATTCAGTACTTTCAGCTTATGCATTTCTAGGAATTTATCCATTTAATGTAGGTCAACCTGTGTGTTGGCATACAATGTTTAAGGTATTCTCTTATAATCCTTTTTATTTCTGTGGCATCAATTGTAATGTCTCCTCTTTCATTATTGATTTTAATTAAGTATTTTCTCTTTATTTATTTATTTTTTTTAAAATCTAAGATTTGTCAATTTTGTTGAACTTTTCAAAAAACCAACTCTTACTTTCATTGATTTTTTTCAATTCCCTGTTTATCTCTGGTTGAATCTTGTTAGGTCCTTCTTTCTATTAGCAGTGGGCGCAGTTCTTTTTCTAGTTTCTTGAGGTGTAAAGTTAGGCTATTGACTTGAGATCTTTTTACTTTAATGAATGTATTTACAGCCATAAACTTCTCTCTTAGTACTGCTTTCACTGCATGCTATAACTTTTGATATGTTGTGTTTTCATTTTCATTTTTCTCAAGGTATTTTCTAACCTCCTTTGTGACTTCTTTTTTCCCCATTTGTTGTTTAGAGTACATTGTCTAATTTTCACATATTTGTGTATTTTTTCAGTTTTCTTTGTGCTATTGATTTCTAGTTTTATTTCATTATGAATTTGTATAATTTCAGTCTTCTTGAATTAAATAAAATTTGATTTGTGGCCTAACATCTGGTCTATCCTAGAAAATGTTTTATGGGCACTTGAGAAGAATGAAAATTCTGCTATTATTAGAACAGTGTTCTGTATATGTCTGTTATGTCTAATTGGTCTACAGTATTGTTCATTTCCTCTATTTTATTGATCTGTTTATTCTATTATTGAAAGTAGAGTTTTGAAGTATCATCCTATTATTGTGTTATTTATTTCTCTCTTCAATTCTGTCAAGATGTGTTTCAAATATTATAGAGCTCTGAGGTTTAATTCATATTTATAATTGTTAATCTTCTCAGTAAACTGGCATTTTTATCATTATATAATATCCTTATCTCTTGTAACAGTTTTTAAATTTAAGCCCAGCTGTCTGATGTTAGTATAGCCACTCCTGCTCCCTTTTGGTTGCAACTTGCATGGGAAATCTTTTGCTATCATTTTGCTTTAAGCCTATAGGTGTCCTTAGATTTAAGATGAGTCTTTTGTAGACATCATATAATGGGGTCCTGTTTTTATATCCATTCAGCCAATCTATGTGTTTTGATTGAGGAGATTAATTTATTTACATTGAATGTAATCAATAACAGGAAAGATTAATTATTGCTTTTTTGTTAATTTTTTTTAATGTCATGAGGTTTTTTTTTATTCCTCCCTTTCTCTCTTACTGTCTTCCTTTGTTTTTCATTGAATAATTTTTTGCAGTGATATACTTTGATTCATTTCTCATTGCCTTTTGCATACATTTTAAAGCTATTTTTCTGTGGTTATTGAAATTACATAAAACATCTTAGAGTTAAAACATTCTGTTTTGAACTGATAGCAAATTAATTTCAGGTGCACATCAAATCTCTACTTCTTTACAACTCCATCCTTTCCCACTTTATGTTATTGATGTTACAAGTTATATCTTTAGATGTTACTACTTATTAACACAGATTTATAGCTATTTTTTATGTTTTTAACATTTAAATTCTATAAAACAATATCACAATAGTAAAGGTTACTACATTTGTACATGTATTTACTTTTACTGGCAAATCATGTACTATCATATAGCATTGTGTTGCTGTCTATGTTCTTTTATAGCAATTTGAGAGGTTCCCTTTAACGTCTCTTGTAGAATAGGTCTAATGATAATGAACTTCTTTAGCTTTTGTTTATCTGGAAAAGTCTTAATTTCTCCTTCATTTTTGAAGGACAGTTTTGTCAAATACAGAATTCTTGATTGACAGATATTTTTCATTTCAGTACTTTGAATATATTATCCCCCTTTCTGGCCTTCATAGTTTCTACTGACAACTCTATCGATAATCTTATGGAAGCTTCCTTATATGTTGTGGAGGTTGATTTTCATTTGGTGCTTCCAAGATTCTCTTTGTCTTTGACTTTAGACAATTTGATTATAATAATTCTATGTGGTCTCTTTGAATTTAGTCTAGATGGTGTTCTTTGAGCTTCTTGGAAGTATATATCTGCTTCTGTCCTCATCTTTGACAAGTATTCAGTCATTATTTCTTCAAATAAGCCCCTTTATCCTCTCTTTTCTCTTCTTGAGAGTCTTATAATGTGCATATTGATAACATTCTATAATCTCCTTAGTTTCTCCTTGCTTTTTTTTTTAATTGTTTTTGTCTTTTTTCTTCCTTTGACTTGATGATTTTAAATAATCTGTCTTCAGCATCACTGATTCTTCTTTCTGCCTGATCAAGTCTGTTGAATCCCTCTAATGAATAGTTATTATATTTTTCAGCCCCCAGAATTTCTGTTTTATTTTTTTCCTAATATTTTCTATCTCTGTTGATACTATCCTTTCGTTATGTATCATTTTCCTGATTTGATTTAGCTGCTCATCTGTGTTTTCCTTTGGCTCACTTAGCATCTTTATATGTATTTTCAGTCCTTTTCAGGCTACATTACTTTAAGTTTGGTTTTAGAGACTTAATTTGTTTCTTGTTTGGACCATGTATTTATACTTCTTTTATGCCTTGTGATTTTTTTTTTTTTTTTTTTAATGCTGGGATTTGGACATTTGAAGAAGCTACTGCCTATCTAAATCTATGTGTATCATCTTCTCTTAGAGGAAGACCTTCACCAATTAATCTGGCTAGAAATTCTAGGACCTTGCAAACTTTCTGATCTCTTGCTTCCCTTGTTGTCTGCCTGTGGATCTGTAGCCCTGACATGTTGGTTGTCTCTCTTTTCAGCAGCTTCCAAACTCTGACCCCAATCTTGTCTGCATGTAGAGGTGACAGAAACCAGTCCCTCAGGTAACCTCCCTAGATAAGTTAGAACATTGGATTCAGGTCCACTCTTTTGTTTTCCTCCTGAGGAAGGAACCCTGATATGGAACATTTCCTCTTGGCTGCTCCTGAGATGTTGCATAAGGGATGAAGCATAATTAGGTAGGCAAGTATGTAAATTTTTCTTACCCATTTCACTGACTTAGGCCCTGCAGCTTCTCAACTTGTCTCTAAAGTTCTCACAGAGGTATTCTGGTCCATTTATTTTTATAAACCCTGTGTCTCTGTGAAAGGAGGTCCTGCAGCCTCTTAGTCCAACATTTTGCTGACCTCATTCAAAAATAGTTCATTATATTTTGATTTTGTGCAATGAAGACCCTATACTTTGCTACATCAAGAGTGACATTTTTTTTAAGTTTACATTATTTAATTTTTACTCATTGACAAGAAAATGCAAAATATCATGAAGCTTATTTCTGAGTTCTTCTTATGTTAAGAAATTGTATTGCAGAATGACTTGAGCTATGGGATGAAGAACTTCTAGTTTATAAGGATTACATACTTATATTTATATTTCATTTTGAAACTGTTTTAAACCATAATTGAACATAAAGGGATTTACAGATTTGATATGTTATAAAATTTGTTGCATTACCCATTTTAAATTTCTTTATTGCTTTAGCCATGTGAAGAACTGACTTGATACAATGGTAGCCTTCAAATATGTAATCAAGAAAACTTACAGTGAAAAGTCAGGAATAAGAAAGAGGGACAAGTCAAAACTTAGGGTTGGGTATAAATGGGTAAGGAATACATGACCTGAATTCTCAATCTCTCTTTCTTTCTCTCAGTCTCTCTCTTTCTCTGTCACACACACACAGACACACAGACACACACACACACAGACACACACACACCAGTGGTCAGTCAGGTCACATGAAGTTTGGGTGAAAAATCTCAATAAGATGAAAAGTACATGGGGCCAGTGACCCACACTTGCTCCACTGGAGGGATTCAGAGACAAGTCACTTGACAGGTAATCTGGCCTAATCAGGTATGGTTTTAATGAGTAGAGGACTGATGGAGCTACAATGAGTGCTATTAATGGAAGTCCTGATTAAGATTTAATGCATATTGGGTATCTAGAGTGTTACATATATTAAATACATATACATATATGTGTGTATATATATTTTTGTTATGTATATAACATATTATATGTCTTTATGTATATTAAGTCATGAATACATGAATATTTGGTACCTCATGAATATTTAGTGTATCATGGATATTTAGTGTCTATATGGTCTTTTCATCCATATCTATCTCACATGCATATGCTTTTCTTTCTTTATGTACAACATGTCTTCCAAGTTACTAACTTATTTATTTCTTATCATCTTTGACTTTTACCTATCTCATTGGTTTTCTTGACTTCGATAAATATAATTTCATATTCTCAATAAATACCATAAAATTCATTATAGATTTTATAATAATAATGTTTGTTCTAATTCCCCCCAAAAAACTAGCTACAGAAATAATTAATAAGGAAAAGGGTAATTTCCATTAGGTCTTATACACCATTAGTTAAGACATAGGGCCCAGAGAGGAAGACACCATGACTCCTCTTTTTAAACATTTCTTTTCAGACCCCTCCTTGCCCCATACTGGAAAATTATACTCTTTCCTATGGCCAACTCATATATCTTGCCTCATCCTTCAGGAGCATACTGTGGATCAGAACTCTGGCTGGACTTGGTCACCAGGAACTTAAGATGTAAAATGAAGGGTGAGGAAAGCTAAGGATTGTTAAATGACTCTAACTTGTCAGTTAATACCTGGTAATATTACTTTGTTAAGTCTTCAGAACTACTTAGGAATAGAAATTTTTATTCCATTTACAAATTTACTTGCTTGAGCTCACATAACTGCAAAGAAACATCACTGATTTTAAAACCAGAAATCACTGATACCAAATGCTATGCTCTTTCTCTGTTTCTTTCTCTGAATTTCTTGTCTTGTTACCCCAGGGCCTGTGCTGAAGTCCCTGGCTTCGAAACTGTTTTATCAGAAAGTAACTGCTACTCAGACCTCCTTTACATGATCAAAGTGGACCACTGTGTGTGCCAGTTCTTGTTTCTTTGTCCCCCTCTGGTAAAATAGGTGGTAATTAAATATATGCCCTCTTGATAAATTAGGTAAATGTTTTTCCCTCCAAGGAAACACAAAAACATAATTCAACTGAGGTCTTCCTAAAGGTGATACAAATACAAGAATTTAATATGAAAAAAATATATATATATTCCTCTACAGGGAGACCATTATCTCCTTTCTGTCAACATATCATGGAGTCTGCAATTTACTGTATCTTAGAAAAACTAACCTGGACACAACCTCTTATCCTTTACAAGAACACAATGGAACAAAAATAACAAAGGAAAACATAACCCATAAACCCACCCAAAAGCAAAAGTAATGAGTATGAGCCTAGAATTTCCAAGGTCACTTGTACATAATAGGAATCATAAGATCCACCCCATCTGTCTCACATGACTGCTGTGAGATTCCAAAGACATCATGTGAGTGAAGGTAATTTATAAAGTGTAGATTACTACAGAGAAATAGAGTACATTTCTTACAAGGGCATTCACTGCAACCCTTTCACTTTTAGATTAATCCCATAAGTGACTAGCTACCATCACAATGTTTTGCTCCCTGGGTCATGGATTGTAGAAACAGTTTCCACTATAACTGCATTTGATCAATGCCAACAGAGCTCCATCCCAGCCAAACATGTGTCTCCTCTGGAAAAAAAAAAAAAAAAAAAATCTATCTATCATATTGTTAAATACCCATCATTTTCAAAATGTTTTTTTTTTTCATCAATTATTTCCCTTCAGAAAAAAATAACTGCTCTGAAATTACAAATAAAAAAAAGAATTGAAAATGTTGATTTGGGCCATTAATAACCTTCTTTGTGCCAATTTCTGAACATAAGAAAGAAACATATGCTTCTGAAGAGCTCTTTGTCTAGCCAAGGCATGTGCTATTACCCATTAGAGCTGAGCCATGTCAACCCAGGAAGGGTCAGGGAAGGAAAGCCCTTTGTAAACTAAAATGCTTAACCCAGCCATTATGCGTTCACTGACAGAAAGCTCCAAATTCCCAGATCCTTAAAAATCAAATAAAAAGTTTTTAAATGTCATATAACATTTCCTCTTGTACCACAAAGCATGAAATCCTTACGTTCACACACTCAGCAATCTCACATGCATACATACCTGCTATGTCCTAGGCTCTGAGCTAAGAGCTGGCGATAAAAAGAAGCACAAGATGCATTCCTTTGTTTTTAGAAAGGTCATAGTTGAACTCTTTTGTGAAAAAGGAACGAGTAATGAGATAATGTGGGAGAATGTCTGTTTTTCAAAAAGAGCAAATTTCTATAGAAATAGAAGTTATTGTTATGATTAAATAATTGAGTTATGCCAAAGTTTTCACTCATAGAATTGGTTCTAATCAGATTAGCAAAAAAAAATATATATATATATATATATATAGTTTATCAAGGGAAAGGGAACCAGACATTATAACACCATTTATTGAAATATCTGCTATTCTTTTGTTTAGCCCTAGATCTTAGTTAAGATTAAAAAGCCTTTGAAAATTATCCAAAATACTTAAATATCGAGAGCAGAGAGACTCAGGCTAAGTTGATAAGCCTGGTCAGATTAATTACTATAAAAGTAAACCCAGAAATCAATCATTTTGTTAAAAATAAATAAACTCCATTTAAAAAAGTTTTATTGGCCGACTCAGCTACAAACCACTTCAGTTCTAAAGAAGTTTACTGACAAATTACTTTCTTACCTAACTTTAAGCTTTTAAAAAGTGAAAAGACTCTATTATGCTGCCATTTGGTGTGATTTAGTGATCTGTGTTTCCTGCTATAAGTAATCAACATCTCTTTTTGGCTTGTTTGCTTTCCTTTAGGGTGAATTTAAATTTAAAATATGCATCTCTTTCTTTTATTATTATTATTCCATATGTGTTCAGAGGAATCAGCTACAGAGGCACTCCCTATCTGGATGCATGGAGAATGCACGCTGAGTGCTCCCGGCCTTCCTAAACCCAGCTTACCTGCAGCATTTAATTCCGCCTGTGGGGGAAAATGAACTTTTGGTTACTTCCTGATGCCTCATCATTGTCACTGTTAACCTGTCACATCAGATGCATACCTCCCATGGCTGTATAATCTTGGAGAATATAATTTCCTTCCCACATCCCATCACTCAGGATGACTTCTTGTAACAGCTTCAGAGTAGTAAAACGCCTTAAGCGCCCGTCATCACGTGGGCTAACACCTTGCCTGAAAATGACATTGAAACAGTCTCTGAGAAAGCATCCTGTTAGTGGTGGTCTAAGTTCCCACCGTAGCCATCTTGCTGGTCTCTCTAGAGCACAGCTCTGCGGAAACACTGATGGTGCTGCCGCAGAGAAGCTGTCATCATTCGCTCTGGGGCCTTCCTGGGATGCCCAGAGTTCAGACTAAATTCCTCCTGGATGTTTTCCTGCTTTCAGACATGGCAATGGGAATGCTAAGAAACAGTCAGGTGCAGACTGCCTCAATCTGCTGAGCACTTCTGTTTATTATTTTTCCTCATTCCCTTGTGTGTGTGCTATTGCATTTTTGTAGCTGCCACTCTGTAAAGCATACCTTCTAGATAGTTATTTAAAACCTGACACTGTAGTGTTATAGTAAGCATAAATTAATAAAAGCAATTTGGGTTAAGGTTAACCACTCATTTAAGCACTACTCATGGGGACAGGATGTTAGACGTGGACACAAAGGTCAAGAACACATAAGCAAGGTGTATCATACCTGCAAAAGATAAGAGGCAAGTATACAGTACCAAAGCAAGAAACAGTATCTAGTGTCCCTTTCATAACATCACAGCTTATTCGAGTACTTTGCCTGAAACTGTTAAAGACCTCTGATAAAACAATTGAAACAATCTACTATTATGTGTAACCAATAAAAACCCTTATGTGCTCAAAGATTTAAGATTCTAGGGAGAGCAAACTCAGTAGGCATATGTCTGGTTTGGATGTTCAGTACAGAGGGAGAGGATTGGTGAGGGTGACCTTGAGAGGTGAACAGGGATCTGGTGATCTTGTGATAAGGGGGTGAGGGGGAAAGTGGAATAATACAGAGTATGAAAATTATATGAAAGAGAAAAAAAAAAGAAAGGGAAAAGAGATTCCTTTTGCTAAAATAAAATGAAAATTTCCATTTATGTCAATATTTCCATTTATGTCAATATGTCAATAAACATTAGAATATTGTTTCTAAATTTCTCCAGGTGTTTTCATGATTTCTTACTGTGAATTTTATTTACAGATCTAATGTTCAGTAGATGAACAAGAATGGGACAAATGTGGAAGCTGAGGAAGTTGTAGAAGCAAAAAACAGGTGAAAACAATAGGTAACATTTGGCAAGCCTGTATAACAACAAAAAGCAGGAACTAATTTCAACCTGGGGAAGGTCTGTTAAAAGCTTCCTCCAAAATTTCAGAGTAAGATGAATGAGTAGAATAGTGGCCAGTTGCTTTACCACAGTTTAGGTAGTTTGGATTAAATATGATAAAGAGAAGTATGTTCTCAGCAACCTTTTGGTACACAAACTATTCTATGGAAATAATTTTGTTTGTATCCAAATACTTATCAGGGGAAATAATCATGTTAACATTTATAATACTCTAATACAATCATACTGAAATCAAAATTCTTGCGAATTTCCTTGTGAGTTTTCCTCTTCATCTACCACACGAGGTGTGGGGGAATATTCATTGTGTTAAAGTCAATTAATCTGTAAATTGCTTTGCTTCCTAGTGCATGAACTACAAGACTCTCCACTCTTTTGTATTTTGTCAAGGACAGTGAGATATTTGCAATTAGTTGTCTGATGTCTGTGACATGGATACAGTTAAAGATAAAAGAAAATAGATGCGATCCATGGTAGTCTATTTCACTAGAATTTTGTTGCCTAAATATATTTTTTTGTGCTTTCATATTTCAGACAGGACTGTCACCCAAGGAAGCCTTTTATGTAGGCAGACAATGGGATTTAGGTGAAAATAATGGTGACTTTGAACTGAACTCAGGAAGGTAGGTTAATTTTCACACAACTGTATGGCATATTGGTATTTCAATAAAAGAATTGCTGAGTTCAGATTTTCTCAACTGAATTCTGAAGTTGAGTCGCTACAATCAATTTCTCAGAAAAATAAAAAAAAAATCTTTATAGAGGTTTAATGCAGATTGACACATGGAACACAGAAATAGATCTTCACAGAATTTCTCATCCTCCTTGAGCTTCTATAACCAAGAAGAGAGCATCTCCAGTGGTAAAAATAAAACAGAATGCAAATTCATCATAAGCACAGTAGTTTTATATACAAATCAAACTGATTTTAAGCAAGAACATCTGTGCAAACAAGATTGTAAAAGGTAATTTCAAGGCTACAAAGGAAGAGAAATATGTTGATTGGATTTTAAAATAGACATGTTAAATGTGTTAAATACACCTACTGTGATGTGAGATGTATGACATAATTTAATAAGCTTATTTAATGAAGATCTGCAGAAAAGCCTAACTAGGAGAAACACCATTTTTTCTTATTTTTTAAATGTTGGTGTTAAGGAATATTTGACAAGTGAAGAAATTAAAAAGTCCATTTTTAAATTCAGACACACACTGGAGGGTCCACTATGTGCCAACCACTGGACTAAATGCTAGATTTTACTATGGCTTGACTCCTGTCCTACTGGAACTTACAATATAGTAAAGAGACATGTGAGTATCTTGTTGTTCCTCAGGGAAAGAGGTTCTCTCAGAGCACAGAGTAGGACATCTAAATCATTCCACCAAATCCAGAAGGTTTCCCAGTTTAACCACTGAGGTTGAATTTTGAAAGACCAGTTAAAGGATATCATATAAAGAAGATGCAGGTGGCTTCTGGAAGAAAGAAGTAGTATGTTGCAAAGACACAGAGTATAAAGTAGCATAAATATCCCTGGGGAACTGCAAGTGGTTAAGACATTGCCCTTTCTCTAAACGCTCTTCCTCCAGACGGTCCCAGAGATGTTCAGTGCAAATGTAGAGACAGAAATGTAGGGAGTGGAAATTCCAAACCAGGTGAACTGACATTTAATGGGAAAGCAGCAAAGAAGCCAATGGAGGCCATAAAGAAGGAATGGCCAGGGAAGGAGACAGTCAGAAGAGAACAGTATCACTGAAACTAAGAGTATAAGATAAGATTCAAAAAAGATCAAGTGCTCTACAGCATCATGTGCCACCAAAAGGCCAAATCGTTAAGGAAAGAATATCATAGAAGAAGGTAAGAAGTCAGCAGTCAGTACTGACCTTAAAAGAAAAGTCTCAATAGAGTATTGGTGGACAAGGTTAGATTGCTGGATATTGAAGAGCGAATGGTAAGTGAGGAATTAGATACTTAAGTCTCGGTGGTATGTGATCAGTCGGTAGCTGTACAAGGAAAAGGATTTGGCATGTTGATATAATGTGGACACCAACCAGGGAGAGGAAAGATATAAAATACAGGAGAAAGAGAGAGTGATTAATGAGGCCAGTTCCTCACAGATACAGGAGTGGATAATAGGTTCATCCACCTGGAAGGGTCAGCAATGACATGGGAGCAGGGACAGCTCTTTCACTTAGATGGGAAGAAGAGACAAGGGGCAGAAGACAGATGGAATACATCTGCTGAGAACAGGGAAAAAGATGTTTTCCCAAATTCTAAATTCAACACATCAAACAAACACACATACAACAGACATCCTCCTAACCACCACACCACAAATACTGGGAGTTTCATTTTTGTTCTTTTCTGCCTACTTAATTTTTAGCTGATTTTGCTATTTATGATTATAAATAGCCTGACCTGTACCTTGTATCTAATCTTTAAAATGTTAGCCTTTTTTTTTTTTCAAATGGCTTGTAGCTTTTCCTGTTTGTTCTCAGACTCATATATTCAAACATAAAAATAGCACAATAGTCCTGTCATGGTGAAAAATAAAAACCTGCATTAAATTTTACCTCTTTAGTATAAAACGTGGTGCCGTGCTAAATCTTCTGGGACTGTGTAATCCTGATATACATTTTACCTGACAGTCTCCAATCCATCTGCGTATTCCTGGAGCACCTCTGCCATAACTTTTATTCCTAGCAACTTCTCTGCTGAAAATGATCAAATGAAAGCCCATTAATGATATAAAAAAAAATTGGTATAATTCAACACATAATTTGAAATACATTCATGTCTAATGCATACTAATAACATAGCATGACAAAATCATTATAGACTAATGAAAATCAAATGAATTTTCATTAGTATTTACTAATTATGATTTTAAATATAAATACGAAATTTTTGATTAGTAAAGAAGCTTATGCAACAAGGAACACTGTAAAACCAAAAAATAGTAAATCTATTACAAAACTAGGTGAACATATCTTCCAGCAAGTATCTAAGAATATTTCCTATAGTCAAGTAATGCTCTCTATGAGAAATTTCAAGGTGATGAAGGCATCCTTGTTAATATTACACAACCCTCACATCTCAGATTTTTGTTTAGGCAATATTACCTTTATGTATAATGTTCAACAAACCATGTTGAATCATGAAGAGGGTTGAACAAGCCATGAACCAAAAAAGAGGTAAAATCTATTTCGAAAACTGAATAAAATCTCTTCCAACTTCTTCTAAGAAAATCAGGTCTCACTTCTCAGAGTTGCGTTGACTCTTTTCAGGGCAATTGGGTTCTCTAAAGCCATACAACAAATAAACAAAAATAGCATGTATCTCAATATTTTCAATGAACATATTAATTCTTCTTTTAAAGTATGTGATCTTAAAAAGTAAATTATCTAAATTCTCAATATGTACAGGGAGTAATGGAACGAGTGCCTTCATGGACACTTCCATTCTGAAATAAAATGGATCTTTAGTGTGTAAAATATTTCCAATTCATGTTGTGTGGATTTTCATAGACCACAAGATACTTGCACAGATATAAAGGAAGAATCCTGACCAATGTGCCATCTACTTGTGGCCCCTGTGGACTGCTCTTAGCTGTTTTTATCTACTTACCAATACACACGGTACTATACAAATCTTTGGGTTTGAATCTTTTTTTTTTTTTTTTCCTCCTGGAGTCCCCAGTGTTCTCAGAGTGCCAAAACATTAGTTAGCTGAGTGAGATCATCCATCTAGTTGTATAAAGGCTTAGGTAATAGGGAGCCTGGTCAGTCAGGTAGAAAGGGAAATGGAGGAAATGAGGTTGGAGAAGTAAATAAGATGCAAATTATCTGTATGTGTGGCCTTTAGTTTTAGGGGAAATAGTAATCTAATCAGTTGTGTGAATTTTTAGGAAAGCTAACTCTATTTTCAATTCAATATAGCACACTGAGCAAATAAATAGACTTCCTTTCCATCCAAAATCTCACTAAACGATATTGCAAATATAAGCAAAATATAAGCAAATATAAGCAAAAAGTAATGAAATCATAACAATACTAAAAACAAAAAAACAATATAACGGTAAAAAGGAAATTTAAGTACTTTCTGATGGGCAGAGAGATCATATTTATAGAGAGACTAGGGTGGTAATGGGGTAGGGACATTATCAGTTTCATGAAAAAGCCCTTCACAGAATAGCTGGGCCTGCCAGTCTCCCTGTTTCTAACTAATGCCATGAAAACTGATTTTAAAACGAAGTTAAATAATAGCCTTTGGGAAGCCCCTGATGGAGTATTTGGTCTGATTTAAAGAAGCCCACTCTATCTTATCTTGAATCTTTGTCACAAACCCAATAAGAAAACATCAGAAGTACCACCACCTGAAAAGTATTTAAATTCTCCATTTCCAGAAAAAAAACGTCCTGATTAATTTGGCATTTGTGAAGTGATATGAATATGGATGGCTAATCCTTAACAATGTCTGCTAAAGGGAGAACTTTCTGGCTATAAGACCTATCTAAATGCACCAATCCTAGAGTGTGCTCTCCCATGAAAAAATTTAACAAAACAGAACAACTTCTGAGTTTAAAAGATGAAGAAGAAAAAAAAAATGAAGAAGGAAAGAAAGAGAGAATAGATAATACTAATAATAACACCTTATACACTAGCTTCTTAAACTAATTCAAAGACATTTGGGTAAGCGGAACTATTAGCTAGGGATACTCCACTATTTGAGAAAAAAATAGCAAGAAAAAAAAAGCCTAACTCAACAAAGAGAACAACTCATGTCAGAAGAAATAAAAAATAATACAAGAAAAAGAATAAACATTAGAGCATAATTCATATGAGTATTTTTGAAATACTTAAGAGAATATTACTTTCATGCAATATAAATAACTTAATAGAAGCCATCAAATGAATCAGATACAATGAAAATGTTTTTTGGAAATTAGTATAACAATTTAAAAATAAAAATAAATGATAAATAAACCAAGTTGAATAGCAAATTAATAATCTCTAAAGTAGAGTAAAATAAATTACAAATACAGATCAAAATGATAAAGAGAATGACAAAAATTTGAAGAGACATTTAGAGTAAAATCAGAAAATACAAAATATATTAATAGGATATATTAAGTGAAAAAAAAAACAGGAAAAATGGACAGATAAAAGATTATGGACATATTAGAAGAAAAAAATCCTGAACAAATAAAAGGCATAGATATAAGATTGGTATAAGATTGGTAAAAATCACTATGCCAAGCATGGTAAGCAGAAAGAATATATGCCTTGATACATCTGATGATAGTAGACAATTCCAAATACAATGCAGAAATCCAAAAAGTTTCCAGAAAATCAAAATGAGGTTGACACCAAGCTTTTCACTGGTGTTGAGAATGCAAGATGATAATGAAAGAAATATTAAAATTTTAAGGGAGAAGTTTCTAAACCTAGAATTTTATTCCCAGCTGTGGTAAGTACACTGCATAAGTCTCCTTAGATTCTTTAGAACAATTCGTAGCCATTGTGGCTGTCACAGACAATATGAGCATCCACAGTAATCTAAGCCAGACAGATCAGGCAAGCATGTCTAGAGTTTTAGCTTGCCCATCACTTTCAGACTTGAATAAAGGCAAAATGTCCGCTTTCCTCAACTGCTGCCTAAGGAACTGTGTCATGGGACCTAGAAGTACAAATGAATGATTTTCCCTTGGGGCAAATTTTCACTAATTGGAGAAAGGAGACAGGAGGAAGAGCCTGAAGATTACATTGTGCTCCTTTCTTCCAGTGATCTGTTTTGGGTCATAGTTTGATGCACATGCAAAGCTTTTGCTGCTAGTTATGATGCATATAGATTTGTTTTTCATGCCTCACCTTATTCTTACTGCCTGGGATTGTATTTGCACTTAAGTCTTGCCTCAGGCTCTGTTTTCTGGAAAACTGGTCTAAGACACAAACCTATTAATCTAGTGTGACATCACAAAACTGTACAAAAGAAAGCACACAGAGTTTTATATTTTGCATTTTCCTTTTATAGAGAATGTTCATGGGGAAGAACTATGCCAAAATTCCAATAGCAACAGCAAAACTCAAAGAAAAAAATAATCTATATTCAGGAAATAATAAAAATAATTCTGAAGCGTAAAGAAATACCAGTGAGTTAACTTTAGTATTTACATAAAATGCATTTGATATCAATTATAGCAGGAAGTCAGAGGAGTCCATGAAAAATGTCTTCAAGAAGAGAATGTGTTTAGTTATACAATAGTATAATTAATAATCTGGAAGATTTTAGTAATGAGAAGAAGGCGGTTTAAACTTAAAGATTAACAAAAATCTGTACATGATTCCAGTTTTATGCAGCACAAAAAATGACATAATTTTGAGTAGTGGGTGGGGTGGATTTTAAAAAATGTATGTTGGAACTTAATGTTTAAATATTCTTTTCAAGTAGCACAATTTTAGGGTCATGGGATTACATTTACTTCATGTTGTGCCAAAGTACTACTTGAGATAGTGTATATAATACATTACATACTGTTTACTATCCATAATTTTAGAAGGAACCAAGAGAAAAGGCATAAAATAATAGATGAGAGTCATAGAAAAGAAATCAAATATGAAGACCTCTGAGAATGTTAAAAAAAATGGTATACTGACTGAGATGAGAAAGTACAAGGTAAAAACAGAAGTAGAAGACAGATGTGCCAATTTCCTTATGATACACATCAGGGATTTTTAAGGAGAAACACACAAGTTAATATGATTAAAACTTAATGACTAACTAAATTAAAGCATATAGTTATGTTGTTTATGTTTATAAATTTACATGTTTAGAGATAACACTATGATGAACTAAAACGAATAATACAACAGAAAAATTAGGAGTTGAATGTGAGAAATGAAATTAAGTAATATGATTTTGTCAACTTTTTCATTTATAAAAGCAAAAAATTAATATATACATTTTAAAACAATAAATTAGTAAGCAGGTATATACATTTTTTTCTTTGTATTCATAGTGATTATCAGAAGAAGAATTGAATTGAAATTGTCACAGTTGCTTTTCTAATTAAGTGAACATTAAAAGAAATGTTAACTTTCTTGGTCATGTGGGAAATGGACTTGGAGAAAAGATTCAAAGACAAGAGATAAGGTAGGATGTTGTTTCAGTTGTTAAGGTGAGAGATGCTAATGGTTAAATAACGAAATAGCAGCTAGCTATCAAAGAATGAGAAATTTAATTCATATTAAAAAATGACACTCTTAATAATTAATCTGAAGCTGTGAATACCAGTGAAGGATCCAAGGATACATCTCATTGGAAAGTCTCTAGTGTCATCATTTTAGATAAATAAAGGATTAAAAAAGAAGAGCATATATTGATGTGTCAAGGGTAGTTATGAGAGGGGAAGGATGGAAAGAGCTTAGTTTTATCTTTAGCAAGTTTTGTCATTTAGCACTTGAAGTGTCTTTGACTGCTTTAGTGGAAAAGCAGTAGGATTTATAAGCCTGGAAACCAGATCTTATTTTATGATATGCATTTGATGGTCACACAATATTATCAGAGATTAAAAACCATACTAATGAAAATCATTTTTTAGTGAAAATATAATGTAGCAGGAGAATCAAGTACGGAATCCTGAGAGACACTTAATTTGAATGTATAGGCATAAAAAGAGGATGCTAAAGTCACATAAACTTCGAGGTAGTAAACACAGAAGAAACTTACAAGGAGGGAAGAACTTTGAGAAAGAGTAAAGTCACAGGAAGTTAACTAAGAGAAAGAGTAGATTAACTTTGGCTTATTACTGATGATTCTTTCCCAAGGTCCTTGGAATGACCAGATGTTCATGAGTGCAAGACAAATATGTGTTGAAGAGTAAATGGGTAGTACTCAAAGAGCTAGATTTTTTTTTTTTTTGACAGAGAGAAACACAGAGAGAGAGGGAACACAAGCAGAGGGAGTGAGAGAGGGAGAAGCAGGCTTCCCACTGAGCAGGGAGCCCAATGTGGGGCTCGATCCCAGGACCGTGGGATCATGACCTGAGCGGAAGGCAAATGTTTAACAACTGAGCCACCCAGCACCCCAAAGAGCTTGATTTTAAAAATAAGAAATTGGTAGAAACAATACAAATGCTTTTCTATTTATATACACTGAGGGAAAGGGAACTAATACTACCTTGAGAGCAAGGAGTTGAAATTACATAAGTGATAAGGTGATAAAACAAGGCTAATGGGAGACCAGGAACATGACATCTAAGAATTGTCCTTGAATAATAAGACACACTTCTTTTTCTCTGAGACTCATAAGAAAGAAGTATGGATATTACTGATTGAAGAAAACTTTGTAGTTTTTTATTTGATATAACTCCAATAGCTTAAATTTTCTTAAAACTACTGAAGATAAGAGCAAGTGTTAAGCCATAGGGAAGAGCCTCAGGGATAGAAACTATTGAATAATTTGATGATGGAGAAATGATTAATGGTAGCAATAGTTTGTTTGGGATATGGGAGATGAAACTGCCCAGTGTGAGGTCTAAAGAACTCAGAGCTAATGAAGACCCAGCTAGGATTCCATATTGCTAGTGACCACTTGACAGATCATGAAATTTCATGCCATAACATCATGTAGTTTGGCTATAGGAGTGGGGAAGGTGGATGGTTGGATTGTTCTAGACCCTGACTTTGTAGAAGATCAAGAAGGCAAAGGAGTTAAGGATACTGGCAGTAAAGAGGTTATGCAAATGCATTGCATGTTTTAGCTTAAAGATGGATGACAGTTAAGTGATAAATGTTGATAGACTGAGAGGGCAAAACAAAGAGTTGAAGGACTGAAGAGCTTTTCTTTTAGCAGAAGAGGTGCAGTAGTAATAAGGAATTGAAGGCTAAAAAATTCTGGTGAAAGAATGACATATGTAACACTTAATATTTCAGGTGAAGAATATTTCCAGAATATGACTGTGTTGAGAAAATTTTCAATAGGAGTGGGTAATAGGAGTTCAGTGGAGAGTAATTGAGTTAGAATTTGAAAGTAAAAGATTTTGAGATGCTGTGTTGGATGTGTTTCTACCGAGATGTTGAAAACTTCTAGGATTTAAATACACAATATATATGCAACAAATGGTTCCTTGAATATGATCAAAAGACTTGCAAGTATTAAATTGTACAGATATTAAATGTTGTAGGGATACACATTAGTTGCTATAGATGAAATGTTTGTAAACCTCTAGTATTCATATGTTGAAAACCTAATGCCCAAGGTGGGAGATAATGACTTTGGGAGATGATTAGCTCATGTGGATGGAGCCCTCATGAATGGGATTAGTGCCCTTATAAAAAAAGGCACCAGAAAGCCACCTGGAGTGAGTTATTTTATTATAGCAGCCTAAGTGGATTAAGGTATTAGTCCTAAGTATTCTAATACTAACTGAAATATAAATATAAATATAAATATAAATATAAATATATATATATGTGAGTGTGTGTGTGTATGTGTGTGTGTGTGTGTGTGTGTGTATATATATAGATATAGATATAGATCTATATCTATATCTATATCTATATCTATATCTATATATATATCATAGAAACTTCCTGTGTATAACCTTTCAAACTGGAGTGGAAGAACAACTATGTCAAGAATTTAGTTAGAGGGGGCACCGGGGTGTCTCAGTGGGTTAAAGCCTCAGCCTTCGGATCAGGTCATGATCCCAGGGTCCTGGGATCAAGCCCCACATCGGGCTCTCTACTCCATGGGGAACCTGCTTCCTCCTCTCTCTCTGTCTGCCTCTCTGCCTACTTGTGATCTCTATCTGTCAAATAAATAAAATCTTAAAAAAAGAATTTAGTTAGAGTAATGTACATTTTCCTTACAAATATTAATTTATATAAAAATTCTGTAGACTGGTATTTCCCAGACTACTAAAGTTTTCTACCTATTTTAAGTGTAGAATGTGATTTTAATTACATTTCTAATTTCCCTGAAATCAGTGGAGTTTTATTCAAGTTAGATGGACTATATTATGATTATACTGTATCTTTTCCATAAAGTTGAAATATATCTGTCACTTTTTTCACTCAGAGATATTCTAGGAAGATTGAAAAATTATTCAAAAAAAATTCAAAGCTTTTTATAAACTTTATAAGATTACTCTATGTGCATCCTTTTCCAGCATCTTACATCTTACATCTTTATACCCTTATATTTTACATTTTTCCTAATGCCTCTTAAAGCCATTTTTCATTCATGCATATGTTGATCATTAAAATGTGTGTTACATTCTAATAATCATCCTTTGACTTTTTCAAATCAGAGGACTAGAATATTAAAATTAAACATTATCTCACAGATGACGACATGTATTGCTATAAAAGTTTCACATATTTTTTTATTCAAGCTTATAATTATTTGACTTTTACCATTTAAATGACTACTGAGAAAGTGGAGAAGATTAAAAATGATCTGATACACTTATGGTGCTTGCACAACAAACAATTCATATCATTCAGTAGAAAATTATACCTGTCTTCTTCATAGTAGACTAGGTTCATGAATTATTCAGATGACGGGCTTGATGCTGTCATTGGATGGCCACAGTCTACACTGGAGATTTTCAGATAGAGCCATAGAGGGTGAAGGATCATATTCAATGAGGATACTATTAGTAACAAAATAACATCCACCCCTCAAATTCTTCCACTCCTTTACTTCCACTCTGACATACAAATTCATCACACCTTCCTTTATTGTTAGATCATGAGAATTTTAGTCCGAAGGACAATTTTTCAAATGCTATTGGTGATTGAAAACAAGTGGTTATAATGAAAGTAGATTTGCAATCTTCAGTGTAGCATTTACAGCTCTGAATGTTATAATTATGAAGCCATCCATGTGTGTGCTTTCATAATATATTATGACAGAAGATTAAATTCTAAGTAAAGATTGTTCTCCGATATAATAGTGTAAAATATGACTTTTCTCCTTTTTTCTCTCCACAATATTGAAATTAGAGTTTGGCCAAAAAGAAGTCAATGAGGACTTAAAAAAAAAAAAAAAAGAACAAACAAAAAAACCTCCACTCACTGAAAATAGCTTGTTAGTATTTTCCTTTCTCCTGATGTGTTGCTCCATAACTTTAACCATTTATAAAAATATCTACTGTGGGGTAGATAGGAAGCATGGTAATGAGGTAAAGGTCAACACTCCCAGCATAAATTCATCAAGCACCTAAAACAAGAATGATACTATAAAGGGGAATAGTTGTATTTTGTGACCCTTTTACCCACCAGACATTTTAAAAGATAGCATTTTTTTTAAAAATCATTCCATTTCACATCTTTAATCTAGTAGCAAGCACTGCCAAATGGAAAGTGTGGGAAAGCTGCCTTAGGGTTGTTAAAGAACTGTCATTTCAGATATGAGCCACAGTGGGGAGACTGGCTAGTGAGTAACTTCTTTCTCATTGATCTTTCATATGCAATGATCACTTACATTGCCTTTTTAGTCACTTGTAGGTTTAAAAGGGAAATTCAAAGACAAAATCATGAAACTATCTGGTGTAGGGTGGATTAATTCTCAGATAAATTTTGAAATGCCCATGTGCCCAAATGCTGGAAAACATCATATTATTGTTATTGTTGTTGTTATTTTATATTTATTTATTTATTTGGTGCTTCTCTTCTCCTTAAAAAAATAATCTGGTAAAATGATCTGGGGCAGAATGAGGAGACAAACAGTTTAAAAGAAAAAGAGAAAAAAAAGATACTACATATTTCACTGAATAACAGTTCTATGTACTGGGTCTTTGTAGCACAGATTTAGAGTTTTCTCTTTAAAATTCACATTTTTTGAAAATATTTTTACCTTGATAATTTTCCAATTTTGCTTAAAAAGATGTATTTGCAATACCTGCCTGTCTGTGTTTTGTCACTTGCTCACCAGCCCTTACAGTAATCCGTACATTAATTGTTTCCAAACTTGTATTAATAAACAAATGAACCATATGGTGGTAGAGTTCAAAGAACTCCAAAATGGAAGAAAGAAAACTTGGGTTAGAATCTCATTTCCACAATTGGGAAAACCCACCTTTCCCTTAGCCCTCCACACACACTCTCTTCCAGGCTCTCCCCAGCACTCTCTGCCTTCTCTGTTTTACCCCTTTTCCTCCTAAGGTCACCACACTTACAAAACCAGCATCCTGAGTGTCCCCGGGTGGGCTGTACCATCTGGTGTCATTAAGAACAAGGAAGCACTGCTCATCCGGGAGTACAATCTGACACTTTATGTTGCTGCAGCTGTCATCCCAGCACTGTGGCTTCCTGCCATCATGGCTGCAGGGGCTAACTTTGGCTCTGGGAGGACTGGCACCCCTGGAAGAACACGGCACCTTCCACACACAATCCCCCCACTACCCCACACTCCCGCCTTGCTCTGGACAGCTGGTTTCAACATTTGGCAGATGGATACAGATCACGATGAGGTATAGGCAGTCGACGTTATTTCTCAGTTTGAGGGATTATGGTTCTTTAAATTTTGGAATCTTCACCAAAAGCTGTTCCATCTTCTTTTCTGTAATGAACTGAGCCAGTGACGAATCAGTTTCAAAGGTTCATTTTATGTGTGTTGGCCAGACCCATGTCAAAACTTTAGTTCTCCCCTGGACCCGGTGGACCCAGAGACTCCACAGCCTGATTAAAGCTCTGGAGAGACCTGCTCTCTAAGGAGGGCCTAGAGATTTGGAAGACTCATAATCCTTTAGTTCCGGGTTTTCCTCAAGTATACAAAATAAAGACAAGAGAGCCGGCATGGAAGTGTTGCTTAGGAAAAATAGACTTAAAGTTCCCACCACCTAGGCAGTCGTGTACACAATCTGGGTTCTACCAAAAGAGCAGAGTGGAAACTTCCATAATGGATAATCTTTTCACCAGATGACACAATGTTTAGAAGTTAAGATAGTTTCTTTGTCAAATCGGTTTGTTAACCGTTCTAACTTTTACAGAGCTTTTTGCTTGTTATTAAGAGATTCTAGCTTAATCTCTGTGACCTCACTTTAAAAAATAACATACAAGTGCTGGCTATCCCCACAGTCTTACAATTCCTATGGAGTAATGGTACTTATTCAAAGGCTCTCAAGTTCCATGTGGCTTTTGGATGAGCTCTTCAAGTCCTCTCATTTCCATACAAGAATACTGTATTATTCTAGACTCCACAGGGATGATGTAACTGTATAGGGTTTCAGAGAAGCAGTGATTACCAATGAGGCCATAGAGTCACATGACACAGAAACCACATGCTAGATCAGTAAACTGTCCCCATTCCAGAATTACAGATTAAAGCTAAGAAGGAATAAGAAATACATATCTAAGCATCACTACCTGTTTATGCTGTTACATTTCATGAATATCAGTTGTGTTATTTGCTGCTTATGAATTGCTGACAGAGGTACATAAAATGAATAATATAAAAAATGTATAATTGTTTCATATATTTGGCAAATATATGAATTTTGTTGATTAGACGTAGTGTAAAATAGGTAATATTTCTTTTCTGGGGTCAAATAATATGATTTCATGTGATAGGGAAGACCACTGATATTTCTTTATTTTCCACTTCTTAAAATATGAAGCAATTAAGAGGAGACTTTGTTCGATAAGGCTAATTTATGGTTATGTAATCTAAAGAAGCAGGATAATTTTCCTACAAATGTCAGAGTAAGTAATTGGGAATAAGTTTAATTTTTTTTTTAAATAAAACTGGATACTGAAAGAGAAAAAATCAGAAATGAAATCATTTTGATATTCTTAACATTTCTGACAAGTCCCAAGTCATACTGCATACATTATAGTTCTCTAGAGATGTTGGCTGCTGAGCAATAAAGCAGCTTTGACCTCTTTATTCAGCCTAATGTTGGCTTTTCTCAACCAGAACACATTATGTTAACATGCAGGCACTCTCCAACCAAAATGTACTTTTAGAGTATTTGAAACTCATACCTTATAATAAGGTTCAATTTTCTGTCCTATGGCAAGGTGAAAAAACAAACAAACAAACAAACAAACAAAAAACAGTGTGATTATGGATGCAAATAATACTTGTAAAACTTGTATGTAAACTCAGCATACACTATTTGTACCTTTTATTGGAAACTAACTCAAAAATGACCTTTCCTTGCTAGTCAAACTTCCAGTTGGGTAGGGAGAATATCTCCTACCAATAATTTTTTTTAGGAAACAGTGTATTTTATTCTTAGAGCTTTCTGTACAGCAGAGGGTACAGCAAGCAAACAGATTATTCTAATTTAATAATTAAGGTATACATTGTTGGTTAAAGGAAAAATTTGCTAAACGGGGATTGGTGTTCATTTGGATTCCCACGTACTAATCAAAATTTTTCAAATTTTAAACCAGTAGCTTAAGCAAAACAAACAAGTGAATAAAATTTAAAAGATTTTTAAGAATTATGAAGCTACAAGTTGTCTTCTAGAACCTAAGTACAGAAATGAAGCTCAGACACTTAGTAGGAATGGGAAAATATCATCAGGAAGATAGGCAATATTTTTTTTCCTTTATTTTTCATCTCTTGCTGTTTCTCACTGCTTTATTTTTTTCTCTTCCTAAAGAACAAATTCCTCTGCTTCTCATTCTCCCTGATAAGCAGAAGATCATCACTCTACTGTTTTCAGTTTACTTCTCCTTTCTCAAAGCTGGGCCAGAATAAACTAAAATATCTTAGCTCACTTTAAAATTCCCCAGAGAAGGAAACTGGGAGCCCTGCTTGGATCAGAGATAGCTGAGTGGGAGGTGTATTCCTGGTATACTGATGAACCTGTGCTGGAGAAGGCTACAGGGAACTGGGTGGGCCACTTCCCTCCTCAAATATCCTTTACTTAAATGTCAAACCCCCTTCCTTCCACTAGGTACAATTCATTTCATTAGATAGAAATCTGGCTAAGTCACTCTCAAATTTATGTGAAGCCACTAATCTTAACTTGACTCTCTCAGTTTGATCTAAATAGAATGGCAAGCAAACTCCAGTGGAGGGGTTCCTCAGTGGTTCAGTCCCTTAAGCACCTGCCCTGGCTCAGGTCATGATCCTGAGGCCCTGGGATCAAGCTGGTATCAGGTTCCCTGAGATCAAGCCTGGTATCAGGTTCCCTGCTCAGTGGGGAGCCTACTTCTCCCTCTGCCTCTCCCCTTGCTCATGTTCTTTCTTTCTCTTGAATAAATAAATAAAATCTAAAAACAAAACAAAAACAAAAAACAGCAAAAACAACAACAACAACAAGAACTCCAGTAGAAAGTAGAAGTTAGATTCTGGTCAACATCTTGTCTCTTTTTTAAACACATGGACTCACAAATAGAAGCTTCTCATCATTAGTCATTTCATTAATCGTATTTTTAAAGTCAAGATATCAGTCCCATTTAAATTTAACTTACCTTAAACTAAGATGTATGTGTGTTTTTCACTTTGGTGTCCATTGAATTATTGGCAAAAGGGTATTTAGAAATCCATAATAGTATTTCCTACAGTAGTTGTGAAATTTAAACAATTTTCCCTTTATACTTCATTATACTTCCACTTATTCTCTTGTCAAATAGTTCATTGCACCTCAAATATCTGGGAGGCACCGTGGGGGGAACTCCAAGTTTCAAAATGGACAAAACAAAGACCACATCCACATGGAGTTTACTTTGCAGTGGAGGGTGATCACAATAAAAACAAAAATGTGCAATAGACTGAACATATTAGTTGGTGATAGCACTATGAAGAATCCTAAAGCAGGTAACCATGTGGGTGAGAGGTCAGTGTTAAGGAGAGTCAGGAACAGCTTCTCTAAAGAGAGGACCTCTGCGCAGAGCTGAAGAAGCTGGAAGGGGCAAAAGCATCTTCAGCATCAGCATGGACAAAGGCCCTGAAACAGGACAGTGTCTGTTACTGAGTGGAACTGAGACCAGTGTGTGAGAGTCTAGGGAGTAAAGGGAGAGAAGTGCTCTAAAAAATGAGGGTGGGGTGAGGACAGGAAAAGGGTCAGGGTCAGCTTTTTGGTACATTGACAAGAAGCCATTTAGACAATTTCAAGCGGAAGGGATACAATTAAACTGCTTGTAAAACATCTTTTAGTGGGGTTAAGATTGAACGACAGGTGACCAGCTAGGTCATTACACTAGTTCAGGTTTGCAGGTTCCAGGTGTAATGGCTTGGAGTGAGTGGAAGGAGTAGAGGTAGTAGAGGAGTAGATGGGAAACAGATCTGATTGGTTTGGTGTAGCGTGTGAGAGGAAGAGAGAACATAGGGATAGGACAAAGGAATTTAGCCCGATCAACTAATAGAACTGAAATTATCTTACTGAAATAAAACAAATTGCATGAAGAGCAGGTTTTGAAAAAGTGGGAAGCATGTTGGATTGTAAGAGACACTTAGATTGAAGCAAGTACACACATACCTACTTGACATGAGAGTCAACTATCTACATTTGTAATAAAAATTTATAGAAAACAAAATTCAGTAATATAAATAGTAGTTAGCATTAACAGCTATTAGAAAAATAATAACTATTATAATAAACAATAGGATCACTGTTCTTTTAAGATTTAAAATGTTACGGGTAATGCCACTGCTTAAAGATGAAGTAAGCTTATGCAGAGTGAGGAAAGTAGTGATTTTATTACATTTGGGGACCTAAGAAAATATTAATTTTTTAAAAGTTATTTGTTTTATTTTTATCTTCTGTCTTTTTATTCTAAAAGACCTCTCCTTCAGAATGAACTCAGCCTCTCTTTGCTGATTACTCCCCATGCCCCCAGCTTTAAACCCAGCTGGTTCTGGGGACCAGGCAGGGATGTCTACTGGCAAGACCAGTTGAAGATCCTGAGAAGCAGGAGAGAGTGGTGGGGCATCTGGTGAACTGTAGGCAACTGAAAGGTGTAGTTGCTAATCAGTTTTAGCCCATTATTGCCAACTGGAAAATGAGAGGACATATTCTAGCCAGTCCTTCTAAATTTAAAAGAAAAAAATAAACCTCTATATTTTAAGAAAGCATATAAAATATCTCAATGTTGAAATGTGAACTGAATTTTTAAAACACAGTAAGAGCTAAACCCAAAATGCTAAATTCAATCCCTAAACAGTTTGGAGCATCTGTTGTAAATTGGTGCCCCTACTCCTTCATAGAATGTTGATTTTCTCAGTGTTATTAGTATCCACTGAACATTAGTTAAAAAGAAAACCTTATGGATTAAACACATTCTCATTGATAGATGGATGATTTATCCCTAGAGGAGAAACTGTGCCTGTTATCCTATGATGATAATAAAAGGAAAGAAATACATAATCAAATGGTTAACCATTCATTGAATGATTTTATGTGTCAGATATCACCGTGTTAATCTTATCTACATTATCCCTTATAAGCCTTAAAATTAATGAACCTAAACATTAAATGGCTTTTCCAAGTAGTAGGGCTGAGCTTTGAGTAAAATTAGTTCATTTCCAAGCCCCACATATGTAACTATTATGCTGCATTGCCTCAAAGAGATGTATGATATCCAGTTTCCATAGTATTTTGGTGAAGTTGTTTCACCTAACATGTAATCTATTTTGAACTTAACAATGACATTTTATTATTAGATTATATGTTGTTTTCCTAATAAGTTCCCCCAACACTAGCTCTTCCTCGTAATGTAGTAAGGAGTCAGTTTGCCATAACCAAAGGCTAACATGGTGGGGTGGTAAGTACCTTTAAAGGCTTGAAGAGGTTTCCAAACGAGCTGCTTTGATTTAGAGACTTCCAAGTGCCATTTTAATTCAATATCACCTCAGAACCTATGACATCATTAAAGTTAGGGACCTTACTTAATGGGCCTCCATCCTTTGCTTCCTTTTTTTGTAGGCAATAAATTCTACAGACAAAGTTCTTTGGCAGATGGTAGTGCTTGATTTTGTTTACAGGTAAGTAGCTCTGTTTTCACTCAGCTTTTGAACTCGGGCTTTTCTAGGCAAGTGAAATATGGAACAAAAATGTGGAATTTTCCCTTAGGTAAGAATGTATTCTTCCCCAAAAATTTTATAGTTGTTTTGAAATGTATTATTATACCAAATACAACAAAACACATATATGCACGAATAGTTAAAATTTTTAATAAACATAGATAGGTCTTTACCACCTGGCTTAAGCATTGGAGGTTATTAGTACCTGAAATAACTGCGTGTGCTTAAAAAAATTATATCTTTTTCTTTCCCAATGACCATACTCATGCCCCAAGAGGTAACCACTATCCAGACCTTCATATTAATCACTCCCTTACTCTTTACAGATCTATAGACTATGTAGACCTAAATAATACATCATTTACTTTTTCCTATTTTTGAAATTAATACAGTAGAATTATTTTGAGTTCATTCACCTGTGGTTTGCCATTTACTCCACAGTAGTTTTGGAGATTTAGACATGTTGATGCATGTAGTTGCACTTCATTTACCTTCATTGCCTTATAATATTTCATGGTGTGGACCTATTGATCCATTGTATTCTGGATGGACTTTGGGGTTATTTCCATTATGTTGCTATTGTGAACAATGCTGCTATGAGCATAAATAAACATATGTATGCATGCATGCATATGTATGTATGTGTGCATATATCCTGAACACATGTGCAAGAATTTCTCTAGTTTATAGAATTGTCAAAATTTCTAGTTAATGGCATTCACAGAGTACATGGGCTATCTTCTACCCTTGCTAGCTGTAGATGTTGACTTCTTTTGCTCTACATTTTCAGCAGTATTAGATATTGTTAACTTATTCGGTGTGAAACAATACCTTATTTTGGTGTTAGAGTTTTCTCTGATTAATAATGAAGTTGAAGATAGTGGGGTTTTTTTTCAGATTTATTTATTTTAGAGAGAGAAAGCAAGCAATCAGGGGGAAGAACAGATAAAAGAATCCTGAAGCAGACTTCCTGCTGAGGGCAGAGCACAGTACCCGGGGCTCAGTAGCAAGACGCTGAGATCATGACCTGAGTCGAAATCAAGAGTCAGCAGCTTAATGGACTGAGCCACCCAGGCACCCCTGAAGATCAAAAAGCATTTTCTTCTACCTAAATTACATGGTTTAGAATTTGCTTTAGCAAGCATTTCAAGCATTCAAACATTTTCAAGCAAGAATTTGCTTACAAAAGTATTTCATCCTTATCGCAAAATTATTCTGCTCTTGTTATTGAAAGATAATTTCATTGGGTATAGAATCCTGGGTTGAAATTATTTTCACTCAGTGTATTTCATAAGATATTTCACTGTTTCAATCTTCCCTTTTCACTATTTTTGAGTCACTACTAGCCTGATGGTGTTTCTCTACATAGTCCATCCTCATGAATATATTTTTAAGACAGTTTCCTCTTTTTTTGACATTGTACATTTCCATCAACATGTGTATAGTGTGCACTTTTTATTATTATAATGATTGAATTTTTTGAGTATTCTAATTTTGAGTTTGCTATCAAAAATTCTGATAATTTCTTTGTTAATTTCCTTAAATATTCTCATTGAAGTTCTATGATCCAACTTTAGGACTTGAACTATTCATACAGTCTAATGTATGCATGTTTCCTAACCTTTATTTTACTAAAATTACTTTGTTTCTTATCTCTTTCTGCTCACTTTGAGGACTATTTTCCATCTGTGTTCTTATCACTACATCATCTCTTGGTTAATGTATCCATCATATTTTAATGGAAATTTTCTTTAAAAAAATTAAGGTTTTTACTTAGTTCTTTTTCAAATCAAACTGTTTGGTTGCTTTTAATAGTATTCTGATCCCTTGCTTATATTTTCAAGCTTTTAAACATTTCTTTAAACTTACTAAATTTGTTATTTATTTTTTATGTTTGACAATGTCATTATCTGTGGTATTTAATAGCCTGAATCTGCTGTTAGTTGTTTCTACTGGTTTTCTTTTATGGGTAATTATTGCCTTGCACGTTTTATGCTCTTTAATCATGAGCTACTTGTTTTCTTTGGATTTCATCTGCGTTGGTGTTGAATTTCTGTAGAGAAGGTGTGCATTTGTTTCAACAATCACGTGATGCAATGCCTACCCAGAACCATTTTAAATTAAAGTAGGAATGAAATTGTTTATTTCATGGTTGGTGGGGATTCACAATATAATCCTGTAAGTTGGCAGGCTTGTATATTCTCTTGGAGAGATATTTTCTTCCTCAACTTTGAATGAAGATCAGGGTCTGAAGCAAGTTGAGGCAACCTTGATACCTCAGGTGCAAAATGTAAGAACTCTTCAAAAAACTCTGAAACTAAACGCCTCCTTAAGAGAGGTGTCTTGCTTGCTCAGTCCCAACCCTGACCAAATAGATGCAGAGAAGTCACTCTAATATCTCTTTTGTGTAGCACAGGTAAGCCTTAGGCTTTATCTTCTGTTTTCCATGCCCCATGCAGTCACTAACACAAATATTCAAGAGTGACCTATAACCCTCCAGATGTAAACTGGCTTTAAAAATTGCTTACTATTCAAAAAAAAAAAATTGCTTACTGCTCCAAGTTACTCTTTTCACTTGCAATGTTTGAAAATATTTTTTCACATAATATTTTGACTGGCATTTTAGTTGTTTCATTTAAGATTGCCATTCAGGCTATATCCAGGATGCCATACTCCCAGGCATAAAAATCACATTTTCCTCTATAAAAGTAGTTTGATAACTATATTTTTGAAGTCATTCTTAAAATAAAACACTGACAAGAAATATTACCATACACTTATCATAGGATTGAAAAAAAGTGAATTTTTTACATTAAAGGAATATAGTGAACACTTTATGGTTCTTACCGTGATTTAACAAAATCACTGTCCATATGAATAAGACTCAGTCTGTTTTTTAAAACATTCTCAAAAGTAACAGAGTGGCTATGAAACACCAATATGGTCTATGATTAATGAAAATGATTCTTCCATTTCCTCTTTTAGGGGGGTTAAAAGCAATTAAAAATGTACTTGAAAACCAAAATGAATATTGGAAAAAATATGTGAATAATTACTTGGAAAAATGTGAAAATGTGTTATGCATGAACCCTAGACCAATTCCAGGTGACCTAAATCTGGGGGACATGTCTTTTGCATCCAGTGACATTGTAATTTACAATAAGAACTATATATTTTGTCTTTGTTTTGTTTCTGGCACAAAGCTCCAAAAACCCCTGGAATTTCTTAAGTGATGGGAACCACAAAGGTGTCTTTTATTTTGTTAATGAGACAACTTTGGTGGGAAAAGCACTTGGGTAAACTGAGGATGGGGGCTGGTTGCCAGAAAAAGTGACCAGATGATTATAGGGTTGAAACCTTTAGCCCCAACCATGACCTCCAAGGTTGGCAGAGGGGCTAGAGATTGAGTTTGATCACTAATGACTATGATTTGATCAATCATACCTGCGTCATGCAGCCTCCATTAAAAACCAAGAAGGGGGGGCACCTGGGTGGCTCAGTGGTTAAGCCTCTGCCTTCAGCTCAGGTCATGATCTCAGGGTCCTGGGATCAAGCCCCGCATCAGGCTATCTTCTCAGCAAGGAGCCTGCTTCCTCCTCTTTCTCTCTCTGCCTACTTGTGATCTCTCTCTGTCAAATAAATAAACAAAATCTTAAAAGACAACAACAACAACAACAAAACAACAACAAACAAAACAAAACAAAAAAAACCAAGAAGGTCAAGGTTCAGTGAGCTTCCAAACTGGTGACCACATATTGGTGCTGGGAGAATGGTGCACTCAGAGAGCATGGATGCTCCTTGCCTTTTCCTGATACCTTGTCCTATGTATCTCTTCCATCTGTCTGTTCCTGATTTTTATCTTTTAGTAATAAACTGGTAATCTAGTAAGTGAAATATTTCTCTGAGTTCTGAGCCATTCTAGCAAATTAATCAAACCCATGAAGGGGATCTTTGGAACCTCTCATACGTAGTCAGTGGTCAGAGGCCCAGTGGACAGTCTGTGCTCGTGATTGCTGTCTGAGGTATAAGCGTGGGAGGCAGTCTTGTAGGATCCCAGTGAATCTTGTAGTGGAATCTGCTGCTATCTCTGGATAGCAGTGTCATCATTGAGTTGAATTGTATGACACCCAGCTGGTGTCACAGAATTGTTTCTTACTGTGGAGGGAAACCTCCACATTGGAACTAGTGATAGGGAAAAACTGTACTCTAAGATGGTCAATCAAACCAGCAAGGGAATTCCAGTCACTGTCTCAAAGCCCTTCCGGGTTCTTCTTTTCCTATCCCGTTTCCCACGCACGCCAAAAGTACCAAGTATGTGGAAGTAGAAGGGTATATATCTTCCTCCCTGCTTGTGCTCGGGGCTCAGACCTTTGGAGAACAACCTCCTCTGAGTCCACCAGTGTTAAATAAACCTCCGATCCTCCAAAGTCTCCGAGTGCCACTTGGCCAGTGCTGAGTGCCGCCTGGATCCAGTCTAGGTTCTGCAACACTGGAATTGGTGATCAGAATAATAGTTGTCCTCATGACTATTTTCTTGCCTCTTAAATTATTCTTGTTGAATTGCCTGGATGAACAATGCAGCTTTCCTAAAGTAAATAATTCCTTCTAATCTTGGTGTTATTTTGCCAACAAGAGGCTAGTGTTCTAATGATCTTCTGACTATGGGCTAACAAATATTCCTAGACAATCTAAGTATTAAATTATTGATATGTTGACATTTAAAAGGATCTAATATTTCAGATATGGGAAAACCAGTAACTTTGTCTAATTATAAAGAAGCCTACTGTATACACTGTTTTTTAAGACCAGCATGGTGACTCTTCATAGGGTCTAAATCATTCCTTTGGGACTAGTAAGTATTGACACTTCTTCAAAAGCTTACTAAACCACCAAAAACATTTGCACTCAAAAAATCGGTTCCATGCTTTTCCAAATACAAAATATGCAAAGACCCTGCATTTTTCTATTCACTGCAGCTATTCTCCACACATATGTGTGTTTAATTTGCCTAAAGAGTAAGTAAACTTCTATACTTCCTTTAAAGACAGAATCATGATTTATATGACCATTCAAAAGTTCTTTCAACTACTGCTTAAGGCACAAACCTCTCAAAAGCCCTTTAATCCCCACATTGTCAATACATCAGATCTAGTCCCAGTGAAGATCAACAAGGCTTCTCTAGTGGCCTGTTTCACTAAGGGCAAAGAGCAGGTGCAAGGCGACATTTCTGACCGCTTGGCACCTTGTTATTATTTTTATGAATAGTCAGTGCATCAGGAACTCTACAGGGATCCAAACCTTTCCTTGAGCCCAATCAAAAGATTAGTGTGATTCAGGCAGAGATTGAATCTGTGTGGAAAATTGTCCATGCTGAGTTCTATTAGAAGGCGCTGCTGAGTGAGATTTGTTACTAATCACAAGGCAAAATTACAGTCTCTTGAAATGAGAATCCAGTAAACAAAATAATAAAAGTCATTTTAATTATTAAATGACAGTGTTACAAATTATATGCCATTTATCAGTGGCATAATGAAATATATTAAATAGAAAAAAATCCATATGGTCCATTCACTATAATTTAATTTTGCCCGATATATTATTTAATGATTTTTAAAATGTGACTAATTAACAAATTGCTAATCCTCTTCAGCCACAAATATCTATATTTTAATGCAGATGTACCACTTTTGTTAACCAGTGCTTTATGTGGACTGAAAACCCTGAAAGTTCTTTACACAGTCCATGTTATGGTGCCTAATGATGCTAAGTGATGAATTGTTTCAATTTTAATAGAACAATCAGGACTTAGTGTTTCCATTATCCTTTTCAACACACTTCCCATCCACGCTATTGTTGTGTTGATTAGTGAGCATTATTTGTAAAGACTTTGTAAATTGTAAGTCAGAGATAACAGGTGATTCTTTCTTGTTATTTGAAAACTAAACATGTTTGATAATTTTTCAAGTTTGCAGAAACTATTTAAATGTCAATATCATTTTACTGAAAGAATGAGGAGCTGTTGTGCTCAGTAAAATTAGATGCAAACATGGCCACTTTCCTAATACTCCTGAGAACTGACCAAGTATAAATACTACCCGACAATTTCTATTTGTGGTTCAATCTGTTTAAAGTTTTATCTGTCTGTCTATGTATCTGCCTATCTATCCATCTATCATCATCTGTCGCTCTTGTTAGGCTCCTGAATAGCCCTTTTCAGGAAATAGGTTATAATTAAAAGTATAAAATGACCTATTAGTGATTAATATTTGTTATACTCATGGTTTCTGTGACAGATAATTAAAAACATACCTCAGGGGGGTGGGAGGTTGGAGGAACCAGGTGGTGGGTATTGGAGAGGGCACGGATTGCATGGAGCACTGGGTGTGGTGCAAAAACAAGGAATACTGTTATGCTGAAAATAAATTTAAAAAAATAAAATAAAATGAGGGTTAATACACACACACACACACACACAAAACAAAACAAAACAAAAAAACATACCTCAGCTTCCAAAGCTTTAGTATTTAATCAAAACACCCCTTAAATTAAATACACCCTATTCTCTTAACATTTTAGTAAACACATATTAAATGACTACTACATGCCAGGCTAAAATCATTTCCACAAGATGAAAATGCTCAATAATTACCCAGAGGAATACTCCAAAGAAACTAATTTTTCATTACAACTGGAAGAATCATTGTCCTAAAGAAAACAATTTTAGTAAGAAATGTTCTGATGTTATTGCATTTTATTAGATAATCTCAGAGATTAATTCAGTACCTTGTCACTGTGGGATGTTTTAGAATAGATACTCAGGGAGGAACGTCAAAAGGTAATTGTTGCACACTCTCCAATCCCTGGAAAGAGCAACATTCCATTGTCAATCTAAAACATCTATTTTTGGTGAGGATTATATTGCAGTGGTATTGCCTAGTCTTAAGGGAGGCTGACAAGTAGAGGGTTTTTTTTCCCCCTTTTTGTGTTTATATACCTTAAGTAGACAGCTGATGATTTTTTTTTCCCTATCTTGTTGAAAACTCTTAAGAAAAGAATGCTGAGCAGGAGGGAAGTGAACAGAATTACCTAATGGCAATATATTTATATAGAAAGAAAACAGTATTACTGCCCCATCATTTAGAATGTTCCAAAGCACATTTTAGAGTTGTTTCAGTCTCCTAACTGAGGCACACAATGAAATTAACTTAGCTGATTCCACAAATCAGTTCCGTCTTGTTTTTCTTTTACACAAGAAAGGGGGAAAATGCTCTAGGCTGAGAAGTGATACTGCTGAGATGACACTGAGAAAAAGGGAGAGATTGAAGGGAGAAAATGGGATGGAAAACAGAAGGCTGAATGCAGAAGGGGAAGGAGAAAAAAGATGACATGATTACTATAACTATGTATAAGTTCCAATATAAAACTTTGAAAATTGACACTTTAGAAAAAATGTACAAGTTAAACACACTGGCAATGAAAATCTGGCCAACGGGCCTAGAAATACTGGCTGTTATTAGTTCATAATTAAAGATTTTATTCAGATTATTTTTATATTTGTTTCAAATAAAATTTAGAGTAGTTTATTTCTGCAACCCTAAAACTGAAAATATGCATTCAAATGGTTCCAGTGAAAGTTTGAACTATTTCATTTTTTCTTTTTTAAAGATTTTATTTATTTATTTGAGAAAGAGCATGAGCAAGAGCTCTCACGCCCAGCTGGGGGAAAGGGACAGAGAGGAAGAACCAGACGCCCTGCTGAGCCGGGAGCCCACTGCCCTGCTGGTTCCCAGTACCCAGGACTCAGGACCCAGAGCCATGACAAGAGCTATAAAGATAGATGCTTAACTGACTGAGCCACCAAGATGCCCTTATTAATTTCTTTTCAAAAAATGAACGTTATCACTAGTTCTTTTACTTTTCTGACTAGACTGTAATAGAATGCATCAAAATTGATTACTCAAATTGTTTCAAAGATAATTTTAAATGTATTAGCTTATATTTTAGCTTTTAAAAAATCACATCCAAACTACAGGACTTTAAATTTCTTTTTTGCATTTTATACTTACGTAAATATAATGTATGTGGTTATGTGTGAGCACACATCTCTGGATAATTTTCTCAAGAAGTCTTTTTTTTTAAATAAGTCCATCTTTTATAAAATTTCTTTTGCATTCTCCTTTTAACACCTAGAATAATGTTCTAAAGGAAGTATGATATTTCAATTATTTAAAGTACATACAACATAGATAATGGCAGGGAGTACTTAGATGGCCTCTAATATGAGCCCCAGTGTTCTAAGCACTGTATGTGAATTGCCCACAAGGTAATTGCCTTGTGATTTTGCAGACATGGAGAGATTAGAAAACTTGTTTGGGTCTCATGCTAGTAACTATGAAAGCACTCTGCCACCAGGGTAGTTGTTCTTCTTATTATTTTTACAGATAAATACGTATATTAAAGTATAATTAACATAAAATAAGCTGCATATTTAAAAGGTACAATTTAGGGACGCCTGGGTGGCTCAGTGGATTAAAGCCTCTGCCTTTGGCTCAGGTCATGATCCCAGGGTCCTGGGATCAAGCCCGAGTTGGGAATCTCTGCTCAGCAGGGAGCCTGCTTCCCTCTTTCCCTCTCTGCTTGTCTCTCTGCTTACTTGTGATCTCCCTCTCCATCAAATAAATAAATAAATAAATAAGGTACAATTTGATAAATTTTGACATATGAATGTCCCTGGGAAGATAACAACACAATCAAGATAAGGCAAGTATTCACCACTCCCAAAAGTTTCCAAATGCCTGACTGTCATCCCTTCCTTTTATTCCTCGTTAACCCCTGCCTCATCCCTGGGCCCAGATAATCTCATTTGCTTATTTTGTTACATTTGCTTTCATTTTCTAGAGCTCCAACTAAGTGCAATCAAACACTATGCACCTTTAGTCTTGCTTCTTTTATTTAGCACAAGTATTCTGAGATTCTTCAATGATGTTGTATGTATTGATAGTTCATTCTTTATATTTGTCAGTAGTATTGTGTTGTATGGCTAGTTCAGCATTTGTTCACCCATTTGTTTGTTGATGGCATTTTGGAGATTCCAGTTTTTGCTACTGTAAATAAAACTGCTATATATATTTGTGTACAAGTCCTTTTTATGAACACATGATTTTCTTTCTTTTAAGCAAATATCTAGGAATGAATGGCTGCATCATATGATAGGTACATGCTTAACATTCTAAGAATCTGTTAAACTGTTTCCAAAAGTGGTTGTACCATTTTATTCTTCCCACCAGCATTATATGAGAGTTCCAGTTCCTTTACTAACATTAGATAACGGTAGTCTTCTTACTTTTAGCTAATCTAATAGATATGTCCTAGTATTTCATTGTACTGTTATGAACATTTAATAATAGTGTTGTACATTGTTTCACAGGCTTTTTGTCAATAGTATATCTTCTTTGGTGAAGTGCCCAATTCCTTGCCTTTTTTTGTTTGTTTGTTTGTTGGTATGCTTCTGTAATACTGAGTTTTGACAGTTCTTCATAGATTATGGTATCTAAACTCAGATCTATGATTTTCAAATACTTTCAATCACTATAGTTTTGATTTTCATTTTATTAGTGGTGTGTTTCAAAGAGTAGACATTTTTTATTTCAATAAAGCCAATTTATCAAGTAAATCTTTTATAGATTATTCTTTGGTGTCATGTATAAGAAGTCTTCATCTAAGCCAAGGTCTTAAGGTTTTATCATGTGCTTTTATTTTAAATTTTTATAGTTTCAGGTTTTACATTTAGCTCTAAGATACATTTTGAGCCAGTTTTTATCTGTGGCATAGTGAATATCTAATTCTTGCAGCACCATTTGTTGAAAAGATTATTCTTTCTTAACTTGATTTCCTTTGTATTTCTGTAGAAAATTAATGGTTCATGTATGTATTTCTGGATCTTCATTTGCATGTATCTATTCGTCTTTAGATTAATGTCACATTGTTTTGATTACTATCATTTTATAGTAAATGTTTAAATCAAGTAATGTTATTCTTCCAAGTTTGTTCTCTTTCAAAGGTGTTTTGGCTATTCCAGGACCTTTTGCATTTTTCATAGATTTTACAATATTTGTCACACATATACAGAAAAAATCCACCTGGGTGTTTGATTTTATTGTATGAAATCTATAAAATAAATCAGGAAAAATTAATGTCTTTACAATATTGAGTGTTCTGAACCATAAGCATGGCTTAACTTTCATTTATATTGTTCTCTAATTTCTTTCAACAATGTTTTGTTGTTTAAAGTGTGAAGGTTTTTTTTTTTTTAAGATTTTATTTATTTATTTGACAGAGAGAGATCACAAGTAGGCAGAGAGGCAGGCAGAGAGAGAGGAAGGGAAGCAGGCTCCCTGCTGAGCAGAGAGCCCGATGCGGGACTTGATCCCAGGACCCTGAGATCATGACCTGAGCCGAAGGCATCGGCTTAACCCACTGAGCCACCCAGGTGCCTCAGTGTGAAGGTTTTTTATGTCAGATCTATCTTACTTCATATATTTTGATATTGTTATGGATGACAGTTCAAATTTAACTTTCTGATTGTCATTAGTTTTTAGAAATACCACTGATTATTATATAGTAATCATGTAGTCACAACCTTACTAAACTTACAAATTAGTGTGTAGTTTTTTGTAGCTTCCATCTCATTGTCTACATAGACAAATGTTATAGCTGCAAATTAAAACAATTTCACTTCTTCTTCTTCTTCTTCTTTTTTTCTAATCTGGATGCCTTTATGTCTTTCTTTCCTTATTGAACTGGGTAGAATCCCCAGTACAATTTTTAATAGAAGTGCTAAGAGTGGATATCTTTGTTTTGATCTTATGGATAAGGTATTCTATCTGTAAGCATTAAAAGTTATGTTAGCTGTGGATTTATTATAAATAATTGGCTCATGTGATTATGGAGGCTGGCAAGTCAAAATCTGCAGGGTGAGCCAGCAGGCTGGAGACCAGAGAAAGCTAATACTGCAGTCCCAGTCCAAAACTGGTGGGCTGGTGATCTAGGAAAGACAGGGTATTCATTCAAATCTGAAGGCAGTCTGTTGAAGAAGCAGGAAGAGCTGATGTTGCAGGAAAATTTGAAGGTAAATTGCTGGAGAAATCTCTAGCTCAGGAAGAGCAATTATTTTGTTCTATTCACACCTTCAACTTATTGGATATGGCCCACCCACACAGCATGAAGAACAATCAGCTTTACTCAAAGTCCACTGATTTAAGTGTTAATATTACCCCAAAATATTCTCACAGAATCACACAAAACATATTTTGTTTGGCTGAATATCTGAGCACTCCATGGCCCAGTCAAATTCACACATAAAATTAATCACCAGAAATGATCCAGAGTTAATGTTCTTAAGGATTATGCAATACTGATCCCTTATTTGAGGAAGCATGCATATAATGACACTTTGACTAACATTTAATAAAGTTTATATATTTCCTGAATAGCCCTGTCAACCCTTCAATGTTCTAATTGATACATGCAACCTGTTTAACTCTGTCGTCTCTACTCTCCATTCTTCATGTTTCATGTACCTGCTATTACTTTTTTGTGACTTCCCAGCTGTGTTTTCCAAACTCTTTTTTTAAAAAGATTGTATCTATTTTTGCAAGAAAGAATGAGAGTGTGAACAAGCATGAGTTGGGGGTGGGGAGGGGAAGAGGAAGGAACAGATTCCCCCTGAGCAGACACTGTGCTGAGGAGGGAGCCTGATGTGGGACTTGATCTCAGAACTCTGGGATTATGATCTGAACCGAAGGCAGATGCTTAAGTGACTGAGCCACCCGGGTACCCTGTTTTCCGGACTCTAACCACGGTGTTCCTTTCTGAGAAGACAGATGATGTGGACAGAAACCATTCGGGCAACCCAAGATGTTCCTCACAAGCCTCCATTATTAAAGGTATATATGATTAGTGGGAAGGCCCTCAGAAATCACTGACCATTTTTGAACTGTTGAAAACTTAATTTTAAAAAAGATAGGGGCACCTGGGTGGCTCAGTGGGTTAAAGCCTCTGCCTTCGGCTCAGGTCATGATCCCAGGGTCCTGGGATCAAGTCCCGCATTGGGCTCTCTGCTCAGCAGGGAGCCTGTTTCCCCCCTATCTCTCTGCCTGCCTCACTGCCTACTTGTGATCTCTCTCTCTCTGTGTCAAATAAATAAATAAAATCTTAAAAAAAAAAGATAAAATATTTATTTGTTATTTTCATAGCTACTCCTTCAGAAATGTTTGAATGTACCTAACAACAATACTTTTGGAATTAGAATTTAACAAAAAAACTGAGTTAATCAGGAACTCAAAATTAAGTGTTTGGGAAGGGATGCTGTGGTAGTATATGCAACTTAATGGACATGGAGAAATTTTATTATCTATAAAAATAATCATTGAGATCTTACAGCAAGGGAAAAAAAATAGCAAATTCATCCTACCAAAAATAGGCTCCTCACTGTGATAACAAAACACATTTATTATCAAAATGGGAACTTTTTTTTTTTTGTCTTAGGCCAGATCACTGCTAATAATGTTGACAGATGTACATCTATAAAATAAACATATAAACATAGATATTCAAATTGTATACTATAACTTATGCTTTGTGGAAAAAATGAAAATTTAAGTCAAAACATATTTTAATGTTCAGAATATTTATATATAGGGGGCACCTGGGTGGCTCAGTGGATTAAGCCTCTGCCCTGGGCTCAGGTCATGATCCCAGGGTTCTGGGATCAAGCCCCACATGAGGCTCTCTGCTCGGCGGGGAGCCTGCTTCCCCTCCCCTCTCTCTGCCTGCCTCTCTACCTACTTGTGATCTCTCTGTCAAATAAATAAAAAATCTTAAAAAAAAGAGAATATTTATATATAAAATATCATATTGGTTATGTTTCTCTGGAGTACCTTAACCAATGAGAAGAAAAATATGTGTACCATATACTGTTTTTCCCTTTATTGTTTATATATATATACATATATTGTATAAATGTATATATATATTGTGTGCATATATATATGTGTGTGTGTGTGTGTGTGTGTGTGTGTGTGTGTGTGTGTATTAGCTTGTGTGGTTATTGAGGCTGTAAGTCTAAGATATGCCACTGACTTGGGAGGTTAGATATCCAGGAACGTCGATGGTATAGTTTTAGTTCAAAAGCCAGCAGGTTCAAGAACAAAGAAGAGCTGATCTTTCAATTTGAGTTTGCAGACACACAGAAGCTAATGTCTCAGTTTGAAGACCATCAGACAAGAATAATTCTTACTCGGGGAAAGGTCAGGCTTTTTGTTCTATTCAGGCCTTAAACTGATAGATACAGTTCAGCCCCATTATGGAAGGCGATATGCTTTACTCAGTCTACCAATTTAAATGCTAGTCTCCTCCAAAAACACTCTCACAGAAGCACCCAAATAATGTTGGATCTACAGGCATAACCTCAGAGATATTGTAGGTTTGGAACAAAAAGTGAATATCACAACAAAGTGTGTCAAATGATTTTTTAGGTTTCCCAGTGCATATAAAAGTTAAGTTTACAGTACACTGTAGCCTACTAAATGTGCAACAGCATTATGTCTAAAAAAACAACGTATATACCTCAATTTAAAAATATTGCTAAAAAAATGCTAACCTCAATCTAAGTTTTCAGTGAGTCAGTCTTTTTGCTGGTGGAGGGTCTTGCCTCCCTGTTGATGGCTGCTGAGTGATCAGCGTGGAAGCTGCTGAATGTTGGCCAGGCTGTCGCAATTTCTAAAACAAGACAATGATCACATTTGCTGCATTGATTGCCCTCTCCTTTCATGAACAATTTCACTGTAGCACTGATACTGTTTGATAGCATTTTACCCATGGTAGAACCTCTTTCAAAATTGAAGTCAGTCTTCTCAAACCCTGCCACTGATCTATCAACTAAAGTCATGTAATGTTCTACATCTATGTTCTCATTTCAACAATCTTCACAGCATCTTGACCAGGCACAGATTCCATCTCGGGGAACCAACCTCTTTGTTTGTAAGAAGCCACTTCTCATCTGTTCAGGTTTGATCATGACATGGTAATAACTCAGTCACATGCCCAGGCTTCTGATTCAATTTCTCTTGCTGTTTCTACCACATATGCAGTTACTTCCTCCACTGAAGTCTTGGACGTTGCAAAGTCCTCCATCAGAGTTAGAATCAGCTTCTTCAAGCTCCTGTTCATGTTGATATTTTGACCTTTCCCTATGAATCAGAAATGTTCTTAATGGATCTAGAATGGTGAATCCTTTCCAGAAGGTTTTCAATTTACTTTGCCCAGATTCATCAGAGGAATCATTATGTATGACAGCTATAGCCTTATGAAATGGATTTCTTAAATAATAAGACTTGAAAGTTGAAATTACTCTTGGATCCATGGGCTACAGAATAGATTTTGTGTTAGCAGGCATGAAAGCAACATGAATCTCATTGTACATTTCCATCAAAGCTCTTGGGTGATCAGGTGCGTTGTCAATGAGCAGTAATACTTTAAAGGAATCTTTTTTCTGAGCAGTAAGTCTCCACAGTGGGCTTAAAATATTCAGAAAACCATGTTGTAAACAGATGTGCTGTCATCCAGGTTTTATCATTCCATTTATAGAGCATGGGAAGAACAGATTTCGCATCATTCTTAAAAGCCCTAGGATTTTCAGAGTGGCAAGTGAGCATTGGCTTCAACTTAAAGTCACCAGCTGCATTCTTCCCAAACAAAAGAGTCAGCCTGTCCTTTGAAGCTTTGAAGCCAGTCACTGACTCCTCCTCTTCAGCTTAGAAAACCCTAGATGGCATCTCCTTCCAATGGAAGGCTGTTTTGTCTACACTGAAAATCTGTTGTTTAGCACAGCCACCTTCACTGGTTATCTGAGCTAGATTTTCTGAATAATTTGCAGCAGCTTCTACATCAGCAAGTGCTGCTTCACCTTGCACGCTTACGTTCTGGGGATGGTTTCTTTCCTCAGATCTCATGAACCAGTCTCTGCCAGCCTCCAACTTTTCTTCTGCAGCTTCCTCCCCTCTCTCAGCCTTCACAGAACTGAAGAGTGCTTTCCTCTGGGTTAGGTTTTGGCTGAAGGGAAGGTTGTGACTGGTTTGAGCTTCTACTCAGAACACTAAATCTTTCTCCATATCAGCACTAAGGCTGTTTAGCTATCTTATCATTCATGTATTCACTGGACTAGCACTTTTAATTTCCTTCAATAACTTTTCCTCTACCTTTACAACTTGGCTAACTGGTGCAATGGGCCTGTCTCGGTTTTTTGACATGCGTTCCTCTCTAAGCTTAATTATTTCCAGCTTTTAATTTAAAGTGAAAGGAAACTGTCTTCCTTTCACTGGAACTCTTACACTCATAGGATTATTAATTAGCCTAATTTCAATATTTTTGTGTCTCAGGGAGCAGGGAGGCCGGAAGAGGAGAGATATGGGAAGAGTGGCTGGTCGGTGAAAAAGTCAGAACACACACAGCACTTATTGATTAACTTCACTGTCTTACTTGGGTGTTGTTTATAGCACCTCAAAACACTTAACAGTAGTAACATCAAGGACCATGATCACAGATGACCATAATAAACAAATAATAATGACAAAGTTAGAAATATTGCAAGAATTACCAAAATGTGACACAGAGACACAAAGTCAGCAAATGCTGTTAGAAAAATGTCCCTGAGAGACTTTCTTGACACAGCATTGCCACAAATTTTCATCTCTGAAAACTCAATATCTGTTATGCACAACAAAGCAATGAAGTGTGTGTGTGGCCCTGCCCATCACACATTCTTTGCTCTGAAACCCTGCTGTTCCCTTTCCTCACGAAAATGAAATTTTGGGCACTCAAATAACTAAGCGCATAGAAAAAATTCTGAACTCAAATCAGAGGATCAGGATTTTAGTACTCTTATGCTATTTACTACCTCTGTGACATAAATAGAACTCATCATTAGACCATATCCAAGGCCTTTATATGTATCTGAGTGATAGGACACTTAAAAACCATGTTGTTGCCTAAGGAAATTTATGCTTTGGAAATATATTAAATTTAACACCACTAAATAGGAGCTCAATTTTTTTTTTTTTTTCCAGTAGACAACATGACTCTATTATAGGTCAGGAAGTTTAACTCACTGCCACAAGCAAGCAAATCTTCAAGCAAGTCATCACAATATTGAAATACATATTCATTTTGGTAGAGTTTTACTATTATATTTTGCTGCTTGTTCATTTATTGTTTACCAGTATTACTAAAAGGCACATGATAGCAAGTATTGAGTGTTTAAGGAAATAAATATGGGTGAAAAGATAAAATCAAAACCAATTATTTATTAACTTTTTTCCTTGCATATTTGGAAAAGACTATTATTTGAAGCAAGAGTATCTATCTTAGCCCAGCTCATCGACCACTTGGAACTTAGACTGAAAACAATAGAAAAGATGGTTTGTAAGTTATATTCTAGCTCTCTTTTGAATCAAGTGTCTAATAAAGTAAGGTGATAGAAAACATGAAGTAATTTTGTTTTATAGTCTGTTATGGACCCCTTTCTGAAAAAAAAAAATTTCTAATCAATATAGTGCAAAAAGAGAGCCCTGAGAAACTCATGCTTTGGATATTCCCTAGAACTCTAGCTTTACAAATACATTTTATTTTCAGTTTACTCAGTTTCAGAAACGGGGCTGTTGAGAACACAAAATGTTTAAGTCCAATTTTTTTTTAAGTATTTTATTTATTCATTTATTTGAGAGACAGAGAGGGCGTGCATGAACAGTGGGGAGGGGCAAAGGAAGAGGGAGAAGCAGACACCCTGCTGAACAGGGAGCCTGACTTGGTGTTTCATCCCAAGACCCTCAGATCAGGACCTGAGCCACCCATACACCCTTAGGTCCAACTTTTATAGCTAAGTGAATTAATTAAAATGATCTTTACCTTAAACTTTCCATTAATTTTCCCATTAACTCAAAGTACATTTATTACTAGCCAGGGTTCAAACAGAAGTCATCAATAAAAATACAATTAATGTATTTAGTTCATTTATTTTCTCTCTGGTGTACATTCAAGGAGTAGATTTAGTCATTCTTGGGTGAAAAATATCATCTCTCTAGTAGGCAGTTTTAGCTTCTCTACCAACGTCATAGACTACAACCACTTAAAGCTGAGAAGTGATCCTTATGTCTACGAGACTTCCAAGTATATCGAGTCTTATCCCACTACATACAATATTTATTCCCCATGCCATTGTCCGTGGTCCATGAACATTGAACAAGCACCATGAGGCTTCTCAGGATGCTCTTTCTTTCCACTTATTCTCAGGCAGCTTGGAGTTCTTGAATTCTTTACAGCTTACCCATGAGTTTCTAGCACTTACACAGATCTTTTTGCAGCATCTGCTCTTCCTTTGAAAAATATTTGCCTGCATTGAGCTCTCTCCATGATCTGTGATCCATCACACCCATCATTTTGACCGTCGTTCCTCCTCCTAACTTTCATTTTGCCATTCAAGGATAGACAGCGTCTACTTTTAACTGGCTTGTTTGATTTTGTTTTGCTTTGCAAAAATAACTCTCTTTAAGGAAAAAAATTACTTAGCATTTTATTTGGAAAGCCGCATTTAAATGACGAGTAGCTCAGAATTAAAATACACAAATGAGGGTCCAGCTGGTACAAATAACAAGTTCCTGATGGAGAAATAAATGTGGAAAACTGTGCACTCAATCCTCTCCTACTGGTGAACTAAATTAACAGTGCTCAGGTTTGCTGGCCCTTTTCATTCCTAAATCATTCTTTAAGAAACCTACAAATGGAGTTATAGCATCTTCACAGAAGTCCAGCGGAGCCAGCATGCTGTCTGAAGTAATGTTCTCACCTCTAGAGAAGGGAGTGGGCTTTTTGAAATTAGCAAGGTTGGCTTTGATATATTCTCCTGCCTGCCATAAAAGACTCCACTTCATCTGGCTTGTGTTCTTCCTGCCTGCCTCTGATTGATTTCATGTAATCCTGATGTGCTCTTTGTCATTGCTTTTCATGAAGCCAATTTCCTGCAGGTGGTAGTTCATTGCTTTATCATAATACAATGATATCTTGTGGGTTTTTTTTTCCCCCCTCCGGTCAAGCTGAGGCATTATCTGCAGAGATAAAAAAAAATATATATATATATATATATATATATATATATATATATATATAAAAATAATTTTTTTCCCTAGATAACATTTTAGATATGTCACCTCATTAAACCTAAGCTCTTTTGATAGGTTGCAAATGTTACCTTGTCCATTTGAAGAATTGAGAAACTGAGACTTTGTACGTTATACAATTTGCCTCTAAATGGCAGAAAAAGTGTTGGGGATTGAAATGGTATTCTGGAATCAAATTCCAACTTTATTTGCATTTGCCATTGGTCAAGACCAGACAAATTTGTTCAGGAAATTAGTCATTCCTATATGACAGAAGATACTGGGTATGTACTATTGTTCCTACTTATTCATTAAGTCAGCAAAATTTCCTAAATTCTGCCAGTCTATATAGATTTCTCCTAACCTCATCATGACTCCAAGATATCCTTTTTTTTTTTTTTAAGATTTTTATTTATTCAACACAGAGAGAGATCACAAGTAGGCAGAGAGGCAGGCAGAGAGAGAGGGAGAAGCAGGCTCCCTGGTGAGCAGAGAGCCCGATTCAGGGCTTTATCCCAGGACCCTGAGATCATGACCTGAGCCGAAGACAGAGGCTTAACCCACTGAGCCACCCAGGTGCCCTCCAAGATATCCTTTTTCACAGTAGTTTATTTAGGACTCTCACTTATTGAGAACACAAGGAGCAGCCCATAACTGACATATACATATATATGAATTTGTTATATAATTCACATTATTATCTTACATTTGTAAAATGAGCATAAGCTATGTGGATCGCCAGTCATATCCTGCTAATATGTATGTCTGTGGTAGAAATTCTCCTGGTAAGATGGTCAGTAACTTGAAATTCTGACTCCCCCCCGGATTACTGACACATGAAAAAAATATTACTTGTTTTATAAGACGTGTAAACCAACCCAGTCATTATTACTATGTAATAATATATATTATATATATACATATATATATACACACATATATACATACATATATATGTCTGTGCGTACACACACACACACACACACACATATATATATATATATATAAATAATACTATGTAAATAAAAGCATAAACAGACCATGTATTACTATGGGGACAACTAGTTCAATTTGATACCCATTAGCTTCTATTTTTCTGTTAAACTATATGGCTATATGATTTCTCTTTTCCTACTACTTCTCCTACTATTTCTCTTTCCTGCTACTTCTCCTGAGTCAATGTGAGTAGAAAAGCAATAATTCATTCTTTTTATCAAAAGCAAACTACTTGTTCTGGGACACCTGGGTGGCATCTGCCTTTGGCTCAGGTCAAGAGCCCAGGGTCCTGGATCAAGCCCCAGGTCCCAGGTCCTCAGGCTCCTGGCTCAGCAGAGAATCTGTTTCTCTCTGTTCCTCTTCCTCTCCCCCTGCTCATGCTGTCTGTCTTTCTCTCCCTTTCTCTTTCTCTCAAATAAATAAAATCTTAAAAAAAAAAATGGCAAACTACTTGTTCTTTTAGCTAGAATTTATAGAACTTTGGTGATTTTATTATAATATCTTGTAGATTCTTTCTCTTAGAGCTCGAATTCATTGTATGAATTCATTTATCAGTGCATATTTATAAGCGAATTCTTTTTGTATCATCTTTTTATGTAAAATTTTCTCTTTTTTGTATAATTCTTTCTGTATAATCTTAACAATTGACTATATTGATAACTAAGAAAAAATATATACTTGTATTTTTTGTTCTACTCATTTCTATTGAACAAATAAAAGAATCCTTAACTATTATTATATTTTACTCCAACATTAATGACTGTTATGAGTCACCAAGACAGATCTTCAACTTCATGAGAAAATTTTGATTTGCTTCCAAAATATATTAATTATTGATAAGTGCAAAGATAATACAAATGAATATTATTACTTCTCTCTTTGATGTATTATTTGGTTGGTTGATTGTTTTCCACTGGGTTTGATTTTTTTTATTATTTCTTATAATTATGACTACTATTACATATTACCAAAGATCAATTAGCCAATCAGTCAATGTAACATTACCTGATATAGTAATATATTTAGATATCGATTTTTTTAAAAGATGAATTTTGGGAGTTATTATGCATTTGTTATTATTATGAATTACCAAAAAAGTGCTATTATTAAGTGAAGGATTTTTTTAATTTCATATGTTAAAACTTCTTTATTTTACTAGGTTTATTGCCTCTTGTTAGAATATCTATTTTAAGAGAAGTTGAAAATGTACAGATTTCCATTTTTTAAAATTATGAGAAGAAATAACATCCCACTCTAGATTATGAGAAAGTGTTTTTAAAAGAAAATTTGGTGGAGGGAAGGAATCATGAATGCAAAGAGTATAGAAGAAGTAGGGAGAAGAAGAAAAAGTGAGGGAGGTTGAGAGAAAGGTCCATTCAGAGGAGGTCCCTTTTCCTAGGTAGAAGGAAATAATTTACAAGATGAAGTAGCAGCAACAATGAATAAAAAAGGCTAAGACTACATCGGCCTGAAACTGGTGTGTGTTCATTCTCTTGAATAAGAAAAAACTGTCCAAGGTCATTTAAGAATTAGAAAAGAAGGAAGAATTAATTTTAACAAGGTAGAGAGAAACTTTTATTTCCCACATTTGGGACAACCTGAAGGAGACAGAAAGGAGGCAAGAAGGATGGCAGAGCGAGAGTGGCAAAAGGTCAAATAGAAAATACTTGGCATTTTTACTGTATATTAATAATAACAAATATGACCTAGATTCTCTGTGGTGTGATTTTATAATAAGATGGAGGTGAAGTATATATTACTAACTCCAGGGGATGAAATAACAAAGGTTATAATAAAAAGAAATATTGGTACACCAGAAATGAAGAAATTTCTCCTTTTGTTCTGTTTTGCTTACTTGGAATCTGTATTATTGAATAGCTGCTAATTAGACTCAGCAGCTGATACCCATCTGCAAACATTCTCTCTACTATTCCACTAGGATGTGGACCCAGAGATGAAGTGGAAGAGAGAACAGACATGAAATATTCCAGAAGGATAAATCTTTCGCAGTCCCTCCAGCCAAAGTATCTATAAATTTGAAAGCATCAGGATTGATTGCCCTTGATCTTGGGCCACTCTCCAACACAAAGGATATCACATTGAATTTCAAAGCCTCTCAAAACTGGTAGAGCCACAGTATTCCCTGTCCCACCATTTCAAGGACTTTATTTAGGAGAGTCTATTATCAAAGGAAAACATGCCCTCAGACCAGCGCAGAGAAAAGGCACCCAAGTGACCAGGCAATTCCCTATCTTCCCCTTTCAGTGTGAGATGTTAGCTCGGAGCTTGAGGAAGCCTCTGTACTTTCTGAGAACACTTCTCTGAGTCATTTGTTTTCTGCCCTAGCCTAAGCAGACCTACCTCCAGCAAGTTAACCCACTAAAAAGAAAAAAAGAAAAAGAAAAAAGAAAGGAAACAAATACATTCTGTACCTGGTATTGATGTACCAGTATTTTCACGTAATCCCCAAACTTGATTCTAAACTCTTCATTTTTCCCCTGCATATTCGGTTAAAATGAATGTGAGGTGCTAACTGCTTAATGTTAATTGGCAAGGCTTGAATCCATTTTTTGCTGCTTGAGGATAGATTAAATGAGCAGGAACAAGATGAAGAGAATCTTGTCAGGCCAGTCCTTTAGTCCATCCAGTGTGTCAGTAGCAGAGAAAGTCTGCGAAGGACCTGTCAATGCCCACTCGATTTTTTTAATCTCCTCCTATTTCTAAATTATGCCACTCACCTCCTGAAAACTTGAGATATTTAATTCACAACTTGGCAAAAAATACTGTTTTGTCTTAATTGTTTTTTTTTTTAATTTTTTAAAAAGGTTTTATTTATTTATTTGACAGAAAGAGAGATCACAAGTAGGCAGAGAGGCAGGCAGAGAGAGAGGGGGAAGCAGGCTCCCTGCCCAGCAGAGAGCCTGATGCGGGGCTCAATCCCAGGACCCTGGGATCATGACCCGAGCCGAAGGCAGAGGCTTTAACCCACTGAGCCACCCAAGCGCTCCTGTCTTAATTGTTTTTAAACTGTTCCTACATCTCTTCTGATTATTAAATTGTATGCCTCTGAATTTTTTTCCAGCTTCAAAATACATCACCTAATTCTAGTATGTTGGGACTGGGCGGCTATGATCATGTTTAGTTTGTATTTTTTACAGTGCATTTTTGTCATGGAATGGATGTCACACAGTGACTGACATAACAATGGTAGTTTGTCAGTTTCATTATGATATTCTTGAGGAAAAATTAGCAAACCTATACATGGAATTTTAATGTTGAAAAATCAGTTTTGTGTATAAAGACAGAATAATGTAGTTTGCTGAATTTCTACTAAGCATTTTGAAAAATTCTTGTATTTGGCAGAAAAAAGGAATGCCACTGTGGATGAGCCATTCTATATTAATTATTACTGGTAAGAAAGCAGCCAAAAGACTAATTATATTTCTACATTACCGATTTTCTAAATTCAAGCTTACAAATGTACCGTTTTGGTTATCATGATTTCTATTTTGAAATATGGTATATAATGTATTTAGGTTAATTGCAACATCTGTAACTTTGAAAACCATATGGAAATAAGAATGTCTCTTTTTCTCTGTAATTGTATTGATTTTTGTTTTTTTTTTTCTGGAGTAAATAAGAGACTTTCTATATTTTAAAGGGAAAGAGAGTAAGGTTTGTAAACCTGCAATGGAAGACCTTATAGACTGATCTCTGAAGAAAGACACATGCTCAATAAATACTTCCCTACCATAAAAACAATTCTCTCATAAGAAAAATTCTGTATTTTTCTTTCTTTCTTTTATTTTCTTTTGCTAAAAGGGCTATCATCTCTGCTCTTCATAATAAGAGCACAGTCCATTATTTTTATCTTACAATCTTCTTTTCATCTCAGGTAGATGCAGGCTGATTTCATAAGCCATCATTTGAGTATGTGCATTATAATCTTAAGAACTCTGATTTTATCCATTAAGAGTATGAAAAACCTGTGGGAAGGCTTTAAAATATTTTTTCTCCTTAAAAAATTCTCTTTGAGTCATAACTCAGCAAGAGCTTAATTAAAACCAATAGGGATGGGGCGCCTGGGTGGCTCACTTGGTTAAGCTTCTGCCTTCAGATCTGGTCATGATCTCAGAGTCCTGGGATCAAGCCACTCATTGGCCTCTCTGCTCAGTGGAGAGCCTGCTTCTCTCTCTCTCTGCCTGCCTCTCTGCCTACTTGTGATTTCTTTCCCTGTTGAATAAATGAATAAAATCTTAAAATGAAACAAAACAAAATAAAAACCAATTGGAACACTAAAAAAAAAAAAAAAAGATTTATTTATTTATTTGAGAGGGAAAGGCAGAGGGAGAGAATCTTCAAGCAGACTCTGTTGTGAGTGTGGAACCACCATGGGCTCCATCTCGAAATCCCGAGATCATGATCTGAGCCAAGATCAAGAGTTGGGTGCTCAACCAACTGAGCCACCCAGATGCCCCCTTATGGGGAAATTTTTAAAACATGTTTAATGCAAACTACCAGTTTTGTTTTTCTAGAGCACCCATTTGTTTATCCCCCTCTTTCCTTCAAAAAGCACTTAGTGAGGGGGTATTATATGGCAAGACGATATAGGGCAGTAGGTTGCATTATTGAGCAAGCAGAGATATTAATCAAATAGTGATATTAAAACCAGGCAAAAGTGACCTGCTTTCTCGAGGCAAGTCCTTACCAACGGGCTTGGGACTGCAGTGCTCTTCCTGAGCTGGCCAACTTGAACCACAAGAGTGATTACTGAGGCTGTAATAGTTGTTCCTTACAAGTTATAAGTTTCCTTTCTCACGTCTCCACATGGTTCTTCATCTGCAATGAAGAACTTATTTTATTACATCCATTTTGCCTCAAAAAAAAGCAGATGTTTTCAATACCATTATTGGATAAATTTTGGCTAAACGAAGCCAAAACAAATCCTGCGATTGATCTCTTTGAACTTCTTGGCCAGGGTCACAGAGCTCTGGGGCTTCTCTTAGTGGTAGGAGGGTATGAGCTCATCTTTCAGAGTGCATTAAGCTCCTTTAGGGATGCAGAATACCATATGGTGCACAGAGAAAGTGCTGAAGGAGCGACAGGTAGTGAATCAGCGTTTCTAAACCTTGTCTGATTTTAAAAGTCACTTGGAGAAACTTAAAAGCACAGATTCCTGAGTCTCCCCCAGATCACCACATCTTCATCTCCTGGGATGTGTCCACAAATCTGAATTTTTGCAAGATCTCCAGCTGACTAGATTGATCAGGCATGCTTGTGAAACACTAGTACAGGCAGACCTGAGACATGGTCTTAAATATTTTCTGTGGGAAGCATACTTTATAAATAAACATTTTAAAATTTGTTAGAACTGCTGCACCTCAGATTGGAAAGATTGGATTAGGCTTTAAATGATCCCAGTAGAGTTTTAGCAGCTTGAAACTGAAATCAAGTCTATATCGCTTTGACGTTTCCTATGCAATAGGTAAGTACCAATCATTGTACTTTCACAGGAACTGACATATAGAGCCATCCTCTTTCCCGTCTCTACTGAGGAGGGAGGGGTGTAGGGTTGTGAGGGTTCTACAAATTAGTGTCCCCCACAAATTCAAAGAAATGGCAATTAATTCAAATCTGATGAAAAGTCAAAATGCAACTCATCTAGTGCTGTGGGCTAGGTGAAATAAAGTCATTTCTGGTGAATATTGTTCTATTTTATTTTGGTAAAACAAAAATGATCTATAGTTTAGAAAAGGATTTTGCAAAATACATGGGGGGAAACCCCATATCACATACCCAAATCCTGCCGGAAGGATGTTTATTTCAATTAATATAGTTACAGTGTATTCCCTTTAATGAAAGTTATTTGGTCCCTTCCAGATAGAAAAATAAAACAAAAGTGCCCAGTCCACTGTCTGGGTAGAAAACTCAAAAAGTTTGTTAATCTGAGTATCGTTTGGTTATAAAATATGTGCTTCCTTACAAATTCCCTTGAGATGGGGAAATATCAATTTTAATAATTCCTTCTTTGAAAAAAGTTAATAATTGCCGAGACACAATACCTTCAGTTTTAAGAATCGTGTCTTATCATAGTTGGTTATACCCAAATGCATCAGATAAAAATTACTCTTTCTGATACATTTTGAAAAAATATTCATGACTTTCTGTATGCACATATTTCCCACTGTACAAGATTTTACAAAGTTTAATAACTTTGTTCCTATTGCTACTATCATAGACTATATTTTTTTATCCTTTTCACCTTTTTGTTATTTTCCTAAGACTTTATTAAATCTGCCAGTCTTCATTTCAATTCAAGTACTATTTATTGAGGTTGTGTTAAGTATCAAGACACTGTTAAGTCCTTGGGACACCATGATGAGTAAAACAAACCCTCAAAGTACTTTCTTGATGTTGCTTAAAACTGAGAAAAATATTCCATGTTCCAAAGCTTTTGGCTTTATACACGTGAAAAACCTTGTCATGATAGGAGCTTAGCATTGAAAAGAACACTTTAAGATCAACGCATGAAACCCATATCCACTCCTGAGAATTTGTCCCACCCAGACTTGAAGAACTTCCTTCAATAGGGACTCCTCCTTTAAGAAAATCTCCGCTGTTACAAAATGAGTTCCAATTTGGAGCCATGACTGATTTCCTAATATGCTGACCATCAGTAATAGTGGCTCATTTCAAGTAGCATGGAGAAAAACATCATCTGTCCTTGATTTCTGACTTCACGAGCATGTTCCATAAGCATGTCCTTTTGTCACTTACTGTATTAATGTATTATGATTTTTATGATATTTTACTTCTTTCTGTCACCTTTAATAATAATCTGTTTATTGATTATTATACTTTTTTCTTTCTCCATTTACTGTTTTCTAGTATCTGTTGGAATGAATAATTATATTTTTATTATTCATTTTCTCCTTTACTGGTTTGAAAGTTTTGTCTTTCAATTTTATCCCTTTAGTGGCTATATCTCTTTCATGTATGAGCTTCATAAGAGAGGTAGAATATATCTCACTTCCAAAATCCACTATCTGCCCTCCTTTTCCAGTAGCATTTTTCTTCTATCTTATTTTTAAAATTCCTACATCAAACTAAAAAAGCAAAGAGAACAATCAACAAGATGAATATGTAATGTAAGGAATGGGAGAAAATATTTGCAAACCATGTATCTGAAAAGGGATTAATTTCTGAAATATGTAAGGAAATTTTAAATTTCAACAGTAAAAAGTAAAAATGAATAACTCAATTAAAAAGTGGGCAAAGAACTTGAATAGATATTTCTCCAAAGGGAAATGTAAATCAACAACACAACGAGATGTCACATCACACTTTTAATATAGCTGTATCAAAAAAAAAAAAAAGGTTAGTGTTGGTGGAGATACAGGGGAATTAGCACCCTTGTGCCTTGTTGGAAATATAAAATGGTGGAACTTCTATTGAAAAATGTATGTAGATTCCTTAAAAAAATTAAAAATAAAGCATCCTTACGATCCAGAAATCCCATTTCTGGTGTATACCGCTCGTCCCAAATTGAAATTCAAGTCTTGCAAAGATATTTGCTCCCCATGTTCATTGCAGCACTATTTATGATAGTCAAGACATGGAAGCAATGCAAATGTTTATTGCAGATGAATGGATAAAGAAAATGTGGTATATTCATACAACAAACTATCATTCAGCCTTAAAATAGAGGGAAATCATGTAATATGTGACATATGGATAAACCTGGGGGATATTATGCTAAGTGAAATAAGCCAGTCACTGTAGGACAAATACTGCATGATGCCACTTATGTGAAATCTATAAAGTAGTCAAACTCATAAAAAACTGAGTAAAATGGTGTTTGCCAGACCTGGGGGAAGGGAACAAGAGGGAGTTATTATTCAAGGTGTGTTAAGTTTGAGCTGTACAAGATAGATAAATTCTAGAGATTTGCTCTACAACATTGTGCCCATAGTTAATAAAATCTGTGTACTTCAAAATTTTGGAAGGAAGATCTTGAGGTAAGTATTTCTTACCATAATATACATTTTTTAAACTATAAATTATTATTATTATTATTATTTTTTAATTTGGTGACTGGCTTTACTTAGCAATACTTATCTATTTACTTTATTCCATTTCTTTTCTCTGGTTTTTATTTTTCCTTAACAATTCTTTCAGAGGATGCAAGACTAGTAAAATATCAATTTTTTGTTTGAAAATGAATATTTTACAATTATTGTTAATTAATGTTTTGTCTGGGTTTAGGATTTTAGGTTGATCTTTAATGTTTCAAAATACTGAAGGTATTTTTCATTGTCCTTTGCTATTATTGCTGCTGAAAATTATGCCATTATTCCAATTGCCATGCCTGTGGAGTCAATGGGACATTCCTTTTGTGACCTGAGATTTTTCTTTTTTTTTTCCTTGACTTTGGTGCTTTCCAACTTCACAACAAGTATTTGAGTATGGATTCGTTTCTATTTACCCTCTCAGGACTCCATTTGCTTCTGTAATTTCTTACCTTTCTTTTCAATGATTACTCCTAGAAAGTTCTCAGCAATTTCTTATCAAATACCATTTTTCCCTATTCTTTCCTTCCATACATCCTCTTAGAACTCTATCTTCTCATTCTTCTATCTTATATTTGTCTTATATTTATGGTGCTTTATTCTGAGTGATTTCCAAAGAACTTTTTTCTAGTTTACTAATTTGCTTCTCAATTGTTTGTCTCAAGTGTTTGTTTATTTCACCATTTTGCCTGGACTATTGTTATATTCAGGTTTATATTCAAGTTTTGGGAGATCAGTTACAATATGCCTCCAGTATTTCTCATATTTGCAAAACATTTTATTCACAAAGTTTCATAATTTGCCTTTGACAGTTCTTTCAGATAATTAATACAGTTGGCAATATTCAAGAGAAAACCAGACATTGACCCATTAAAGGTTTTATTTATAATCTATATATGTTAGTGAAGTTTTTGAAATAATTATGGAAGTACAGGGAATTTATTTGGGGTTAATGTTAAATGTAGGTCCCCTGCTAGTCATTAACCCTCAGGCAATATCTCACTCCTAGGTCATTACTGTAATTATAAGGCAAATATTTAAAAACAATATAGACATATTAGTATATATATTTTTTGTACTTAGGTGGCATTATCATAATTGGTGTGTACAGGGGATTTCTGGGAATTTGCGATTAACTCATCACTTAAAATCTGTTGATTAGATTATCTTTCATTTTCAATTCACATTATTATAATTAACTTGTACTTATAAGGACAGTTGGAATAGTGTAAGAGTATCAGAAGCTGCTTTTAATTATAAGCTTCATATTGTAGCTAAATTGGAAGTTTACTGTTAAATGGGAAACATATTATTAGGAACATCTCATTCTGATGAAGAAAACTGCATTGTGCCATTTATGCTAATCTTGTGGAGGTACGCATGTTAAAGAGGAAAGAAATTGATCTGAAAGCTATACCATGTATCCCAGTAAAACTATCTTATCTTGGACTTACTTTAGAAACAGTGACAGCTACTGGGTCTTTGATTGGGTTTGAAGCTCTTGCTCTGACTCCTGCTACCATAGTTCACGCTGAATCAAGTCAGCAGAGCCACCAGACAAGCTCTCCTTTTAAATTGCTCCATAAGGCTGAGCGCTGAGTGATTGCTATATATAAGATCTATCATTTATCCCCTCAAATTAACTCCCCATACCCACTTCCTACCATCAGTCTGTGCTTCTGTTGCCTTCTGATGGGTAATTTTTAGCTTTTCTCTGACATTCAGCCTAGTGTTTCCTATGGGTAAGCTGGTACATATGTTTGTATGAATTTATTATATATCTACCTTAATATTAGTGACATTATCTTCAATTTGAATAGTTTCAATTCAAAATAAATAATAAATGTTTGCTGTTCATTCAAATGACATGAATGATATAAACAGTATAGGTCTTAGTGGTCAATTGAACCAGCAAAAGCTTTGACCTGATGATACCCTGAAAATAAGCCATACATGTAGTACCAAGCCAGCTCTGATTTTATTTGAACTTTATCTGTTTTAGCACCCCACAATCATAAATTATCAAGGAAAACCAGGAATTTAGAAGAAACCTGAGAAAATGCCACAAAAGGCCATCAGATTAGGTCTAGTGGACAAGAATTCCTACTGGACAATTCAACTAGAACAAGAAGCATGGTGGACTGGAAAGAGGTTGGTCACTGAATTTATATATATGTAGAAAATAGAGACAGAGAGCGTGGATTAAATAAATAGACAATATCAAGGACTTTAAAAATGGTTTCTATTTCAGGGGATTGGAGGACCTTCACCATTGTGGTTTTGTGATTTCAGTTTCAATTTTTATGCGTTTTTTCTTTAAATAAATGGGCCACGGTTACCTTGGTTTTTGGAAGACTAAGTTTCTGGCTCTACTGTCCCATTTAAACTAACCCTAGGTTTGGGGCACCTGGGTGACTCAGTGGGTTAAGTGTCTAAGTCTTGATGTCAGCTCAGGTTATGATCTAAGGATATTTAGATCAAACCCAGAGTCTGGCTATGCACTTGGCATGGGGTCTGCTTAAGATTTTGTCTCTCCACCCTCCTCCTGTCCTCCTTCTGCTCTCACTTTGAAAACAGTAAATAAATAAAATAAAATAATAAGATAAAGTAAAATAACCCCGGGTCCCAGTATCAATGAAGTCATGTTCTAAATTTTCTGTGTCCACAGAAAAACAGAACAAATTTATTATAGTCAAGACCGACAGATTTAAAATACAATGACCTCAACTGGAATCATGTTTCTGCCCCCTACAATCTATGGGATCATGGGCAAATTACTCAATTTTTTAATCCTTTCATACATAAAATGGGGATGATAACAGATAATTTGTAGAACTCTTAGCAAGTTGGTGAGATAAGTGACATGCAGTGTCTTATGAGCTATAAAAATATGTTTATAATTCTATACACTTTATGAAATGGAAGGACTATCCATGGAATAAAATATTTAGTATTGTACAAAGGGAGGAAGTGAAAGGGTTGTTGTACATTGTCCGCATGAGTCTGCAGAAGCTTTGGAAACTTTTTCTCTGGAAGTCAAGTACCATGTGGTAAATCACCATCTTTTGGGGCTGGTTTTAATGTGGCAAATCTAGAAGGACTAGCCAGTTTTTCAGATTCCTTTCCAGCTTTATTTTTTTTTTTTAGTATATATTTAATAACATAAAGGCATTTTAATTTTTCCTCTTTGAAAGTAGTTATTATTAAAGACTGTGAATTAGTAAATACTGTAGTGAGAGTGCCTTGGTAGAAATAACTTCTGGAATGTCATTTTTTCCTTTTAAGTTGTTTTTCATATCTAAGTTTTACATAAATACAAAAAGAATTATTTCCAAAATACTGAAATCTATAGATTGCTAGATAGGAGACATAATGAAAGAAATACACCTTTGTTTCAACCAGTTAGGGTGGACAGACTCATTCTCATTGTGATCTCAAGCCAGAGCTATGCATTAGCCAAAGCTTTCTCCCAGCCATTATTGTGGATATAGAATTTCAGTAAGATTTAGGTAACACAATGAAAGGAGCAAACCTGACCAAGTATCTGTCAGGGTCATGTTGAACTCCCCAAGACACAAACTACAATTCTGCGTAGTTCGTTTCCCACAAGAATACCAGCTTCAATACCACCATCTGGGATGGGTGGTGGTGAGGAAAGGGACACCCACATTTATCTAATATTATTGTTTACTAGTATGAATATTAAATGTCCCCCAAAGTCTTCAGCTTGAGTCCCAGTGCTTCCAGTTCCTTGACAGACATTATTTCTTCTCCCTTACAAGTTGCTGCCTCCCAAATGTCATGATGCTGCTACTGTACCATCTCCTGCTACCACGGTGGTCCTTCCATGAACAGCTCTCTTTGTCAATTCCCAGACTGACTTGTGATCCGAAGTCAGGCATTCACCTTTCTCCAGGGTGGACAAGGTCTCGTGTCCAACCTCATAGGAGCCCCATGCTGTGGTTGGGTCTTTCCTGAATTCTGAGTGTCCTGTTGGAGGAGGAATTTTCTTATTGAGCTTCTACCTTGTGTTTTGCATAAACTCCTGGCCTAACAAGGTAAAACGTCTTTGGAAAAACAACCCCCAAATTTTAAACTCCTTTTCTATATCCTTTCCTCTGGGGGATATTGGTGGGATCCACTTCCCTTTTTTCCCCCAGCATGGGTTAAGGCCTAGTCAAGGCCTATTGTCAAGCCTTGCCTGTCCATTACAGTTTTGCTCCACTGGGTCTTCATATCTGACTCCCTCACCCCAAACCACCTCATTGCCTCTTGTGTTCAGAGTAACTCTTACATATGTTTCTACTTACTCTAAAAATTTATTGATTTGTAATTCTACATTTGCTTGTTCAGGGATACCTGGCTTACCATCAATACATGATATCTAATTTATCATGTCCTCGTTTCTTCCCAGGAAACTTGCTGCAAGACCCTGCAGAAGAGGTGTTCCTTACTACCTTATTAGTTACTATTTCTGATTTAGCTCAAGAATCACTTTTAAATTACACAAATAAAAATTATTTTTGATTATATTGATTAAATTATTAATTTAATATATATTAATTTAATACCTGCTAAGTGCCTGGTGCCAATTCAGAAATAATTTCTTTTTTAAAAAACAACCTTGTTGGGGTGCCTGGGTGGCTCAGTGGGTTAAAGCCTCTGCCTTCGGCTCAGGTCATGATCCCAGGGTCCTGGGATCGAGCCCCGCATCAGGCTCTCTACTCAGCAGGGAGCCTGCTTCCCTTCCTCTCTCTGCCTGCCTCTCTGCCTACCTGTGATCTCTGTCTGTCAAATAAATAAATAAAATCTTAAAACAAAAACAAAAACAAAACCAACCTTGTTATCCCTTCATAATGTAATTTTATAAAATTAATGAATCCACAGTTCCGTATAAAACCTTTAGTCCATGGGATTAAAGTTCACAGTAAGTGTTCCCTCCCAGCTTCACCCCAGAGCACATATGTCCAGCATAACTGATATTTTTTAGGTCTCCACTGACACCATCAACAGTTAAATGGCTCATTTGGTATTTGCAATTGCAATCTGATGATATCCTGGAGTTTCACCGACTGTTTTTTTACCAAAATTGTCAACAAGTGATTAATTGACTGATTGCTTCCAACACTTATTTTTTTTTTTTTGCCCCCAGATCTATTGCGCAGGATGGTAACAAGTGGCAAAATAGAGTAGGGTAGAAATGGTGTCAGATTGGGATGAGATATTGCAATTTTGTTGATGTCCCAGTTCTGATGAAAGAATAGTTTCTGTATTGAACTTGACAATCCTCATTTTCTCTTCTCTTGACAAAATTACACACACAACTTTAAGGGGAGGAGGGGTATCTTCAGTAACATTCACCTTAGCATATAAGACCCATTTCATTTTCATTTTTACTTTCTGACTTGCTTTTAGAAGTATTTAAAATAATTAGAAGTATTTAGAAAAAGTTTCTGTGCCCAGTTATTCTACACTGTTTTGTTAGTTTTTCTCATTACAGTGTAACCTTTTGGGCCTTACCCTGATAGTGATGGCTATTCCAAATAACTCTACTTGCTTAATATTATACTTCTATAACTAAAGTTACATGTGTTTTCCCTCTGACAACATTATAAACATTTCTTTAGCAGGCCAGTATATGATATTCAAGAATTCTGAAAATTAGGTTCTATAAATCAGTTTTCATCAGTATGCCCTTTCTATCCTTTGTCTCTGGTTTAAGAAATCATGACTATTTCAATATGTTTGCTTCTGATTCCATGCTACAGTGTCATTTCCAATGAACAAAGGAAGCAGGGTACTAGGCAGATTGGTTACATTTATTTAAAGAATGACTCAATTGACTTTTCTACAAGTATAAAATAAGGTTTCTGTGGCTAATTTAATGACTAGGTACAAAATATACACATAAACATGCCCACCCCCGCAACACACATCCGAGGAATAGGCACCTAAGCTTTTACCTGAACATAGAAAGAATTAATATACTCTGAAAGCAAAGAAGCTCATGGTGAACTCCATTACAAAAGTCACATTATTCTAACATAAAATAGAACTTGACATTTGGCCTAATTATACTTTTCAAATCTTTAATATTCTGCTTATCATTATGGATATTTAAATAAAGAAAACTACTCTGATACCTTTTGCCCTTTTTATGTTTCACAGTCTTCTTTGAATTAAAGAGGAAATTAAAGTTTTCTCAAGTAGAAGTTTTAATAGATAGATGAATAATATATAAAATTAATAATGCTAAACTTCCTCCTAATATTTTAGAGCCAGGACATTTTCTATTTTTAAGAAAAGCATCTATTACTTTTTCCCAAATAGCTTTTAAAGAGAATAGAGTAAAAAATGAGTTATTATGATTCTAGACAATTTTGAACGTTGACCTATGCAAACCTAATTACCTAGAAAAATTCTAGGACTTTCTTCATCTTTTTCTAAATATGGCTTAGTATTATTTTAATGGATTTACACAAATCAGAGAGTAAAGTGCTTTCCAATGATTCATCTCATTGGACTTGGTTAAGTGCACAGGGAAATACTACATTTCAGACTGTCAGTTTGATTTATATGAAAGAACCTAGAGTCACTCACTTAGGGTTTACATTAACTAGACAGTCAACTGAGATCAATGATTTTGGCATTGTAGAATTCTACAATGTTTTGTCTAAATGTCTAAATTTCTAGAATTTTTTTTAGAGTTACTGAAATAAAATTTCTTTTTATCTTTCCTTTTCCAGATTTTAGTTTTTAATTTTTTACCATATGATTTTATTATATACAGAACACCATTCTATAATATTTGTAATTTGGGTAATTTTTATTAAAAATAATAATTTAGATATAACAAGATCAACTAATGAGTGGCTTATGTGATTAAATCATAACACATTTCCTTTAAACATGAAGAAATTATTATAGTGAATAAGAAGTTGGTAAACATTGCTGGGCTCAACTAGGTAAGAATGAAGAGTGATTTTTACCTCAGGGGTATAAACTAAATGGAATTATTTTAATTCACACTCTGTATAATTGGGCATTTATTAGTTTTAATACACAGAAACAATAGATTAGTATAATTTTTGCTTGGTTCTGTTTTAAGGTAAAAACAAATTCTTGTCCTGAGGAACTCATTCTTTATCATGGTTTAATTATTTAATTCTCTATTATGCATGCTCATACTAATCATTAATTATTTATTATAATTTGATGATTTCTAATTTAACTTTTCTTATGAAAACTGTACCTTAAACTCAACATACCTACAATTATACTTAACATCCTCTCCTATACCTAAACCAGTATCTTCTACTATCCTCATTGCGTGCTTGATTCACCCTTGTGTTCCCACTCTCTATGGCTTGAAACTTTAGAATCAACGCACCTCTCCAGAGTATCTAAAAATTTGCTAAGACTTAAAAAATGTTTCTCTAATCCATCTCTCAAATGTATTTCCTCCAACCACTACTCCCCATTTCCACTGCTTCTTCTTCAGTTTCTCCTTTTATTGACTACTACAAAGAAAATTAGTATCCCCAATATTCGTTTTACTTCATTATATCAATCCTATATCCTACTGTCAGATTAATATTTCTGAATCACAGTTCAGATGAATAAATTGGGTGTTTACAACTATGCCTGAATGTACACACCATTTTGTGGCTTATACAATGGTTATCACAGTCCTTGAACATACTAGGCTAATTAATAAAGATACCTCAAAAGAATACATGAATGAATGAATAATGGAATGAAGTTTCTTAACACTAATACTTTTGATTATATCATAGCAATAGACATATGACATACAATCACATAAATGCAGATATAACAGAACCCCTTAATGTTTTGGGGTTTTTTGGTCTTGTTCTCTGTTATGTGCCACTATTGAATATTAACTTCTTCATATTCTTCAAAGCTCAAATTAAATTTACCTTTTCCTTGATGTTTTCTAAGATTATTGCAAGCAAAGTCAAACTTTGTACTTTTGTATTTTCCTTACAGTGTACATTATCACAGTCTTCCTTGAACCGTTATTTAGGTATGTAATCTGAGTGTTCTACTTGTACTAGTTTTATACATAATCATATTGACAATAATTTCTGGATTCTACTTCTGAGCACTCACCTCACCACTACAAAAATGGGAACCGTCCTGCAAAATCAGTACTCCAATTATATTTCTAAATGTCCCCAAAGATGTGCTCAACAAACTTACAGATGAATCTAGTACATTCCCATTCGCAGACAATATTCGATGTGATCTGCCTTTCAGCGTACACTTATGATCACTTGAAGAAGCCCACTGTCTGTTGCCCATTTTGAGAATGATAGTGAGTATATATCTCAGCTTCTCAAGGCTCTCAAAGTTTCTGATCTCCAGGAGTCAAATTAATGGAGGGTCTGGAGCCAAAAATGGAAAGAATGGTCTCTCCCTAATTCTGGGCTTTGCTTATTTATATCTGAGCTTTAATAATACAGTGATGTTCAAGTGCAAAGCCTCTGATGTAAAAACACACTACTTTCTAATAGCCCTAACCCACTCACTGCAAGAGAACACTCACCCCAACAAAGGCAAGATCAGCTGAGCTTTTCCTAAACAGGATTATTTTCTAGGACAAGCATATCACTGTCTGGAACCTGTCAGGGCTCATGCCATCCCATAGGGAAACACAGAGCCTCCTGAAGCTCACCAAAACTGCTTCCCTTGGTTTTCTTTCCAGAAGATGAGGTCCTTATCTCCTCCCCACAGTGTCAGCTTGTTTCAGGATATTTCTTACACTGACTTCACCAATTAGTTACACTCAGGTAGAGTAATCCTTAACTTATTAACCTGCTTTGCATTTCTCCTTATCTCAATGTTTTTTTTTTTTCTCTAAAGATTGTGTATGAATGGATGACTATTTCTAAATTAATGTATCATTTCTTTGACCCATACTATTTCTGTATTGTTCATTATGCTCAGCCCTGGACCTTCCTAATTTTTTCTTTCACCATTTTACCAATGTTTTTTGTCTCCTCGTGTTCCCCAGTAGACGACATCTTCATGCACAATAGCCTCATCATTGTTCAGTACTTGAAAGGTAAGCCTCTTTCTCTTCTCTCTCCAGTTCTCCAGAGCTTTCATGAATGCGCTTTCTCTTGCCAGAAGTGTTCTTGCTTCTTCCTCCACTTGACCCAGTACCTATTAATCTTTATTCTGTAAGCGTCATCTTCTCTGTTTTGCCTCTATTAAAGCCACTGAATGCTTTTGATTTCTTACCATAATGCATATGTTTTATACTCAGAATGAAAAAGGAAACTCTGTGGCAGGGTTTACACGGTCTGCTTCTTTCATATTGATTGTGTCTTACGATGTGATAATAAGTGTTTATTAAACTAATTGGGGTCAAACCATGATAAACTGACACCTGAAATAGGAATAGACCAACTCCTGGTCTTTTTCGCAATGCCTTTCCACCTAAATGTCCATTCATCTTGAATATACTATCCCCATACCCTAGTTAATTACAGGAATGTTTGCCTTTTCATCACAAACTGTCATAGACATTTCTTTCTTCTGTGCCCTCAGGGCATCCTTGCATCTACCTATTGCACTTGCCAGATTGCTTTACAACTGTTGGTTCTTTAACTCTTTTTCCTTAAGGTCTGAAATTTTTAACATCAGGGACTGTTTTTTGCCCTTGAACTTCCCAGGAAGTAGCAACATATTTGGTAACATAGTCCATACAAGATACGCATCCATCCTTTTCCCAATGCTGAATGAAAATAAGGTATTTTGTATTGTATTGTTAGATTGTATTATATGCACTATACTAATTTACTGCATTATAATGCATTATTTTGCTTTTTTATTGTGGAGTAAATTTTCCACCTTCTAGGTCAAACTCAGAGGTGTGGCTTTAATAAATGAAACTTCATTACAATATAGAAGGGAAAGTGGAGAGCAGATCATGAGGATAAGTGTAGCTCTGTGTAACTGTTTTCTTGTAATATCGCATAGCATGCTCCATGTCTTCAGCATAGCCTCTTCATTGTACAATAGTTATTCGAGCAAATTCCCAAATACAGGCATTAGCGATGAAAACTAAACAGATTTCTGATACCTCTTATTTGGGAAGTTATCCTAGAGTGGGGGTGTTTATAGGCAGGTAAATATCATATTTCATTTTTCCTAGACATGGGCAGCAGTGCAGAACATAAGGCATGTGTCCAGGGCCCTGGGAAGTAAGCTTAGGAGAGTATTCCTAGCATTAGATGCTGAACTGGATGGCAGCTGGGAGATCGTCAACAGTTTTGGTCAATAGTTGGTTTTAAGAATAATAGCAGGATATGCCAACAGACAGGAAGAAAGGGAAAATATTGACCCCGTGTCATGTAATTCTCAGAAGTCCTGGAATGGAAAGAGGAAGTTCACTTCTGATACCTGTGTTTAAAAATGATAAGCTACCCCTCTTCTTCAAGTTTGAAAACGTATCAAATCAGAGGATTGGAGAGAAGAAATGATTAGATTTTCATTTCCCTCACTGATTCTAGAATCATACTGTATTAGTTTCCTAGGGCTTCAGTGTCAAAGCCCCACAGACTGGGTGGCTGAAAACAACAGAAGTGTATTGTTTCACAGTTCAGGGGGCCCAAAGTCTGAAAGCAAGATGTTGACAAAGCCATGCTCTGGGGGTTAGGATTTCAGTCTATCCCTTTTTTTTTGAAGCGGGGGGTAGACACAGTTTAATTCACAATGATCAATGGAGTTAAAAATCAATGGAGCCGGTTTTCCCACTGAATTTATAAAGTTCCAAGGTTAATAGTGATATGCATATTCTACACTTTCAGCTACAGATACAAAGGCTGTATAGCCATGCAATACTTGATGAAACTAGGGTTCTTTGGGATGAACAAGTTTTCATATTCTAGAAAGTTTTTGAGGAATAGGAGGTTCTATATTTTACCTATCTCAGTGCTATAGAAGGAATATACATTCAGTAAATTATTATTTAAATAATATTTCTTCAGATTCATATTGGCCATCTTTCTCATATTTCTTTCAGGGCTTAAGAAAAAAGAGATCATGCTGAAACTATGGCATCTTCTGCCAGAAATAACTTCATATAAAGTCCTTATGACACCAAACAAGAGGTTACTATGGGAAGACAGGTCAAAATAATAAGATTCTCAATCTAAGAACAAATGAATAACGTCTATGCTGCTTTCATTACTTTTGTTCCCAGTGACAAAGATAAAGTTAATTATTCAGAGATAGCAAAGAAGTCTGTTTATTGAATGTGACATGCTAGATGCAATTCTGGATTGCAGTATATAGTGATACAAAGATCAAGCAACTTTTAATCGGAATCAAATACAATTTTTAATTGAGTCCATTTATTGCACATGTGAGCTGTATTGGAAATTCTCTCAAATCAAAAACAAATCAAAATTGCAATTAAAAAGTGAATGCAATAAACTGAAACTTTTTTTTGCTTAGATTCTCTTAAATAAGTTACATTTTAAATCAGTTATTAACTACATTTGTTAAAACTTAAAAATTGATTTAATATTAAATATGGTGATGATTTTTTAAAAATAAATTCATCCTCTCTTTTTTTTTTTTTGACCTCTAGTTTGTTTCATATTCTTCACCTTCATTAAAAAGAATTTACTGATACACTGTGTCTATGTGATGCCATGACATCTGAATGAAAGATTTGATATTTGTCAACCACATGCTTTGCCTTCTTGACACCATCTGGATATTTGGCCTTGTACTTACAAACCATCTGGGTTTGTTACTGTACTTTCCACTTTTCATCCAGATGTTTTGGCATTGTGTGGACAAAGCATGTGGTATTGTCTATAAAATGTAATTGCATAAAAATAAATAATGCTATGTAAGCAATTAAAGGAGCAATTATTTTCTCATGTGTAAATCTGAACAATTTTTCCTTAGTAATATAGTTGTGGAAAGGTAGATTTTTCTTGTTGTATTTTAAAACTTTTAATTTCATTTCTGAGCTACAAAAAAACTAGTATAAAATGTTCTATTAAATTCAAAAGAAATTTCCAATATTTTAATTTTTAACAGGAAAATCACAGATCACATATATATACAAATATTAATACAAATTTTTATAACTTATAATTAATGTACTAATTGGACTTATGGTATACTTATGGAAATCTGAGTTTAAATTAAATTCTTTCAGATTAAATTCAATGTTATAAGAAAATTATCTTAAGCCTTATTTTATAAAAATCTCTTATAAAAATCATTCATAAAGACATATATGTTTTTCCTAAACATCTGTTCAAATCTCTAATAGAGATATTTATTTTCATAATTCTAGTACCTATGTAGTTACCATTAGTACCCGTGGCAACTCATATTCCTGATTAGATTTGCTTTCAAATATCTGTGTTATTTAACACACGAAGGTTGTATATTATAAAATAAGCATTTTCAAAAAAGAACAAGGTAAAATGTAGATAATTGAAATGTGACAAATATATCCTAGAGGGGTCCTGGGGTCATTTTCAAATTCTTTGTAAGCAAGTGAGTGTATATAGTCTTATGACTCCACAGTACATTTTGGCCAAATTTTCCTAGGCATGAGGTAGGAGAATCTCATTCAACTTGTTTAGTTAATCTCAGGTGCAATAGGTTTAACTCTGGGTCCAGAATTTAAGGGTGGTGGGTGATTAGAAACTTTAAGGAAGATATTGATTGAGATGGGTATAGAGTGCAAGGCCTGAGATATAAAGTATTCCTAAAAGAAAATATTTAGCATGATAAGATTTTCAGGTCAAGAGAGAAGAGCAGAGAAATAACAAGAAAACATTCTCTGAAGATTTAGGGATATAAAAATTAAAAGATATTGGAAATTATATGTGTATCTAAAGGCAGAACTAGAGTTAGAATTAAAAAAATATATAGTTTTTCTTCAATACAATGGGAAAACTGCATGACTTATGGAAGTGGGCTCAGAAACTCACTTGAAAGTTGGGAACTTGATCAGAAAATTGCTCAGTTCTCCTCAAAAAATGTTTAATGTTTTCAGTGTCCCAAAGATTGTCTGATGCATAATTTATGGTTAATACATATGTAATGAATAACTGAATGAATTCTAAAGTTATATTTCAGATATCACTGTTCTAATTGAGTCAAGCAGATTTATGATGTTTATACTTTGTCCATTTGCACCCTCCAGGGCCTCTGTTTAACTAAGTGCAATGTGAAAGTTACTTCCTGGTGTGTACAAGCAGTGGGCTCTTCAAGAACCTAATTATTTAAGAAAGACTAGGTAGTACGATTTTATGTGGTGGTTAAATTTTGAAGTCCATGTGTAAGAAAAACAATAAGCTAAACAAATCCACCACATTAAAGACCAAAGTATTGTCACTCAAAATCCAAGGAGAGTTTCTTCCCTGGCACTGAAATGATCTGTTCAGTTGAGTAATAGATGAAGTATCTGACTTCCACTTAGGGGACATTCTGGGTTATAAAAGAAAAAAAGAAATACACTCATATTTTATTTTATTTTATTTTATTTTATTTTATTTTATTTTATTTTTTTTTTTTTTAAAGATTTTATTTATTTACCTGACAGACAGAGATCACAAGGAGGCAGAGAGGCAGGCAGAGAGAAGAGAGAGAGGAGGAGGAAGCAGGCTCCCCGCCGAGCAGAGAGCCAGATGTGGGGCTCGATCCCAGGACCCCGGGACCATGACCTGAGCTGAGGGCAGAGGCTTTAACCCACTGAGCCACCCAGGCACCCCTACACTCATATTTTAAACTTTACAAAGGTACTCAGTTTAGCAAGATGTTCCCAGTCTAGGCAGGTATTGGGAATGGAGACTGGTGGGTTGTGGTTAAGTAATATGTTCCCTGACATGCTCAATCAGGAAAGTAAGTGGAGTTGACCACATTGTATAAACATGAATTGCTATTTCTCTATCTCCTGAACTATATAGTTGATTTTGTGTAAACTAAATATAAGCATGATAAAATTTCACGCTACTTAATCAACTTTTAAAAATGTAATTGCCTCAAAGCTATCTGCAGCAACTATGTGTGTTGCTCCCAGTTTCAGACCCAAATAACTCCCATGCTCACACAGTCATTGTTTCACTCGTGTCACCAGACTACCATAATAAAGATAGAGTAGTCTCATTTGCAGAAGACGTACAGACTTTATGACCCCTGATGCTTTTGAGCTGCAAGGAGAAAGTTTTTGCAACTCTCAAGCACAGAAATAAACTTTTTCAAAGGATTACATTTCCAAAACTCTTCTCCCATTAAAATATTCCTTATAATCCCTCCTATTTCACACGACTCCTTCATAATTAAAAAAAAAAAAATCCTAAAAAAAAGCAATAAGGTTATGATGAAGGGACATGCCATGAAGTCTCATTCTCTGTGCTTATTTTCATTTTTTTAATATGCTGAGATATTCAGCAACAACCAATCATCCCTTAAAAGGCAGTCATCTGGATCAGTGCCCTCTCTACATCTTGTCCCAGGATATACTCCTAAGAGTGGTATGAGTCCTTCCCATATGCATCATCAAAACATCAAAGGAAAGGCAAGCACTAAGCTTAAATAGATCTTACATCATATAGAGAAGTAAAGATCTCAATTCTAATTAACTATTTTCCAATTGCAAGAGAAAACTACAAAATGTTCTAAGATGAAAGGAAGTGCACTGGGCAATAGTACAAATAAGAAAAGACTCCATCCAGATGGGCAAATTGCCCTATTCAAAGAGAAGGAATGCAATCAATTCACTGAGACAGAAGTGAGATTTTCACTGCACAACTTTGCCATGCAACCAGGGAGACAGAAAGTAAAACACTCCGCTCTTTTTTTGAGTACTTAATGATTAAACGTGATTATTAACCCATTTATTCAACTATTATTTTTGATGTCCCTTCTACATGTCAGGCACTGTGCAAGCACAGGAAAAAACAACTTAAGTTAAATAGATTTGGTCCCAATTTGCAACAGGCTTGAATGGTTCTAAGCTCTAATGGGGTTAAGTGAATTGGACCAGCTAGTGGCCCACTCCAACAGACAAAGTCAATATCCTGCTTAGGCACCAAGAATCAATCTAAAAACAGAAATATTGCCTTTGCTTTTGGATGAGCTCTTGATTTTGCTCTGGAGAAATCCCAAGAGAGACATGGATAATTGAAAGGAGCATCCCAAGAATCTGCTCAGGTTGATCTGCAAATATGGTTACCAGTGGAGAATCTCATATATATTCTGACTAAGTTTATTAGAGGTTGAATGATATTGTTTAAGCAATTTTTGAAGCTAATTATACAGATCTGATTTATATGTAATTTTCAAAATAATGGTTACCACTACTCACTGAAAAGAAAATTCTCAAATAAAGTATTACTATCAGTGTATATCACACTCATTAATTTTAACTGAAACAGCGTGCTTTTTGATTTAGGAGTTAAAATTTGGTGATATAAGGCATGGTGCCCTCAAAGAAGTGGTGTTAGCAGGATCACTGAGATAGGTAAAAATTGCCTAGATGGAGGCCATTCACTTACTGCTTGATAGTACAGAACTCTTTTGCATACTGCATGCTCTAGCTTTGAGTTAAGTTGAATTTCAATTCAAAGTAAGGCAAGACCTTAGGCTGCCCCAGTTATCACAGGAGCGTCTACCTTGACTTGATATTGTGAACATTCTGATAGAGTATTTTGAGGGAAGAGGCATCCTCCTCAGATGGGGAACTATGATATAATGTTCAACACAAGGCAAGGATAGGAAAAATAGAGTATGTACTTAGCTGTTGTCTCCACAATAGTCATGACACTGGACCACAAATGCAAAGAAATAAAAATTACCACAGTTATGACTCTCTGAAAAATGAAATCTTATCACAATACTGAAGGCCTGCCAAAGGACAGCGAATAGAATGCTTGAGGACCTCTTCTACATTGCTGCAGGGATGTTGGAAGTTGAAGTTTCTCGGCAGCAAGAGGAATGTTTTTCCGGTGGAGGAAATAATAAAAAATATTGGGTTCAAAGTGAAAGCTGTCACCAAGGATGTGTTCCCCCATCCTGGGTCTCTTTCCTTTGACACTTTCTTTACGTGTTTCAGAGACTTCTAAAATGGTGTTTGAATCTGTTCATGACCCATGCAATTCTCCTCAGTTATTCATTAAACAAATATTTATAAAATACAGGATGTATTCATACTACATCAGGCACAGAATTTTTTTTTTCAAGATTTTATTTGTTTATTTGACTGACAGATCACAAGTGGGCAGAGAGGCAGGCAGAGACACAGAGAGGGGGAAGCAGGCTCCCCGCTGAGCAGAGAGCCTGATGCGGGCCTCGATCCCAGGACTCTGGGATCATGACCTGAGCTGAAGGCAGAGGCTTTAACCCACTGAGCCACCCAGGCGCCCCCAGGCACAGAAATTTTAAGCAAAGAATAAAGCCCAGCCATGTGCATACTGACTGCTCAAAATTCACTTGATGGTTGAATGTTCTCCAGGTCTAATCTTTCTCCTCTGTAACTTATTGGTATTAGTCTTCATCTTGCAGTGTTACTTTTTAAGACCTTTCCTCCCATTTTTGAAGGACTAAGGTGACAGTGAGCACTTACATAGTCTTTTTCAGCTATTTCGGCAATTTTGTGAGAGAAGTTTTTTGTTTTGAACCTTATTTCCTTTTATTTTTATTATGTTTTGCCCATAAAAAGAACCCATAAACAAAAACAAAACAAAATGAAAAAAATATATAGAAAAAAAAACAAAAAGGAAATTTTTCTCCATTGTTCCATTCAAAGCAGCTTACTTTACATTTATAAGTCCAAATTCCTTGACCCACTTGTAAGATGGGGATAATAATAGCTATCATGACCACCTACTACAAAAGTAAGTGTAAGAGAACATTGGGGAAGTATATAGCACAGTACTTGAAATGTTATAAAACATTATAAAAATTATAGAATATTATTACTCATTTGAAATGCAACAGGAACAAACACAAGGTAGAGAATGATATGGAATCATTAGGCCCTTATAACTTTGTAACCTCTCTGCTTTCACTTATGATTCTTCCTGTTTTGCTTATCTCCCATTGCCGCCCTGTGCTTCTTTACACAGAAATCCCATACTCAACTGTGAGGTCTCAGTTGAGGTGTTCCCTTCTCCAAGAAGCTTCCTCAGGGCTGCCTGTCCCTGATGTGTAAAGAACCTTCACTTACCTTCCATGAACGACAGTGCCCAGCTCCTACCAGAACATAGCAACCCTTAACTCATCATCACTTACCCTTTCTGGGCTCCCACTAGAACAATATCAAGTGCATTTTTAATATCCTGGTGTTTTGCAATTACTCACTCAAAATGAGTATTTAGGCTTCCCCCCACCCCACTATGCTGCTCTTATTTATTTATTTATTTATTTATTTTTAAGATTTTATTAATTAATTTATTTGAGACACAGAGATAGCAAGCATGTGAGTTGGGGGAGAGAGAAGGGGAGATTGGGGAAGGGTCAGAGGAGATGGAGAAGCAGACTCCCAGCTGAGCAGGGAGCCCGATGTGGGGCTATATCCTAGGTCATGAGATCATGACCTGAGCCGAAGACAGATGCTTAACCCATTGAGCCACCCAGGCACCCCTCTGCTTTTACTGTTTTCAGGGAACTTTCTTCTGGTTAAAGTTTACTTGTAAATTAGAATAAAATCAGATTTAGGAAAGGGGGGAGTATAATGGAGTTTCTCTTGCCTTTAAAGTGCTTCTCAGTGGAAGAAACCATCATCGTCATTATTGATAACAAAGTACATTTATAAAGCACAAGATAGAACATTTGGGGAAAGTGCTTAAGTTCAATACATCTCAGATTTCTATGTTTTCTACAGAAAGAAAATATCAAGATAAAAGAAGACACCAGGTTAACCTTAGGATGTTTACCATCAACTCAAAGTCCTTATAAATCCTGAGAAAGTAACAAAACTCATGTTAATTATTTAGCTAAAATTATAATACATTATTTTATATGCTGTATGTATATTTTATTCTACATTTCTTTTTTTGTAAATCAGTAATGCAATCCTTTGAAACTATTTCTTAGAATTAGAAACACGGTGTGTTATATACATCATTAACCTACATAATATGTAGATTGCTAATTAAATTTACTACTATGTTTACCCTGTGATTATTTGGAAGGTAAATTCTTGAACAGAAAAACAAATTCCCCAAAATTGCCTTGGTTGTCACTAGGTAAATATGACTTCTATTTCAAATGCATACATCTTTCCTAGGAAATCACTACAATAGCAAATGAGCAATATACTACCTTGTTTCTTTCACTGAATCATTTTTTATGTCTTTCTGGCAGATTGAAGGCAACCAACATTTACTGAAATGGTATTTTATTTTATTTTAAAGATTTTTTATTTACTTGAGAGGGAGAGAGAACAAGACAGAGATAAAACATGAGCAGGGTACAAAGGGAGAGTGAGAAGCAGACTGACTGCTGAGTAGGGAGCCTGATGCAGGGTTGGTTCCCAGGACCCCGAGATCATGACCTGAGCTGAAGGCAGATACCTAACCGACTAAGCCACCTGGGCACCCCTGAAAGGGTATTTTTTTTTTTATTTATTTTTTATAAACATATATTTTTATCCCCAGGGGTACAGGTCTGTGAATCGCCAGGTTTACACACCTCACAGCACACACCATAGCACATACCCTCCCCAATGTCCATAACACCACCCTCCTTCTCCCAACTACCCTCTCCCCAGCAACCCTCAGTTTGCTTTGTGAGATTAAGAGTCACTTATGGTTTGTTTCCCTCCCAATCCCATCTTGTTTCATTTATTCTTCTCCCACCCCCTTAACCACCCCATGTCGCCTCTCCACTTCCTCATATCAGGGAGATCATAAGATAGTTGTCTTTCTCTGATTGACTTACTTCGCTAAGCATGATACACTCTAGTTCCACCCACGTCATCGCAAATGGCAAGATTTCATTTCTATTGATGGCTGCATGGTATTCCATTGTGTATATATACCACATCTTCTTTATCCATTCATCTGTTGATGGACATCTAGGTTCTTTCCATAGTTTGGCTATTGTAGACATTGCTGCTATAAACATTTGGGTGCACGTGCCCCTTCGGATCACTACGTTTGTATCTTTAGAGTAAATACCCAGTAGTGCAATTGCTGGGTCATCGGCTAGTTCTATTTTCAACATTTTGAGGAACCTCCATGCTGTTTTCCAGAGTGGTTGCACTAGCTTGCATTCCCACCAACAGTGTAGGAGGGTTCCCATTTCTCCGCATCCTTGCCAGCATCTGTCATTTCCTGACTTGTTAATTTTAGCCATTCTGACTGGTGTGAGGCGATATCTCATTGTGGTTTTGATTTGTATTTCCCTGATGCCGAGTGATGTGGAGCACTTTTTCATGTGTCTGTTGGCCATCTGGATGTCTTCTTTGCAGAAATGTCTGTCCATGTCTTCTGCCCATTTCTTGATTGGATTATTTGTTCTTTGGGTCTTGAGTTTGCTACGTTCTTTATAGATTTTGGACAATAGCCCTTTATCTGATATGTCATTTGCAAATATCTTCTCCCATTCTGTCAGTTGACTTTTGGTTTTGTTAATGGTTTCCTTTGCTGTGCAAAAGCTTTTGATCTTGATGAAATCCCAATAGTTCATTTTTGCTCTTGCTTCCCTTGCCTTTGGCCATGTTCCTAGGAAGAAGTGGCTGCGGCTGAGGTCGAAGAGGTTGCTGCCTGTGTTCTCCTCAAGTATTTTGATGGATTCCTTTCTCACATTGAGGTCCTTCATCCATTTTGAGTCTATTTTCGTGTGTGGTGTAAGGAAATGGTCCAATTTCATTTTTCTGCATGTGGCTGTCCAATTTTCCCAACACCATTTATTGAAGAGGCTGCCTTTTTTCCTTTGGACATTCTTTCCCGCTTTGTCAAAGATTAGTTGACCATAGAGTTGAGGGTCTATTTCTGGGCTCTCTATTCTGTTCCATTGATCTATGTGTCTTTTTTTGTGTCATTACCATGCTGTCTTGATGATGACAGCTTTGTAATAGAGCTTGAAGTCCGGAATTGTGATGCCACCAACTTTGGCTTTCTTTTTCAATATTCCTTTGGCTATTTGAGGTCTTTTCTGGTTCCATAAATTTTAGGATGATTTGTTCCATTTCTTTGAAAAAAAAAAAAGGATGGTATTTTGATAGGAATTACATTAAATGTGTAGATTGCTTTAGGTAGCATAGACATTTTCACAATACTTTTTCTTCCAATCCAGGAACATGGAACATTTTTCCATTTCTTTGTGTCTTCCTCAATTTCTTTCATGAGTACTTTATAGTTTTCTGAGTATAGATTCTTTGCCTCTTTGGTTAGGTTTATTCCTAGGTATCTTATAGTTTTGGGTGTGATTGTAAATGGGATTGACTCCTTAATTTCTATTCTTCTGTCTTGTTGTTGGGTTAGAGAAATGCAACTGATTTCTGTGCATTGATTTTATATCCTGACACTACTGAATTCCTGTACAAGTTCAAGCAGTTTTGTAGTGGAGTCTTTTGGGTGTCCCACATGTCATATCATATCATCTGCAAAGAGTGATAGTTTGACTTCCTCTTTGCCGATTTTGATGCCTTTAATTTCCTTTTGTTGTCTGATTGTTGAGGCTAGGACTTCTAGTACTATGTTGAATAGCAGTGGTGATAATGGACATCCCTGCCGTGTTCCTGACCTTAGCGGAAAAGCTTTCAGTTTTTCTCCATTGAGAATGATATTTGCAGTGGGTTATTCATAGATGGCTTTGGTAATATTGAGGTATGTGCCCTCTATCCCTACATTTTGAAGAGTTTTGATCAGGAAAGGATGCTGTACTTGTCAAATGCTTTTTCAACATCTATTGAGAGTATCATATGGTTCTTGTTCTTTCTTTTATTAATGTGTTGTATCACATTGATTGATTTGCGGATGTTGAACCAACCTTGCAGCCCTGGAATAAATCCCACTTGGTCGTGGTGAATAATCCTTTTAATGTACTGTTGAATCCTATTGGCTAGTATTTTGGTGAGAATTTTTGCATCTGTGTTCATCAAGGATATTGGTCTGTAGTTCTCTTTTTTGGTGGGATCCTTGTCTGGTTTTGGGATCAAGGTGATGCTGGCCTCATAGCATGAGTTTGGAAGTTTTCCTTCCATTTCTATTTTTTGGAACAGTTTCAGAAGAATAGGAATTAGTTCTTCTTTAAATGTTTGGTAGAATTTCCCTGGGAAGCAATCTGGCCCTGGGCTTTTGTTTGTTTGGAGATTTTTGATGACTGTTTCAGTCTCCTTACTGGTTATGGGTCTGTTCAGGTTTTCTGTTTCTTCCTGGTTCAGTTGTGGTAGTTTATATGTCTCTAGGAATGCATCCATTTCTTCCAGATTGTCAAATTTGTTGGTGTAGAGTTGCTCATAGTATGTTTTTATAATTGTCTGTATTTCTTTGGTGTTAGTTGTGATTTCTCCTCTTTCATTCATGATTTTATTTATTTGGGTCCTTTCTCTTTTCTTTTTCATAAGTCTGGCCAGGGGTTTATCAATCTTATTAATTATTTCAAAGAACCAGCTCCTAGTTTCATTGATTTGTTCTATTGTTTATTTGGTTTCTATTTCATTGATTTCTGCTCTGATTTTTATGATTTCTCTTCTCCTGCTGGGTTTGGGCTTTCTTTGTTGTTCTTTCTCCAGTTCCTTTAGGTGTAGGGTTAGGTTGTGTATTTGAGACCTTTCTTGTTTCTTGAGAAAGGCTTGTACCGCTATAGATTTTCCTCTCAGGACTGCCTTTGCTGTGCCCCACAGATTTTGAACTGTTGTGTTTTCATTATCATTTGTTTCCATGAAATTTTTCAATTCTTCATTAATTTCCTAGTTGACCCATTCATTCTTTAGAAGGATGCTATTTAGTCTCCATGTATTTGGGTTCTTTCCAAATTTCCTCTTGTGATTGAGTTCTGGCTTCAGAGCATTGTAGTCTGAAAATATGCAGGGAATCATCCCAATCTTTTGATAACACTGGAGACCTGATTTAGGACCGAGGATGTGATCTATTCTGGAGAATGTTCATGTGCACTAGAGAAGAATGTGTATTCTGTTGCTTTGGCATGAAATGTTCTGAATATAACTGTGATGTCCATCTGGTCCAGTGTGTCATTGAAGGCCTTTATTTCCTTGTTGATCTTTTGCTTGGATGATCTGTCCATTTCAGTGAGGGGAGTGTTAAGTCCCCTACTATTATTGTATTATTGTTGATGTGTTTCATTGATTTTGTTATTAATTGGTTTATATAGTTGGCTGCTCTCACGTTAGGGGCATATATATTTAAAATTGTTAGATCTTCTTGTTGGACAGATCCTTTGAGTATGATATAGTGTCCTTCCTTATCTTTTATTATAGTCTTTGGCTTAAAATCTAATTGATCTGATATAAGGATTGCCACTCCTGCTTTCTTCTGATGTCTATTACCATGGTAAATTCTTTTCCACCCTCTCACTTTAAATCTGGAGGTGTCTTCGGGTTTAAAATGAGTTTCTTGTAGGCAACATATAGATGGGTTTTGTTTTTTTATCCATTCTGATACCCTGTGTCTTTTGATTGGGGCATTTTGCCCATTAACATTCAGGGTAACTATTGAGAGATATGAATTTAGTGCCATTGTATTGCCTGTAAGGTGACTGTTATTGAATATTGTCTCTGTTCCTTTCTGATCTACTACTTTTAGGCTCTCTCTTTGCCTAGCGGACTCCTTTCAATATTTCCTGTAGAGCTGGTTTGGTGTTTGCAAATTCTTTCAGTTTTTGTTTGTCCTGGAAGCTTTTAATCTCTCCTTCTATTTTCAATGATAGCCTAGCTGGATATAGTATTCTTGGTTGCCTGGTTTTCTCATTTAGTGCTCTGAATATATCATGCCAGCTCTTTCTGGCCTGCCAGGTCTCTGTGGATAAGTCTGCTGCCAATCTAGTATTTTTACCATTGTATGTTACAGACTTCTTTACCTGGGCTGCTTTCAGGATTTTCTCTTTGTCACTAAGACTTGTAAATTTTACTATTAGGTGGCGGGGCGTGGACCTATTCTTATTGATTTGAGGGGGGTTCTCTGCACCTGTGGATTTTTATGCTTGTTCCCTTTGCCATATTAGGGAAATTCTCTCCGATAATTCTCTCCAATATACTTTCTGCTCCCCTCTCTCTTTCTTCTTCTTCTGGAATCACAATTATTCTGATGTTGTTTCATCTTATGGTGTCACTTATCTCTCGAATTCTCCCCTCGTGGTCCAGTAGCTGTTTGTCCCTCTTTTGCTCAGCTTCTTTATTCTCTGTCATTTGATCTTCTATGTCACTAATTCTTTCTTCTGCCTCATTTATCCTAGCAGTGAGAGCCTCCATTTTTGTTTGCACCTCCTTAATAGCTTTTTTGATTTCAACTTGGTTAGATTTTAGTTCTTTTATTTCTCCAGAAAGGGCTTTTATATCTCCCAAGAGGGTGTCTCTAATATCTTCCATGCCTTTTTCGAGTCTGGCTAGAACCTTCAGAATCGTCATTCTGAACTCTAGATCTGACATATTACCAATGTCTGTATTGTTTAGGTCCCTAGCCTTTGGTACTGCCTCTTGTTCTTTTTTTTGTGGTGAATTTTTCCACCTTGTCATTTTGTCCAGATAAGAGTATATTAAGGAGCAAGTAAAATACTAAAAAGGTGGCAAAGTCCCCAACAAAATATGCTTTAACCAAATCAGAAGAGATCCCAAATTGCGGTGGGGAGAAAGAGGATAAAAAGGGGCTCAGGAAAAAAAAAAAATAAAAAAAAATAAAGGAAACAATTAAAAAAAGAAAATGAATAAAGAAAAAATATAAAAAAAGAAAATATATATATATGAGATAAACTAGTTAAAAACGTTAAAAAAGAAAAGGGTAAAAGTTAAAAAAAAATTAGCAGATGAAGAAAAATGAAATTGAAAAAGAAAAAAATTAAATAACTGCAAGACTAAAGAATCATGGGGAGAAAGCCATGAGTTCCGTGCTTTGCTTTCTCCTCCTCTGGAATTCTTCTGCTCTCCTTGATATTGAAACTGCATAGCTTGGTAGGTGAACTTGGTCCTGGCTGGATTTCTTGTTGATCTTCTGGGGGAGGGGCCTATTGTAGTGATTCTCAAGTGTCTTTGCCCCAGGCGGAGTTGCACCGCCCTTACCAGGGGCCCAGGCTGAGTGATCTGCTCAGGTTTGCTTTCGGGAACTTTTGTTCCCTGAGCGCTTTCTGTAGAGTTCCGGAGGACGGGAATGAAAATGGTGGCCTCCCGGTCTCCAGCCTGGAGGAGCTGAGAGTTTGGGACCCCACTCCTCAGTGCGCCCTCAGAAAATAGCGCCCACTTACTCCCGTCTGCCTGGCCTCTGGCCGCGCTCCGAGCTGACCGAGCCTGCGACCGGTTCAAGGTAACCCCGAGCTGAGAGCTCACTACTGGGCTCTGTCTCTGTAGCCGGCTTCCCCATTCTAATACCTGCAAGCTCTGTGACACTCAGACACCCCCGATCCTTCTGTGACCCTACGGAACCTGAGGCCACACTGACCCCGCATGGGCTTCACCCCGGTTTAGCCTCTGGAGCGATGTCCCTCAGCGGAACAGACTTTTAAAAGTCCTGATTTTGTGCTCCGTTGCTACGCCGCTTGCCGGGAGCCGGCCCCTCCCCCCGCGGTCTATCTTCCCGTCGTTTTGGAGTCACTTCTCCGCCAGTCCTACCTTTCAGAAAGTGGTTGATTTTCTGTTTCTAGAATTGCTGTTCTTCTTCTCTTCGATCTCCCATTGGATTTGTAGGTGTTTGCAATCTTTAGATAAGCTATCTAGCTGATCTCCCGCAACCTGAAGTAGTCTCAGCCTGCTACTTCTCCGCCATCTTGACTCCTCCCTCCACTTTTGGACATTCTTAATAATAACAACTGAATTTAAAAGAACCCAAACCAGGGGACGCCTGGGTGGCTCAGTTGGTTAAGCAGCTGCCTTCGGCTCAGGTCAGGCCTGCTACTTCTCCACCATCTTGACTCCTCCCCAACCTGAAAGGGTATTTTAAAATTAGATAGACTACAATTAGGTTGTAAAAGGAATTTTGTGTCACATGCAGTGAGTCTCCTCACTACAGTGTCTCCTCCCACACGCCCTAAAAAAAAAAAAAAAAAAAAAAAATCATGTCTATCTGGGATCTCAGAATGTGACCTTTTTTGGAAATGAGATCTTTGGAGATGTAATTAAGTTGACATCTAATAGATTAGGGTGAACCGTGACAGAGAGATGACAGCTATGTAAAGATGGAGCCAGAGATTGGAGTTAGGCTACCACAAGCCAAGGAAAGCCTGGGTCTACAGAAGCTGGAAAGGGCAAGGAAGGAGTCTTCCCTATAGACTTCGAAGGGAGCATGACCCTGCCCAAAACTTAATTTCAGATTTTCAGACTCTAGAATTTTAAGAATATATTTATTTTGTGTTAAGCCACCTGGTTTGTTTTAAGCCTCCTGTTAGTCATGGCCGCCCTAGGAAACTAATACACCCAACTAAAGAGTTGTGGAGACTTTTACTATGAGGTTAAAACCATATTAGTGTGACTGGTTGTGCAAAATAAGCAAGTTAGTAAGTCCATAAATAAATAGGTAATAAATAAATACAGATTGTTTTAGAGAAAGTGTTAAGCACCCGATCAAGTAGAGAAGGAATGTCTTTCTGAATTCTAAGAAGCTTAGCCATGATGAGGTATTAAAAGAGGGCCATCAGGACTGTGAATGAAAAAGATATCTGCAATCCAGAAAGTGAAATTTGGCCAAGGACTAAATAGCCATTTGGGCAACAGGAACTAAGTATAGCAAATAAAGAACACAGAACAACTCTGTTACTTTAGTGTGTGTGTGTGTGATTCTGTGGTGTTTTAGAAGTCCAGTCATACATGCAGTGCAATGTTCAGCCCTTCACTTCCTTGGTGAAATTTTTTCTTAGGTATTTTATTCTTTTTGATGCAATTGTAAATGGGATTGTTCTCTTAATTTCTCTTTTTTGATAGTTTTTTTATTAATGTATAGAAATGCAACAGATTTTAGTATACCAATTATGTATCCTGAAAATTTACTAAATTTATTAGCTCTTAAAACACTTATATTATATATATCCAACATAAATCATACCACCTTCTTTTAATCATTTTATTCACTTGTGTTATAAATTATACTTTGAATGATTTGTTTTATAAGATTTATTACTTTCTCTTTCTATGGTCAAGTTAATATGAACATTTTGTAGGGTAGTTTGAAAATTAGCCCATCAGGATTTATTTCTCAGTTCTAAAGTGTCTCTCAGGAGTATCTGTTACTCTAGCATTCTTCCTTACCCTAGACCACTCCTCACCCCCACAATGAGTCTGGTCCATTGCTTGGTGGCACACAGTATGACTCAGAATATGTTTTTTAGCTCCTCAATGTGGAGCATAAGAATGGAGCCACAGCGTTCCCCAGTGTGTGTTGATTCATGATGACTCTGCTATAAGAAGGGCTAATAATATATCCAATATAGACAATGCCTTATTTTTTACTATATCCTCAATAACTACCACATTTGGCCTATTATGTATCAGATTCTCAGTAAAGGAATGAGAGATAACTTAAGAGAAGAATTACAGGCCTGACCTTTGTAAAGAGAGAGGAATGATCTGGGTACTACTTAAAGAATTTTTAGAAATATTACATATAGGGACAGGGGTTTGAGCTCTTTGTCAAGATAATATCCTCATGGAATGTCTTAGCCTATTGGCCTGTCAGATCTAGGTTTGGAAATAGTGCTGAGTTTTGCAGTGCCACACTAGGTAGCTATTTTTAACAACGGGGTCTAGGCTTGTTAGTTTTCAAAACCCTGTGATGAAAAAAGTTATACACTACAAAGTTAGAGCAGAATTCAGTACTTCTATATTTATCAGTAATTTTATAGGTTAACTCAAAGGTTCTCTTCAGGAACTTGACTGAGGCATTTAGTTTGATTTTACACTGATAAATGAAAGGTGGTGACCTAGAAATTCAATATCTACAAGAGGATCTTGTCAGCAAGAACAACAATGAATTAAATAAGATGAATTGAAATTATCTGGCATGGGCAAGCATCTTCTATTTTCATTAACATATTTTTAGGGCTTGTTACAATGCACACACTACACTAGGCACTGGGATACAAAGCCTTCAGGGACTTGCTGTTAAAGGAGGTGTGATGTGTGACAGAATTATAAACAGTAAATTGCCGCAATGTGATCATTCATTCATCCATTCATGCATTTATGCCACAAATGCTCATTAACACCTTCTATGGGTCAGACATTTGTACCAGGCTTTGAGAGATGAAAAGACATGGTCCAGCCCTCAAGGAATTCATAGATAGTGAACAAATAATTACAAGTGCTCTAGACAACTATACAGAAATGCAGCATGCCATAGAAATATTTAACATGTGAACGGACTTTATCCTGGTGGCTGGATAAGGTTACCCGGAGGAAGGCCTGCCTAAATTGAGACAGAAGGATACATAGGAATGAAATAGTAGGGAGAGTGTCCAAGGCATAAAAAATATCATGCAAAAGACCTGAGTTTAAAAAGTATAAACTTATTGAACTGAAATATATTCTATTTGACTTAACCATATATTTTTAGAAGGGTTATAGTGAGAAAGGAGGCTAAGTAGGTAGCCAAATCATACATCTTAAGAACTTGTTAAGGATATGTGTTCTAATCTTAGTTCTTGAGATTTTGTTCCTCATAAGCAATAGGAAGCCATTGCACCAAAGGGGGATAGAATGATCAGATGTACATTTTTAAAATGTCACTCAAGGTGCAAAGAGCTCTAAGGAGCCAAGAGTGGAAGCTGGACAACCAGTAATGAAGGTGTCATGGTGTCCAGGAGAGAGATGATGGTGTAAACAAGGATAGTGGTTAAAGGAAAGAAGATGATTTCAAGAGATATTTAAGAGTTAGGATTTAGAAGATTAGTGACAATAAATGTGACAGATGAAAGAGAGACTTTCAAGCAATTCTCAAATGTCTGATGAACAATGGGTACCTGCTGTGTGACTTACTAGAAGAGGGCCCATTGAAGGGGAGGATTTTATGGCCTGTAAAAATGCCGGTAAATCATCACAGAGTCATGATCTGAACAGGCTGCTCCAAGAGCATTGATGCAGCATCAGTCTAAACTGCTTATAGGTGCAGAGGTAAATTTTCTACTTGTGGAATTGAACTCTTTTTATTATTTCATTTCCATCCCTTTCTTCTGTGAAAGCATCTTTCTTCAATTTAGAAAATGTTGCCTTATCACCCTCAAAGCTGCAATGTTTACACTGACCTCACCTCTCTGGTCTAATGAAAAACATCTGGGATTTTTGAACGTAGGACTAGTAAGTATGTACGTCAATCCCTCTTTGGTGGAGGTGGGTATAGATGTGAATCCTGGAGCCGTCGGTTACCATTGCTGTTGTTCAAAGGTAGATGTTTGGCTAAGAGAGTGGGTGATGGGATGGGAAGATTACTACTCTCAATGCAGAGGAGTAGCAGCTACTGGAGAAAACTAAAGGATTTAGGGAAGGTTGTGCAAGTATTAGTTAGAGAGAATATTAAAACACAGAAACTGCTTATGGTCTGATGTGAATGATACACTGAACTTCCTTTAGCCACATTTCCAGAAGAAGCAAAGGTGACAGTATTAGTGTAACCACACTCCATGGACTGGCATAATTTCTTCTGTGCTCTCTGTTTCTTGATGTCTCCTTGATATATCAAGAAAATGAAAAGCTTTCTTCCTGTTCTCTACTAGTTGAGAAAATTTTTCTCACCCTGAAACATTTCATGTAGATCCTGATTTTGATAATAACCTGATCCATAACCCTTGAACACAGAAATGAATATGTACATTGTAGATTTGGGGGCTGTCTTAAAATGGAAAATACCTCAAGTTATACTCCAATCATTTCAAGAGTCCCACAGACATGTTTTATTCATATATTGCTACTTTTAATAGTTTGGGCTACCCCTGGACTGCCAGCCTTGCTGGGAATTATCTGCCTTAGAAAATTAGTGATTATTGAACCCAGCCTAGATCTCAGCTGACCTATCCAAAAGTAGTAACAAAATCACTGGTTCTGCTCAGCACTAGTATTTATTAAGGCAGCAATGTTAATTGGAAATGAGATGTGCTCTAAATTAAGATACATCAGATTTCAGAGATTTAGCCTGAAAAATGATTGTAAAATAAATCACTATTTAGCTTTCAATATTGATTATATGTTAAAATAATATTTTATATATATTGGGCTAAATAAAATGTATTGTTAATATTATACCTATTTTGTTTTACTGTTTTAATGTAACTACTAGAAAGTTTAAAATCTGTGTTTTTTTTTTTTTGTCTTTGGTTTCACTTATTATCATAAATTAGTAAATTAACATTCTGATTTACATATCTTAATTAACATATAATGCATTATTTGCCCCAGGGGTATGGGTCTGTGAATTATCAGACTTACACATTTCATAGCCCTCACCTAGCACATACCATTCTGTGTCTCACATTATATTTCTTATTGGACTGTGTAATCAAGTGGCTTTTAGCAAAGGATTAAGTGAAATCAACTGCGGGTTTTTAAGTATGTGTTGTGGGAAGGGGGTCATGATAAGACTTATTTTTGCCTTGTTTTAGAAATTTAGTGGTAGAAGCATAATTTAGATAAGGAAAAGAACAGAAATAAAGAAGTCAGTTACTTGAGTTTTGTAAGAGTCCAAACAAGAGATGACAGGGAACTGAGGTGCATTTGTGGTTTGGAAGAAAGATAATGGATTTATCTTTAATATATTTTAGGGTGAGGATTAGGAGCAGTTGGTGTTGAGTCAAATGTTTTGGTTAAGGAAATTTGGGGTTAAGAATGTTACTTCCAGGGGCGCCTGGGTAGGTAGTGGGTTAAAGCTTCTGCCTTTGGCTCAGGTCATGATCTCGGGGTCCTGGGATTGAGCCCTGCAATCAGGCTCTCTGCTCAGCAGGGAGACTGCTTCTCCCTCTCTCTCTGCCTGCCTCTCTGCCTACTTGTGATCTCTGTCTCTGTCAAATAAATAAATAATATCCTCAAAATTGACTTAAAAAAAAAAAAAAAAGAATGTTACTTCCAGTGTCTGAGTAGATACAGTAATATGATAGTATCTTCAATGGAGAGACAAAAGACAAAAAACAAATTTTTTATATCCCCAAAGGAAGCAAAAGAACTGACGTAGGAGTGTTAATAGCAACTAGTCAACTAAAACCAACTGTCCTACAATAATTTTAAGTAGTTCACCTCAATTTAAAATCCTAAATGGAGTGAGAAGATTTAGCAAATCATCTAATGAGTTTCTTCTTCCCAGAAGAAGTTTCTGGGAAGAAATTTATAAAGCAGAAAATTTTCCCTAAGACAAAACTTTTCTTTCGTTTCTTTTTTTTTTTTTTAAGTAAATAACATAAGTGCGATATATAAACTAAATACAATTGTATTATTAGACTTGTAACATCATAATGGAACCATATAGAACTATAATACAAATAAGTTAAGCTCTCACAATGGGTAAGTTAGAAAGGGGAAATAATATTTTCAAAAATGACTACTTCTTGAAGTCAAAAATTCAAATAATTTCAAGTAATCTTAGCAGAATTATTAATTTTATGATTTATGTTTCCTCCTATTACTGTGCTGATTGGTTGGAGAAAATACTATGTGGAAACCCCAAATGTAATAATGAAAGGGATATTAATGACCTCTTTCATTTATTTAACCAATATTTGTTCTGTACCTACTTCATGGGCTGAACTTTTGGAATACCATAGTGAGTTGAACAGACTTATTCTGTCTCATGTAGTTTGCAGTTTAAGCTGGGGAGGAAAATTTCTACTTATAGTGTATAAGTGCAATAATGAAGTTGATGTTGATATAGGTTATCTTAGAAGGGGCTTGCAATCCAGAGTTAGAGAGTGTCTAGAAAGTCAGAATGTCCTCTCTAGAGAAAATAACATCTATATTGAGAATCAGAGGATTAGGATTAAGCTTGTTAAATTAGGCTAGTTATAGGTGGAATAGAATAAGGGCAATGTACAAAGGTCACAGAGAAAGAGAGAACCTGACACATCCTGGATTCAGGAGATTGATAATTTCGTCAAAACATTGAGCTATCATATTGGATTGTCACTCGCTTAGGCTGGGATAAATGGGAATCACATTAGAAAGGGCTTTCTAAATCATAATAAGAGTGTTCTTTTAGCTAAAGTCTTCTATTTTCATGTTATGCCTTTGTTACTGTTTATTTTTTAAATTGTGTATTTTTAGTAATAAAATGTCTAGTAAGAAAAAATTATATGATTTCCAAACAACAAAGTATTATATAGCAGTTTAATAAAAGAAAAATGTAAATCTCCATATATTAAGTTGGACAGATTTGGTGGGGTGGAGAAAGAGGGAGAGAGAATCCCAAGCTGACTCCCCACTGAGTGTGGAATCCAACATGACATGCGAACTTGATCTCACCACCCTGAGATGATCACAAACTGGGCGAAAACCAAGAGTTGGATGCTTAACCAACTGTGCCACTCAAGTGCCCCTGAGAGAATAGAAAAGAATAAAGAAATTTTTATCAATCTTACAGTAAGCAAGAAAGAAAAAAAAGAAGGAAAATATATCAAAATGTTTTAAGATATAGTAAAATCCTACATATTATTAATGAAATATTAATGGCTTAAGTAAGCCCATTAAAGACTGAATTGCGAGAAAATTAGAATAGATTTAGAAAATCCAGCTAGCTCGTGTTTATAGATGACACACCTAAAAAAAAAAAAAAAGGAAAAAGGAAGAATGTGAAAAAATTTTGAATAGACCTCTAGCAAATAAAAGGTTTGAATTAGTAACATACAAAACTTCCTATAAAGGAAACTTCACTGGTGAAATCTACACTTCAAGAACATTTAATTTCAACCCCTTATAAATTCTCCCCCCCAAAAATTAAAAAAAAATACATTCCCACTTATTATATGAGACCAGCATTATCTTTTATCAAAACCAGATAAAGATATCACATGAAAATAAAACAACACAATTCTATCCCTTATGAATATATATGCAAAAATTCTTGACACAATATTAGCATACGGAATCCAACAACATATAAAAAGAATTATATAGCATGACCAAGTAGGAATGCAAGTTTTGTTTAACATCCAAAAATTGACCAATATAATACACCATATCAATAGAACAAAGGACAAAAACTATGTGATCTTTTCAATGAATGCAGAAAAAAGTATTTTACAAAATTGGATACCCTTTCATGATAAAAGGATTCAAAGAACTAGGATTTTTTGATCTGATAAAGGCCATCTATGAAAACTCTACAGTTTACGTTATACTCAATGGTGAAAAAATAAATGTTTTTCCCCTGCAATGAGGAAAAAAAAAATACAAGAAAGAAAGAAAGAAAGAAGTAAATAATGGTGTCTGTAATCATTTGTATCCAACATAGCTCCCAAGGTTTTAGCCAAGGCAGTTAGACAATAGTAATAAAACACATTCAGATTGGAAAAAAGTAAAATTATCTTTATTTGCAGATATTATGATGCTGTATATAGAAAATCCTAAGGTATCCTCAAAATAACTATCAGAACTGATAAATGTACAAGATTGCAGTATGCAAGATCAATATAAAAATCTACAGAATGGGAGAAAATATTTGCAAATCATATTTCTGATAAGTGACTCATACCAAGAATATATTCAGAATCCCTGCTGTTCAAAAATAAAACACAAATAACCGAACTCAGAAATGGGCAAAGGATATGGATAGACATTTCTCCAAAAAGTTGAACAAATGGCCAATATGCACCTGAAAAGATGATTAACATCATTAGTCATTGGGGAAATGAAAATAAAAAATGTATTGAGATGCCATTACACACCCACTAAGGTAACTATAGTTAAAAAAAAAACAAAAAAAAAAAAGGCAGATGGTAACAGATGTTGACAAAGATATGGATAAATTGGAACCCCCATACATGGCTTGAAATGAAGCAGCTGCTTTGGAAAAGAACTTGGCAGTTCCTGAAATTTTTAAACACAGAGTTACCATATAACCCAGCAATCTATTTCCAGTTATATTCCTAAAAGAAATGTAAGTGTGTGAAATAGATACACACAAAAATTAATACATGAATGTTCATTATGCAATGTTATTCATAATGGCCAAAATGTGGAAACAAACTAAATGTCTTTCAAGTCACAAAGGAATAAAAAAAATGATATGTCAGGGGCGCCTGGGTGGCTCAGTGGGTTAAAGCCTCTGCCTTCGGCTCAGGTCATGATCCCAGGGTCCTGGGATCGAGCCCCGCATCGGGCTCTCTGCTCAGCGGGGAGCCTGCTTCCTCCTCTCTCTGCCTGCCTCTCTGCCTACTTGTGATCTCTGTCTGTCTAATAAATAAATAAAATCTTTTAAAAAAATGATATGTCAATGCAATTAAATATTACATGGCAAAAAATTGACATACTGATATACACTAAAACATGATTGAATTTTTAAATAATTTTGCTAAGTGAAAGATGACACTCACGAAAGACCATATATTGTATGATTCCATTCATATGAACTGTCCAGAATAGACAAATGCATAGAGAAAAAAAGTAGATGAGTGGTTGCCTAGAGCTAGAACTGGGGGTAACAGAAGTGTCTGCTAATGTGTATAACTATTCGGATGAAGAAAATATTCCTATGTTTAGAGAACTTCCTTAAGCCATTACTTCCAGATAAATTTGCTAGCTATGAATTCTAGTTTTTCTTCACCTGAGAGTGACTTGCTTTCCCCATTATTGATAAAGTGTAGTTTTCATTGGATATAGGATTCTGTATTTATTATTATTACTATGTTGTTGTTGTTGTTAGCCAATATATATTACATCATTACTTTTTGATGTAGTGTTCAACGATTCATTAGTTGCATATAATACCCAGTGCGCATCACAACACGTGCCCTCCTTAATACCCATCACCTGGTCACACCAGTCCCCCACCCCCTTCCCTTCTGTAATCCTAAATATGATTCCTGAATTTTGTATCGATAGCTATTTTCTTTCAGCACTTGAAAAATGTCGTGCCATTTTCTTTTGACCTCTATGGTTTCTGCTGAGAAATCCATTGCTATTTAAACAATGCCAGTCCTATCACTCCTCCACCTCCCTTACCCCACAGGTAGGTAAGGTGTCATTTCTTTCACTGTTTTCAAGATTTTTTTTTCTTTGTCTTTACTTTTTGAAGTTTGACTATGATGTGTTTTGGTTTGAGTTTCTTTGGGATTATCTTGTTTGGGATTACCTCAGCTTCTTCAATCTGTGTGTTTATGGCCTTTGCCAAATTGGGGGAGTTTTCAACACTATACACTCAGTAACTATACTTACCATTATATTTTAAAGTGAAAGACTAACTTCTATTCTTCTACTAGTGGAAACTAGGTACAGAGTTTCACTATAAGCACTCTTATTTAACTTAGTGCTAGAAGTTCTAACCAGTAAAATAATGCAATAAAGGCATATGAACCTGAAAGATTGAAATAAAACTAACTGTCCCTTCTTGCAGATGACATGATTGATGATTATCTTTGTAGAGAATCTCAAGTATTATAGAAAACAAACAAAAAAAGCAAAACAAAATCCCTCTTAGAACAAATAAATGAATTCAGCAAGGATGTAGGGTACCAGACAAACATACAAAAATCAAATACATTTCAATATACTAGCAATGAGCATATGAATAACAAGATTAAAAATACAATGCCATTGACCATTGTTTAAACAGAATGAGAGGCATATAAATCTAACAATACATGTACACAAGTTATATGTGGAAAATTTTTAAAAAGTTAATAGAGGAAATCAAGCATATTTAAATAAATGAAGAGGAATACCATATTCATAAATTGGAAGCCTCAGCATAGTAAAGCTATCAATCATCCCCAAATTGATACAATGCTTTAATACAATTCTTAAAAAAATTCCAATATGATTTTTATGTGTGTGTGTGGGTGTAGACAAGATTATTCTAATCTTTATATGGATAGGTAAAGAAACTAGAGTAGCTAAAATAATTTTGAAAAGAAAAAAATAAAGTGAAAGGAATCAGTCTTCCTGATAACAATACTTACTATATAGCCATTGTAATCAAGATTGTAGTATTGGCTGAGGGACAGACAAATCTATCACTGAAACAGAATAGATATCCTGTAATACATTTACACAAACACGAGCAAGTGATTTTTTTTTTTTTTTTGAGCAAGTGATTTTTAACAAAAGCGCAAAAGCAATTCAACAAAAGAAAGGTAACCTTTTCCACAAGTAGTGCTGGAATAATTAGATACCTACAGGCAATACATTCATAACTAGAACTTAATTTAAACCTCACTCCATATACAAAGTTACCTGAAATAGTTCCAAGTACTTCACATCCTTACAACACTTTTTATTTATTTTTATTTTTATTTATTTATTTTTTTTAAGTAACAACCATCCTAAAGATTTCTCATGTGGTTTTGATTTGTATTTCCCTGATGATTAGTAAGGTTGAGAATCTTTTTAAATACCTATCAGCCATGTGTATGTCTTCTTTGGAGAAATGTCTACTTGAGTCATTTGCCCAGTTTTTAATTTTTTTTTTATTTTTAAGATTTATTTATTTACTTGAAAGAGAGAGCAAGCTAGAACGCATGCAGGAGGGTAGAGGGGCAGAGGGAGAGAGAAAGAAAAACTTAAGCAGATTCTGTGCAGCGCAGAGCTCACCCTAAGGTTCAATATGATGACCCTGAGATCACGACCTTGAGATCAGGACCTGAGCTGAAACCAGGAGTAGGATACTTAACCAACTGACCCACCCAGGCACGCCCTTTGCCCCATATTTTAATCAGGTTATTAGGTTGTAGGAGTTCTTTATATGTTTTGGAAATTAACAGATATACAGGTTACAAATATTTTCTCCTATTGTGCTGGTTGCCTTTTTACCCAGTCAGTTATTTCTGTTGCTCTGCAGAAGCTTTTCAGTTCGATGTAGTCCTACTTGTTTGATTTTGCTTTTCTTGCTTGTGCTTTTGGTGTTATATTGATATGCCAGTTATATATGTTATATATTAGTGCATATGTGTGTGTGTGTGTGTGTGTGTGTGTGTGTATGCATGCTAAAAAGTTATCAACCACCAATACCTAGTCTTTTTTTCCCCTCTATCCCTTTGCTCTACAGTTTCTAACAAATCTACCAAGGGCTGTGGTGGGGAGGGAGTAGAAGTCTACCAGGATAATCAGGCAGGACAATTAAGAAAATCTGTAATTTTTTATTTATTTGTTTTTACTTTTTGCTACACATTCTCCTCAGCTTGCTGATCACTCAAGTAAACTGGGCAAGATTTTTGTATTTAATGTGTTGTCATCAGAAGTTTTGGTGAGGGGCGTCTGGATGGCTCAGTCATGATGTTTGGCTCGAGTCATGATCTCAGGGTCTTGGGACTGAGTCCCGTGTAGGAGTCCCTGGTGAGCAGGGAGTCTGCTTCTTTCTCTCCCTCTGCCTCTGTCCTTGACTCATGTCTCTCTCAAATAAATAAAATCTTTAAAAAAAAGTTTTTACAATAAAACTAATTTTTAAGAACTTATTAAGTAAATAATTTCAAATTATACATATGTTGAATATGTATAATTCCATGAGACTTAAATGGGATGATTTTTATATGGCATGTATTTATCAATCACTACTATAGTTTTAGATATTGTTTGTGCAGTGACTTTTTCTCTATCCAACATGTTAAGTCATATTCTGTATTAGTTTATTACATCTTTCATAACTAATACCACAGACTGGACAGCTGAAACAACAGAAATTTACTTCTTCAACTTTCTGGAGGTCCGAGATCAAGGTGTTTCCAGGGTCTGGGATCTCTCTGGGATCTCTCTCTGCATGTCCTAATCTCCTAGTCTTATAAGAGCATGAGTCGTATTGGCTTAGAACTCAACTCAATGGCTTTATTTTTATTAAATTATCTATTTACAGGCCCTGCCTTCAAATATAGTCACATTATGAAGTCCTGGAAGATAGAACTTCAACATGTAAATTTTGGGGACACATGTAACCCCTAAATCTCACATGTTTTGATACCTTCAGTTACTTGTCATAAGAAACACTGATTCAGTTTAGGAAAGTTATTCCTGGTTTGTGGTAATAAGCACATTTTCAAAATGAATCTGAAATCAAGTATTATTTGGTCCTACAATTAGGGCTATAAGTGGCCTGGCTTCTGAGTGTAAGGAAAGCTGGGGATCAGGTCTACTTCTTGCTTTTCCCATCTAGAGTCCTACCCTTCTTCCCCATCTTCCCAACTGCAGTTTGCGATTTTCTCTACGATTGTACTTACCATTTATATTTCTCAAGGATAAAACAAGTACCAAGCCATGTGTCTTTAAAATTTCAGGACACACATGTCATGCTCTCTGAGAGATCTTTTAAAAGTCCATCTCTTTACTTGAGATGAGAATGCCCTCCACACAACCCTGTCCATTGGAGGTGTTGTTGAGACTCACAGCACACTCATAGTGCTTTCTTTTCTTTCTTTCTTTTTTTTTTTAATTTAAATTTTAGATAGTTAACAGTGCAATATTGGTTTCTAGATTAGAATTCATTGATTCATCACTTACATACAAAATTCAGTGCTCATCATAACAAGTGCCTTCCTTTATATCCATCACACATCTAACCCACTCCCACCCACCTCCCTCCATCAATGTTCAGTTTGTTTTCTATCATTAACCATCTCTTATGGCTTGTTTCCCTCTCTCCTTTTATTTTTCTTTTCTCCCTTCCCATATGTTCATCTGTTTTCTTTCTTAAATTCCATATATAAATGAGATCATATGTATTTGTCTTTCTTTGACTTACTTATTTCACTTAGTATAATACACTCCAGCTCCATCCATGACATTGCAAATGTGAAGATTTCATTCTTTTTGATGGCTGAGTAGTATTTTCTCTCTCTCTCTCTCTCTCACACCCCCCACATCTTCTTTATCCATTCATCAGTTGATGGATATTTGGGGTCTCTTCATAGTTTGGCTATTGTTGATAATGCTGCTATAAACATTGGGGTGCATATATCCCTTTGAATCTATACTTTTGCATCCTTTGGGTAAATACTTAGTAGTTTATTTGCTAGAATGTAGGATGGTTCTATTTTTAACATTAGTGGAAACTCCATACTGCTCTCCAGAGTGGCTGTATCAGCTTGCATTCCCATCAGTAGTATAGGAGGATCCCCCTTTCTCTACATCCTTGCCAGCAGCTGTTGATTCCTGTATTGTTAATTTTAGCCATCCTAATGCATGTGAGATGGTATCTCATTGTGGTTTTGGTTTGTATTTCCCTGATGATAACTGACGTTGAGCATCTTTTCATATGGAATGTTAGCCATCTGGATGTATTCTTTGAAAAAAGTGTCTATTCATGTTTTCTGCCCATTTCTTAACTGGGTTATTTGTTTTTTGGGTGTTGAGTTTGATAATTTTTTTTATAGATCTTGGATATTAACCCTTTATTGGAGATGTCATTTGCAAATATCTTCTCCTATTCCTTAGACTGCATTTTAGTTTTGTTCATTGTTTCCTTTGCTGAGCAGAAGATTTTTATCCTGATGAAGTCCCAGTAGTTCATTTTTGTTTTTTGTATTCCTTACCTCCTGACATATATCTAGTAAGAAGTTGCTACAGGTGATGTTAAAGAGGTCTCTGCCTGTGTTGTCCAGGATTTTGATGGATTCCTGTCTCATATTAGGGTCTTTCATCCATTTTGAATTTATTTTTGTGTAGGATGTAATAAAGTCCAATTTCATTCTTCTGCATGTTGCTGTCCAGTTTTTCCAGCACAATTTGTTGAAGAGCCTGTCTTTTTACCATTGGATATTCTTTCCTTCTCTATTGAAGATTAGTTGCATATAGTTGTCAGTCTACTACTGGGTTCTCTATTCTGTTCCATTGATCTATGTGTTTGTTTTTGTGCCTGAACTTAAATACATAGTGGTTAAAGGACATCTTGTTACAGAATGAATAGGTCAACCAGGAAATTTAACAACAACAAAAAAATAATAAAATAAAATAAAAATGGAAGGAAATGAAAATGAAAGCATAACAGCCCAAAACCTTTGGGATGCAGCAAAAGCACTTCTAAGAGGGATGTATATTGCAGTACCGGCCTAACTTAAGAAACAAGAAACAAGAAAAATCTCAAATACACAACCTAACCTTACTTCTGAAGGAGGGCATAGCAAATAAAGCCTAAAACCACCAGCAGAAGAAAAATAATAAAGATTAGATCAGAAATAAATGATATAGAAATAACAACAGCAAAAAAAGTAGAACAGATTAATGAAACCAAGAGCTTGTTCTTTGAAAGAATTAACAAAATTGATAAACCTGTGGCCAAATTTATCAAAAAGAAAAGAGAAAGAAACCAAATAGATAAAATCATGAATGAAAGAGAAGAGATCCCAACCAACACCACAGAAATACAATGATAAAAGAATACTATGAAAAATTATATGCCTACAAACTGGGCAACCTGGAAGAAATGGACAAATTCCTAGAAACTTACAAACTGCCAAAACTGAAATAAGAAGAAATAAAAACTTCAATAGACCCATAATCAGCAAAGAAATTGAATCAATAATCAAAATATCCCAACAAACAAAAGTCTAGGGCCAGATGGCTTCCCAGAGGAATTCTACCAAATAGTTAAAGAAGAGTTAATAATCATTCTTCTCAAACTGTTCCAAAAAATAGAAATGGAAGGAAAACTTCCAAATGCTTTCTATGAGGCAAGCATTCCTTAATTCCAAAATGAGAAAAAGACCCCACTACAAAGGAAAATTACAGGTCAATATCCCTGATGAACATGGATACAAAACTCTCATTAAAATACTAGCAAACTGAATTTAACAGGACATTAAAAGAATTGTTCACCACAATTAAGTGGGTTTATTCTGGGACTTCAGGGGTGGTTTAATATTCACAAAACAATCAATGTGATACACCACATTAAAAGAAAGGATAAGAACCATATGATCCTCTCAATAGATGCAGAAAAAGCATTTGACAGAGTGCCATCTTTTCCTATTAAAAACCCTGACCCACATAGGGATAGATGGGAACATCTTAACATCATTAAGGCCATGTACAAAAGACTCACAGCTAATATCATCCTCAATGGGAGAAAACTGAGAGCCTTTCCCCTATGGTCAGGAACAAGAGAAAGATGTCCACTCTCACAATTACTATTTAATATAGTGCTAGAAGTTCTAGCCTCGCCATCAGTCAACAAAAGGAAATAAAAGCCATCCAGAGTTGGAAGGAAGAAGTCAAACTTTCACTCTTTGCAATGACAAGATACTCTATGTAGAAAACCCAAAGAAGTCCATCAAAAAAACTGCTAGAACCCATACATGAATTCAGAAAGTCACAGGATATAAAATCAATGTGCAGAAATCTTTTGCATTTCTATACACTAATAAAGAAACAACAGAAAGAGAAATCAAGGAATTGAATTTTTGCAACTGCACCAAAAACAATAAGATACCTAGTAATAAATCTAACTAAAGTAGTAAAAGATCTATACTCTGAAAACTATAGAATACTTATGAAAGAAATTGAAGAGGACACAAAGAAATGGAAAAGCATTCTATGCTCATGTACCGGATGAACAAACATTGTTAAAATGTCTATATTACCTAAAGCAATCTATACATTTAATGCGATCCCCATCAAAATATCACCAACATTTTTCATAGAGTTAAAACAAACAATCCTAAAATTTGTATGAAACCACAAAAGACCCAAAATACCCAAAGCAATTCTGAAAAAAGAAAAAATAAAATTGGATACATTGTGATTCTGGATTTCAAGCTGTATTACAAAGCTGTAGTCCTCAAGACTGTATGGTACCAATAACTCTTTTTAAAGATCTTCTCCAAATGTCCAGTCCCTCTCAGTCTTTTCCAGCCTCTTTTATAGATTGAAAGTAATAGTCTGCTAAGAGGAAAAACCCCTAATATTCTGATTTCTCCTTTTTTTACATCCTATGGAGTGATTTTACACCTCAAATTAGAATGTGGCAACTTTTGTTTTGGGTCTTCAATGTAATTGAAACACTAGAAATTTCATTTTAAACATTTTGCTTTATAGGCATTATGATGCCATAGGATTTGTGAATTTTTCCAAACCAAACATTTAAAAAAAAGAATAAAATAAATAAGACATACCCCTTCTCATTGCATTCATATGTCTAAGATAAATTTCTAAATAATAAAATTAGTATGTCATAATTTAAAGTTATGGAGAAATTATTGGTTAAAATGGAGCTAAAAGACTCAAAAAGACATATAATTCTTGAGATAAATTTTTGAAAAAAATTTAAGAAAGATGGAAATTGCCACAAATTTACTAATGAGTGCAAAGATTTTACCTCTTCTAAGTCATTCGAGAATAGTAAGCATCATGGAAGTAATTGGAAGCTTAGCTCATAAATAAAACAAAGCTTTGATATTCAGTCTCCCTCTGAGATAAATTCAGAAAATATTCATATTTAGAATGCAAGTTAGCAGTTTCCAGGACCCATAACCAGTGACAGAAATGGAAGGAGAAGACATGGTCTTACCCACTTTTTGTTACTGAAGTCTGTGTGTCTATACAGAGTGGATCTTGCAAAGCACAGATGGTTAATCATTTACAAGTGTTCTCCTTTATCTGGCAAAATGCCACTCTTATTCAAACTCAAAATGACACTCAAAAAATGACAAAATGACAATTTGGCAACCCAACATACCTATTATATACTCCTGTCATCAAAGAAAAGGCAAGAGAGAGAGAGGGTCCATTTAACTACTCATTCACTTACTCAATTCACACATCAGTACTAAACACCCATTGCATGCAAGGCAGGCATGAGACACGATTGTGCTAACCAGGAGCATGTTTAGATCTCGGTTATAAAGTAGTGTGTAAAACACAGATAACTTGTCAGGCATTTGTGATTGATTTTCTCATTTAATTCTGTTTTTTTATACGTTCAACTCAGTCATCTAGAGTCATCAATAACTTTCATTACTGGGTTCAGCATTGTTTTGCTTCTGGATTCTGACCAAGCAAGACCATATTCAGAAGTTCAATGGTGGAGGTAGTGGAGAAGGGTATTAAGAGTTATCATTATTACTCTAAGGCTGTTATTTTGGACATCAAGGAAAAAAACTCTAGACATCTCCATCATCACTGAACCATAACATTCCCTTCATATTTGCAATATTTGCTTTACTCTGATAACTGATAGCTGTCTTGTTCCCCTGTTCATATTCCAGCTGCCTGTGTATATGGAATTTACTTTTTGGAGTTTACAGTCAGGTGGAAAAGAAAGTTGTATCTTTGAAAATAAATTGAATAGATATGAAGATAGAAGGATAAACAGATTATAGACAGGAAGGTAAATAATAGATATATTACACATGAGTTTTTTACATATTGCTCCATGGAACAAGAGGTAATGGTGTCTTGAATTAATCAATTCTATAATCTTTATGGTTGCTGCTTGATTGTTTTCTAAGAAGGAGAAACTGTAAAGGAAATAAAACTGCTAAAATAGAGTGTGCTCTAGGCAACCATGAAAAAACATAAAGGATTTTATGATTAAATTACTTAATATTTTCTACTTAATTTCAGAATTCTATAGAGGCCATGGAACATATATTTAAAAGGTGTGTGAGGGACACCATTCATTAAAAAAACAGGAAAAAGTAGTGGAAACTTTATTAAAAATTGACTAATAGGCACTCTAGATAATTGAAATGACAGCTTGTTTTGACAGCTGCAAGCAAAAATCTACTTGTTCAAAACATGAGTGTAAATCTTTTTAATTTCCAGAAAGAAAAATGATGTACAGGTTTAACTTAATTCAGTCAGCTCATAAAGTGTAATAATAAAAGGTAACTCTTCACCTGACTAGTGAAATTCTGGTAATTGGAGGTCCTGCCAATCACTGCACAGTGGGGCTGGATGTGAAGACCTTTGAAGGCCCTAAGGTGGAAGAGTTAATTTCCTCCAAGATCCTCAAGGAAACGGAAATCAACCCAGGAGCAACCAAATATCCCCAGAATAACCTTTTAAAATACCACTTAGTATCAAATTTGGGGATCATGAAACACTTCCAGAAGTGTTTTGTCACCCAAATCTCCTAACAAGTAGAAAGAAGTGGAAACATATTCATCATCTATGCCATGGCCCCCATAGGTATTTTGTAATTATGCTGTAAAAGCTAAAGAATGAAATTTAAAAAAAAAAAATGACAGAGGTAAGTTTCCTAATCAACAAAACAAGTCAAATCTCAGGTCAAGAATAATCTGTGCAACATTAAAGTGCACCAGTTTTCCTTAATTAAGACATGGCTGCTTGATTTTATTATATTTATACCCATAAAGGAAATAAAAAGAGTAAACAAAGCAGTTGATGAATCAAATCCTAGCTTTTCAAACTCACTTTATATCTGATTATAAAAGGAAAAGTGGAGCTTAGGTATCCAGCCTCAGGATCTGAATTGCATGCTCTCCAGATATTTTTATTTTATTATTTTATTTTATTTTATTATTTTTTTTGTTTTTAGATTTAAATAGTCATCTTATATGAGACACAAGCTAAGAATTTTTAAATTTCACTTTTTATCAGTTTTGATTCTCCTCTTGCTAAGAGAGCACACAACCAAACCCACCAAAAACTAAAACCAGTTCATGAACGGGATTTGATTGTGTATTTTTAGACTTTATCTACATTCTATGTGGGAGAGTTTGGTATAAAATACATTTGTTTAAAATGTTACAGAGCATAGAATTGCCAGGAACAATTTAAGCTCCATAAATGTTTCCTCTAAATTGAATCCAAGATGGCTGAGAATCTTATAACACAGTGTGGAATCCAATGCTTAGTTTTTAAATGAAACAATTTAAAAAATTGGAGCATTGCCATCATTTACAGCCATCAGGATCACTGTCATACTAGAGAGCCTTGATTTCTCTTCGTTCCTAGCTCAACCACACTGGAAGTTTTACTTACAATCCACACTGTGAAGCAGAAGGCTGAAAAAGAACATGATTTAGATCATCTCAGTAAATAGTCTTTTTTCTTCACAGGTAAATCTGTTCCCTTACTTAAGCTATAGCAACCTTTTGACCTTAGAAGTGAAATGTTTCCAAAGTTAAATTTCACAAGTCTTTTTTAATCAAGATGTATTCATTTCTTTGTTCATAGTTAAAGATTTACATTGTATATGTTTAATATCTTATGTGTAAACAAGGGCCATAAATTATTGATTAGTTAATATGGTCTATGAATGAATGCATTTTTCTCAAGGTAGACTGATTTTATTATTAACAGTAGAGAACCAATCTAAATCCTTAATGTCTGTGAGGTGTTACACAGGAAAAAATATTTTAAAATTTAATAACAACAAGTGGGAATGCACGTTAAGTTAGATTGTCCCTGGTGAAAGTGTATTCCATTCAAAACTTTATTAACACAAAGAATTGTTAATATATTAAATGGTATTAAAAGGTACAGCCACATATAGATAGACAGATAGATATTTTAATACCTATTTAGTCATTACTCAGATAAAATTTTTTAAAAATACAAAAGCTAATGTTTATTTCAAAATGCAAAAATGGAAACTAGGAGCAAAGAGTAGATGTACACAAATACATGTATAATACATAAAGATGAAGTAAGGAATTTAATTGATACCAAACCTAGTCTGGAAATTCCAGAATGCAGAAATTGACTGTTGCTTCATACTCAAGATGACAGTTAAGATTAAATACAGAGACAGATGAACCCATGGAATGGGAAACAGTGGTAATACTTAACTCTATAGTATGTCTAATATGTGAAATGAGGACAGGGGATAGGTTTGCATTGATAGATAAAGTACACTGTAGCCTAAAAACACGATTCAGGCAAAGAACGGCAGCAAACACAAGAGACATTCTTCTACTGCAAGACTTGGACACATCAAAGGGCACAGTAGGGAAACTCAAATACTAAATAAGTTAAGAGATTGTGGAAGCGGCCCGTCATGATAATTAGGAACAGCATCCATTTGACTATTCATAATTATCATTATTATTGAAAGAAACAAGTAGGCCAGTCAGCCTTTCTTCCTTCTCTTCTTTTCCCCACTTTCACAGCCAATATAAAGAGTCAGGCAATAGAAACATTAAAGCTACACCTGGAGCATAGCTGTGAAGATAATAGCTGACTTTCCTGGGAGGTTTAGAATGGGTGTGCCTTTAAGAGAAGCAGTAAAAGGGATTGACATAATTTTAGAACTCTCTACCAGACCAAAACAAAGAAAAGAAAGCAAGAAGAGAATAGTATACTAAATATTTTTTATACTAAAATAAAATTTGTCACTATGTTTTCATTTTCAAGCTGACCATTTTTGAGCCCTTATTTTGTGTGAGATATTGGTCTAAATGTATTGTATGTAACTCACAACAACCCTGTGTTGAAGATTACATTATTTATCTTTTTCAGATAAGAGGCACAGAGAGATCAAGTAGATTAGACCAAGTCATGGAACTTGTCAGTGGCAGAGCCAGGGTTTGAACCGAACAGACTTGGTTCCAGAGCCAGTGTGCTTACCTCCTGCCCTCTGCGGTTTCTCGTTTGTGATGCTGAGGAAGGGGCAAGTCCAAGACGGCCTTCCACTCTCCCTAACTTCACTTTCTAAAAATGAATTAGGCACACAAAAGCCCCTTAACAGACCCCCAAATCATTTTGAACCTTCTTTTACAGAGAAGAAAACTTTAGGAAGTAAACTTTAGGAAGTAAAACTGCCCAAAGAAGCCTTTCTTCAGCAAACCCAGTCCATTTTGTAGACATGGATGACTCAGGAAGCATCATTAACTGTTTGATGAAAACAATGCAAAAGAGAACGGAGAGACATAGATCTAGTGAATATTCTCACAGGAAAGTGATTATTTAGTGTCAGAAGAAAAACATAAGAAAAACAAATTTTTATTCATATTCTCTCATGATATATAAAAATTCAACAGACTATTTTATTCATAGAATAAATAGCCACTTCTATGGGAAAGGTGCAAAAGAAGAACAGACCAGGAGGTGTCGGTGGAAATTTAAAATGTGACTGATAATTATTTCAAGTCACTAGAAATGAAAAAAAAAAATGGAATTTCAGAAGGCCAAATAAGTAATCTGGAAGATCAAAATGTGGAGATTTCTCAGAACAAGGGAAAGAACAAATTTATAACAATTATTTAAAAAATTATGAAATGAGACAAAAACTTAAGAATCAAGGAAGGAATGAATAAGAATGTCAAACAACCACTTGGGAATTCCAAGAAAGATAACTGACCCTAACCCTACCAAAAAAAAATAAATTAATAAATTAAAGAAATAAATAAATGAATAAATAAGGCATTCATTGCTATATAAAGATTTCTATTACTATTTACAACTCAGTACTTAATGAGTTAGATGAATGAATAAACACATACTCACTAGTTGGTAAAACAAAAATTTCAAGAATGAAGTTAAAAGCCTACCAAAAGAGAAAAACAAAATAACCAAATCATGTAATAAGTAGAGAACCTATTGGCTTTAAATTAGCATTAAAAATGCCAGATATGAAAACACATTGGAGTAAGGCATTCAAAGGACCGAAGGAAAAGTTTCCTGAAGGTAGATGTTTACACTGAATTTCTCATTAATGAAGAACAAGGTAGCATTAAAACATTTCAATACAAACACTTTAATATGTAACAAGGCATCCATTTGGATCTAATGAAAATATTAAATATATACTACAGTATATTGTATGAATATTATAAAGAATATGTGAGATATATGAAACATTATTCCCATGAAAAGATATCCAAAGAAGATAACTGTACATAGTCCCAGGAAGTATTACTGCTTAACCTAAAACAGGAAGTTGAAGTCTTCATGGATAATAAATACCTTTAATAAGAAAGTGTAGTACAACAACAAATATTTTGTTAAGAGGCTAGCTCTTCATGCATCTTTCCTATCAACAACAAAAAGGCAGAATTGCAAATTAAAGCTAAGAAAAACAAAACAATTATGACCTTAATAAGAAACAAACTAGAATATGATACAGTTCATGAGCATTTGAAAGGAGAATGCATCTGACATTGATGCTTTGACAATTCTTTGAAAAACAAAGTTTAGGGTAGAGATTTTAAACCCTTTCCTAAGCTCCAGCTGTAGTACTGTACAATTAAAAACTTCTATACTTATAAATGTTTAGTAGCTTTCACAATTCAATCAATCAATAGGCACAGGGCATTGAAGATTTAACTGTAAGAAAATAAGAAAAGCAAACAGATTCAGCAACTCTGAAAACATCAATGTGATTACACAAATAAGAGGAATAGGAAAACGAAGTAAGTATGAGGGATGTACGCCTATGCCCACTCCTTTATTTTACATACTATGAAGTCAGTAGAAAATCTCTAAAGATCATAGGTTAAGGAAATAGAAGTGTAAAACAGAATATATAAGTTTACCACTATTATTTAAAACAATAACAGATATTGAGAATCAAAGACATATCTAATGTTAAATCAAACATGACAAAAGCAATAAATACAGAAGAGATTATAATCATGGAAGAATTGGATTAGAAAACATAAAGGACTAGGGATAGGAGTGTTGGAGGACTTGGGTGTGAGTCTTCTTATTTATTTATTTATTTATTTATTTATTTATTTATTTATATTTTTATAAATATATAATGTATTTTTATCCCCAGGGGTATAGGTCTATGAATCTCCAGGATTACTCACTTCACAGCACTCACCATAGCACATACCCTCCCCAATGTCCATAACCCCACCTCCCTCTCCCAAACCCCTCCCCCCAGCAACCCTCAGTTTGTTTTGTGAGATGAAGAGTCACTTATGGTTTGTCTTCCTTCCAATCCCATCTTGTTTCATTTATTCTTCTCCCACGCCCTTAAACCCCCCCCCATGTTGCATCTCCACTTCCTTATATCAGGGAGATCATATGATAGTTGTCTTTCTCTGATTGACTTATTTCGCTAAGCATGATACCCTCTAGTTCCACCCACGTCGTCGCAAATGGCAAGATTTCATTTCTATTGATGGCTGCATGGTATTCCATTGTGTATATATACCACATCTTCTTTATCCATTCATCTGTTGATGGACATCTAGGTTCTTTCCATAGTTTGGCTATTGTAGACATTGCTGCTATAAACATTTGGGTGCACGTGCCCCTTCGGATCACTACGTTTGTATCTTTAGAGTAAATACCCAGTAGTGCAATTGCTGGGTCATAGGGTAGTTCTATTTTCAACATTTTGAGGAACCTCCATGCTGTTTTCCAGAGTGGTTGCACCAGCTTTTATTCCCACCAACAGTGTAGGAGGGGTCCCATTTCTCCGCATCCTCGCCAGCATCTGTCATTTCCTGACTTGTTAATTTTAGCCATTCTGACTGGTGTGAGGTGATATCTCATTGTGGTTTTGATTTGTATTTCCCTGATGCTGAGTTATATGGAGCACTTTTTCATGTGTCTGTTGGCCATCTGGATGTCTTCTTTGCAGAAATGTCTGTTCATGTATTCTGCCCATTTCTTGATTGGATTATTTGTTCTTTGGGTCTTGAGTTTGTTACGTTCTTTATAGATTTTGGACACTAGCCCTTTATCTGATATGTCATTTGCAAATATCTTCTCCCATTCTGTCAGTTGACTTTTGGTTTTGTTAATGGTTTCCTTCCTTGGAAGATGTTGCTGTGGCTGAGGTCGAAGAGGTTGCTGCCTGTGTTCTCCTCAAGTATTTTGATGGATTCCTTTCTCACATTGAGGTCCTTCATCCATTTTGAGTCTATTTTCGTGTGTGGTGTAAGGAAATGGTCCAATTTCATTTTTCTGCATGTGGCTGTCCAATTTTCCCAACACCATTTATTGAAGAGGCTGCCTTTTTTCCTTTGGACATTCTTTCCCGCTTTGTCAAAGATTAGTTGACCATAGAGTTGAGGGTCTATTTCTGGGCTCTCTATTCTGTTCCATTGACCTATGTGTCTTTTTTTGTGTCATTACCATGCTGTCTTGATGATGACAGCTTTGTAATAGAGCTTGAAGTCCGGAATTGTGATGCCACCAACTTTGGCTTTCTTTTTCAATATTCCTTTGGCTATTTGAGGTCTTTTCTGGTTCCATAAATTTTAGGATGATTTGTTCCATTTCTTTGAAAAAAAATGGATGGTATTTTGATAGGAATTACATTAAATGTGTAGATTGTTTTAGGTAGCATAGACATTTTCACAATACTTTTTTTCCAATCCAGGAACATGGAACATTTTTCCATTTCTTTGTGTCTTCCTCAATTTCTTTCATGAGTACTTTATAGTTTTCTGAGTATAGATTCTTAGCCTCTTTGGTTAGGTTTATTCCTAGGTATCTTATAATATTGGGTGCAATTGTAAATGGGATTGACTCCTTAATTTCTCTTTCTTCTGTCTTGTTGCTGGTGTAGAGAAATGCAACTGATTTCTGTGCATTGATTTTATATCCTGACACTTTACTGAATTCCTGTACAAGTTCAAGCAGTTTTGGAGTGGAGTCTTTTGGGTTTTCCACATATAGTATCATATCATCTGCGAAGAGTGATAGTTTGACTTCTTTGTTGATATGGATGCCTTTAATTTCCTTTTGTTGTCTGATTGCTGAGGCTAGTACTTCTAGTACTATGTTGAATAGCAGTGGTGATAATGGACATCCCTGCCATGTTCCTGACCTTAGCGGAAAAGCTTTCAGTTTTTCTCCATTGAGAATGATATTTGCGGTGGGTTTTTCATAGATGGCTTTGATAATATTGAGGTATGTGCCCTCTATCCCTACACTTTGAAGAGTTTTGATCAGGGAGGGATGCTATACTTTGTCAAATGCTTTTTCAGCATCTATTGAGAGTATCATATGGTTCTTGTTCTTTCTTTTATTAATGTGTTGTATCACATTGATTGATTTGCAGATGTTGAACCAACCTTGCAGCTCTGGAATAAATCCCACTTGGTTGTGGTGAATAATCTTTTAATGTACTGTTGAATCCTATTGGCTAGTATTTTGGTGAGAATTTTTCGCATCTGTGTTCATCAAGGATATTGGTCTGTAGTTCTCTTTTTTGGTGGGATCCTTGTCTGGTTTTGGGATCAAGGTGATGCTGGCCTCATAGCATGAGTTTGGAAGTTTTCCTTCCATTTCTATTTTTTGGAACAGTTTCAGAAGAATAGGAATTAGTTCTTCTTTAAATGTTTGGTAGAATTCCCCTGGGAAGCAATCTGGCCCTGGGCTTTTGTTTGTTTGGAGATTTTTGATGACTGTTTCAGTCTCCTTACTGGTTATGGGTCTGTTCAGGTTTTCTGTTTCTTCCTGGTTCAGTTGTGGTAGTTTATATGTCTCTAGGAATGCATCCATTTCTTCCAGATTGTCAAATTTGTTGGTGTAGAGTTGCTCATAGTATGTTTTTATAATTGTCTGTATTTCTTTGGTGTTAGTTGTGATTTCTCCTCTTTCATTCATGATTTTATTTATTTGGGTCCTTTCTCTTTTCTTTTTCATAAGTCTGGCCAGGGGTTTATCAATCTTATTAATTCTTTCAAAGAACCAGCTCCTAGTTTCATTGATTTGTTCTATTGTTTATTTGGTTTCTATTTCATTGATTTCTGCTCTGATTTTTATGATTTCTCTTCTCCTGCTGGGTTTGGGCTTTCTTTGTTGTTCTTTCTCCAGTTCCTTTAGGTGTAGGGTTAGGTTGTGTATTTGAGACCTTTCTTGTTTCTTGAGAAAGGCTTGTACCGCTATAGATTTTCCTCTCAGGACTGCCTTTGCTTTGCCCAACAGATTTTGAATTGTTGTGTTTTCGTTATCATTTGTTTCCATGAATTTTTTCAATTCTTCATTAATTTCCTGGTTGACCCATTCATTCTTTAGAAGGATGCTGTTTAGTCTCCATGTATTTGGGTTCTTTCCAAATTTCCTCTTGTGATTGAGTTCTAGCTTCAGAGCATTGTGGTCTGAAAATATGCAGGGAATGATCCCAATCTTTTGATACTGGTTAAGACCTGATTTAGGACCGAGTATGTGATCTATTCTGGAGAATGTTCCATGTGCACTAGAGAAGAATGTGTATTCTGTTGTTTTGGGATGAAATGTTTTGTGTATATCTGTGGTTTCCATCTGGTGCCGTGTGTCATTTAAGGCTCTAATTTTCTTCTTTTAAAGATCCGATTTATTTAGGGCACCTGGGTGGCTCAGTGGGTTAAGCCTCTGCCTTTGGCTCAGGTCATGATCTCAGGGTCCTGGGATCGAGTCCTGCTTTGTGCTCTCTGCTTGGCAGGGACCCTGCTTCCTCCTCTCTCCCTCTGCCTGCCTCTCTGCCTCCTTGTGATCTCTCTCTGTCAAATAAAAAAATAAAATCTTTTAAAAAATTTCTAAAAAAAGAAAAAACATTTTATTTATTTATTTGACAGAGAGAGAGATCACAAGTTGGCAGAGTAGCAGGCAGAGAGAGAAGGGGAAGCAGGGTCCCTGCTGAGCAGAGAGCCCAATGAGGGGCTTGATCCCAGGACCCTGAGATCATGACCTGAGCTGAAGGCAGAGGCTTAACACGCTGAGCCACCCAGGTGCCTCTGTGAGCCTTCCCATTTTATATGTTGTTTTACTTTTTGAAATTGTAACTACATTTGGCCCTTGAACAACGACAGGTTTGAACTGAGTGGGTCCACAAATACTCAGATTTTTTTCAATAAATATAGTATTGTAAATGAGTTTTCTCTTTCTTAGTCTTTTTTAATAGCATTTTCTTTCTCTAATTAACTTTATTTGCAAGAAGGTGATTATTCTAAGTGAAATAAGTCAAGCAGAGAAAGACAATTATCATATGGTTTCATTCATATGTGGAACATAAGGAATAGAGTGGAAGACCACAGGGGAAGGAGGGAAACCTGAATGGAAAGAAATCAGCAAGGGAGACAAACCATTTGAGACTGGATTCTGGGAAACAAACTGAGGGTTATAGAAGGGAGGAATGAGGTAACCAGGTAATGGATATTAAGGAAGTTATTTTTGGATGAGCTTTGGGTGTTATAAGCATCTAATGAATTGTTGAACACTACATCAAAACCTAGTAATGTACTATATGCCAGCTAACTGAATATAACAGAAAAGGAATGTAGTATATAAGACATATACAAAACATGTGATAATCGGCTATGTTATCTCTAAAGCTTCTGGTTAGCAATAGGCTATTAATAGGTAAGTTTCTGGGGAGTCAAAGTTATATGTGGACAGGAGGTAGGGTCCTCTAACTCCTACAGTGTTCAAGGATTAGCTATACATGGGTGGACCTACTCAGACATACTAGTGTACATAATATATATGTTTATAATTATCCATATGATTATCTGGATAATGAAATCCAGAATACTAGCCACTATAACTGCAAGAAAGATAAATCTGTCTTAAGCAAAACAGCATTGTCTCACCTCACTGAGCAGTCTAGGGACGAGTGGGCTGGACCTTGATTCTCACATAATACCATCAGTTCCTGACTCATAGTATCTTGGTATAAATTTAATTTTCAAGCTTAATGTGTCTACAGAATGGCAAAATGGCCACAAAGAATACCAAGCTTATGTTCAGTCCACCAAGCAGCCCAAAATTCCAGTAGTCCCATTATAATTCAGTAGTTCTGCAAATAATCCCAACACTGACTGTCCTCTATTAGGTTAATGAAAATGATAGCTAACATGTATTTATCATTTGCTAATTGTTTGATTTTGTTCTAAATCTCATGGAAGAGAAACAACTAGCACAGGGTTTTACTGCTAGTGAGTGTTGGAGCTGGGATTGAACTGGAGCAATTATATCCCAAATCTGGTGATTTTGATCAATGTTTCACATACTCATAGCTGAACTAATTACTGTAATCTGTTGATCAGGCCTAGGTCACATGTCTACCTCTACAGCGGAATGATGTCAGGACCATTGAACCATCTGGACTGAGAATGGGACAGGATAGTTCCTCCAAAATTATTAGATAGTTTAAAAAAAATTTTTCAAACCCCCAAATGGGGGTTGGGTACCTGGACGTTTCCTTTGGTTAAGCTACCGACTCTTGGTTTCAGTTTAGGTTGTAGTCTCAGGGTCATGGGATTGAGCCTCAGGTCTGGCTCCCTGCTTAGTGGGAGTGTGCCTAGGACTCTCTCCCTCTGCCCCTCCCCCTTCCTCTCTCTCTCTCAGATAAATAAATCTACGTTAAAAAAAAAGAGAGAGAAAAGATAACAGATGAAGGATGCGAAGCTAAAAGAAGAAACCAATAAATGAGGAAAAAGGACAGGGATAGAAAGGAAAAATGAGAGAATTAGGGAGAAGAAGAAGGGTATAATACAGGCTGGTTTCCAAAAGGCTTTCCAGTTTCTAACTCCAGGCCCTTATGAGTCACTAATCCTCTGATTCTGACATGGGTTTGGTGATAGACTAGACCCCCTTGTCATCCAATATTATTTTCTTTTGCTTAAGCTAGTTGAATAAGTTTCTGTTTTTTGCAGAAACTTATGCAGTGTTGATTACATTATTGAAAAATGTTCTTGGCTCTTTTAAGTTTGTAAAGGATATGCCCTCTGGGGTAGAATATTAGATGCAAAGAAATATTTGTCTATCTGTTTCAGGACCTCTTGAGTTAAACTGTTTTTAAAAAAGTTAAAAATTAAAGGTAATGATTAAAAATGTTAACTCTGTAGTGAGGTAAAGGTGACTCTTAATCATTTCTTTATTTACTGTATCATTTATATATTCTGTGTTTTTATGTTGAGAAAAATATATATTCTTATATATATATATATGTATATAATGATTTTACATATTTGTAAGCTAAAGAGAAATGAGCTATCAAACCATGAAAAGACAGGGGAAGAAGCTTCAGTGCATATTACTAAATGAATAAAAGCCAATATGAAAAGGCTGCATATTGTATGATTCTATCTATATGACATTCAAGAAAAGATAAAACTATGGAGATGTAAAAAGGCAGTAGTTGCCAGAGGTTGGAGTTTGGGGAGGGATGAACAAGCAGAGCCCAAGTGAGTTTTAGGGGAGTGAAAATATTCTACATGATACTATAATGATGGTTATACTGCATTATACATTAGTCCGGACCCACATGATGCACAACACCAAGAGTGAATTCAAATGTCAACTATGGGCTCCAGGTGATGATGATGTGTCTGGGTAGGTTCATTGATTATAACAAATATACCCTTTGGTGGGGGGTGTTGATAAAAGAGAGGCTATTCAAGTGCAGGGGCAAGGGGTATCAGAGAAATCTCTATAGTTTCTTTTCAATTTTGCTGTGAACCTTAAACTACTCTAAAAGATTGTCTTAATAATACATAAATAAAAGGGGCCAGGCCAGTGAATGCAAGTGGGTTTTTACATCTCATCACCAATATGAGGGAAACATAGGCACATTATGTCCATCTGTAAGTAAAAAATACAAACATGTCGTTTTGACATATCAAAGAACAATGCATAGTAACATATTGTCTGGTGTTTTTTGGCAATTGGATTGGACAGTTAGATACATCTAGTCTGAATCCCAACTCTTTATTTGCAAGGGAATCTTAAAAAAGTTACTTAAGTTTCTTTATAGTTTGCTTTTTTTTCCATCTGCAAAAGTAGATATGTAGGATTATCAGGAAGATTAAGTAAGACAAAACATACAGAATATACAATCTTTTTTTTAAGATCATTTATTTATTTATTTATTTTTTGACAGAGAGAAAGATCACAAGTAGGCAGAGAGACAGGCAGAGAAAGAGGAGGAAACAGGGTCCCTACTGAGCAGACAGCCCCATATGGGGCTTGATCCCAGCTCAGACCTGAGCTGAAGGCAGAGGCTTAACCTACTGAGCCACCCAGGCACCCCAGGATATACAATCCTAATTCAAAATAAGGTCTTAAAAGTGTTTGTTGTTCTAATTTTCATGAAGTGGAGTAAAAGGGCAAATTCACAATTCTTTCCTAAGTGATCAGATCCTTAATAGAAAAATAGAAAAAAAAAAATCCAAGAATAGTATACATCACTACATCAGGTCATATTGCCACATACATGTTATTTATAGACCAAACAAAAGACAGATTAATGTTTTGTGTTGTGTGTCCTTGTATATGTAAATTCTAAGTTTTGAATTATAACAAGGCATAGACAGTGTCAGGAGCTCTGAAGATGGAGGAGGAAAACATGAGACAAGAGAGAGAGAGAGAGAGATCCATCCTCGACTTCCTGAATAAGTCATTGTGAAGACCTCATCCTGTAGAAGAAAAATAACCTTTAGTTTCTGACTACACTGCAAATTTAACCTTTAATTTTGCCAGAGCAAAATGAACACTAAATATTTCTCTAATATATAAATGTTATTCTTTTTGACTCTGTGAAATTTATCATAGTTTATCACTTGGATTGTTTCATCATCCCTTAGCATCTTTCCCCATGTCATTCTTGATTCTTCTAGGCCCTTTTCCATAGCTACAGTGATCCTCAGAAGGAAATGTAATCACCATCTCTCTTGCATAAAAAGAACTGCTTTAAGAGTAAATAACATTACCATTAAAATATAAGTCTCTGCATTATCTAATCCCTGCTCTCCTTATTTCCTCCTCTTTTTTTTTTTATGTTCAGAAACATTAATTATATTAAAATGTTCCACTAATTATTTTAAATATTTAAAAGAGTCTAGTACTAATGACACTGTCAACTTATCATTGTGTTAGCCAGGGCACTAAACTCAAGGAAAGTTATCCAAGAAAATGTTAAAATTTGTTCCTTAACTTAAAGGGACATACACTGCATACCTTCCAGCTTCAAGGTTTTTACACTCCAAATGGACATACTTATTTCTGAGCCCACATTTTGTTAGAACAGCTTAATCCCATTTATAAGCCAGACAGAGCATTGGATCATCTTCCCCAAGAAGTCACACACAGTCTCTTAGGACCCCCATTTCTAGTTTCTTATTCACCTCTCTGTGACACTGAGATCTATTAGATGAACTAGCCAAACAAAACAGAAGGAGTAAGAGTCAATCAGCTTGGTCAAGGGTTCAGTCTGATCCACACAGGAATTCTAGGTCAAACTTTCTCCATTTTGAGATTTAAATGAAAATGTGAAAACTTCAGGAAAAAATAAGCCCTTAATTTAGTTACAACAGATAATTTTTTAAGCTTCTAATATAATTCCAACCTAATGACTGGAAGTAGAAAACAAAATTTTAATATTGGTAACATGAAGGAAAGTACAAAGCATAAGAGAATATCCATAAATCAGAGGATTAAAGTGAGTGGTTATCTGGCCACTCTGGTGGAAGGTGAAGGTGGAGTTTTACATCTGGTGAAGGTGGAATTTTACAAGAAGTGGATAGCATTATATATCTCAGGGTGTAATATCTTGAATGAAAATTTTGAATAACTCAGATATGTGGCCAAAACTGAAATAAGCATTTTTCTCTTTTGAAAGGCACAGCTGTGGTATTTAAAGATGAGTTATAGAATTTGTGTTCCAAAGTATATGAGAATTACAGCCAGCACAACTTCAAAACATAAACACACACACACACACACACACACACACACACACACACACACACATATATATGTATGTATATAAAGAATCATACATTTATCCTACTTTTCGTATATGAACTATAGAATTGGGTAACCAAAGAGCAGATGAAGGAAAGTGTGTCATCATAAGAACATTAAAAAAAAAAAATAAAAACACAGGAAGAAAGAACAACAGAATTGCAATTTCAACATTTTGCAAATTCTAATTAACTAAAGGATTTAGGGATTAGGGACTTCTAATTTTATCAGAAGAGACAATTGGTCATTAAATACCTCCCATAATCTCTCATGAGGAACACAATACTGGCTGTAAAGTAGATTTGGGAAAAAAAAAATGCTAGCCTGAGTCTGAATAATCCTCTAGATTCAATTACAAATTTGGAGACAAAGTAGTAGAACACAGTAAAATACAGAGGAATGCAATCAATAAGATCTAGCCCGTGGAAAATTATAGGACAGGTAACCTGGGTTCTTTAACTAATAGATTTCAGGAAAGAGAAGTGATGGAGGGAATCCTACAGATCAAAAATACTTAGAAGAAAAAAGAAAACTAAACTAAACTGAATTTTGATGTCTATCAAAACACAGTTTGATGATAAAGTAGGGGGGTAGTTACAATAAAATCTAGAGAAGTAACTCAGTAAAGAGAGAAGGGGCTGTAATTGGTGGCTACTTAGGGACCCCTGGGGCAACTGGAGAGGTTTTATTCCTTAACCTGAATGGTGTTTGCAAGAATATTTACCTTTGATAATTTAGTAAATTACACATTTGTTTTATGAGGTTTTGTATGTTTCTTATTTGAGAATAAGAATTATTAAAAAAAATAGATACTAAGACCAGACAGAGGAAATATGCTATTTTGATATACTCCAGAATGTGGGCTCAAATCATAGAATGAGTTAATCCCTAAATTTAGTTAGCAAAATATTGAGTACCATATCCCTAATAATCTATTTTGTTTCAAGGTTCAAGGTTGGTGTTTACAAGATGTGGCATAGCCCTAGTACTTGTTTTAATGTGAAATTGCATTTCACTTTCTATTTCCTTTGTTTCTTTAATTAAAATGAATATTCACTAGTTGAAATTTTCAAGTTTGGAAACCTCACTGGTATTATTGGTGGTATCAAGGATTAAATTGGAATACATATATAGATTGATTGGCTATTAAGATTTTTAATGTATTCCACCCATCTCTACTGAGAATTATAAAAATTATCTCTAGATTTAGTAACGTACCTTAACCTCTTTACAGAAAAGCAACATGCAAATGGGCAGTAAGCCATTATAATAACAATCACAATATATCCTGCTGTTCAAATGAAACCATGGTCAGTTGACCAAGACCGACGAAGTTATTTACAATGGGAAGACTGAGATACATAGAAACTTAAAGGAAATAGTAGAAAGAATAAAAGGGAAGAAATTTACCATCTTAAATATCACAGAAGTTTAAAAAAGCAGAGAATGCTGAAGTACATTAAATATTACTAATATTTACCCAAATGTTTTCCACCTGCATCACTTAAGACACATACGATCCCAAACACAGCTGGATTCAGTGACATGTTTACATAACAATTTCAAACCTGATATTTCATACCAAAATAAAAAAAAAAGAATGTCTTTTAAGCAGTTTCGATTAATAAAAACTTCTTTCATAAGGAAAATATTTCGTATTTAAAAACCATTCAAAGGAACCTAGTAAATTCTTATTTTTCCTGTAGCCTCTCTTTTGAAAATTATCTCAACTGGGGAGCAGTTTAAGAAATGTATATGGCTATACAGGAACAAAATTCCCCATAGACATTTTTATTTGATAAATACAAGCCCAATGCCTCTTAAACCAGAATAACGTGTTTGGTCAGAACCAGTACAGGGGAAGAGAGAGGGAGGTCAGTTTATAAGACCCCTGTGTTGCAAGCCCAGGGAGTGGATCTGTCAGGAGGAGGCTGCTCATATCCCACATCACATGGCATCAGCATCATTAGGTGTCACAAGCAGGTTTGGCTGTGCCTAGCAAGTAGGTTTCAGTTTCTGAATACAGGGTCTCCATGACTCTTGATCTTATTGAGACCTTCAGAAAAGGGCCTAGTTTTTCTCTTTTAGTCTGGTCTTGGAAGGCACGATCTGCCTTAGGTAACATTTCAAAGGAAGTGTTTATGGCTCTTCCGGCATCCTTCTATCTTTCCCAGACTCTTCTCTATCTTTGGAAATCCCTTCTCTCAGCTTCTGTTTTCAAGAAACTCATGCTGACATGTTTTAGGATGAGAAAATTTCTTAGAAGAGAGGGAGACGTCCTGGTGAACCACACCAAATGAATCATCACTTATCTTTAAAGAAAAGCCCTTAAAGCCAGGGTATTATAAGACCAGATCATAGCTAACAAATCTTAAGGAAGAAGAAATGTTAAAGAGAAAAATCAAGATGCTGGTCATGAAAGCTTTGACAGTTGCCTTTATTTTACTTAAAAGTAATAGGTAATTATTAATTACTTATATTAATAAAGTAAGCTTATTAATCACTACTATCAATGTGATAATAGAAGATAACTGCTATATCCTAGACATCTTTTCTAAGATATCAGAGTTGTAGAGTTCTTAATCATTAACTGGCTTTATAGCTGGCAAATGTAGTGGTATTTAATAGCTGTGGGTGTTTGTGGCAAGTGTGCCTTTTATTTGCATTTGCTCCATTCCCCGCCCTTTTGCTCTGCTTGGTATTTTAGGAAAACATTGACCAATGGGTTTTGACTAGTTCCATAGTGGGCATAAGGGAGGAGGACTGGAGGGCAGGAGAGAGCTTCTCATCATTGCTCTGCCACACAGCCTGCAGAAGGAGCTTTACCTCCCTCATGGCCCAGATCCCACTTGGGCAGCCTAACCACATGGCCTGGCTTCCAGATTTGGCTGCTCCACTGCCTCCCACTTTTCCTTTAACCATCGAGTATTCTAGCTTCTGACTCTTGTTAGTCTCAGTTGCCTCCTTGCTTTAAATTGTCCAACTGAGGGATACCTGGGTGGTGCAGTTGATTAAGTGCTGGACTCTTGGTTTTGCCTCAGGTCGTGATCTCAGATTCATGAGATCAAGCCTCGCATCACGCTCTGTGCTCAGTGCAGAGTGTGCTTGCTCTCTCTCTTTCTCTCTCTGTGTGTTTTTCTCAAATAAATAAACAAACCTTTAAAAAAAAAAAGTAAATAAACTGTCCAATTGGATTCTCAGTTCTTTTTTCATTTGCATATCTAAATTATCCAAATTTTGTCTGAATTGAATTTTCTATAGTTTGAAAACCTATCATGTTTTCTGTCCTCCTGAACAGATCCAAAGGGATATAGGAAGGATTAAAATACACGCATTATCTGCATTCAGTGAGAAGAGGTCCAAGCATGTTTAGTCATCAAGACAGCTTTGGAATCATTCAGCTTATTTTGTGTTCCTGTCTTCCCAGTCCTGCTGCAACTCTGTGTCAGCAGAACCACAGCATCTTGCTGGGGAAGAAGAACAATGGAAGGGACACATCACATATGTAATGTTATTCCCCATGACTCTGCCATGACTCTGCCCTGTATGCACACACGCATAAACCATGAGTGAAGATAGAATCCAGGCAGCACTAAAGAATTGATGAAGGAAATCTCCAGGCTCTTTTTTTCTTTTTCTTTCTTTCTTTTTCCTTTCTTTCTTCCTTTCTTTCTTTTCCCCAGAGAGGGAGAATGGGGGAAGGGTCGGGGAGTGGGACAGAGAATCTTAAACAGGCTCCAAATCCAACATGGAACCCAAAGGAAGGGCTCAAACTCAGGACCTGAGATCAGGACCTGAGCCTAAATCAAGTCAGTCACTTAACTGACTGAACCACCCAAGTGTCCCCTTTTTTTGATAGATATTTTTTTTTTTTTGAGGAAAGGAAGGAAGCAAGGAAGGGAGGGAAGGAAGGAAGGAAAGAGGGGAGGAAGGAAAGAAGGAAGGAAATACATTTTGCCAGTGGTCACACAATCTCTCTCAATGCCTCTGCCAGCCTTTCTGTGAGAATGAATGGAACGGGTAGCAAAGCAAGTTAATAAAATTTTGGATATGCAAAGTTTGCCTCAGAGTCGATGGGGGTATCAAGCTAAGGAAAAGTGACATGAGGGCTTTAAAGAGCACTGGGAAATCAGCAACATGGGTAGAAGAGAAGTGGCTGGAGAGTATCTGTAGTGGGATAGTGGGAGATTCTGATACAGGGAGCTTGGTCTCATTCAAAGCCCTTTGCTTTGCCCCAAAATCTAGATGCAAATTTTTAAGTTTGAAAAAATATCTTAAGAAAAGGGAATTGGAATGTCAAACAAGAAGTGACCAGAAAACTTAAATTCTCCCCTTCCACCTGGAAATTTGTAGTGATCTTGGTGAGGATTGCAGTTTGCCTTGAATGAGGGTTGAGTCCCATTGATTTAATTATCAAAGAACAAGGAATCTCACCAGATATGCCTTTATATGGAGATAAATAGATTTTATATGGGAGAGCACATGACAAACATTGCAACATTAGACAAATCTCATTGTTTGCAATGAGTATTTTCCTCCATTAATTTGTAATGGTGTTTTCCAAAAGGTTTCATTTTTTTTAAACCTTGCATTAGATTAAGGTTTCAATTTTTAATTCATTATCTTCAGGTTTCTATTCCATGTAACCATTTTCACACATAGTGGGTTACAGCACCAAACCCTTTCTCCATCCTTGTTTCTTAAAGAACTAATCAAATAAAAGTACATGTAGGACATCGACGGTGCCACAGTCTAAACATCAGGCAGTTTTCCACCATTACAGTTAATTGCATCTTAGTTTGACGAAGAGCCACTCAAGTTAAGTATCCTTCAGATGTCATTTTCAGAGCACATCCTGTTTTAATTCCCTGACCTTATATTGGTTAGGGGTTGTTCTGTAAGCAGTGTGCTTGACTCCACATCCCAGTGAAAGCCTGTTCCAGTAATTTCTTCGTTAATGGAAGATTACTTGATATTGGATATCTTCATGTAGCTTTAAAAGTCTCCTAAAAGCGGTAAGTTCTTTAGTGATATCAAATTTTACCATCATTGCACCTGTAATAGAAAACACATGTAAAAAATAATGCCAATCCTATCTCTATATTAGAAATGCTTGTCTTAATTAATATGCATTATTTTGAAGGAAAGCATCAGTTAATACATAGTTAGTTAAAATAAGTGTGCATTGCATTTAGATAAGTTGTAACTCCATGAAAATGATGCTTTGACTATAATGAGCACCAGTGGAATTTAAATGAACTCCCCAAAATTTTTCTTGTTAATTTTTTTCCCTTAAATGCAGGCAAATATACAATGTGATATCATATATTTCCTGAAGTAACTTTCTCTGATAATATTTTTTGAGGAAGATCAAGAAGCAAAACACCGATTGTTGTTACTGCATTTTCTATATTTCGTACATTCTTTTTTGAACCATGGCTAATGTAAAAACATGGGGATTTCCCCTGCCTAGTTAAAAGGTGCATCCAAGTATAGTGATATTTAGCATTTTAAAATTTCTTATCAGGAATGCCATGCGACCAAGTAAGCCTGGTTAACTTTAAAACTGTTTCATGTTTAGAATCAGCAGATCATGGGTATTATTTATTCTTTTGTTCATTTCATAGTGATGTGAGATGACAGATATCCTTTTTTGATGGAGTAGTGGTTTTCCAGCATGGTTAACTGTCATGGGCATTCTATAACGTGAATTTAGCTTTAAACTTATTCAAAAAATAGAAACAGATTCTATGACAGAAAACCTCCTTTAATAGATTGAAATACATTTATATTTAATTTTGGAAGGGATTAAGCCAGAGGTATGCTTGGGGCTATAGCATGCTAGAAACAACGCATTTAATGTACTTAATTAGAATGACACGTTATAACTTTGTAGCAATTTTCTGTCTTTCTTCTCTCCCACCATCCCTTTCTCATTCTCCATGCCAGAATTTATTTCTCATCCCTTTTTGAGGCTATGTCATTTGAAATGAGTAAATATTTGCACTTCTTTTATGATTGTCAAAGTATACAACACGTGTTTGTGAAGCAGTAATTAGCAAGGTGCATGAGTGTCTGTTAAGAAATACTGACATATTTTGAAAAATAAATCTGAGCAGCATATCACATCATCATAATGGGAGTTGTCTTCTGATGGAACAGCTCCTCAGACTGTGAATGTTACAGCAAAATATATAATTGGAATACACTTCTAGTACCTATTTAACTATGAGTTTTTCTATGCTAAATACATACTCTCCTCACATATTTGAAATTAACATCTTACGTATATAATCAGCAAAAAGGTTTTCATTAGAAAGTTATAAGTGATAATATATATTAACTTTCTCTTAGTACACAAATTCAAATATTGTTTAGTAAGTCTACATGTTTGTTCAGAAATCTTCTATCTGAGCATCTGCTTTCTAGTTATCAGAATGACTTATCCTATATGCATACAAGTGTGTGTGCCTTATAGCTTATTATAAACTCCTATCAGTGTAAAGGGTCAAAACCATCTCAACTTTTTTTTTTTATATTTTATTTATTTATTTGACAGATAGAGATCACAAGTAGGCAAACAGGCAGGCAGAGAGAGAGGAGGAAGCAGGCTCCCTGCCGAGCAAAAAGCCTGATGCGGGGCTCGATCCGAGGACCCTGAGATCATGACCTGAGCCGAAGGCAGAGGCTTAACCCACTGAGCCACCCAGGCGCCCCCATCTCAACTTCTTATGATATATTTAAAAATTCAGTTTTTCTTAACTATGTAACTCATGTCAGTTACTTTCCACTGGGAGAATCTCAACTCATGTCTTGAATATATTAAGATTCATTGAATTTCACATTTCTATTGGTCACACATTGATTTAAGCTATCTGTGAGTTGGTATGATCAATGGTACATTCTGGAGTTTTTGTTTGTTTCTTTGTTTACTTCATAGAACTGATTTATTTTATTGCAAAAACAGGTTCTCCAAAGTTCTTGCAGATAGAGTAATGTAGGTATATAGTGAAAAACAGATATAACAGAAGGAAAAATAATCTAAGAAGCACAGGAGATGAAAAATAGAATATATTTGGTTGACATTTGAAATGGGAAAAAGAGTTAATGAGGCAAAGAGATTCAGAAAGTTACTTCCAGAAGAAGTAGAGAAAGTTTTCACATTGACACTAGTAATTTTATGTCAAGGAACCAAGAGGAAGCTAATATCATGCCTCAAAGGGGAATTGGTTGCATGGTCTAGAGAATGAAACTCTTACACATGTTCAGGCAAATATCTGGAATACTTTTTTTTTTAAAGTATAATTGACATACAATATCCTATTAGTTTTAGGTGTGTATATCATAGTGATGTATTATTTTATACATTATGAAATAATCCCCATGATAACATTGATTATCATCTGTCACCATATGAAATTATTACAGTATTATTGACTATATTCCCTATGCTGTACATTATAGCTCCATTACCTATTTAACGCTGGAAGTTTGTACCCCTTAATCCCCTTCACTTATTTTGTCTGCTTCCCAATCATAGCCTCACATGCTTTGTAGCCATATGGAAAAGATAATCCTTTATTTGAAGACTTTATACTAATTCATATAGATGTGAGGGAGAGAAAGAAAGAAAGAAAGAAAGAAAGAAAGAAAGAAAGAAAGAAAGAAAGAAAGAAAGAAAAGAAAAGAAAAGAAAAAAGAAGGCTTTCTTTTGGACCAGCAGTATTTTTGGAGAACAAAAGGAATCAAGTTAGTTTGTATTGTTTACTCACTACATCTCTGTAGCAAAGCTGGATATAGTTTTCTTGGCATAGAGTTTACCTCTCAGAGGAAGCTCATTGGATGGCCATGTGTCTTTATTCCACAAGCCACTCCTGCCAAATTGAAGAATGGAGTCAGTTATTTTCACAAGCAGCCTCCTTGAGCATGATTAAGGCCTCATGCACATATCACAGGTGAACCAATCTGTGTTGTCTCGCGGGAAGAAGCAGATGCTCTAAATTAGCCCTGAACCTGAATTGGAATTTATGTTCGTTATAAAGTAAAAGCATACCTAACTAATTAATTAAAACTTACAGAATGGTGAAAGGTTCAGTGGTTAGGTATAATTTATAAGGTAACTGATGCTCCTTGTTCTCAGATATATTCCTATTTTCATACTCACAGGTATAAGTTCAAAGATAATCTCTCCTAAATTGAATTACTTCAATGTAACATTCTGAAATTTTCTAGAATCCTTTATTTTAAAGGTTACAGATGTATATGTGACAATTTCATTAATAAATAAGCAGTATAGACAACACAGAGCTGCTCAGTTTTCACGTGCATCTTAAAATCTATAATTTCCTTCCTGTTTTAAAGTTAAAATATATGTACATCCTTAATGTGTCAAAAGCTTATGTTCCCCTTTCCACCATTATCCTCTAGATCCCCTCTTTTTCTGTTTGTTTTTTTTTTCTTGTTATCGTGTGTTCCCCATGTATGACAATATCAATGTAATCTCTTTTAACATTTTTTCTCCCTTCACTGCTCACTATCACGGTGGAGACCAAATACATCTTCATTTGTGTAAATTGTTCATATTTAAATTTTATGTATTTCCTTCTCAAGTGTACCCTATCTTTGGTCAGTGAGGGTAATGAGTCTCTATCACCTTCTCTAACATAGTTTTAACATTATAGGGAACAGAGTAGTTTAATTTTATATCATTATCTCTTCATTGTAATATTTTTTCTATCATAATCATTTGTTGTTTGGATGTAAAGAAGCAAAAAGGAAAAAAATAAGTCAGATTTTTCATAGTATCTCTATGATTCACTAATTTTGTAGTAGTAAAGACAATGTGGTAAGTTGTAGTTATACTGATTAAGTAGGAAATACTATGTAATGTCAATGTTTACCCTTTCTTCTTTATTTGATTTTAAAGACTGAGATTTTATTTTATTATTATTTTTTAATTTTCCAAATTTGTATTTAAATTCCAATTAGTTAACATATAGTAAAATATTAGTTTCAGGTGAAGAATTCAGTGATTCATCACTTACCCTACAACACCCAGTGCTCATCACAATAAATACCCTCCTTAATCCAACATCTGTTTAACCCTTCCACCCACCCACTTCCCCTCTGGTAACCATCAGTTTGTTCTCTATAGTTAAGACTCAGCTTCTTGGTTTGCTTCTCCACCCCCCCCCATGTTCATTTGTTTTGTTTCTTAAATTCCACATACGAGTAAAATCATATCGTTTTTGTCTTTCTCTGGCTGACTTATTTTGTTTAGCATAATATGCCCTAGAACCATCCATGATGTTGCAAATGGCAAGATTTCATTTCTTTAATGACTGAATAATACTCCATTGTACGTACATACCACATTGTCTTTATCCATTCATCAGTGGTTGGACATTTGGGGTCTTTCCATAATTTGTTCATTGTTGATGCTGCTGCTATAAACATTGGGGCGCATATATCCTTTTGAATTAATATTTTTGCATCCTTTGTGTAAATACCATATTTTAAGAAAACACTTCCACTAAGACTCTAAATTACCAAATAGTCTTTTGTATCTGACCTCTTTTACATAACATTATATCTTTGAGGCTTATTAATGTTATAACATATATACATATTTTATTCTTTTAATTGCTGAATAGTATTCCAGACTATGTATATACTACCTTTGGATTATTCATTTACCACTTAATGGATGTTTGGATTTTTTTTTCAGTTCTTGGTTGCTATAAATAATGTTGTCATGAATATTCACATACATATCTTTGTATGGACATATATTTTCATTTCCTTTGGATAGATTCTTAACAGTGGAATTGTTGGGTTGAATGTTAAGTTTATGTTTAACTTTTTGAGAACTGCCAATTGTTTTTCCAAATAGATGTACAATCTTGTTTTTCCACTAGCAATGTATGAATGTTTCAGTTTCTCTGTAACTTCTCCAATACTTGAGAGTTGAAGTGTAGAAATCCTACTTCCTCAAGATGTTTGACCAAAATCTATGAACTATCATTGGTTGAACATTTAGCTATGCAGACATAAAGGTTACCCTTGGGAAGCTGGGCTTAAAACTTAAATCAAGGGGGGAAAACAAGTAAACTCCAAGCAAAAACATCAATGACCACACAGTTTAAAGGAGATATATTTCACAGATTTAATCCAGACAAGTAAATAAATAATCAAACAAAAATGGAAGCAAACAGACAAAAAAACCCCAATAGATTGAGAAGTACATTCAAAGATCAGAGTGTTTTTGAGGATCTGTCTCACTTTTATTTACTGCTGGACCCCGTGTGTGTATGTATGTTCAGGTACCTTCAGCCAAGGATGTGTGGGTAACTTTGACCTAGTCTGATCTCTGCAGTATATTAGACTATGATCAACCTGAAATTGATAGGAAATTTATCAAGTTTATATGGTTGTCACACCTTCTGGAACTTCCAGTTAAATCATTCATTTGTTTGCAGGTCTGTTCTTTGCTCACACGGTACTGCAAACTACAGCTAGTTGAGCTTCTGTCTTCCATTGTTGGCTTTTCCACTTTAAATGACAAGACTCCAAATCAATTGAATGTTTTCTTGTGGTGGGATTGAAGGTGCGGGACCTGTTCTACTTTGATTGAACTTCCTCACCAACAGAACTGGGGGGACATGGGGGATGGGGGAACAGGACAGCAGTAGCAGTGTTAGGGAAGGATACCATAGACTCCTGCTGCTTCTATGCCAAGTTTAACCTTTTTCATTTATAAACTCTCCTTAGCTTATTGTATGCCTGTGATTTTCAGAGGGCTGAAATGATGGTGATGGTTGTTGTTGTTGTTTTGACACTTTTTCCTACCTTCATAGTTGCTTTTTGGGAAGAGAATTTGTTGATGTCCTCACTCCATCATGCCAGAAGGCCAGAAGTGAATCCTCTGGGTTACCTTTTATCTTTCCTGAAATCATCTATGAAGACTGGATCCAAGTAAATTACAGTTAAATATGGTAGAAAAAAATGTGTTTACCTCTGTATCCTCTTTCCTCAGAAATGAAACTAAAATAAACATATCTAAAAACTAAATAGAAAGAGAATAGGAGAGGAGATAACAGCAGATAAGTGATGTCAAGGGAACATTGGAAGATGGCAACTGTATGGACTCAGCAGGTGACATAAACCAACACATTAGATTCCAAGGCAGAAGTTTTCAAGCAGCAGCTAATTTCTTCTACAGAACCCAGAAGATGCTCAGAAATTTGAGGGGCCAGGTGCTTGGAACCTAACTGCCCATCAACAGAAGAGTAGGTGAATGGATGCTGATATGATCTCATAAATGAAATAAGCATCGAGCAAAATAAAGTACCTACAATAGATAAATATGGATACATTTTATTAATATGTACATGGAAAGAATTATAAGAAGATTACAAGGAGCTTAACATTCCTTATAAAATTAAAATAAACTTAAAAAATATACAGAGGATTATATGTATACCATGGGTAGCAAACTATGGCCTGAGGACCAAATATACCTGTTTTTCTATGGTTGTTCCTTGAGCTAATAATGGTTTTTACACAGATAATGGTTGAAAAACATATTTCAGTGTCCATAACAAGATTTATTGGAACATAGTCAAGCTCATTAGTTAGTACATGTTATACCTGTGGCTGTTTTTGCAGCACAATAGCAAAATGAGTTGTTGGGACAAAAACCATATGGCCCACAAAGCTGTATTCAGTCTTTTACAGGAAAAGTTTGCCAAACTCTCGCATATATATATGCGATATATATATATGCATATATATAAAATCTATATATCACAAATATATAACACATGTACATAATACATATACATACACACTCATATATGCACATATATAGATATTAAACTTAAACATAAATATACATATATTTATAATTGGATATACATATATTTATATCTATAAATGTAAATGTTTTTATTTATAAACATACAGACATTTATAATGGCTATAGTGGAAATAATTATGAGCATGGGAATTAAGGAAATAGTAGCCTCAGATGAAGGAATACCAGGAAATGGGTTGGTGGAGGGCCATACAGTTAGTTGTAAGTTACTGTCAAAGGTTTGGTTTTTATGTTTGCATGCTTATTCGAGATAAATAGATAGATAGATAAATAGTTAGATAAGAGGCCCGTGCATGGACCAAAGATGACAGTGTTTTGTAATAAAGGAATATGATTAACGCAATTATGTGCACCTTCCAACCATTAAATTTCTAAAAATTTTCTTCATAATTATCAATTAACCCTCTAAATATCCTTATTATCCTAAATAACCCTCTAAATATCTCATACAACTTAAAAGTTACTCCTCACATTCAAGAAAAACACTCAAGTTTTACTCTGTGGATAAATGGAATGAGAAGTACTAGCTATGACAAATGTTAGGAAAGATGAACCAAATCGAAAATGGAAGAATTAAAGGATGTGGTCTACATTTTCTACTCATTTGTCAAACATTTTGTTCTCTCAACATGGAATTAATTACTCTCTGGTAAAAATTGTCTAGCTATTCCCCCACCCAACAACAGGAAATCCTGTAGATATGAACACTTGATGGAAGGGTAATGTATTAATTTTCTGTTCTTAAATAAAAATTACCAGAAACTTAGTGTTGTAAAACAACATAAATTTAGTAAAATGGCACAGCCACTGTAGAAAACCAGATGGTGGTTCCCCCAAAATTAAACCTAGGACTACCATAATATCCTTCAAAGCCATTTCTGAGTAGATACCAAAAGAAGTGAAAGCAAGGACTCAAGCAGATATCTGCACACCTATGTTCTTAGCAACATTATTCACAATAGGACTGAGGTCTAATTTTGCTAGCTGTCAGCTGGAGACTGCTCCAGTCAGCTGGAGGCTGCCCTCAGCTTCTAGAGTCCACCCCATTCTTTTCCACGTGGTCTGTTCCTTCTTAGCAAATCCCTCTCATGCTTCAAATCTCTCTGACCCCTTTTTATGCCACCAGCTGGAGGAAATGGTCTGATTTTAAAGGGCTCATAAGATTAAGTTAGATGCACCTAGATAATTTCCCCATTTTATTTTTTCTAATTTCCCCACTTTAAAGTAATGGATTTTTTACCTTAATTATGTCTGCATATCCTTTTTGTGTGTGTATATATATATATATATATATATATATATATACACAAAATATAATGTAACATAAATACAGGAATAACACGAAGGAGTAAAGATTCATGGAGGGCCTCCTATAATTCTGCCTGTCACAAGGGGCATCTTGCAAAGAGAAGTCTATTTCTCTGCTTAGCTCACCAGTGGACAAGCCCTGCTCCATACGTAGTATCCAATCAAATTTTTAATCCTCATACAAAGTGTCATTGAAGATTTGGGGAATGAAAAAAATAAAAGAAAAAGGAAAAAAATTTTTAAAGAATTTATTCATTTATTTGACAGAGAGAGATCACAAGTAAGGAGAGAGGCAGGCAGAGAGAGAGAGAGAGAGGAGGAAGCAGGCTCCCTGCTGAGCAGGGAGCCCAATGAGGGACTTGATCCGAGGACCCTGAGATCATGACCTGAGCCAAAGGCAGAGACTTAACCCACTGAGCCACCCAGGTGCCCAGGAAAAAGATTTTTTAAAATGCATTTTAGAACACAAAGGCAGTGAACGAAACAGAAGGAAAAAAAAAACCTATCTCATAGAAAGAAAAGGATGAAATTATTTCAGACAAAGTTCCTAAAACCATAACTGGAACATTAAGTGTTCAATAAATTTTGGTTATTATTAAAATTACCATTTTATTACATATGAAATAAGAACATGACACCATAAAAAAGGGACATTTATAGGTCAAAGGGAATTCATATATAAATATATACATATATATATAATGTATATATACACACACACACACAAAGAACATAAGTATACATATGAAATGGATATATTTCTATCATGCATATATATACATATCTAACATATATATCTATGTTTATATATGTGTATACATGTACATATATCTAACATATGTATATACAAAACATTTAAAGAAGGCTTGGGGAAAAAAGCTGAGGAAAAATTATATAAACATATATATAAAAAATAACAACAACAATAACAAAACAAATGGTGACAAAAAACCCAGAAGTTTAAAGATAAGGACAGTAAAATAACTGTCCAAGAAGTATAAACTTTAAAAGGAATTCCAATAATAAAGAAAAAACCAAGAGGGAGAAATTATCAAAGAAACAAGATATGAATATCATCCATAGTGTTAGGACATGGGTTTGTACATCAAAAGGTAACATTACTTTATAATAAACATAGTAGCAATTTAGGAGACCCATTAAAATATTCTACTTCATTAAAATTCAAAATTCCAGGAATATAGGAAAGTTGGCAACATTTTCCAGGGAGGAGAAAAAGTGGGGAAGGCAAAAATTTGGGAAACAGGAGCATCAGATATATGAAATATAATACTGAAATCTGGAAAAAAAAGAATTATGCTTTCAACTTTTAAGAAAAATTTCTCACTTAAAATTCTATATTATGCCAAAAGATGAAATAAGAGTGATGGCAGAAAGACATTCCATGCATACAAATTCTTAATATTTTAACATTTTATACATCTTTTTCCAGGAGGTTGCACAAGTTTTATTTCATTGATATGAGGTGAACAGTTAAAACAGAGAATAATGTAGAATAAAGGAGATTGTCCAGCACAGCACAGAAACAAAGGAAATTTCTATGCAAGGGTAGTTTTAGGAAGACAGCTGGACTACTGTGCAGGTTAGTACTATAAGCTTTATGGGAGCCGGGAGATAGTGGGCATGAGGAAGAATGTTTCCATTCCCATGCCATCCTCAAATATTGAAACTTAAAAAAACTTTTGATGTGTTGTTATAAAATGGAATTTTTAAAAATTCTGAGAGTAATATTATTTCATATAAATACAAATTAAATTGGCAAATGAATATATCTCATCATTCCAATTTTTACCAATAAGCCCACATTTTTTTATGTGTTTTATATTTTCTGAGAGAAATCTTCTCATCTGTACTTACTGACCATGGACCATATCCTTCTTTGATACCTGAATATTGCAGTGGTTGATATATCATTGTTAATTAAAAGTATGATATCACAGGTGCAGATAAAGCTTCAATTAGCAATTTATGTTACCAGCTTTAAACAATTTAAACCTTTAAAAAGTCTAAGAAAAGAAAACCCATTCAATATAATTTTAATTAGTAAGAAAATTCAATTCAAATTAATCAAAATTTTCAGTTTTATTTAGTCTAATGTTTATTGGTTTCTCAGCATTATTTTTTGTGAACTCTGCATCTTTTTTGGATATTTTAAAAATGATTCTGATTCTAGCTTTTATAAATAATTTACACATGCACATAAAATGTAAATACCTACTTGCATACCCCTTAATAACATATATCTACTCAAATTCAAGGGCAAAGAGTTGGCATTTGGGAAAGTTAGGGTCAGTGTTCAGTTGACAATCTGGAAATGTCATCAGGTACTCTCAAAGAATGTTTTCCAAACAATCAAATCTATTTTCCACTTCTTTCCAAGTTGCTGGCACTTGTTATCCTCCTGCAATAAAACTAAATCCTTTTCCCATTCACCTGGCTCAGTATTGCCTCACAACATTTTCTGTCCAGCTGCAAGAATTGTTGCCTCTCCCCATTGCCAATTATTTCCTCAGCCAACACATTTCCCACCATTGCTTCTTTACAATATTTTGCACTTATGTAATGCTTTCTTAAGTAGGTTCTCAAAGTTCTTCCAAATATACTACCTCATTAGTCTTCTTGATAATTTTATAATGAATACAGGCAGAGAAAAATTTCCAAGTTTGTCAATGAATTGAATTCTCAAAAGTCATTTGGATGTTGGTTGTTTGGAACCCAGAGACAAAATACTGAGTTTGGATCTCAGCACAGCCTAAATGTGCCTAACCACATGTGTGACTGGAGTATAGTTCTATATGCGTGATGCTACACGGATCACCTGGTCTGTTTCATGATGGGTCTGCAGGATTATGAATCAGAAATTCCAACTGGGGATTCTGGAAACACATATTCCTCTGTTGACTTCCTGGCAACAGAGTTTGGAAATCCGTATTCAAAACTACCCAGTCCTCATCTCTAACCACATCATAGGAGAATTTGGAGAAGGACTGATCCAGGGTGCTGGCAGAATATGGAAAAGGAATGTGGAAGCCATAGCAGTGAGCTGCAGAGGATCTGAAACTAGTTTTTTTAGCTTATGAGATCATATTTTTTTCTTTTCTTTTTCTTTTTTTTTTCTTTCTTTCTTCTTTTTTTTTTAATTTGGATTTTCTGGGGTTTGGCCTTTATACACTATTTTCACCACCAACTTCTTGACGTTTCCATGAAGGTTTCTCACTTTTTTGGTACATTGTGAACTAGAAAGAAAGTATGTACTTTCTATCTTCCCATTCATTGCCACAAAAGACACTGAAGAAAATGCAAATTTTTCTACTAAATACTTAAAACATTGAAGAGATGAAAAAATTTCATGAAGGGGAATGCACACCTGTGTATTGGTGGTGATGGTGGCTATGAGATACATGAAATATTGGTATAATGTTGTTCCATTCTTCAGGGAAATGCTCAGCCTAAATATTTCTCTAACTATTGTGGAGAAAAACTCCACCTCTTCAGCACATCAGCACAAGAGACGTGAAAATTCTGAAACCATGAGAAAGGGAGAAATTTGTATTTATGGCGAGGGAAGGATGAGGTCATCCATTCATGGATATGAGTTAAGAAGAGTTAGATATGGGGCGCCTGGGTGGCTCAGTGGGTTAAGCCTCTGCCTTCGGCTCAGGTCATGATCCCAGGGTCCTGGGATCGAGCCCTGCATCGGGCTCTCTGCTCAGCGGGAAGCCTGCTTCACCCTCTCTCTCTCTCTCTCTCTCGCTGCCTGCCTCTATGCCTACTTGTGATCTCTGTCTGTCAAATTAATAAATAAAAAAATCTTAAAAAAAAAAAGAGCTAGATCCTGCAAATGAATAATCCCTAAGTAGTTTTGAAGGGAGATTCTGAGAGGACAGAGAGAGAGAAGGGGAGGAAAGAGAGCGAGGGAGAGAAAGACAGGAATTTTGAGTACACAAGTGACTAGGTAACTGTATGGCGAAGGGACTCAAGGTGGAGGAAAAGAGTAAGGACTGACGGTGGGGGCTTAAAAACATTTAGGAGGGTGTATAGTAATATGGAAAAGGGATAGTTGCTCAATATGATACTCACAGCTTCCTTATATTTCCATCTTGTTGACAGTTTTCTGATTTTTCTCCATTGTCCCAGAAAAAAAATAGAATTTAGGCTGTATGTTAGAATGCCTTTTTTTTTTTTTTCCAATCTGCAGAGCTGATTCTATACACTATCAAGTTTTGAGTCCTGAAAGTTTTAATTATTTTTATTTGTTTTAATTTTCTTTCTGTGAAACATTGTTTTGTGAGTCAGAACTGGGGACATAAAGTGCAGTCATAGTGAAGCAAACTAACATACCGGAGGGGTGAAATTCTATCATGGTGTTGGCAGTGTCATTTACCACCTCTTCCTTTGATGCCATGTCACTAAGGGAAAAGAAACAGATGGCCTACGTAATTTCTTCAATTCTTTTCTTATAGCCATTCCCTTTACCAAACAATTCATTCTGTCAGCTGGGATACCAAGTGAGAAACTATCTCTGGGTGTTTGTGGATTCCAAACACTCTGTCAGTGTTTTGTAATAATAAGGATTGAAGAAGAGGAGAGAGATGAAGTAGGAATCTAGGCCTTTAGAATTTGGGGAAGAGTTTCTGTTCACTTGATCTTTGATGGTTGCTCCCAGATTAAGTGTCAAATATTTTGAACTGGGAAGGTTTTGGATGTTACCTACTCTGATCTCTCATCTAAAAGATGAACACAGATCAATAGTATAACATGAGAACAGCTTAGTTATGGTTCCCAGAAACAAATACTAAAGGAAATGTTTTATCCAGTAGCTTAATGGTCTACCTAAAAAATAAAGTTGAAATGCAAAATCCTCCACAGAGAAACTTCTTTCTCTAAATTCCATAAATTTATCATTAAAGGTGACTGAAATCCTCAGTAGATGTCAGGGCTTAAGCAGTAGTAACCAGAGATATCATTAATAATTATATATTAATGCTCCAATTGGTACATGAACACACGATTCCTGGTCAGTAGGTATAAATGAGGCATAAACAAGCACATCTGGAAGGTTCTGGATATATAGTAGGTTGATTGATTGATAATAAGTAATGGATCACACTTGGCCATTTGAATTAATTTGGAAGAGAAGTCAGCTGTAAATAGATTATAAGGAGAATGCTTAAATATTAAGAGTAATTAATGAGTTACTTTTCAACATAATTTTTATAGTGGAGCTGGAGACTTTGTAAGCACTCAGGAAAACTGCATGCATGCAGATGTGGATATTCTAACGAATTAATTTATTATGTGTACACAGCTAAATTCATTCTATGAGAAGTACCCTGTAAACTGTAAAAATAAAAATGATGTTGCCCACATCTGTTTTTTAGAGCACATTCACTTTGCAATACAGCTTCAAATATTTTTTAGCCTAACCACATTGCTTAATGTCAAACAATGAGGGTCCGGTCTCCTATAGTGATTTTTATGCTTTCTTTAAGAGAAAAATTTTGTATATGAAATTTGATAACTTGAATAAATGCTTTAATTATAAAAAAGAGAAGGAACTATAAATAAATATCATCATCCACTTTACTTTTCATATAAATCATTTGATTAAAGAGCATTAGTACTAGTAAAGAATATTATATGACTTGTTCGTTTTTTGTTTTTGTTTTTGTTTTTGCCTTTTAGACAACACTACAATTTGTGAGCACAATATACAGTGCAAACTGATGATGTGTGGGCTGTCATAGAATTGTTATGTATTTGGTTTTTTGTGACCAGGTCACTCTCTATATTTTAGCATTGAATTTCAATGCACCTTCATTCCACTTAAAAGTCTTTAGAGCATGGTGATCAAGTGCTGGGAGGATACAGAGACTGTCTCAACATTATAAAAATAGAGAAGCAAAAAATGTGATATTTCACCAAATCCATTTACCTGCTGGTTCAATAATGTATCTTATAATTTGTTTTTATTTAAAATATGTAATAGTTTGAAGTTTCTGTAGGATGAGTGCTATTTTTTCCCCCGAATGGTGCAATAGTATCTTCAATGAATCATTCGATGGTCACTCCATAGTTCATAATACCTACCTGGAATGAATTACGATACAGTATTTGTGATGTTTGGTTGTCTGCTGCTCTCCTTTGATATGCCAGACAGGTTGCCTTTAGCCTGTTTAACTTCCTGGCCTTTGCCAGCATAACATCTAGCCTTACTAATATAGACCCATATCAATGCTTTTACATAAATTAACATTTTTCCTTCACAATAACCACATACGGTAAATAATATTAGTCCAACTTGACAGATGCAGAAACCACAACTCAGGGAGATTTCACAAGCTGCTTCAATCAATTATTTGAACCTAGATCTTTTGACTCTACAGAATGTCTTATTTTCAAAATGCCATAGAGATTAATACGATATTTAGATTTGAATGTGAAGATTTTATCAAATATGTTTTGAGTTATTTCTAGAGTCATTTCTTTTTTGCTCTTTTCCTGCCAAGATGGAGTGAAAATTTTAAGTGCTTTGAGAAAAAGAATTAACAGGACAGTCCAAAATCAAAGCACAGTAAAGAAAAAACAGTTATTATTAATATTTTGTATTGATGTTTCTATGATGCATGATTTTTATAAAAAAATCCTTGTCCCTTACTCTACCCTGATTAGAAAGTATATATTTTATGGAATGTCAGTGTGCCTTAATTAAGTGATAGGTTGAGTATTAAGTTAACACAGTACTATCAGATGCATATATTCTCTTGTGAGGAATGCTAAGTGTGATATTTAAATTGGGAGGTTGTATTTGGAATTCTCTGCATCTATATTCTCTCACTGTCAAGTGGATCATTACATTTTCAACACTTAATTATCTTTTCACCTAAATTGTGTCTTATTTAATTTGATCATTTAAAGTGCTAATGTGACTTTTTTATGTTCATCTTGTCTTTATATAAATGAACAGCTATTCTCTAACTTGACTAAGGCTTCACAAATGAAATCTGAAATTTATAAAGGAAAAAGGGAAAAGTAGAAACTTTTCTTTCCTTTTTCTCGTTTGCAAACGAAGAGTGGTTCTCAGTAACTTAGCCGCTAGACCTTGGCATATTCTTTGGACTAGGCATTGGGTCACTCCCATTTTTCATAGCTTGTCACACAATTAACTAAATCATTAAAATGGAACTAGTCCATTGTGACAAACTGAAATGACTAAAAGCCTGCCTAAGGCGCTGCACTACGCGGCTGTTTAAGAAAATTCCATCTCTTCTAAGTTAGTGATGGATAATGTGACAAAAATATTCTGATTAAATTCTAACTTTGGAATACTTAATAAATTAGTAACAGCATTAGAAGTGCCACTTACATTCACCTGTCAAGGAGGAGCACTGCGGTGCTGATCCTTTTGCCCTCTTTGTCTGCCTTCACGAGAGCTGCTGGCAGCTGAGGGGGTCCCATCTTAGGAAGGTGTGAGATGACAGCGAGGTAAGAGATGAGGTTCCTTTGTAATGCCTCTGTACTTATTCATTCCTTCCCTTCAGACTCAGAGTAACTGAGGGACACAATGCTTTCCTTTGGTAGCTTGATCTTTCTTCTTCATCATCATTTCCTAGTCTTTTTTTTTTTAAATTTTGTATCATGGAAAAATTATTTACTTTTATTGTTTAAGGGTATTTCTCGGGAGGTGTTTGTATAAAACAAATATATAGTTTGAAGCAATGTTTAAGATGGAATTAAGCAATATTATCGTTTCTGGAATGGTCATTGAATGAAAGCTTACATTTTTGCATGCATATTCCCACTCGGGTTTTGTGGTACATGCAAAGTATGAAATGACACTTATTTTTTTAACACAGATTAATTAAAACTAATTTTAATCATTGTTATAATTACTTTTTAGCACAGTTATTCATATATTACTGTAGTTAGTATGCTTGTGTCCACAAGCACTTAAAACACTCATGTGTAAAGAATTTATTAGAAAAACATAGAAGATACAGAACTGAGGTTTTAATCCTGGTCTCAACACTAGCTACATGTTGACCCCCACATGGCACTTAACCTTTCTGAATCTAGGTTATACAATTAGTAAAATAAGGGAATGGGCTGACCTTTAATATTGCTCCCCAGTTTAACCACTCACAAATATCAACACTATTGATGGGTATTCAAAATACTGAATTTTTAACTTAAAAGTAAATATTTAGATCTATCATATATAATTTTTATTGTTTATACGTCTAAAATTGAAAATTGGTCTAGTTATATCAAACTACTTTATGAAGTACTGTGACTAGCAGAAGTATTTAATTTGATTTTAGGAGAAGACCTATTGAGACCTGATGGTATGAAAATGGCTTTTCTTCCACAATGATGAACCACTATATAAAGTTAGGGAAAAAGTTGCTTAGGTGTTTCCTCTATTTTGATGAATAATTTGTGGTTTTCTTTTGAATCTACCATTCAGATCTAGAGTGACTTCCCTGCCCTTCTCAACACTGGTCTTGGATATTCTAATCTTGGTTTCCACAGCCTGTATCCATTCTCACATGGGTCCAACATTGGCTTCATATCCAGACCCACTTACCTTGGTCCTTGTTTTCCCTCTTCAGTTTGCTTTCTTGGTATGTTTTCCCTATCCCAATATGACTTCCATATTTCTGACCATAATGATAATTTGACAATTTCCCCCATTTCTACAATGGCTTAGAAGAGGGGGGAAAACAACAACAACAACCAAGTTCTATCCTTGGGTAATTCCAATTCTGGGTAACAATAATGACATTACTACTACTAATACCATTACCAATACTGGTAGTAATGGTCACAGAAAATGTTCACAACAGGTTAAATTTAGCATCCATTTTCTGAATCACCATAGCTCTTTCAGTAACCAGGTAAAAACCTTTGTTTCAACTGACTCACCAGATAATGTAAGAGAGACTTCCAACAACACTTTGTACCTATCCTAAATTACTGGTTTCAGAATAGAATGCTCAGTTAGTTCTGAAAAGAAGAGTATTGCGATTGTATTCCAGAGAGGGAAAAATCTTCTGAATAACTATTCAAGTCTTTCGGAGAAAAACATTTTTTTTTTTTTTTCCATGAAGTGTTTCCACTCACTCTCCAGGGAATTTATGACTCCTATTTGCATTGTCCATTTTATCACAGTATAGTTAAGCATCCAAGTTTCTTCATTTTTTTTTATTGTTTTGCTTCTCTGTATTATAGTGTAAGTATAAATTGTGTTGTATTCATCTTTGTATTCTAGTCCCAATACAGGATTGGTCACATAATTGTTATCGTTATGGCTGTTGAATGAATGAATCCACATCTTTGGAAAGGCAGTCCAATCGTTATTTTAAAATAAGGTCTCACACAATTACTGGAAATTAATTATGTTGGGGAATTGTAATTTATGTTGAGACATGAATTCCCTAGCATAACACAATCTACAAAATAGGTGCATAATACTTAGGTATTGAATGAATGTACAAATTAATGAATGGATCCATAAACCATCCATTAAAAAATGTAACTGCTAAAAAGATTCCAGCCACCACAAAGATTTAAAAAAGAAGAAAGAAAGAGAGGATGAAAAGAATTTAGAAGGAAAGTAGGGTGAAGTGAGGGAGAGATGGAACAGAGAGAGACTGAGAATGGCGAAATTTAGGCTTGGCTGTGAGCCGTGAAACTATTGAAATAGAATTTACTAATGATTATTTGGGTATATCAAAAACAAATGCAGAACATTAATAACTTTTGAAATAAAATACCCATTTAACTATAATACTTTATAATAATAGAAAAGGGAAGAAGGATGTTAAAGATGACCCCAGACTTCTATCTTGCTGAACTAGATTAAATGGTTATGCCATTCATGAAAATGGGAGCTTTTATACAAGAGTCAGTTTTATGCAAAAGGATCATGAGTTTGATATTAGATGAAGTCTGAAGTACCTTTGAGACAGGCAAGTAGAGGAGTTAACTGGCCAAGGGGAGGTAGAGAATAGAGAATGTAGGTTTGAGAGTTGTTGGCAATTAAATGGTTATTTAAGCCATCAGTAGGGATTAACTGGAGTAAAAAAAGGGCGTATGTTTTTATCTCTTCATTTAACTGTGTACCATTTATGCTATGTATTATAAATGGATTATACCAGTTAAAAAGTCTCTGAATTATCAATGAGATTTTATAGACATCTTTTTTTCCCCTCTGCTTTTTACTTCCTATTATTTATACTTGCTATTGTATAAATACTTGTATTCCCTCATATCTTTCCATAGCCCTCCAAGTAGGGGTGCTTTTTTTTTTTTTTAATGTTAAACTGATTTATTTCTTCTTTCATGTAATTTGTTTCCTATGTAAATTCATGTTCTATATACATTAGTACCAGCTCTTGGAGGGGAATTATGGCATCACAACCAACTTGATCTTATTCTAAAAAATGCTACTTTTTAAGGATATTAAAATTCATTGCTCCTAACTAATAATTCCATTTGTTGTAAAACAAACTAAATTGGAGAAGCCTTAAGGCGTCTAGAAAAACATTACTTAAGGTAACAAAATAACATTTTTAATAACACTGAATTTCATGTCCCAAAATCAAATGGAACAATAACACTTTTATATTTATCCAACATGGAAGCTTGTTCACTATATTACACTCAGCACTAGCCTTTCTACACATGTTCTATTTGGTCCTTGCATTCAATCTTTTAAATAGTCCCCTTGGAAAGGTAATTCTATTGATCGAGAAAAACAACAAAGAAGAGCAAAATGTTTGAAAACAATTTAAAGAGTTGATGTTGTCTACAACCATCAATGATAATAAACAATGGGATTTTTCCTTCCTTGAGATTTTTTTTTTTCTGAAGCTACCTTTTTCAGATTTTTAGATTTAAAAAACAGTTTCTCAAACTGGTGGTAATGTGTGAGAGCTAGGCTAACCACACTTATCTTCAGAGAAACAAAGAATGGAGCAATACCTATCTTCAGAGAAACAAAGAACGGAGCAATACCTAAGAAGTACACTGAACTGTGCTAGTATTTCACAATTTTCATGGCACATTATCAGTGCAAGTTTTCCTCAATCCTCAAATTCTCTCATGCTTCTTTAGAAGATATTAATTCTTCCATAAGAAATCTTGTTACTTGTATCTATTTGTTTACAGTGCATTGAAAGTAGGCAAAATTAGTGACTAAAATTAACCATTCTATTTACTGTCTGTATCTTCACTGTATCATCAAATTTCCAATGACTTCATTTTGTTTCATTTAGTCCAACTTTTTATTTTTATTTTTTGATTCTCTGCAGCAGGAGTCTGGGCTGCATTACCCAGGGGATTTCAGGGGATATTTTATAGTCCCTTCTTGTCTTTAATGTTGCTGGTTATCTCTGCTGCAATGGATAGTGCTGATTTTCTTCTGAAAACTCTATTCGTTTGACTTCCATGGCATTGTTTTCTCCAGGTTTTCCTTGTGTCTCTGTACTATTTTCCTCTTGTTCTCTCTGCTCATTGTGAACACATACTCTCCTTTCCGCTTGCTCTTTAAATATTGTTAATTCTTTAGGTTTCTGCCTTGGCTTTTTGCATTGCTTCTGTGTATCCCCTATAGATGGTTTCATGTCCCTCATAGTTTTAATTATTACCTATCTGGATATAGATAACTTTTTTTAAGAAAAAAAGAAAGAGAGTGGAGGAGTAGAGGGTGAGGGAGAAAGACAATCTTTAAGCAGGCTCTGCACTGGCCTTGGAGCTGGCTTGATCTCAAAATACTGAGATCATGACCTGATCTGAAATCAAGAGTCAGACACTTAACCTCCTGAACCACACAGGCTCCCCATGCATGTAGATAACTTTCAATATATATATTTTTAAGATTTTATTCATTGATTTGACAGAGAGAGACACAACGAGAAAGGGAACTAACCAGGGGGAGTGGGAGGAGGAGAAGCAGGCTTCCTGCTGAGTAGGGAGCCCGATGTGGGGCTCGATCCCAGGACCCTAGGATCAGGACCTGAGCCAAAGGCAGATGCTTAATGACTGAGCTACCCAGGTGCCCCAACCTTAAATATTCCTTGAGCTCTGATTTTTTCTGAGCTTTAGGACATATGATGATTTAGATAGCCCAACTTGACTTTCACTTCAACATGCCCCAAGCTACTCTTTCATCCACATTACTCACTTCCACATGCTTTATTCACCATGCCAGAATCATGGGAGTCACACCAGGGTCCTGCACCTCACACCCCCACGTAAACACAAATGATTACTTCAGTCAGGTTGTCCATTTACATTTACTGCCCTAGTTTGAGGCTTACCAGTTTTCTCACCTTAGTTTTTCTAATAGCCCTTATAGAAATCCTTGCTGAAGTACCCAATTCTAATAGCAAAATATACCATAAATTACCATATCCACTTTTAGCCATAAAAAATGTATCTCATCACTAAAATAATACAAAGGTAAAGCAGTTTATGTTATAAATCATTGAAAATAATTCTACACATTAATTCTAAGGTTATTATTTTCAAGAAAGAATAAATTTTCATGAAGAATCAGACTTAATAAACTATTCAAATTTTATAAACTGGGAAACTACATTCTAGAATAGAAAGTGTTATTTTGGGGGTTCCAAAGTACCGTAGGTATATTTTGTGTGACAGTTTGGCAAAAAATATCAAATCATCTCTTTCAGGAGACTTACTTTGAAGTTTCAGATTTACCTAAGCAGGCCTCCTCTCTATCACACTCTGTCTATACCTATTTTAACACTTAACATGCTATATGGAAATATCTCATTCATGATTTATGTATTTTTCTTTCCAACTGTACTTTAAAAAAGCTATCCTCTATTTAGTTCCTGTCAGTATGTTTTAGGCGCTTAGTAAATATTTATAAGTTCACATATTAGAATTAAATGTATATTGTTAAGTAAAGACACTAGTTCCCAATTCTTAGAGATTGAATTATTGACTTACTCTATGTGAATAGTTGTCATTATGTGATATGGTGTGTGTGTGTGTGTGTTTATGTGCTGTGCAAAACCACTATTTTACATTCTTCATATGAATGAGGGAAAAATATCATTATGTTAAACCATGTTAGATCAAGGGTTAAAGCAAGAATTTGGTGTTCTGGCACATATTTGTTTATATCACATAAGGACACAGCACTAATATGCTTTGATGTGATTATTGCTGTGATAAAACACTAAAAAAAATTTATAATCCAATGTGACATGGGAGAGTGAAAATGTAAATGAAAGCAGAGAATGTATATTGATTTTACGTTGTACCTGCCAGTCAAGCTAAAATTTTATGAAGAACTGAGAGGCAATTTTCACTCATGTACATTATATTATGTAGGTCATATTCCTTTATGTAAATCTCTTTCAGTTGGGCATTTAAATTTCAATATAAACATAGTTCTAAAATGTATGGCTTTTATTTCTTTCTCTCTTTAATTTATTCTGAGTTTTAGAAGGCAAATGTGTTATGGAGCATGACACCTACAAGGGGCATCGCTTGAGTAGGTGTGAGAACATGAGCTGCATCGGTTTGTTTAGAAGAACAGTGATGTGGCAGGGCACTCTCCTTGCCCTTTCACACTTTGTCCCATACACAGGAGAGAGGAAGATGAAACTCAGAAGGTGGGTACTAGTACACAGGTAAAATTTTAAAAAGAAGATAAAAGTTGTACTTTTATTTAAAAAGAAGATAAAGTTGTACTTTATCTCTCGGAAGAGTCTACTCATCCATTAGGATTAAGCGTGTTTTGTTTCTCATTTTTGTAGAGATGGTTGATAAATTCTACATTTTTGCATCCATTTCTCCCCAAATATCCAATGCTTCCTGTTGTGAAAATATCTCCTTGTCAGTTAATTATAATTTTGGACATGGTCTTGTGTACATTAGCCTTTGTCTTTTTTTAGATATGTGATCAATAACATTCCTAAACTGCAAGGATATGCCATTGTTGGCTTTCAGTCTGGGAAAGAAACAAAGTAAAGCAAAACATCCCCAATATACATATAGTTTATTCATAATTGTTCTTAAAATAGTAGATCATGACTTGTGAATTAAAAATGTGAAACTTCAGTCATTTACTATTTGTGAAAGTTTCATGAAAGTAATTTCATTAAAGTGTTATCTTCATTATTTGAAATTTATATAAGATAAATGCATGTAGCATACTGCTAATTAAATCTAGTCAATTTTTTTTATAATACTGAAAATTCATTTATTCCAAAATATACACTTTAAAAGATTCTGGCGTTAAGGACCCAAGCAGGTGGAGGAGTTTGTGTTACATTAATCAGTTTTTCACTTTATGATTATATCATTCACAATTGAAATAGGAAACAAAACTATCAGATAAGGTAACTGAAAAGATTTTCATGAAAGGGGCTTCACAAAAGCGGGATCAGGGTTAAGTGATAGAAAGAGCTGGTGAAGCATCCCATTCTACCTTATCAAACAGAACACGCTTAAAACCAAACTAGTACTCTCTGTCCAAATGAGCTTCTCTTGCAGCCTCTTTATCACAGTTGAAGCCAATTTTATATTTTAAGCTCCTCAAGCCCCAAATCATTGAGTTATCCTTGACTCCTCTCTTTTAGCCACACTCTGTATCTGATCAGTCAGGAAATCCTATTGACTCCACTTTCAAAATGGCCCCAGAATTCAAACACATTTTACCACTTCCATTGTTTCAATACCAAAGTCCAAGCCTGGATTGCTCCAACAGTCTCTTACCTGGTTTCCCTAACTATACCCTTGTTTTGTAACAGACTGTTCTCAAAACTCTCACTGTAGTTATTTTAAGGGGGTAAATCAGATCATGTCACTTCTTTGCTCAAAGGCTTGCCATAGCTCGAACTTCACTAAAAGTAAAGAGAAAGTTTTTACTTAGCCTACAGGGCCCCAAATAACCTGAGCCTCTTTCTTCTTTGATTTTACCTTCTTCATCTGTCTTTACATGCTCTGGCCACTCTCACCCTTTCCATGAGCAAACAAGGCAGACCCTCGTCTTAGAGACTTAGCCTTGACCCAAAATGTTCTCCTAACCTTGCCCTCTGAAATTCAAGTGTCTAAGTCACACATCTGTTTAAGTCTTTGCTCATATGTCATTTGAATATATTATTCTAGCTTTTACCCATTCTATCATCTTCTCCTATAGATAATCCACATTATTTTTCTTGCATGTTGCCCTTACAAACTTGTTTTGTTTTTAGTGTCCTTCAGTGTCATTATTCTGTGTTCAAGTGTATCTAATCTGACTGGGACTTACTCATCCTGAAATCTGGTCTTTCATCAATTCTGAAATATAACTGTAAGTATTACCTCTTCCCTATTTTCTATTTGCTTCTATTGGGTTTCTGGGAGAAGTTTACTGGAATTTGTCATTTTATTTTTCATGACTTACAATCTACTTTTCATAGATTCCCATTTTTATCTCTGTGTTTTCTAAATAAATTCTCTACCGTTTACTAAAACTTTCTTCAACTGCGTCCAATCTGCTCTTTGACTCACCTATTGAGTGTTTAATTTCAAAGACTAAAGATTCATTGGACTTTTTCGAAGCTGACTGTTCTTACTTTTACTGTCTTACTTTTCTATTTTTATTTTTTTAAAAGATTTTATTTTTAAGCAAGCTCCATGCCCAACATGGAGCTTCAGCTCACAAGAAATTGAGCTGTGTACTCTTTTGACCAACCCCACTGGACACCCCCATACTGTCTTATTTTAAAGTCTCTATATGAATATTCTATTAAACTAAATTTCCATGATATTGTGGTAGCTGTTTCAATTGACTTGCTCAAGGTAAATTGCTCATGTATTTTCTAATTTCTTAACCCCAGCCTGAAAAAATACAGTAATAGTAATCGAGAGTTGATGAATAAATGTATTTGGACACTGGGCAGAAACAAATTCAGAGCTCCTCCAAAGGTTTTTCTCTTTCCACTCTTGGTCTAACCACAAAGGTATTTCAACAATAAAGTCCTGTATGAGAGCAGGTCTGAAGGTAGGTTTGAATGATGGCAGGACCAACCCAAGAGAGACAAATTTCCTTCTGCTGCTGGCCTTCTTTTTCCCCTCCTCCTCCTCCTCCTCCTCCTCCTCCTCCTCCTTCTTCTTCTTCTTTCCTTTTCTTTTTTTTCCCTTTTCTACTCCACAAGTTTCTACAGAAGTGACCCTCAGTTACTCTTAACTTCTTTTGTGGATTTTAGATCTAATTCACTCTGCTTGCCTAAGCCCTCACCCCTTTATCTGGTTCTGTGATAACAACTCTTATCTTAGTGTATTGACACTAACAATCCTTTCTCTAACTTCCTTAGAGTTTTATTGCAGTTCCTGTTTCCTGATGATTTCCCTAACATATTTTTCAAACTCAACCATGCATTTAAAAAATATTTGTTATATATTCCAGTATTGTAGGCTATATGGTCTTTCATATTAAGGTACGACAATGCACAGGACAGTCTATATACAATGTTCTCTGATTACAAAAATGAATAATAATTCATAGCCTAATTTATCTCCATATATTTTACATTTTTATCCACTAGGATTATTAGCTTTGTTCTAAGATTAAGTGGTGTTTATTCAATGAAATCTGGTTTAAAATAGCAGACTCTATTTGCCTGCCTTGTATTACCATTATAGTTGAGTTCAAATATATCTGAAACTCTGTTTTTCTTCAATAAAATAGGTAGAATTCTATGAGCTTTTAATTTCATAATTAGTTTATACACATGATTAATGTGTTTATAAAAAGGCTCTGTGTTTCAAAACATAGTATATAAATATGCCACATAAATAATTAAAATTTACCATTGACTTTTCATAGAAAAATGGTTTTTCCACATGCCTCCATATTGGCAAACTACATTGGTGCAAATTGTGAACACCTCAGATTCGAAGAAGCAATCCAGTGTTTCTGTCCCTGCATGTGGAAATGTACAAGTCAGGGTGTGATGTCAATCAAACATCAAGTTTTAAACCAATCTAAGGGTCTATAAAGGATGTTAGTAGCAAACCTTTTTATTCTTTAGGGCACTGAGAAATAGGGCAACACTCATATAGAGCTTTTTGGCCACCTGTAGAGTGCCATTAAGAATATTACCTTTGACCTTACCTAAAAATACTGGATCCCAAACAAGGTCAGGACCAGGTGTGATTGCATATACCTGCTACAGAGGTTTTCAATGTTCTCTATGTGTGAAGCAGGCATATTATAATAGATTATTCAAATAGTTGTTCAAATTGTAGGACACAGGCTACAGCTAAGCATTGGGAACAAAGACAAACAAACCTCCAAACAACTTGACTAGTGCAAAAATAATATGGGCTTCCCACAGGATGACATCCTTAAAATGACCCTTTTGTCACAGCAGGTTCTTTCAATGGCTTTCCAGGCAGTGATGGTGTGTGAGCATAATTCCACTGTCCCTAAGGGACCGGGGTATGAAGGACAGCCCCAGGCCTTGCAGGGGAGAGGTTTTCTGTACAAAGCCAAGCAGCCTGATTAAACCACCCCTCTGTGACTTTAGATTATTGAGCATTTTGTTCTAACCATCTAAACTGACACTGTAATGGTGCCTTAGGTAATGCTACATAGCTGAGCACTGCCAAGGAATAGTACTTGCCTGTATGAAAAAGGTGGCAGCCAGCAGGTAAAATGTGGGCTGAATTAGGTAGCAGACAAGGCATAGCTGAGACAGAAACACAAAGAGCATTTATTCACAAACCTGGGCTATTCTTCTATAAAAGCATTGTGGACAAGACTGCTTTTCTCATGCTGATTTTCTCTGTTATCCCTTTACATTCTGACAACAACACTGTCAGCAGAAGCGCCATCCAACATGGGCTCTTCTGCCATCAACCCCTTGCCTTGTTTTTGTAACCCTAAACTCTAACTGCTTCCCATTTCTTTCTCCTAAACAAATGCATGCAGAAGGAAATCACCAGACAAATGCCTGGGTTTGTAAAAGGGCTAATATTCCATAATGGAGCTTCAGGATTGTTCAAAGGCTTTACTGTCTTTTGTTCTTTGGTTTTGTTTATTTTGCAATGTATTTGGCATCTATGGTAAAGAGCCAACATTCAGCAAGGTTGCATTCTTCTCATTCACACACTTCAGAATATTAACATGTGTGTATATTGTTCTTATTTTTGTCATATGATAAATGAACTACTATTTCATAGTGACAGTGTCCAGGTAACTCCTGATTTCACATGCCTTAGTTCTGCCTTCCAGATATGATTATAAGCTACTTCAGTGCAGAGCACATTATCCGGCTATATCTTTTCCACACAGCATTGGTTTATTGTGGGCTATCATCTCTGCCGATACACGTTCACCTTCACAGCCAATCCCTCCTGCATTCCATCCTTCCAAATACCACTTTTATCATGAACTCACTTGCTTTAAAGTGATCAATAGATCCTTGAAGTCTACAGGATAAAGTGTGCAATTCACAATCACATTTGTCATTTCAGTCTTGCCACCTTGCTACTCTACACCCGAACATTAATGAGATGGTGTGTGCCTTGGGTGGTCTCCAATACCAGAAGTGGGTGGCAGGAGAGGGCTGGAGTCAGGGAGAGGAGAGTAAAGCTCAAAACTGTGTCCAGGGACTGTCCATCCTGGCCTTCAGTGGTGTAGGAGCAGAGGCTGGGGCAGTGGCTGTGGAACTGGAAGTGGACACTTGTAATGGAGGAGGTAGGTTGTTTCCGTTTTCCAAAGCTGGAAGTGGAATGTGAAAAGAAGGACAAAACAGTACAAGGAACACTGTTGGGTTATCTAAAATAGTATAGAGGAAACAATTATAAATCCTATTTTATAAATTTTGTAGTAGCCCAGAAGCTGTGGTCATTATTGCTCAGTTAGGAGATTCTGCTCTTTGCTTTTAGTGAGCTCATGTGTATATGTGTGTTCTTCTGACAACAGCAGAACTAATTACTTAATATATAGGGTTTTTTTTTAAGATTTAATTTATTTATTTGACACAGAGAGAGAGAGAGATCACAAGTAGGCAAAGAGGCAGGCAAAGAGAGAAGGAGAAGCAGGCTTCCCACTGAGCAGAGAGCCTGGTGCAGGGCTCGATCCCATGACCCTGAGACCATGACCTGAGCTGAAGGCAGAGGCTTAACCCACAGAGCCACCAGGTGCCCCTAAAGGTTTTTGAATGTTAAAGTCAAGTAATTAATGCATTTTCCCAAACTTGAGGGATAGCATGGATATGAAAATAAAATTGTTACATGTTATGATGAGCACTGGGTGTTATATGCAACTAATGAGTCATTGAACACTACATCAAAAACTAACAATGTACTATATGTTGGAAAATTGAAACTAATAATAATAATAATAAAATGTTAACCAAAATAAGACTTCGATAAATGATATTTTTAATCCAAAATCAAAAGGAATTTAGGAAATCCTTATTATACTATTTAAAAAAATGCATGTTATTTTTGAATTTTAAAATAACACAGGCACCAGCACAATGGTATAAATTAACCTAATGAAATAGAGATTAAAATAAACATTAAAAAATAGTGTAAAGCTACTGAATTATAAGGCAAGACATACATATAACCTTTAGAGACCAAAAAATGTTTTCTTCATTAGAATCAAACAGTTAAATGTCACACTTGCCTATTAAAAAGAAAGGTTTATTCTGATGTAATTTGTTAACAAATGCACAGATCACATAAACATTTTTGTGATTTTATTCCTGCTCTCCATTTTCTGGATTGTGTTGGATATGTAGTACTAGCATGACTCACTTCAGCTAACTTGTTCACATCAACCCTGGCTTTCACTCTTTGATAGCCTGTGCCTCCATGATTAGTGCCCCCTCTCTATTAGTCCATCACTTGGGAACTCAAGATTTGTGTTTCATGAAGTGATGATAATATAAAGACAGTTTCAAATATAAGAGGATTCCACAGAAATTAAAATGCTAAGTTTATGTCTCATTTTCTTCATTCTCTTGAGGAAGTGTACTTTACAGTAAACATTTTTGTGTTTGCTGCTTTGTTCGATACAAAAACAGACTACATAAGCTGTTTTCTCCAGAGTGTGTGATTAATGAATTATCCCCTTATCCCCTAATTGTCATATAGGGAATGGAGTTGCTTGTGGCAGATTAATAAAAAAATCCTTGAATGAACCGTTAGTATTGCCGATCTAATATTTTGTGTGAGTTAATTTTCAAACATGCAATTACCAGCCATCGAACACTACTGCATAGAAGTAAGAAAAGAAGATATACTCAGGAGGCATTTTCCTTATCTGGCATGCAAGTGATTGTTTTGTGTGGGTAATAACAATTTGATGTTGATTGAAGGTGCTCTTTTTCAATCCTGATTGAAGGTCCTCCTTTTCTTTTCTTTTCTTTTTTTTCATGCACCTCAAATCAGAACACAATTATGTAAAAGAATATATAACAAGCCGGTAAATGAGGATTGGCTCCATAGTCTAAAAAAAAAAAAAAAAAAAAAAAAAAAAAAAAAAAAACCTACAACTGCTGATGACAAGAAGAAAACATAATAGAGAGAAGGTTGGACTAGGAATCCTAATATGTAGGATCCTTAACTGATCTTCCACTAAGCACATTAAGTATAGAATCTTCCAAGTTGGAATGTCACTTGGAAGTCATGTAGTCCAACTTTCATTCAATATAGGAATTCCTTAAAATATCTGTGAAGGCGGCCTTTCATTCTGGCTCACATCTTGGAAACTCATCATCCTATAGGGCAGCCCATGTCATTGAAACAGGGAAAATCTATTCCCCATTTACTTTTCTAATGACTCTTGGCTTTGTCTCTTTAGATTGCCATAGAGCAAATTAAAACCCTTTAGCAATTGATGACCCTGCTATATTCATAAACAACTATCAGAGTAACTTGAATTATCTTTTAAATGTTACACTAATAACTTTAGAATCCCATACCAGCTTCCAGATGTATTCTTTCCTATGACTGTTATATTTTTTTCTTGTGATTCGATATTTATTTTAGAACTCACCAATTAATGTTCCATTACTGACTAACTTGGTAGATTTTTTTTTTTCAAATGAATTCCACTGAATCTAGGTCTGCTATATTGTAGTTGAAAAGGTGTGCCCCAAAATTGGCATGTTTGTTAAGAAAAGCAAACCAAATTACATTACCCTAGGCAGTAAAACCTCTCAGAAAAGTTACTTCAGTTTTAGATCTCTAGTATTCCACTTGGCATATTGAGAAAAGTAATATTTTCAGTGCCATAGAATTGGTTGGACTCACATATTTATTAAATTCCAAAGACTGGTATAACATACAAAGCATGACCTTGGGAATGACATTTTCTGTGTGTCCAATGAATCATACATTTTTTTTTTTAAAGAAATTTAGAAGGTGCAACTATGTCTACCTTCTAATGAAGTCACCCACTTTATTGGTGTTTTGATATGAATGACAGTGGAGTAGATATCAGAAAGTTTACTCATGAATTTAGATTCAGAGGACAGGTTGGAGGAAGGTTCTAATATCTATTTCATCCAAGTCAAGGAGAAGTATAATGAGCAATCCCTGCTCAGTAATAGAGTTTATCTTCCAGGTTAATAAGATTGTCCTGTGTCCCAGATTCTCTCCTGTGTGAAGTAGTGAGTACTACTACACCACCAAGTGATGCCTCTCTAAACTGTGCCAATGATAGCAGTGTAGCTTTGACAGTTAAGTTTTCCTTATTACATACATTAGGTCTTTTCTTGTTTTGTTTTGGAAATATTTTAGATTTTACAGTAATATTGACTTTTTAAGTCAAACTCTCTGAGTTCTTGGAATGATATTCTTTTTCCTCCTGATATTTCTGCTAGTTATCTGTTTTGATTAAAACTCAAATTTAACATGTGTCCATGTTTATTTCCATCTGATAATCATCCTCAAGTCCCATATTGAAATTTTTATCAGACAGGACAGTAGTGGACAGATTTGTACATTACTCATAGTTTATAAGTATATTTTCTGAACTTTAGAACCTTAGATCAGTGTGCTCTATGAATGATACTAGCTGTACCTTTTCTATTTCTTTTCTTTTCTTGTCTTTTTTTTTTTTATATGTTGTGATCATGGGCCAATCGCTTAATGTGAGGGACTCAATTTTCAAATCTAGTCAGGAAACATGGTATTTGAATAACTTTAACTATAGTCCTCTATTGTGGAGTCTTTTCTTGTGTGGATAAATGTGCAGATGCACTTAGAACAATGAGAGAAGATGGAGCATCCTGCTCATTAGCCAGATTGGCTCTAATTCAAGAAGCAATACTAGAAAAATACAAAAACACAACCTAAGCAGACTTTCCAAACAAGTCATCAAACAAAGAGTAATATAAATAAAAAGGAAAATTATAGGCAAGAAGGCAAAGTTACAAAGACTGGTGAAATCAGAGCAGAGACAAAGACTGTAGGAGTGGAGAGAAGGCGGTGAATCCCAGTGTCATTTTCTGACTGGCCCTTTAAGTGATTCCTTAGCTACCGATGGCTTATAGCCTCAGGGCTTCAAGTGATCATTTTAGACTTGACACTAAATCCTCTTTTGGGGGCTTTCACCTCTGAAAGTTAATTTTTTCCTCTCTAATTTTTTTTTTTTTAAACAAGTATGTCCCTACATATTCCTTGGTTGAAAGATAGATTCTTGAAAGTTTGTTATAACCTGTGTATGTCAGTCAATGGAACAGGCACCAGAGATGGAGGTGGCACTGCTTAGCTCAACTGTATAACTTACTAGACTTTTTGTTTTGTTAATCTTGAATTGGATTTATGTGTTTTCAGTGGTTTAGACATGGTAGAGCGCAGTGTATGATGGAGGAGAATTGGAGTCATAAGGTCATGCAACTAGTATCTTAGTTCAGAAAAGTTGAATTCCTCTGTCCTTCTTTATGGATGGGCAATTTATATGAATTTGAAGCAGAATAATGAAATGTTTCTGGTTTGTTTTACCATGCTTGGGGTGTTTAATAGAGTCTATGATCTGGTCCTTGGCGATCTGAAATGTGCCTAAAATTCTCCTTTGGTAGCTAGTAATTTCTTCAGGTTGTGTTTCTGCTGAGTATCATTTTGAGAAAGAGGTAGCAAAGATATAAACCAAAGTTGTGGTGTAAATGTACTGAGTTATAAAGTCTTCTTGAGGTGAGGTAAACCATTTCCTTCTACTTCATGGATATCATTACAGAAGTATCTTCAAATACCTGGTTGATATATTCCATGATTGCCAATTCATTGTTGGTGAGGTTGTTGACAAGTATAAGCAAACTGGCAAAGATTTGAAAAACAAAAATAAATTAAAAAACCCACCAACTCATTTTGAGAAACAGAGGAGAGACTATGATACATCATGATATCATTTGAGATTTGAGAAGGTCAAAGAGTGATGGTGGTGAGTGACTATTGTGAATGGAGATTGAAGAAGAGTTTCTGCTAAAATAAAATGACCATGGCCGTATGAAAGAAATATGCTGGTGATAGAAATCTAAGTGGAGATAGAAATCACAAGAGCCTTAGTAAAACAACATTTCCTGTATGTGAATGTTAGCAATACATGATACTATTTTCAATCTTACTAAGTGTTATATCAACAAAGGTTTTGCCTATTCCATTCTATAGTCTGAATGGGTGAAGTAGCACCTGGGGCAACCTGTTAGCACAGATAGAACTCCCTGGTCTGATTGGAGTTGCCAATTTCAAGAGCAGAGAATTAATGAATTCTGGACCTCATGAGGCCTTCCCTCTTGGAGATGTCCCTGACCATTCCTTATACTGGATTATTTCTCTTAGTTGCACTTGTGTCTTGGATTAGAAAATTTCCTAGGATTAGCTATTTATGGGGACAATGAAATTGCCTGCGATAAAATTAAGAGTTAAGGGTAAGATGGATAATGACATTTGGGTGCAAACTGTTGTTAGTGATGACAGAGGGATCTAGAAGTTGGTAGATCATGACCACTCAGCAGAGAAAAGGAGGAAATAACAATTGCATATGGAGTAGAAAGGCTAGGGTAATTCTCGTTGCTAGTGTGGCAGAAAATTACTTTTGAAATATTATCTGATTTTCTTCCTCCTGCTCTTCTCATTTCTCTAATTATAGTAGATATCCAGTTCTATATACACATATCAGACAAGGAAAATGAAGGATAACATAAGGAAGTTCACATTTTGCCTGGCTTTGGTTTTACACTATGATGAGGAGAGAGAGAAAAGAGAAAAGGGGATGAGCATGTTTCATTGTCCTTAGAGACAAGGCTAGAAGTGATGGGTTATACAGACAACATCTTGGTAAATGATCTCTTTGAAGAGTCCTGTTTCAGTTGTCAAAGCGATTTGGAAACTGAAACATCATTTGGAACTGTTCACCCTGTGCCCAGACCTGTATTAGCTGTTCTGGTCATAGGTACCTGATGGAGTCTTCCCTTGATCAGGAGTTAGCTCTCAGATTAATGTCCACCCAGCAGAAGTGGGCCAATCTATAGTTCTTCATTAAATGAAATTATTTCTTGGCCCCATCAAGTTTATCTCTTGTGGAATTTTCCCCATAATCTTAACTTTACAAGCCACTCATGAGCCTCGAGAAGAGGGTGCTATTCCTCGTCACTTAGAAGGACTGTTGGGAGGAGAAATTAACTCATCTGTATTTAGTAAGGGCTGAAAGTAGTCTGTGGTCAGATAATAGCTAGACATGGCTCCACTTTCTCTGTAGTTCAGGAAAACATGAGGGATAATGGCATTTACTTAGAGAGGAGGAAGAATAGATTAAGGAAATGATGATGCTGTCTACTTTAAGCATTGAGTTTGAGGTATATCCAGCTTCTAAGTAGAGATCTGCAAGTAAGCAATTGGATCAATGGATTGATATCTTAGCATAGTTTATGGTTTGGAAATGAATATTTGGGATTTAACAACTCTTTATTTCTGAAGAAAGTTGAATATGGATATCTGTCTTGGATACACAGTAACTAGGGAAAATAATCTAAGTGTTGGGAACACAGACATTTAAGTAGAAGGAGATAATGGTGTCACACAAGCAGAAAAGGATATGTATCATAGTGTCAAATACTGACAGTGGGACCATGCCACCAAGTGTTCAGTGAAACCAGTCATTGACCTTAGTGTGCTTTGGAGCAATGTGGTATGGATGTTTGACTGCTCTAAGCTGAAGAGTAAGGAAGTGGAGACCATCTTGTGTTATCTTAAGAAGAAAGGATAATCGCATAGTTAGTATACATAAAGTCAAAAGAGAATTTGTATTTTTATAATTAAAATTTTCAAGATGAACAACTCTTGGAGATATTTCTATATTGAGACAGAAAGAAAACAGTAAAAATGGAGAGTTTGAAAATGCATGTGAAATAGCATAAACCGTATTACCCAAGCCAGGTTACCTTGCAAGATAAATTTGTGTGTGTATCTATCGGCTTGAACTAAGCTTCTCTCTCTCTTTCTCTGCAAGGAAAGGAGCTTTTATAGGGATCAAACCCATGGCTTCAGCATTGCTGGCAGGTGAACTAATTCCTCCAGTGGCTTGTGCTCTCAAAGTGCATCAACCATCGATGTCACTAGAATACCACTGGTCCTGCAGTGAGCTATGTGGAACTATAGTGATTCCTAAATAGTTTATGTGTGTACTCAAATGCCAAAATTTAGGAGAATTGCATTCACCTGCCAGGTTATTGACCATTATTCAGCCAGTGATCCTTCAAAACAGAGCTGAATATAGGGTTTTCAATAACTGCTCCATTTTAAAATCATGTCTCCCAAAGACCTCAAGTGTGGGAATAGATATGTATAACCACAGATATCCTAAACTATTTTCTATTTTATTGTGTCAGTTTACAGTTACCAGTAATGTTATATGCAAGTAAAAATATGATGCCCTATTTTCTTTGCTGCCAAATCTGAGCTACAATTTAGCCTGACAAATGGGCAAAGGTTTCCAAGTACCACATGGCTGGTATTTGTATATTGGAATATGATGAACCCATATTGTTTTTAAATCCATGGAGGTGCTAGTCAAAGGTGCCTCTGTGAATTTTGCAGTGAAAGCCTGGGAATCACAGGCATATTACTCAGTTCATTTATGAACAAATGTGGGATAGCAGACTGCAGATTCTAGAGAAGGTATTAATGAATCATCCCCAGATGATCTTCCAACGACCCACAGGACTTCAAAATGAATCATATGACCTATTTTTTTAATTAAAAAATGCATTTTAAATGAATTATTTATGAACAAGTACAGCTGTAACCTTGATAATATTAAACTGTTCTGGGCTGTTGAAAGGTATCTCATAGCAGTGACTATTCATAGTCAAACATGCAGAATGTATTAATGTAGTCGGTGAAAAATATGAAGTGGTCTCCGAAGAGGTGGAGATAAATGAGCCCATCAATTCATATTGCCTTCTTGCCATAGCCAGTCACCAAAGATTTGTGCAGAAATATTTTATTTTGGAGTTATTTGTAGTCTGCAAGTATCTATAATTCTGTCCTTCAAGTTTTATAATGTGACTATTTAACACACTATAAGTAATCAATGAAAGGAATATTGGCTATGCATCATATTTTCCTTAGGGACAGAATTAATGAACATGGCATTTTATTTAAGATCATTTTGGTTATCTCTCACATCTGAGAAAAGTTAAAAATTACTCTGACATTGGGGAAACAGAGAAAGTATTTTCCAAGCGCTGGCCAAAGCTGTGCTGTTTTTCAGGCATAAGTGCTCAAAATACAGAATGAGATTTCAGTCAGGAACTCAGGCTGCTTGGCGATCCAGATAAATTTTCCTGATCTGGTTTCCACTGTCTAACTTAAACATTTCATTTTAAAGGTATAAGTTAAAGATATTGAATTCTTGTCTAACGTTTAGGATTTTTAATCAAAGTGTATGTTATGTGCATAGGAAAGTCAGGAAGAAGATCTAGAGCAGACAAAAGTTGGTGATGAGAAAAACAAAAGGAGTGAGCATAATTAGGCAAATCAAAGTCCGTGAAGCCCAGAATACTTTTCTTGCTTTCTACTTTCAGTAAAAAATTTGAAATCTTGGGAGCTAGAAAAGAGCTGAGATAAAGCACCATGTAATCAACTTAAATATATTGACATCTAATGCAAAAATGTTTGCAAAAATAATAGAAACTAATGAAGTAATTGTATTAATTGAACAAATATGAGAAGTTATCACAGTGAAAGTTGCTTTATACACACCATATTCTTCATCCTTTATAACCAGCATGCAAGACAGTAGTATCATCCCATTTTACAAATGGTAAGCTCGGCCTCCGAGAACTTACTCATCAATATTCAGAGTCTAGACAAGTGCTAATAAATAGCAGGACAAAGATGAAAAGTCAGGTCTGTCTTTGTGGCCCCAGAGGCTCTCCTTTTCCCACTGCACAGCTTTTTACTAAGATTTGGAGTCAAAGATGTTCTGAGGAGGAACTTGTATCTCTTCTAGAAAAGTAATATTTACACTTCTATGAGCAAATTCATCCTTTATTAAAATGGCATATTTGCACATGTTGTTGATGAATTACAGGCATGTACAGATTATGAACCCATGGTATTCAATTTATGAGCTAAAAAAATAGAGACGTTTCCCACAGCTGCTTTTTAACTTTTAATTTTCTGGTCATATCTGTCTAGCTTTTTTTTTTTAAATCTTAATTTGCATGGGACATGTTCACATATGTTTGGCATGATAAAGATTTTAAAAAGCTGTTATTTTAAGATCTCCAAATCACGAAGCAAGATTTTTAAGGCAATATGTTTAGATTTGCCAGACATTTTTAAAATTATACAGATTATCTTGAATTAGTGATGTTAATTTGAACCATATATTATTGTAATTTGTACAGACATAAAATGGTTAAATTATCAATAATTTTATATAGCTTTTATATTTATTTAATATTATATAGCTTTTAAATATATTTATTTAATATTATATAGCTTTTATATAATTTTATATAGCTTGTCCATTTTTGTAATTTTAGTTGTTTTTAGGTAAACTCTATATTACTTATGTTAATAATGATATGGATCAATTATCATAATTTTCACAAAATTGGCATAAAAATTCACATATATTGACATTCAGATTGACAAAATATTAAGTCACTATTGCCAGGTATCTTACATAATATAACTAAATCATTAAATGTGAAAATTTTTTAAAAATCCAATTACCGAAATTTTGTGCTCAAAGTGTCTGAAAGAGTAGTAGATAGTTGAAGTAGTTAATTATCCTTATTCTTTCTCTATGTCTTCTTAAAAACAAAAAAATAAAAAAATAAGATTTAAGGAATTCTTTCAAAAGATAATGGATGTAATGGAATAATTCCCTCAGGAAAGACTCTATTTATGATATAGTCAGACATATTGACCTTTTAGTAAGACATGTTGATTTTAATTTATCCTTTAGGAATAATTTCATTTATGGAGAGAGAAAAATATAATAATGGATATATCACTAATGAACTATATGAAAGTCTCAGTTATTATCATGGACAGACCTATCTGTCAATTATAGTTGTTTTTCTTACCAAGATTTTAAATACTCTACACACGTATATATATTATATATATATATATATATAGTATATATATGTGTGTATATGTAATACACATATACACACACACACAATATTTATAGGCTTATATCTTATTGTTGTAGATTATTTTAGTGTTTTTAATATGTAAAACCAAATTTGAAAGACAGACATCTCTTTAAGTCTATGCAAAGATCATACATAATCATATATGAGTGAATAAAGTCTGATTAAACAAAAGCAAAGTATTAAAAGACTAACCTCCTGCTGTCCGGCTGAATGTATTTTTAACCCTCTTGTCCCCTCCCAATCTGTTCCTTGAGGTTCTGTTGCTACTGCTGCTGCTGTGCTGTTTTGCCTTCTTTTCTTCTTCTTGAATTGCCTACATTATTATTGCAATGACAGATTGCAAAATGTCTAAAATTCTTTTCTTTTCATCAAGAGCTGGGGTTTTTTTGGTTGTTGTTTGTTTGTTTGTTTGTTTGTTTAACTCCTTGAAATTGGGTAGGCCACTTGAGTTTCTTTGGCTAATGGAATGTTAACAAATGTGAGTCAAGTTAATCAGGGTTTTTTGAACTGGCATTTTTGACATTTTAGGCCGGATGATACTTTGTTGATGGGGGGTCATTTGGTTCACTGTAGGATATTTAAATAATATCTCTGCCCTTTTCCCACTAGATGCCAACAGCAACCGTTTGACTATGTCATTCAAAAATGTCTCTCTAGACATTGTGGAATATCTCCTTCAGGTAGGAGGAATTGTCCTTGGATTGAGAACCACTTATATAGTATGATAAAACTTTCATTTTGGTGTTTGCTCTCTCATGTCACAATCCTGGATTCATGCTGGAATCCTTAAACTACACTGTGAGTAAACCTGAGCTAACCTGTTGTAGGATGTGAAACCATGTGAAAGAGAATGAAGATATTCTGGCCAAGAGCCTGTCAGTTGCCAGATCTGTGAGTGTGGATAATCTAGACCATCTAGCTGAGAGTACTCCATAGAGATCAGCTGAACTGATCCAGACGCAGCTGACACACAGAATCATGAGAAAATAAGTAGTTGTTCTAGGTCTTCTAAGTTTTGAGGTGGTTTTTTATACAAATGATACATATTATATTAACAAAACTAAAGTACATACATTTGGAGTTATTTTTATTAAGCTTTCAGTGGTATCTTGTTTTTCTTCTGATGGGCACTATTTAATCATTAACTACCATAGAACCAACCAAGATGGCATACTGATTAAAAAATATGAAATCTTAGGGGTGCCTGCATAACTCAGTCAGTTAAGCATCAGACTCTTGATTTCGGCTCATGTCATGATCTCCTGGGTTGTAAGATCAAGCCCCGGATCAGGCTCAGCACTCAATGGGGGGTTTGCTTAGGGAGTCTCTCTCTCTCGCTCTCCATCTCCACTCACTCACTATCTCTCTAAAATAAATTTAAAAATCTTAAAAAAATATATGGAGTCTTAAAGCCAAACTTGCCAAGTTCAAATCCTATCTATACCACTTTCTATCAGTACAACCTAAAGTAAGTTACTTAAATTTTTTTGCTTAGTTCCCCCATCTGTAAAATGGAGTTAATAAAAGTTCCCAGATGATAATAAGCATTTTGTTAAATAAGTTTGGTCTAAATCTTCTTAATTGTGGAGAAGGGAGAAGAGTGTGTGTTTATTTCCATTACTGATATGAAGTTTAGAAGCTTAGATACACATTTATCTTCTTCCCTATAGACCACTGCTTTATAGTGCCATATTTGAGAATATATATGACTTTTTGACTCTACATAGAATATGAAGTCTCTTTCATGGATAAGAAGAATAATTATAAACCCCAAACCATTAACAAACCTTAGTGTGTCCTGTTCAAATTTAATGAGAAAATTACATAGAAGTCTAGATCGGATCCCTATATCTACTCTAGTCCAAATATCACTCCCAGGGTGATATTATTTATTCCAGATGTGATTACTCTGTAGATTCTACCATCGCTGGGCTCTGAAGCAGATCTGGCTCCTAAGTAAAGAAAATCAAAGGTACATTTATTCATACATTAGGGGCTTGGGATCAGCTGAATCTTGTTGCTAGATTTCATATTGTCTTACCCTCATACTTAAGTTGTGCCCTGGAAACTCCATTTGCTGAGACTGGGTGCCATTTTCTGTTCTATTAAACTTCTGATCTCAATTTCTTCTCTGTCTTTTTTTTTTTTTTTCTCCCTGCTAATGGACTCACTAGACCTGTTTCTTACAATGATATCCACCTAATATTAATCCCCTAACTTTATGTTCTTCCTGTTAATCCCTGCCCTGTTTACCTCCTGGATGCCCTCTCCTTGTATACCTCTGGGTCTTCTTGCCTCCTCCAACAAATTTATCTGAAATTCTTATTTTTATGCTGCCAGAACTTGTCATCTTAACCAGATCCAGTTCTGTTCATTTCTATAAATACTGGAACATCTATTACATTATCTCTAATTTTTACAACAACCCTTTGCAACTCTTAAAATAAACAACAAACAAACAAACAAACAGCTCATACAAAAGTGGTTGTTGAACTATAATTTATATCCAAAAGGTGCCAGAACTCTAAAATCAGCACTCTTCTTGTTTTGTTTCCTTCATTTCTTATCACTCCTATTCTGTTTGACCTGCAAAACACTGACTCATATGGACAGTTTGAACCAAGCTGAATAACAAGGATTTATTTTTTTAATTATTTGTATTATTTGGTAGGTTATGGGGATTACTAAATGCTATGGAGCAGAAAAGTAATAGGATCAAAATGGTGTTCTGGAAAGATTTACTCAGAGTAGACTGAGGATGAAGAGACGCCGAGGGTAGCAAGATATTATAACAGTTCAGATCAGAGGTGATAAAGTCCTGACACAACTCAGCAAACCATTAGGAAGCCAAAAGAGTAAAACAACTAACATACAATGCTAGTGCCCTCTGGCACGAGTGAGAAGATAAGGAATGCCAATAGTAATTATGGGTTATCCTCAAATGATTATATTGTTGAAATCCATTAAAATATGCTGAGTTTAAGTTTTTATTTAGTGCATAATATAATGAAATATCCATGCAAATTATTTTAGGTGCTGGGAATAAATCTTTGGTAAAAGCATTAGGAGTTCAAAGTATTGCTGAATAATTAAAGACTCTAGGTAAGCATTTATCTACATTTTTTTTAAATTATCTATTTATTTTTATGGCCCTGTGGAATACATGCTATGGTTGTCTAATTAGTTGAGTACAGGACTCTAAGGTTGGTGAATCATTGCCATGAATGTTCATTTCTTTATATTTTTGCACAAATATTTCCTGTAACTTGGAATACCCTTGTCTCCCCTCTTCTTTTCCACTGACTACCTTATTGTATTATAAGATACAACTCGTATGCCAGCTCATCTATGAAACCTCTGATGACCCCAACAGGGAAATGCTTCTTTGGTGATTTCATTGTATATAGAAAATTGGCTTATATTTTGTAGAAGGGAAAAATATATTTCCTTCTATCCTTCTGAATTCTTACAAGATATCCTGTGATAAAGGGTGTATTAATGAGAAAAATAAACAAAAAGAATTTTATTAATGTGTGTACCTAATGTAGGTATAAGAGAAAACCCAGGGAAAATAGTAACTCAAAGGGGTGGCTTTAGAATTCAGGATTAAATACTACCTTAATAGGGAAAGGGGAAGGAGGATGCAGTCTTCTTAGAACTTTTTTAGGAAAGATGAATGGACCTTTAGAAGAATAGATGGGAAGTATGCATATGTTTATGACAAAGGTTGTCTGGGTGCAGTGTTGACTTTTAGTCTTCTTTCCTGTGGTAAGAGTCAGTCTTCCCCGGTTGACGAAACTCCTTGGGACAAGATTTATGACAACTGAGTTTCTTTTGGAGGATCTGTCTTTAGGCAGGTAAGAATTCAGAGAAAGCTTCTCACTGTGTATCTGCTGTTTCCAAGTGCCCACAGCACAAAACAATCAAAGTGGCATATTTTGGGATGGCATGTCCCAAAATCCAACAGTCATGTTTTGGGGAAACATATTCTGTTACCCTTCAATTTCCATTATTGTTCTTGCCTGGTTATATTTTACTTGCTATGTGTTTCCCCAGGAGGTTCAGTGATCTTTAAGAACATAGAAAGTGTTTTAGTTATCTTTATTTTTCACTTTGATTACCACTTATGAGCCTGAGGTCACTAATATGTCAGAGTAGAAGGTAGGAAGAAAATGGAAGTGAAAAAGAGAACTAACATTTCTGAACCTCCTGCATACTAAGTATTTTTACAAGTAGCAAGCAATTTGTGGCCATATTTTTTTCCTTAATATTTTGTGTAGCCAAGACAAATTCTGTCTTTGGATACCTTTGTCTATTGTAGGTGTCTAAAAGTCCCACAAATTCCTACTCTTTTATACTCATCTGGATTTGTTAATTTATGTGATCAACCTAGTTTCTAGGGTTGTTTGAGTTAGTGACCTTTGCTTTACATATATGTTATGATTTCACATACAGTCCTTAGAAACCTGCTTTATTATACCAGGTTTATAGATGAAGAAAGTGAGATTCCTCAATGCTAAAAAATTTTCCCAATATTGTTCTATTGATCTATCTAGGGGAGATTATTTTTTAAAAATGAAATCACCAATTCCAGGAATTTTTAACTAAAAGTTGAGGATTAACTAGAGAAGTAGAAGCTATTGCAATAATAAATTTCATTCCAGTTGATTGACATGCACAGTTAATGTGAGCTATCGGCTTCAGTGCTTAATGGCTAGCTATAAGGGAACCATGACCAGTGTGAAGATATGGAAAAATAGCTTAGTTACATGCCTTAGCTTTATAAAGAAAATTAAAAAGAATGGGTACATAAAAATAGTCTACACTCCATAGATGGTTTATCAGCAGTTACTGCTTCATAACACCTGAGATGTGAATAGTGTCAGTTGTAATGGCAATAGTTAGGTGCTCATGGAAAACATGATATTCTAAGAAACAACAGCATAATTAAAACATGGGGAGGAGTGAAGAGTATATTAGGTATCACTTAAAGGCAGATCATCTGTACTGATGGTCTTCATTTCGACAAGACAGGTTTGCTTCCAGAATCTACAGCTTTTCTGACAGCATTTAATTGAACTTAAAAATATATGACAGGGACCAAGTCCTCCCAAAGGTAAGAATCCATTTGTGCTGTTACTCCCAGGGAGGATTTTGATACTGGTACTGAAGCTGGTATGTGAGCTCAACAGAATGGAGCTCAATGACAACGTAGGAAATGAAGGCTGCTGCTATCCTTAAGACTAAAGTTCAAAAGCAAGATAAAAGGAGAAATATAAAGTACTATTTTCTTTTTAGGCTCAACTTTTGTTATAGCTAACCTAAATACAAAGTCTGTAACATATCTATAACCATGTCAATATTGGTAATCAGGGTCTCTGACCATATGCAGTAAAACATGGTGAAGTGTTTTTTTTTTTTTATTCTCTTCATGGTTAACATATATTTTGTTTTCAAGGATAGAAATATTCATATTTAAGAAAATAAGCCATTTTTTAAGTGGTGATGATAATAAGTCATTTGGGATAGAAGTTCAGATACCTATTGAAATGAGTAGGCTAGAACAAAATATGAAAGTAGAAATCCATGATTTTTCTGTATTAAAAATTTAATAGCAGTTTGGAGAAAGAATAGAGTCATGAGGAAGATGGGAGAGATGAGGGGATTAATTTCAGAGAAGTACAATACGATGGATGCAGTAGTTTCAAACATGATGATTAATACCATAGTTCTATTAGAATATTTACATTGTAAATCTCCATATATTTTCAAAAGCTTTGGGATATGTAGGTACTTCATACAAATGTCATGCCAGAGTGAAATATTTGTGGAAGAGGCTTGAAGATGACATTTCTGTAGATACCCTTAAGAACAGAACTACAATGTACTGGACTTCAATAAAATCCATAAACTAACATGATTAAGCAGGAGTGTAAGTCAAAGACAAAGAGGACCATAAGCCATAATCCTTTATTGCCTTGAGTATTTGCAGAAATTTTCAGAAGGTCGTTGATATTCTATAATGTACACTGGCTTTCCAATTGATACTACTTAGAACTTTGGTGATACAAAGTAAAACTGAGTAAGAAAGAAAAAAGAAAAAAGTCTTGATTTTTGTTGAAAAACACTGGAGGATGGACTATCCTTGAAGAGGAAGATGATCCAGGTTTCCTACACACTTAGGAAAGAATATCAAAGCAGACTAATTAATTTCAGTAAATTTTCTGAGGTTTTCATTTAGAATTCCAAATTGAAATGCAAAATGAATGATAAGTCAATTGAAATGAAAGTTTTTTTCAAATTGGCAATAGTTAACTGTAATCAGTTAAAGAATGTATCAACAAATTAATTGATAGTCTAATCAGAAGTGAGTAAAAACTTTGGAATAAGGGCAGAGGGCAAAATATGCACGAACAGACTAAAATACTGACCTCAAAATACATCAATGGATAAAAATAGAAAGTGTTTTATCTCCTCTGCTTCTTTTAATAACAAAGATCAGATCAAGCAAAAGGCTTTCTTTGCTCTTCGGCTCCTTAAATCAGAGACTTCAAAGAATTAAGTCTCTGCTCACATCATTAAGTGATACAGGAGAAATCTAAGTGGGCGTCAGCTTCAGAGACTCAGTGTCCCTTTGTCCTTGATCAGCTGGTGAGTCCTAATACTATTTGTCTCTGTCAAGCCTACACATCTCAGTACCTGCACTCTGGAGTCCTTGCTTGGTCCATGTTTCTGGGCTGAAGGGATGCTTTTCAGAGTATTGACTACTGTGAGCTTGACAAGTTTGCCCTTTTGACAAGGTGAGAGAGGTCATTATATCCACCAGTGGGATCCACAAAGCAATTCTTAAGGAGGTTTGAGCCAATATTTTTACAGTTGTACATCAGGGATATTTGAAACACAGACAAACCTTGTAAACAGTACAGATTTTTTTAAAAAATATTTTTAAAATATAGCTATCAACAGTGTTTGTCTTTTTAATTGCCCACAGCACTATGTCAGTAACACTAAATATGTGTTTTACTGATTTATATGAAAATGACAAAAATAATTACTGCATCTTAAGTGCAATTCTCAAGAGATATTCAGCTGAGAAATAGCATATATTAACAAAATGACTATTCACTGTCTAAGTTAACTCCTAAAACAGTTAAAAAATATAAACAGAACAAGGTAGAAATTTCTTTTCAGAACAATTCTCAGAATAAAGTTGACTTTTCTCAATGATTATTGAAAGATGCTTAATCTTTGAAATAAAAAAAAAAAATGAATCACTGACCTGGTCTTGACCCTCACTAGAAGATTCATAGTGTAATGAGAGAAAGAAAAAAGGGAGAGCAAAATTAAAATTATTTCATAATTGTTTTAAATTTTTTAATAAGATTTTATTTATTTGACAGATAGAGATCACAAGCAGGCAGAGAGGCAGGCAGAGAGAAGCAGGCTCCATGCTGAGCAGAGAGCCTGATGCAGGGCTCCATCCCAGGACCCTGAGATCATGACCTGAGCCAAAGGCAGAGGCCCAACCCACTGAGCTACACAAGCGCCCCCAGCTTTAATTTATTAAAGGTATTTTGTTCTCTCTGTTGTCCCAAAAGTAAAGAGAATGCTTTAATTATCTTTTGTGGAAATCAAAGAACTGTGTCACTGACATAAATTTAACCGATTTGGTTTAAAATATTTCACCATGATTCCAGGTGACTTGCATAATGTCAGAATTATTTTTCTAATATACATGTTTTAATACACAAACAGCAATGTTTTCTAATGAATAACCCGGATCTTTTTAAGTTCCAGTGTTTCTTAAACCAGTCTTACCTGGTATGGTTGCATGGGGACTTTACATTTTTCAAAGCACAGCTGTAGTTTCATTAGTATTACACAAAATTTGTGAAAAGTAACCAAGCCCCCCTCACCATTTTTTTCCACAGCAGGTTTGTAAATCTCTAGGGCACTTGCATTTGCCATGAAATATTGTAACAAGCACTCTTAAAGTAATTGAAGTGGAATACGGGAAAAATATTCTTTCCTACAGTGTTTTCGGGAGAACTGGAGGACTGTAGTTTACTGATTTACTTATTTGGAAAATAAAGGAAGAACGTCCAGAATATTTGCTGAAAATATCTCTATCAGTGGAAAAACCTTAGGAGAACCCTTGGATAAACAAATATGAAAACTCTTTCTGAGGTATTGTTAAGTGAATTATATTATTTCTTCTCCTCTCTCTCTCTCTTCCTCCTCCTTGTTTTCTTCTTTAGAAAGAAAATATTTATTTAAGAGAGAAAGCAAGTGTGGGGAGAGTCAGAGGGAGAGAATCTTCAAGCAGACTCCCTACTGAGCATGGAGCCCAACTCAGGGCTCAATCCCATAACCCATGAGATTAGGACCTGAGACGAAATCAAGGCTCGAATGCTTAACTGACTGAGCCACCCAGGTGCCCCTTTCTTGTTTTCTTTTTCCTCTTCCTCTTGCACTTCTCTCTTCTTCCTCCTTTCTTATGCTGTATCACCCTGGAAGCTATCAATGTACTGAGTACAAACAGCATGTGTTCATATGGAAATCAAAATTGGTCTCATACTCTAAAGGACAGATCATAATGGATCTAGAAGATCATAAAAGAAAAATTTAAACTCAACTCCATGATCTCTTTCTTTCAAAATCATAACTCAGGCCTCTTCACAAAATTCATGTGGGTAACATATTATATTTTATTAGAAAATGTGTAATTTTGGAGTAAATACTTCTTTTAAAATGACTTTTGTTTCTTGACAAAAATCTCAAGGTCTTTAAAGACAAAGAGAGATATGGGATGATTCCACATTAAAGGTGATTATAGTAATATGATACTAAATGGAACCAGTAATCCCGGATTGGATCCTAAACCCCCAAATAGACACTCTAAAGGACTTTGTGGGTAGTTGGTGAAATTTGAGTATATTTGCTATAATTAGATGATAATTTTGTGTCACTATTAATTGTATATTAATTTTTATATATTTTATACTTTATAATTTTATACTTTTATTTTTATGTAGGAGATGTTAGAGAATATCCTTATTTTCTAAAAAATATACATGAAACAGGATGAGCTGAAGATGGTGGAGTAGTAGGAGGACCATAGTCTTGCCTGATCCCTCAAACTGAGCTAGATAAATGTCAAATCATTCTGAATACTCAAGAAATCAATCTGAGGACTGACAAAATAAAGTGCACAACTAGAAGGAGAAAGGGGACACATCATGGAAAGTAGAAGGTGCAGAGATAAGATTTAGAGGAGAAGTGGATCATGGGTGCTGCAGAGGGAAGGGAGCCCTGGTTATGGAGATAGGAGAGAGAAAGGAGCACACAGGGAATCACACAAGGAAACCATTTCCCCAAGGCCACTGAGTGGAAAAATAAGAGGGGCCGATTTTCATGAGTTTTACAACCACAAGGCTCAAAGACTGGAGTTTTGGACATCTGTGGCATGGCAGGTGTGGAAGCCTGAGTGGCAATGCAGTGTTCCTGTGGAGAAAGGGGGCAGATAGTCAAGGGGGGCAGATGGTGTGATCTGAGGATTCCCTGGGACACACTGGGAGAGATGACTTCCCCTTCTTGGAGTGTATCTGAGAGAGGTGGCATTGCTTCTTCAGAAACAAAGCAGTAAGCAGGCTGCCTCTGCCCCTCAGCATAAACTAACTTCAGTAAATAGCACAGCACCAATGGAAGCATAAACTGCTCACACCAAACCCCCCCCCCCATCTGTGCTTTGCAGGTTCCTATTTCTCAGGTAAGTATGCTTGAGAAACAGCACAGTGGGACCCACCCCCCGAAGACTAGCATAAACTGCCCCCCGCCCCAGCACACACATTTATTGACCATAGAGTGCTGCAAAGCTTCAGCTGTAGTGGAAATAGCATCAGGGTTCTTTTAACTAACAGATCAGAACACACCAAGTTAAAACTCTACAGTCTAGCCTAGGTCCAAACATTCATCACTGTGGCAAAGAGAAACTCTATAGAGGGACTGACCTGATGGGGAAATGCAGCCAAAACACATAAGCAGAGTGTACATAGCATACACTAGGGACCTTTCCTGAAGTGCCAGGCCTTGGACAGTATATGACTTCTTCTTTATAAGACCACTACTCTCAGGAGCAGGAAACATATGAGGCTTTCCTAACATAGGGAAGATGAGAGAGACCTAGACAAAATGCCAGGACAAAGGGATTTATCTCAAAAGAAAGAACAAGGAAAGGTCATGGCCAGGGATCTACTTGTAAGAGATATATGTAATATGCTTGATCAAAAATTTAAAGCAACAACTATAAGGATACTAACAGGGCTTGAGAAAAGCATATAAAAAACGAAGGAGTACCTTACCACAGAGATAAAAGATCTAAAAAGCAGTCAGGCTGACATACAAAATGCTACAACTGAGATGTGAAACCAACTGGTTATAATGACCACAAAGATGGAAGAAACAGAGGAATGAATAAGTGATATAGAAGATAAAATTATGGAAAATAATGAAGCTGAAAAGAAAAAGGACAGAAAAAAATGCGATCATGAATGTAGACTTAAAGAACTCAGCGATTCCAGAAAGTGTAATAACATTTGTATCACAGAAGCCCCAGAAGAAGAGGAGGAAAATGGGGCAGGTTTGTGGGAGGAAATTATAGCTGAAAACTTCTCTAATCTGGGAATGGAAACAGACTTCCAAAACCAGGAGGAACAGAAAACTCCCATCAAAAACTCCCCCACCAAAAAAAGGGAATTATAGGCTAATATCCCTGATGAACAAGGATGCAATCTTTCTCAACAAGATATTAGCAAATGGAACCCAACAGTACATTAAAAAATTCATTCACCATGATCAAGTGTGATTTATTCCTGGGCTCCAAGGGTGGCTCAATATTTGCAAATAAATCAGCATGATAGCCACATTAACAAAAGAAAAGCTAAGAACCATATGGTCTTCTCAATAGATGCAGAAAAAGTATTTGGCAAAGTATAGCATCCATTCTTGATAAAAACCTTCAGCAACAAGTAGGAATAGAAAGAACATGTTTCAATTTCAACCTCACAAAGGCCATCTATAAAAGACCTATAGCTAATGTAATCCTCATTGAAAAAAAAAAAAAAAACAGAATTTCTCCTCTCTGGTCAGGAATAAGATGGAGATGTCCACTCTCACCACTGTTATTCAACTTAGTACTAGAAGTTCTAGCCTGAGTAATCAGGCAACAGAAAGAAATAACAGGCATCCAAATCAGCAAGGAAGAAGTCAAACTTTCACTATTCACAGACGACATGATACTCTACGTAGAAAACCTGAAAGACTCAATGAAAAAATTGCTAAAACTGATACACAATCCAGTAAAATCACAGGATACCAGATCAATGTACAGAAATCTGTGGCATCTTTGTATACAAATAAAGAAACAGCAGAAAGTAAAACCAAGAAATCCATCCCATTTACAATTGGGTCAAAAATAATAAGATACCTAGAAATAAGCCTAACAAAAAAGGTAACAGATCTGTACTCTGAAAACTACAGAATATTTATGAAAGATATTGAAGAGGACATAAAGAAATGGAAAATATTTCATGTTCATGGATTAGAAGGAAAAAAAAATAGTGTTACACTATGTTACCTAAAGCAAACTACACATTTAATGCAATTCCTATGAAAATACCAGCAGCATTTTTCACAGAGCTAGAACAAATGATCCTTAAATTTCTATGGATCTACAAAAGACCCCAAATAGCGAAAGTGATCATGAAAAAGAAAAGCAAAGCTGGAGGCATCACAATTCCATACTTCAAGTTATATTACAAAGCTGTAGTGATTAAGACAGTACTGTGTTGGTGCAAAAATAGACACATAGATCATTGGAATGGAATAGAAAACCCAGAAATGGACCGTCAAATCTAAGTCAACAAATATTCAACAAAGTAAGAAAGAATATCTAATGGAAAAAAGACAGTATCTTCAATACATGGTGTTGGGAAAACTGGATAGCAACATGCACAAGAATGAAACTGGTCCACTTTCTTTTACCATACACAGAAATAAATTGAAAATGGATGAAAGACCTAATTGTGAGACAGAAAATCATGAAAATTCTAGAAGAGAATGTAGGCAGCAACCTCTTTGACTGTAACAACTTAAACATGTCTCCAGGGAAACAAAAGCAAAAATGAACTAATGGGACTTCATCAAGATAAAAAAGCTCTGCACAATAAAGAAAATAATAAAACTAAAAGGTAACCTATGGAATGGGAAAAGTTATTTGCAAATGAAATATCTAATAGAATGTTAGTACCCCAAATCTCTAAAGAACTTATCAAACTCAACACCCCCAAAATAAATAGCCCAGTTAAGATATGGGCAGAAGACAAAAATAGACATTTTTCCAAAGAATACATCCAGATGGCTAACAAATATATGAAAAAATGCTCAACTATTCATCATCCAGGAAATACAAATCAAAAATACAGTAAAATATCACCTCATAGCTGTCAGAATGGCTAAAATTAGCAACATTGGAGACAACAGGTGTTGGCAAGGATGTGGAGAAAGAAGTAGGAATACACCTATACTACTGGTAGGAATGCAAACTTATGCAGCCACTCTGGAGAATAGTATGGAGATTCCTTAAAAGTTAAAAAATAGAACTACCCTAAGATCCGGCAATTGCACTGCTTGGTATTTACCCAAAGGATACAAAAATTCTGATTCAAAAATATGCATCCTGATGTTTATAACAACATTATTAACAACATCCAAATTATGGAAAGAGCCCAAATATCTACTGACTGGTGAATAAAGAAGATATGGTATATGTATACAATGGAATATTACTTAGCCATTAAAATAATGAAATCTTGCCATCTGCAATGACATGGACAGAGTTAGAGTGTATCAATCAGAAAAACACAAATACCATAAGATTTCACTCATATGTGGAATCTAAGAAATGAAACAGATGAACATGAAGGGGGGGAAGAAACAAGCAAACCATAGAACAGACTCTTAACTATAGAGAACAAGCTGAGGGTTGCCATAAGGGAGGTGGGCAGGGGGATGCATTAAATGAGTGATGGGCATTAAGGAGGGTGCTTGTGATAAACACTGGGTGTTGTACATAAGTAATAAGTCACAAATTCTATACTGAAACTAATTACACTATATGTTAACTAACTGAGATTTATTTATTTTTAAAGATTTTATATATTTATTTGACAGAGAGAGATCACAAGTAGGCAGAGAGGCAGGCAGCAAGAGAGGGGGAAGCAGGCTCCCTGCTGAGCAGAGAGCCCAACATGGGGCTCAATCCAGGACCCTGAGATCATGACCTGAGCCAAAGGCAGAGGCTTAATCCACTGAGCCACCCAAGAGCCCCAACTAACTGGAATTTAAATAAAAACTTATATGTATGCACTAAAGTATTTAGGGATAAAGGGGAACCACTTTTAATTTAATTACTTGCAAATGGTCCAGCAGAAGGGAGATAAAAATAGAGGATAGATAGATAGATAGATAATAGATAGGTAGATGATAGATAGATAATAGAATTTATTCTTCCTAAATAGTGTATTTGTAAAGGGACATGCCATTAAAGAATCTATAAGGAGTAAGGTGTTATTTCAATGTGGTTTTGATTTGAATTTCCCTGATGGCTCATGATGATGAACATTTTTCATGTGTCTATTAGGCATTTGTATGTCATCTTTGGAGAAGTATCTGTTCATGTCTTCTGCCCATTTTTTGACTTGATTATTTGTTTTTTTGGGTAGTTGAGTTTGAGAAGTTCTTTTTAGATCTTGGATATCAGCCCTTTGTCTGTAGTGTCATTTGTGAATATCTTCTCCCATTCCATAGGTTACGTCCTTGTTTTTTCGACTGTTTCCTTCACTGTGCAGAAGGTGTTTTGTTTTGTTTTGTTTTGTTTTGTTTTGTTTTGTTTTATCTTAATGAAGTCTCAAAACTTCATTTTCGCTTTTGTTTCCTTTGCCTTTGCAGATGTGTCCTGAAAGAAGTTGCTGTGGCCAATGTCAAAGAGGTTATTGCCTAAGTTCTCCTCTAGGACTTTGATGGATTCCTGTCTCACATTAAGGTCTTTCATCCATTTTGAACTTATGTGTGCGGTGTAAGAGAATGGTTGAGTTTCTTTCTTCTATATATAGCTGTCCAATTTTTCCAACACCATTTATTGAAGAGACTATTTTTTTTCCATTGGATATTTTTCCTGCTTTATTGAAGATTATTTGGCCATAGAGTTGAGGGTCCATCCTCATCTGAGCTCTTTACTCTGTTCCATTGGTCTATGTGTCTTTTTCTGCCACGACCATCTTGTCTTGGTGATCACAATTTTGTAATATAGCTTGAGATAAGGCAACGTGAAGCCCCCAACTTTTTTTCTTTTTCAACATTTTCTTGGTGATTCAAGATCTTTTCTGGTTCCATACAAATTTAAGAATTTTTTGTTCCAGCACTTTGAAAAATGCCAATGGTAATTTGATCAGGATGACGTTGAAAGTATAGCTTGCTCTGGGCAGCATAGACATTTTAACAATGTTTATTCTTCCCTTCCATGAGCATGGAATGTTTTTCCATCTCTTTGTGTCTTCTTCAATTTCTTTCAAGAGTGTTCTGTAGTTCCTATAGTATAGATCTTTTAGCTCTTTGGTTAGGTTTATTCTAAGGTATCTTATGGTTTTTGGTGCTATTGTAAATGGAATCAATTCTCTAATTTCTCTTTCTATAGTTTCATTGTTAGTGTATAAGAAAGCAACAGCTTTCTGTGCATTGATTTTGTATCCTGCCACATTAGAATGGCAAAAATTGATAAGGCAAGAAACAACAAATGTTGGAGAGGATGTGAAGAAAGGGGAACCGTCTTACACTGTTGGTGGGAATATAAGTTGGTGCAGCCACTTTGGAAAACAGTGTGGAGATTCCTCAAAAAATTAAAAATGGAGCTTCCCAATGACTCAGCATTCTGCTACTGGGTATTTACCCCTAAGATACAGATGTAGTTGAAAGAAGAGCCAAGTGCACCCCAACGTTCACAGCAGCAATGTCCACAGTTGGCAAACTGTGTAGAGTAAATGTGGAGGCCAAGAAAATTAAGGCCATCCCACCTCAAGTTTAGCTGATGTGGGAAACAGAGGGAGAAGAAAATCATTAAAATTCCTCACCTATTGACAAGCCCTTGAAACAGACAGAGTGGCTCTCCCCTGGGGACTTAACTGCCCTCACCTTGAGATTTTGCTAAGGACAATCCTAGCCTGACCAACCCCATACCCCGACAGATCTGACCAGAATCCTGTAAGTCTACTTTAACAACTCCTTTAGCAAACTTCATCTCTAAACCTCCAAGATAGTGTCGAGAATCATTCCCAAGTATATGACCCACTGATATACATCTAAAGGGTCTCACAAGAAGATTTTTATTAGTAACGAATAACCTTTTCCTCAGACAACAGCTAGCCCCTCAAGGTCCTGGAGACCTCGCTTCTAAAATTCCTTAGAGACTTACATCATCCATAACCCCCTTTGTCCTCACCCACCACCGAGTCCACCCCTACTCTGCCTTTAAAAACTCTGACTGTAATCTGGCTTGGGGTCCAAGCCCCTACTCCACTGTGTCGGGTATACATGGGCCCAAGCTTAAGCTTGCCAAATAAACCCTTGTGTGATTGCATCAGTGCTTGACTCCTTGGTGGTCTCTCGGACGTGAAAACTCGGACATAATAGTAAAGATGCCCTTCAACAGATGAATGGATAAAGATGTGGTCCATATGCACAACAGAATATTACTTAGCCATCAGACAGGATGAATACCCAGCTTTTGCATCAACATGGCTGGGACTGGAGGAGATTATGCTGAGTGAAATGAGTCAAATTCTCATATGGTTTCACTCATATGTGGAGCATAAGGAATAGCATGAAGGACATTAGGAGAAGGAAGGAAAAAACAAAGAGGGGGATCAGATATGCAAATAATGACTCCTAGAACACTGCATCAGAAACTGATGACATATTGTACGGTGACTAACATAACATAATAAAAAATAAATAAATAAATAAAACTTAAAAGAAAAAAGCTCCATACACTTTCTTTTTTCTTTTTTAGTTTAATTTTATTTTATTTCTTTTCAGCGTTCTAGCATTCATTGTTTATGCACCACCCCCAGTGCTCCATGCCATATGTGCCTTCCATAATACTCAAAAGTCCACAGTCTCTCATGGTTTGTCTCTCCCTCACATTTCCCCAACTCACTTCTCCGCTCCATCTCCCAATGTCCTGTGTTATTTCATTTTCTTAGGAGTTGAGGATTCAGGAGAAATTAGATTCTTTTAGGATGTAGTAGTGGTATCAAAAGAGATATGTTAAAGAATAACTTAACTTTCACCTATTTTTATCAACAGTTATAAGTGCACATTTATAATAGCCACATGAAAATGATGGGTCACATTTTACATTCTTGTTAGTCAAAGAAAATATCAAAAGAAAAGTTTCTGTCCCTTGTATCACTCTATCTGGTTGATAAGAAATGTTCCATGAACTCTGAAAAAAAAAAAAAAAACATAAGGATATAAGGAAATCCTCTTCTATGTCTAAACAACACCCACATCAACATTCTGGAGGGAGGGTACTAGTTTTTATAATGGAACCTTTAATTAGTGGATAATATTTGTAGAAACTGATTGTACACAGAGTCCAGGGTAACTTCAGGTTTATACAAAGAAGAAACTAAAAAATGCCATTTTTTAACTGTGGTGGTTCTGGCCTTATAGCTCTGGGCTATTTCTTTTGTGGAAGTAGTAGTAGCCCAGGTAGAAGCAGAAAGGTAGCAAAGAGTATGCACTGTGGAAAGCAGAACCATGTAGAAGCTTCTGATGTATATCTGAGGGTTAAAATGCCATGTAATTTATTATTCAAACATACAATTATATGAGTGACAGAGAATGTTGAAAATAATTAAAATTTTATACTTTGAAATATTCATTTAATGAAAACCCTGTAAAATTGTTATAAATCAAAAACTTTTCAAAACTAAAGTTATATCTGAAAATATATATCCATGTACAATAAAACGATTTTTAAAAGGTATGTTGGCTAGCTGAACTTAGTAATTAAAATAAGCAAAATAATTTTAGCAAATATTCAACATAGTCTAACCAGTTTTCTTAATTGTATCTGTCTCTCATATCATGTCATTGATACATTTTGGGGAAAAAAAAAAAGGTGTGTTTCCAATAGAGTTTTTCCCATTTAAAATCTTCAATCTTTTTCAAAGTTGCCTTTTATTAACAATAATTTAAAGTTCTTGACACCTCTACTGTTCTTTTCTCTGGGGATAATATTTTTAAATGATAAACATCTATAGATATTTTAGTTAAGAAATATTTAGATATTGAGGTACTTCATAAGCTTGGAGAAAATACTACTATATAGAGGACATCTTAATTCTTTTTTTTTTTCCTCTGCAGAAATGTGTGACATTCAACCCAATGTTTTCACATGTACTGTCTTTTTTACTTCATTCAAAATGCTTTTCTTTGTCAAATATTTTTACATGACAAAACTCATCAAATGAATTTTCTCTATTTTGTGATTTCCCTGAATGCTTCACCAAATTCAGATGTTGTAAAATTGTATTCCCTGTCACTTCATTCTATTCCAATTTTGAGTATAAATTCATCCAATTAAACATAGGATCATCATCACAATTTTTTTCTTAAAAGTTGGGATTTCCAAAGTACAATTACACAATTTGGAAATCAAAACACTCATTTTTCAAAAAAATTACCATTTGGGTGTCTGTCTTTATTTTTTCTCAGCTTTATCAAGATATGATTGACATACAACATTGCACAAGTTTTAAGATGTACAATGGTATCGATTTGATACATTCATATTTGCAAAATGATTATTGCCATAGTTTTAGCTAATACGTCTATCATGTCACATAATTAACTTTTCTTTTTCACAGTAAGAACATTTAAGATCTACTCTTTCAGCAACTTTCGAGTATATAATACAGTATTTTTAACTATAATCACCATAATGTCCATGAGATCCCTAGAACATATTCATCATATAATTGGGAATTTGTTTTCTTGACCAGCATGTTCCCATTCTCTTATTCCCCAGCCTTGTGGTAACCATCATTCTAGTCTCTGGCTCTATGTGTTCAGCTCTTTCAAATTCCATATATAAGTGATACTATACAATTGAAAGTAGCCTAATATGCATGTAATTGGAATCCCTCAAGGGGAGAGAGCTGACAGAAAAATATTTGAAGGATTAGTGGCCAAACATTTTCCAAATTTGATGAAACAATCATTTTGTGAATCATCACATTTCTTTGAAATGGAGATTCAAAATCCCAGATGGCTTATTGTGAAGTGATAAAATTATAATCAATAGTAAAATAAATAAATGCAGATTTTAATTATATATAACATGAGACAAGAAACACTTCTTTATAAGAGTTAAAACAGAACTTCTCAGCCTGTATTTTTTTTGGCCCATAATATCACTTATGCTTTAATCTATCATTTTCCACTTTGCCTCTGACCTGGCTCACTGGCAGCCTGGCAGTTTTGTGCTCTCATTGGCAGTGGCACCAGCCAAGGCACAATTGGCTGATTCATCAATGGCAGCAGGGTCAGCAGCATCACACATTCTTCCCACTTCCATTAGAGACCAGAAGGAGTAAAGTCTCCCTACTCACTCTTGAACCTATGTACTTCATTTTATCAGCAAGCACCTGGTATGACCATATTGCAATAGAAGAGGGTTAAAAAAAAAAGTATTAAAATAAATCTCTGTTCACCGTGTATGTGTCTCACACATTACTAGATGAGATTTAGTATAAGTGGACAACTACTAAAGCCATCCTGACCTATTTTAATGCAACAATTAACACAACAACAATATTTGAGTGAAAAATGAAAAATTTTAAACAAATGTAAAGAAGGCTTGATCAATGTTGCCACAGCCATTCTGGGTTATATGACTACCCCATATTAAGAAGTAAGTTTGCAGTTCAAATCATTGTTTTTAAGAAACTGCTATGTCTTTATATTTTAAAAATATTAAATATTTTCTTTTTCCTGTTTATTGTTATTTTTAAGAGGTCTAGGCAGGACCAGGAATTGATAGAGTTTTAAATAAAATTATTAACTTCCTGTGCTTTTGAGATTTTTGCTAATGTGAATTGCTTCCTTTGTGACACAATACTATGTGCACTTCCTTTTGACGGGGGAAAATCTAGAAACGCAAAATTCTTAAAAAATAAACATTCAATCTCAATTTTAAAATCAAAAATACAATTTTAGTAAAATATAATATTCAGTGACAAAAATAATTTTATAAGACTAAATATAGATATTATCTTGTTTTTGCTAAAAAAATCTATACCTACACTCATGTTTTCATAGCTACAAATAAAGATGATATACTCAGAGTATTTCAGAGAGTAATCTATATAGGTTGGAAAATTTTGTGTGATATTGTCTTCCTTAGACTCTTTTTGTTTTGACAATTGGAAGAAAACCATGTTAAGATAATTTATAGAACTGAGTGTATCTGAGAATCAGAAACAAGATCACCTTTCCATTTTTATTAAGCATACACTCAGAAAATTGATGTAGATAAGGTACTCTACAAAAATCTGAGAAAGATACAAAGAATGAGATAGAAATCTAATCCTTAATGAGCTGACAGCCTACATGAGGAGATCAAACATACATATATAGACTCACAAACACACACGATTGGAGATTACATTTACAGAGTGATGTATTAAATAATGACAATTATAATATTAAACACGAGTAAATTCCATTTGAAGCTGTCAAGTAAGGGATGGCAGATGAAGTTAATCATCAAAGATTTCTTCAATATAGTGAAATCTAATTGTATTTGAATTAAATACCTCTTAAACTTAGAAAATAAATCCATGAACATAAGAACTGTTTTTATAACAGTTCTTGATGTCCTTACTCAGTCTTTGGGCATCAGACTGAAGAGCATTATAGTGGTGGTCCCTATTCCTTATGTTCAGCAATGCTAATACAGGGGCATATTCTCATCCAAGTGACTGAGAGTAAGTGGGCCATGGGCCATGGCTCATACTTATTTAGCTAATGCTAGCTGACAGCTACACTTTGGAGGTCAGCCAAAGAAATTAAGAGAAGGGGGCATTACATGGACTTTCTTTTCCCTAAAATAATCAAATAGAATGGAGACATTGAGGAGAAGCTGTTTTCACAACTTTTAGTTGAGCACCTCTCACATCAAGTTGGGAAGTGTTTCTAGAATTACAAAGTGATGATAGAAAAAGACTCTCCTTATGGTAACAGAAGATGCATTCATTCATAAGGACTGCTTGTCCTACTTTCTTATAATGAACCTATAGGACAGGTCTTGTGTTTTTCCTCCTTGGATTTTAAAGTCTGTGAGCTGGGTATGAGATAAAAGTAACACCAACATTATATAGCAATAATGTGCACTGTTTGTTTTAAATATCCACTTTATTCATCCCATTGGTCAGGTTATAGTGTTCAACACATCATCTTTAAGAAATCTTGTGCACTAACAGCTTTCACTGAAGGAATGTGTGGTGAGAGATCTTCAAAAGATTCAGGGCTTAATGTTCGCTGGGAGTCTCTTTTACAAAGCTGCAGGTGTATATGAGAGAGCACAATGAAAGGGATTATTTTGATAATACTGAATTGATCAGTAATTAATATTTTTTCATATCTCTAGATACCTTTGTAATTGTGAGCATCCTGATGACTACAGCTGAACCAGTGCCTCGCTTTCTTACCCGTGTCTTCATCTCAGCTATTAATCTCTCCTGTCATCCTCTCTTCTTCCTCCTTCTCTGTGCCATCATATATAGTTCTTTCAAAAAACCATTCTAACTTTGTGACTCAATCTGGCAAATCCCTTAATCAGTGCCATTTCAGTATCTTTGCATAGGTTGTACTTAATGAGAGGTCAATGGGTAATTTCTCTAGCACATTCATTCTTTTCTTCACTACATGAATACTGGTTGAGCTCAGCTCTATGTCAGACACTCTGCTTGATGCTGGAGATACAAAGAAACACAGCATAGCTGTCCTATTCTTGAGTTTTCAGGACAGAGGCAAAACTATAAACAGATGATTCCAATGTCACATGAAGAGTGCTAGAGAAGAAGAGGCCCAGTGCAGAGCAGAGCAGCACTCCTGGCTATGGAGAGAAGTCAGAAAAACCCTCAAGGGAGACACAACAAAGTGACCCTGCTGAGCTCTAAAGTTCAAATAAGCTCAGCCCCTTGAAGGAAGTAGGTAAGGAGCAAGCATTGCTGCCTTAAAAAGCAGCCTAGCTTCTGAAGGAAGACTTACGTTAAGTGAGCATGGTTAATTTGTAGAACTATGTCATGCTGCGTGACATGACAGGGTCACAGAAAATGTTGTTAATGAGTGGCAAAATCCCAGTTAAGGTGGGAGACAAGAATGAGACCATTAAAAAAAAATTAAAATTAAGCACAACAACAATTAGCATTCCAAAAGGTTAGGAATTTATTGAATATGGCATTCAAAATTTTAATGATGTCAAATTTGTCTTTTAGAACATTATTGTGCCTACAAAGAAGAGAATGGATTGAAGGGAATGAGGCTGGGACCAGAAAGGAGAGCTGCCTGAAGAGTTTTTCGAGCTAAGAAAGATGGGGGTTGAATTAAGGTCATAAAAGAAATTAGAAAGAAATTGTTGGATAAGAGTTAGCATGGATATAGAATAGATGGAATATTTTTGGGATTTGGTATAGATTCTCAATGAGGGTTCAAAATGAGTTTTCTGTTTGATCTACAGGGTTGACAACCAGATGTTCACTGAGATTAAAATATCAAGAAAGAGGTGTATTGGCATTGAGAGAAGGAAGAGAAGAGAAAACATTTCTTTTGGATTTAAACTTATTGAGCTGGAAATGTCTGTAGAATAATGAAGAATAAATAATCAGTAGTGGTCAAAATAATATAATATTCTCCTCTCCTCTGGAGAGGAGAATATTAATCTGGAACAGAGAAATTGATATTAAAGAATTCAGACTATAAATGGTGAAGTACTTGAAATGGATGATATCATCTAAGGAAAATTTGTAGTGATACCAAAAAAAAAAAAAAAAAAAAGCTCAAGAGCAGAACTCTAACTTTATAAGGACAAACTGCCAAGAGTCTGAAAGAGTTTAAAATGCTATAAATAAGAATACTAGAGACACAACAGCAGAATGATATTCAGGGAGAAGAAGAGAGGGTTCAGAAAGTAAGAGTGATCAAGAGAGTCAAATGGCAAGAGCATAAAAGAAATATAAGAAGTGAGAAGCATCTGAGGGTCTTAGAATCCATGAGATTCCCTTTGACAACAGCAATTTTACTGAAGATGAGGGAATAGGGAAGAGTTTTTATGTTGAGTTACAAATGAGTTGAAAGTAAAAACAACAACAACAAAAACCCTGCTTGCAGAGAATTCTTTTAGCTTTTAGAAAAGAAAGAAAAGCATATGAAACAATGATGGCTATCTCACTCTTTTCCATCTTGGAGATGATGCTCTTTTATGGCCTTGTTAGATGGGTGGGGCCAGAAGAGGGTGTTTGTGACCTGAGTGGAGTCACAGACTACTGGTCTCTGACACAACAGTTGGGAAAACCACAGTTCTTCTCCAATCTTTCGTTAGTAATAGCATTTACCTCAAACAGTATTGGTAAGTAATTCATTTAAATACACTAAATGTTAATTCATAGCCTTATTACATCCATTGTTATTTAATGACTGTAAAAACTGGTACGATTATAGAGATAGTAGGTACAGAGTTGATTGACTTTATTCTTGCCTCCCTAAAGGAACATAAGAGATTTTAACAATTTATTCAATAAATGTTTTTGCAGCTTCTCCCTTGTGCCAAGGTTGGTAGTGGGTGATTTTTGCTTCATGTTATTGATGAGGCTCAGGAAACTTAATTTCTTGATGGAATAACAGATAGTAAATAATAGACCTGGGTATTCCATGTGAGTCTCTCTGACAGGAAAGCTTGTGGGGGCACATTGTCACTTCGAGAAGAAGAGAAAACTATTACCATATTCCCAATATTATATGAACAATTCAGTCTGTAATATGATAAGATAGGATAAATATACTGTATTAGTTGGGCAGGGGTTCTGATATCAGGGAAACCTGCATTATCTTGAGTCCAAATCTTTGTTGGCTTCAGTTTCTCATGTTTAAAGAGAGCTTAATAGTTGTAACTGTTAAGTGCATTTAGTATAAAGATTTAAAAAGCTGATCTAGATAAAATTCTTTACAAAGTTATCACAAGGTAAAACTCTAAGCCTATTAATGAAAGTGGTAATAGTAGCAATAATACTAGTAGTAGTTATATCTTGTGACTTTCTTAATTTACCAAAGAAGTAACTATCCATAAAAGAGAACCATACTATTTTGTCAAATTTGGGTAATAAGGTGGGTCAACCAGTAAATTCAGCCACAGATAAGATTTGACATGTGACTTTTTCTGATAATTGAGTTAAATTACTCAGGATAGTTGACATTTTTTTCTCACAAACATTAAGAACATCATTTATCTGAACCTTCATTTTTTCTCAAGTCACATTTAAATTTATTGCTTACATCTGAGGTTGAGTTGGAATGAATATAGGGAATACCACTCTATTTTTTTTGCCATTTTTAATGTATTGACCTGTATTTGTGGTCTCAAGTGACAAAGCTATTTATTTATTCCTAAGTATTTAATATTCGTTTCATTTCTCACATGTTTAATCCTCTTCAGTCAGTTCTATTAAAAAGGGATTAAACTTTACTAAACACAAGAACAAATATTTTAAAAATTGTTTTCATTTTCATTAAAAGTATAAGCTTTCTACGATAACTTCGAGTTTAAGAAACAAAAAATGTGAATGGAATAGGAGAAATTATCCAAATTATGACATTGAAGTCATATTTATAGTGATTGCCAACATAGTCACATAAACAAGTTACATGGGCAGGAGAGAAAGCTCAGGTAGTTGTTAAAGGGAGGGAGTGGAGTAAGGAATATATTTACACATTTTCCATATAACTGCCTTAGCGAGAATTATTTTTCAATATTTGTGGCAAGTTGAAAAGTTGGGACACCCAACACAGAAATGAACACATTATCAACTTCTTCCATCTGGGAGCTAACCTAGTGCCAGTACCACTCTTCCTTATTCGTTCACTAAACAAATTAAAATACTGGCTATGGGAATGAAAAAATATTTATTTAACTTCACTTGTTCTATTTCTTCATCTTTAAAATTGTTTTACTACCTGTCACAAGTAGCTGGGATGATTAAATACATTAAGATATTTGACAGTGCCTGGTACAGGAAGCCTCCTCCCCACCACAATTTAATATTTTGAAATCATTTGTCTAAAAGATTCTGAAAAAAATTAAAATGACATTGAACACTCTGAGATGTGGATGACTACATGTAGATACTTGTTATTCAGTCCTGATATCCTTAAATGCCACCAATTAAACTTGAATGTAAAGCAAAGAGATCAGTTTTGATTAGGGTTTGGATCCACTTGAGGGGATATTTCAGACTTCTCATTTGATCTCATTAGGCTCTACATTGAAATATTACAAATATGTATTAGATTTGTCACAAGCCAAATTTCTTTTTGGTGTCTATTTTTACCATCAGTCACTCCCCCAGGCGCAGAAGCTATGAGTGGATTTTCTATAACCAAAAAAATTCCAGTCCCATGGAGCCCAACAATCCCACTCAACATGCTTGGTTTCCAAGAAATAGAAAAACAAAGCATTTTTAATTTTACCTTTTTATGTCTCTTATGGGCCAGGAGTACTTAAAACTGAACAAAAGTGAAAAGTAAACCGTGGCCCTTTCCCTGAAGAGTCCACATGTCAGCTATTCCCTGGCTAAAGGTTTTGGCGGCCACCCCTCAGGGCCTACAGTCTTCTCTGGGTCTATTTCTATAGCATTACAGCTTTCATGGTGTTTCACAGAAAATTATCCCACTGCTTCTTTTGAAGCCTGCCTAAAATTGAATTTTTTTTTCTTTCAAATAATCCTTTTATTTTCTTTGGATATTATGCCTATTTATTTAGAAATATGTCCTGAGTGTATTGACTACTAGATAAAGAGACACATCCATCCATTGTTAAGATAAACACTCCACAATTGGTTAATTACCTGGAGGTCCTGCTGCTTCTAATTGTCACTGTCCCATAGAAGCTGAGAGTCATACACAAAAATAGGAAGTGGTCATCACTTTGAATGAGAACAGCCATGGAGTCCTAAAGTAAAGGCATTCATTAGCCATCTGTCCAAGGTGAGCTATGCCCAAATCCTTTCTGGTATGAATGAAGTTCATATGGTAACTTCAGTGATTATTCTTCAAAATTAGCTGTTACTTAAAGACATGAAAATATGAGGTGGGTGGATCTCATTTCAGAAATGCCTAATTTTACATAAAAATAATTTTTTCATTTTTATCAATTAGAAAATTCAAAAGAAATAAAAATTTAGATAGTGAAAGAAATCAGGAAAATTAACTTCATAGGTATGAGTATTTTTTTTTTCTTTTTTTTTTTTTTTCCCCATTGAAAAGAAGACTGTGACATTAAGGACTTAAAAACATACTTGTTTGGGAGCCTACCTAGGTGTCTCAGTTTGTTAGGTATTTGACTCATAATAATATATTTGTTAAAATCCAAAAATAGGAAATATAATTGTTGATCAAATATATTAATTAAAGAATTTCAAACTGAAATTAAAGCATGATCTACCTACAACAAAAAGAAAAAAGAAAAAAAAGAGGCAAATTATCCCATGTGATAACTCTTAGTGCTATAAAGCAAATCTACTTTTAAAATCCCACACCAAATAGCCAGTCACTTGATTTATAAACTTATATGAACTTCAAGATCAGAGAAAGTCTCCAATCTACTGTCTGCTATTATAAATATTCATGAACTACTAAAATGGCTCTTTCCCATGTGAAGAAGTATTTTTTTAATGTCATAAAAAATGAAAATCACAACTTACACAGTAATCATGAATGGAATATTTCAAATAGATATTTATTATAGAGGTAATAGATTTTTAAAAGTGCACATTAGGTAAAATCAAATAATGTATGTTTCAAAAATAAATTCCAAGAAATTGAATATTCCCAAACTATTAACTGTTAGGACAAAGATTTTGTGCAATGTAAGCCAGAAACTCACTTTTCATTTAATCTAAGACATCACTGAAGGTAAGATGCTAGTATTTTATCTACCCTTAAGAATTTAAAAACTGTACATTTTAAAAAATTTTATTATGTTATTTTAGTCACCATGCAGAACATCATTAGTTTTTGACGTAATGTTCCATGATTCATCGTTTGCGTATAACACCCAGTGCTCCATGTGATACGTGCCCTCCTTAAAAATATACTTCCAATTAAACTTTATGTAATGCTTTCATTTTAATTGTTTCCTTCCATAATTATTTAAAGTATTTCTTTTTAAGATTTTATTTATTTATTTGACAGAGAGAGAGCACAAGCAGAGGGAGGCACAGGCAGAGGGAGAAGCAGGAGAGAGCCCAATGTGGGGCCTGATCCCAGGACCCTGGAATCATGATCTGAGCAGGAGGCAGATGCTTAACCAACTGAGTTGTCCAGGCGCCCCTATTGAAGATATTTTAAATTTATTAGAGACTTTTAAACTCGCATTGTTTATAAATATATAAAAAATAATATAAATATTAAATATGTCGGCCTACCTGGTAGTAGTACATTCCAATTTCAGAAATTTTAATATGTGAAAACAATATACATTTTTAAACAATGAAAAGTACATGACATATTATTTATTATTAGACAGTGTAGCTCAGAGTAGAGAACCACAGAGAAAAATAAATATATGAAATGGATTCTTATCTAAATACAGAAAATATTTCATATATAAAATTATCATTCTAAATAATCCACAATTAACAAGAAGATGTGTTCTTGGTCATCTAGGTGTATGTTATCTAGATGCACAAATCTAAAACTTGGCCCACCACATTCTTACAAGACGTACTTAGCACTCACAAGCAATAAATGCTGTTTACATGGAAACTATGTTAACATATTACAACCTAGATTTCACGTCATAACTTTTTGATTTCATTTGCTGAAAACATCTTGTAAAGACTCTTTGCTAGTAATGGTTAGAAATGTTCATGTTAGTGTACAGATTATCTCTATGATTTTGGGTGAAAAGTTTGTAATAGAGAAGTTAAAAACTATGAAAGAAAGTTAAAGAGATATAAGTGATTCGTAGGCCTTAAATTTTCCATAATTACCTATCTCCCTCTATAATACTTTCCTGCTTTTCAAGCAACAATTTCTTGTCTTCTATCTCTGAGCCTGAAAAAAATATTTATATACATATATGTGTTTATATGTATATGAATATGTGTGTGTGTATGTATATGTGTGTGTGTGTATAAACTGTGGCCAGTTAGGTTGCTTGGCAACAGGCATCATGGTTTTGGGTGGACCTGAGCCTTTTCTTTCTACAAACTGTTAAAATTAAATGTTTCTTGAGAGTAAGGTGTTATGTTTGTTCTCTATTTTCTTTTGGCTTATGTTATTCACGTGAAATAAACCCCCTCCTTAGTTCCAAATTTTAGTTCACTGAGAATTAGCTATTATCATTCCCCCACCTAGAAGAAAAAGCCATGTCTAATATTCGAGCCTCTGCAAAATCTTCACACGTTATGCCCTCATAAATTACAGCACATGATCATAAGAGACAGGGATCCTGAGTACAGAATATGTGTAGCACATACATTGGTTTAGCAACACTTTGAAATTTTCAAAATTTTACCATCAGGTGGAAGCCTGCAGAGTCGAGGAACAAAATGGGGTGTCTACAATTGGAAACTGCCATGTCTAGATGTGAGGCAAGATGAATGAAACAGGCTTACGAAATAAAGATCTCTAATGGAAAAGAGAAACTAGGAAACGAAATGGATAAAAATGAAAACAGTGAGGAGGGCAAGACCTCAACAAAAGATCTAAGAAGAAAAGAAAATACATAAACATGATCTGGGAAACCCTGAAAGGAAAATGAGGGAGGTTTTCTTTCCCCCACCTCTTTCATGTGAGGGGTGACAGCTAATGTTATTTCTCAAGGACAGTGATAAAAAAACAAAATTGCAGAGGGTAGCTGCTTCCTGCAGAGAGCAGAAGAGTTTTACTAACAGCCCTCTGTGTGTAAGCACTACATAAACAGGGGGGAAAAAAACAGCATCACCGGTCCTCAAGCCTTTAGACAAAGTGCAAAACTTGAAGGCCACACAGAAAAAACAACTGGAAGTATACAAGACTAACAAGGCAGCTAGATTCACAATGACATCTTGAAAAATCTATGCATATGAGAAGGTGTTGCATTTAGCAGCACCATGAGGTCAGGCTTTGCCAGACCTCAAAAGGAGATAATCAAGTATTAGTAGCCATGTGATCAGCAGCATATAGGAACTTCAGCAAATTCTTATATATATATTTCTAGAGGAAGTGCTTACTTCCCTCCCATACTCTTAAAAACAAATGGTATTGTCAAGTATTTTTCCTGATGCCCTGATTTAAGTTGACTTGAGGTAGCATACATAGATCAGCCTTAGAACGTCAGTTCAGCAGACATGTAACAGTGAGTAGAGCGGTGACGAATGGATATCTGATGGCATCATGAAAATTGCTTTTTAGTGCAAAAATACAAAAATGATGTAAGACAGAACTTTTTCTCTTTTTTCCCCACATTTTGTCTTTTTCTCACTCTAGTTGCCTTTTTTTTTCTTTCACATTTTGTCTCTATTCAGCATCTTAGTTCCCCAAGAATAATCATGGATAACCAAAAATTCTTTCTAACTCTGTAATGATTTTCAAAGTGTTCTTTTTCTTAAATTGATTTTAATTAAGATGGAACTCTACTGTTGGGACGTTTAGTGACATCAGAGATATTTTAGGTCTGTAGTAAAACTCTTGATAGAGGTAGATTACATCAAAGACACAGTGTGTGTGCGTGTGATGTTGTTACTTGTAAAGATTTTAAAGTATAACTGAATTTTTATGAGAAATGATTGGATTCAAAGTATAGGCATCGGATGAATTTCACATTTACAACACTGTATTGAGGCATTATGGTGGTTGAGCATGTGAAGCTATAAATTATGATCATAATTCACATGTCTGAATTTAATGTGCTTCAATTTCAAGAGAAAATTCCATCACATATGATGGAAGGATCTGGAACATTTCTAGATATTTGTGTAAGGTTGATGTTGATACCTAGAAAACCCTGAGTATAGATTTTTGAGAGACAAGCTTAGTGGGGCCCAAATAATATTTGTTATTACCATTGCCGTTTTTTGGCAATGTTGTTAGCTTTTCCTTGTCTCTTGAAGCAGCTTTGCATTAACGGAAAGCCACAGGCCATTGACTAAACAAATGCTTCAGGCAGGAAATCAGAGAAGGAAAATAGATTACTTATTCTAATCTAAAATTTAGGTGTGAAGTCTCAATTCAACATTTTTTTCCAAAATGTTTTAGTCTATTCCCCCAAATTTGATTAATTTGAAGGGTATTTTGACAGAGCCATGAAAAGCAAACATCTCCACAGAAAACAGAGATTAGAGGAATTGTTTCATTTGAAATAGAGAGTTTAAAAATGTTCACTGTCTCCACAAATACTTATATATCCTTTCTTTACAGAAAGTAGCTAGTGCAGTTAAGATTTATGTATTTTTTTTGCAATGATGTGAAAACAACGACTAATGTTCATTAGGATCAGAAAAGTCCCTAGAATATCATATGAAAGTACTACATACATATAGATAGTCATGTTCAACCTCACATACACTGATTTAATTAAATAACAATTTGTATCATACTACTTTTTAAAAGATTTTTTTATTTATTTGAGAGAGAGAGAAAGAGAGCATGAGCAGGGGGAAGAAGCAGAGCAGGGAGCCAGACCTGAGCCCAGGACCCTGAGGTCATGACCTGAACCAAAGGCAGACACCCAACCAACTGAGCCACTCAGGCACCTCTATATCATATTATTAACCCTACTAATTAAAATGAATGCACAGAAATAGGGTTAAAAGAAAAAAAAAAAAACAACCTAAAATTGTAGAAAAGGAATAAAGGTAGAAACTGCAATTCTAAAGATTACATTTATTTGTCTATATCATTGTTACAGTTCTAAAAAGTTTAAAAACAAGTGAAACTTTCAGATTATTAAGAAATCTAGAGGTGTTTTTGTTTGTTTGTTTGGTTGGTTGGTTGTGCTTTAGATAGGTTAATACAGATTTTCAAAGATCTCGTTTCCCCCAAGAACCTCCAAGACAAAGGTCAATATAATTATCTCAGTTTTCATCTTCAGACACTGGCTTGAAGTTGTCAAAAGACTACTTTTTCTGTGGTTAGTCCCCATATTGCTTTTCTGTGCTACACAGGAAATTCATACAGGCTATTGATACACTCAGATCAAAACAGTAAAGAGCTGTCAAGAAGACCGCCATGTGGTCAAATTTGTTAGGAATCTCTGCACTAGGGGTGCAAAAGGACAAGCACTTACTTCATTGACTTTTAAAAAAACTTAGCATCAGTAACTTTATGGGGAACCACCAGTCTCAGGGCAGGGATGGTTGTCCCCGGAGGAATGCTTGCCTTATCTGTTCAGTTAATACTCCGCATTTCCATGGAATGCATGGGCTATGCTGCTAAGAAATGTTCTTAGTTTTCTCTTGTATCCCGATTTGGCTTTTGCCCGCTACTCTTCTCTGTGTGTAGAATGTTTACTCTTCACACATATAGCATTCAAGAGATATCTCTGGTTTTCTTTGAACTGGCATGATCGGGAAAATTCAGTTAGCATTAAACATTTTAACCTCACACTTCTTTCAGGGCATTTTAATTCTCTGAGATCAGTTTACACTCTTTTTTTTTTTTTTTTTTTGTATCAAGTACAAATCACTCAAGTACATGGTATGATTTTATAAATATAAGAACTCAAGGAAAGGTTGGATTGGTACTTTAGCTCTTATAAATTGTATTCTCAATACACAATAGCTCAATGGAGGTAAGAGGGAAGAAGACATGCAAATATTACTGTGATGCAGATACCCTTCTCACTGACAGATTAAGACATTTAGCTTTAGTATCTCACAAAGATCACTTACTACAAAGTACAGTATTAGCAGGATTAAAACACATGCCTTTAAGTTCAGTGTTGTTTATAAGGCATTAGCCAATTTAGTTTCCTAGGGCTCTACTTGGTTCTTACAGCTGCCATAATAAAGTAACACAAACTGGGTAACTTAACAGAAACTTACAGTTCTGGAGACTAGAAGTCTGAAATTAAGGGCCATGTTCCCCTTGAAACCTCTAGTGAACATTTTTCCTTCTTGGAGCTTCTGATGGCCTCAGACATTGCTTGATTTCTGGCAGCATCACTCCAGTCTCTGTCTCCATCTTTTCCTGGAATTTTCTCTTCATGTCTTCATATCATCTTTGTATAAGGACACTAGTCATGGGCACCAGCCATATTGGATTAAGGGCTCCCCATATACCAATATGACCTCATTCTAGCTAACTACATCTGCAATGATTCTAAGGAAATAGAGTTCTAAAGTTAGAACTTCAGCATATATTTTTGAGCACACAATTCAATGGTCACACCTTCTAAAATATTAAAACCTACAACTATATTTGTAACATAAGCAAATATGTGTGAAATTATAAAATTAGTGGACCAGAGAAGCATTGGTATATACTGTAGCAAAGAAATGATCTCGTGATAAACTTGGTTGCAATGTATCTGTCATCTGCTGGACTGAATTTTTTAATGCCTATTAACAAATGACCCAATGTAGTAGGCAATGGGATTTCTGGTAGAATAATCATTACTGACCAGTCTAGCTTGATTTCTGTTTTGTTTTGTTTTTGCCAATATATTCTGCTAATATGAATGTAAGCATCATAATTCAAAATTATCAGGGAGACAAAATTAAGTACTTATTTGTTATTCAGTCTAGGACCGCACTTTATTTGTCCTTTCTTGGAATTCTACAAAGCACTAAGAATCCTGTCTATTTCCAATCATTTTTTTGGTGGTTTCTTTCCTAAGATTTGTGACCAGTCATATACATACTTAAATATTTGGAAGTACAGTGGATAAAACTCTGTTCATATGGTATATAGTTTATAATTTCTTTTTTTTTTAAAGATTTTATTTGTTTATTTGACAGAGAGAGATCACAAGTAGGCAGAGAGGCAGGCAGAGAGAGAGAGAGAGGGAAGCAGGCTCCCCGATGAGCAGAGAGCCTGATGCGGGACTCGATCCCAAGACCCTGAGATCATGACCTGAGCCAAAGGCAGAGGCTTAACCCACTGAGCCACCCAGTTTATAACTTCTACTTGTCAAAAAAACTTTACTGCTATAGTATTCAACATTTGTGTTGTCAAATAATCCAATTGTAACCATGTTTGTCCTTTTCCACACAATACAATAAAATCCAACTCATTATAATACAATAAAATCCAACTCTTTCATTAAAAAGGAAGGAGCATTTGATTTTTACTCTGAGAATATTCACACATGGATATATGAGCATATGAATTCTGACAGAACTGTTTAAAATTGCTTAAAATGATCCATTAATTCATTAAACAACTATTTAATGAATTTACTATGTGCCAAACATTATTCTAGATGTTTTGATCAATGAGCAAAAAAGACAAGAATTCTCATCTTACAGATTTATATTCCAGTGAAGAAAGGATAAAAGTTTGTATTAGTTTATAAAGATAAACTTGGAGATATATATATATATATATATATATATATAGTTATAGTTATAGTTAGCATAATGAATTTAAACAAAAATATTTTGTGTCGATCATCTACTAAGTAGTAAGAATAGTTAAAGACAAAAGAGGAAATTTCCTTCCATACTTGAAAACTCCGAGTATAACTTGTATTTCTTATGGTTTTCAATGAACTATGAAATCACTATTTCATAAATATTTAACAATGAATAAAACTACTCATATCAATCCAATGATTTACATTTATTTGATATTTCTCTATATATACATTTTTTTCATGGTTGCAATTATAGTGGCTATAAAATTGTGATTTTTAATTATTTCACTTAACATGAAAGTATTTCACAAACTGTTGCCTCATGTTTTTTCATAGTCTCAGGACTCATCATATTCATGGTTGCTCAATCTATCACATAACTACAATGTATCATGTCCTTTTTCATATTTAGTTTTTTTAAAACCATATCTGTCATTATAAAAGTTTATTAAAAGAGATTTTTCAATGAATTATTTTAATTTCTTCTTTTGAATGTTTCCCTTATGACAAAATGAGTGATTTCTCTAAATAAGGGTTGGACTATTTTATAGTTCTTAAACTTTATAATTGATTTTTAATTGGTTAATTAATTAAATTTTAATTGATAAATTGCCATTAAGAAAAGTTACTTTATAACCTTCAACATTATGATTTTTCTCTATCACATCACCTGTCGATCAATCAGCACACACTTCTTTTTGTGTGACATGTCTGATAACTTCTTTCTTCATTAGAAGAATTGGTGTATTAACATTGTAAATGGTTGAATTGAGCTTGGCCAGGTGATAGCTTATATTTTGTGTTTCTTCTCATTACTCATGATGCTACAATTTTATCCTTTAAAAAATCTTTGTTATGATAATAGTGTTTAATAATAATGGCTACCTTCTTACTGGAAAGAATTTCTTCATCAGGAGCCAAACATTAAGCCATGGTTTTGCTCATTTATATTGTGGCAAGTATAAACAGAAGTCATAACAAATGAGGAGCCAGGCTGATGGTTATGGCTACTTCGGGCAAAACTGAAGCTGCAGAATTAGCTGGGGATCGAAGTTGCCTGTGTCTTCACATATCTTTTCCAAATTGATTTTAGTATTGCTTAAGATCATTCACTAACCAGTCACCAAAAATAAACCCTAGATGCATAAAGTGATGCAGATGGTTCCGAAGGAAAGGCAGGAGAGAAGACTTCCAACCTTCACACATTGAAAAATAAAGCATGTTTCATTAATCCTAAAATATCAGTGTCTTTTGCAAGATAGACCTGGCCATGATAGACACTATGTATTAGTGTTTTAAGTGTATAAAAAATGAACTAATGAAAGTATAAAAAATCTTTTGCTTTCAAAAACATTTATGTATTAGTGTTTTATGAGTATAAAAATGAATTAAAGTACAAAAAATATTTTGCTTTCAAAAACATTGTTATAAAAGTTAAAATGCAGCAAATAAAATGTAGAACTCCATCCAGTTTGAAAAGCTAAATGCTTATTTGGAATGATATTGCATGATGAACTTGATTCATATTATAAACAAAATTACATTTACTGTATTTGCAGGTGGAAGACATATAGAAACAACATGAATTTCTTGTTTCATTTTTTAAACAATGAATTTCTAAAAAGAAATGCAAAATATTTTCTGGTAGACATTAGTAAATGCTAACATGACACAAGATTGATTCATTTTTTTGACCCATATATTAACTAGAAACCCTAAAATATAGATAGTAAAATAGTTACTTTTAAAATCATTACTTTTTTTGTTGTTCCTGTTCTTCTTTATCAATGCTATTATTTATAGCTCCAAAGCCTTAGGTCTCTGAGTTTCTATTTTTCTTCCTGTGCCAATGATTTGTGGTATTAGTGCAGATCATTGATTCTGCACTGCTGAGCTATCCAGCTTATGGCAGACAAAGGGGCTGGGGTTGTGTTTTTAAAATGCCCTTTACTTTCAAAATTCACACTGTAGAAATGACACTTCTGTTTTTATAACTGTGCAGCTTGCACTGTATTGCATAAAATGTTCTCCCAAGTGGACAAGGTCACTTGCTTTTGGGAACAATTCTCATTCTTTGTGTTCAACACGGGTTGAAAATATTGCATTATCTTTGCAGTCTGGGTCTTGAAACTCTATTAGGTAATAAAATATTTTATATTTTTAAGTGAAAACTTATCTTACACATTTCCTGATGAAATAAATATACCAGGCATTTACCAGTAGATGCTTCCTCACTTAACCATTGTGATGCTAATGATGTTAATATCAGAAGTTACCAAATCTGCTACAAGATGATTTATACTGCTGCATAACGTACAATATTTTCAAGAAACGGTTATATAATTTTAAAAATCTGAAGACTCAAACTTTGGATCTGGAAGAAGTAGGAAGTGAAAGGGTGATAAATGTATTAATTCAGTCAATAAGGAGATCACTATTATATATACAAGACTGACAAAGATAACCCTATGCTATTCACTATAAATTCATAGAATCAAAGGATTTTGCAACTACAGTTTTCTCTTTCTGAAAGGTTCTTTCACCCTCGGCACTTTTCCTGGCAAATCCCTACCTAATTTTTCAGATCTCCTTTTTTTTTTTTTTCTTTAAAAATAAATTTTTCCCCTACTGTGAGTCCCCACATCAAACACATCTTCATTGTAGTTAACTATAATTTCTCCTCCATTAGCCCTGTGAAGGTGTAGGTCATATCTGTCCTGTTCATCATGATATCTTCAGCACCTGCCCCTGTGGTTTGACTTGGTTCTAAACCTTGGATATAGAGTGCTGGTTTTAAATCCTGGCTCAGTGGCTTAATGATTGTGTGACCTTGGCCAAGAGGCTTAACCCATCTTCTCTGACTTAGTTTCCTCATCTTTAAATTGAGGTTAAAAATAGTACCTACTTTTTAGGGGCACCTAAGTGACTAGGGCAGTTAAGTGTGGGACACTTGGTTTTGGGTCAGGCTGTTGTCTCAGGGTTGTGGGGTCAAGCTGCATATCTGGCCTCCATGGGGCTCACACTGGATGCAGAGCCAGCTTAGGATTTTGTCTCCCCCTCCCCTCTGCCCCTTCCCTGGATCTCTCTCTCTAAAAACAAAACAAAACAAAACAAAAAAACCTACTTTTTATAAAGTGATTGTGAAGATTAAATTATTTAGTAAGACAATAGCAAATAGTAGCTATTAATATTGCTATTATCATTTCTGTGAACACTCATTAACCAAATGTTGAATTTTTATGTGACATATTTTGCATGCAGGAGACACGGCTTTATTTTTTTTTTTTTAAAGTAGGTTCCACGGGGCTAGAACTCGTGACTCCAAGATCAAGTGTCGGCACTTAACTGACTGAGCTACATAGTGATATGACTTTATTCATATAAGGTATTTAAATTTTTTTTTTACTATTTATTTGAGAGAGTGGAGGGAGGGGCAGAGGAGAGAGAATCTTAAGCAGATTCCCGGCTAAGTGCAGAGCCCCATGCCAGGTTTGATCTCACCATCCTGAGATCATGACCTGAGCCCAAACTAAGAGTCTGAGGCTTAACTAACTGCACCACCCAGGTGCCCCATAAATAAAGTATTTTAATAAACAATTGGACAAAATCAGCCTTTTTTGATAAATGCTTTACAGTTGAAATTATTTGGCAAGTTAACTCATTAATTAGGGTGATAATCTGAAAACTGTTATCTTTAAGGTTTTGCCACTAAAATGGTATCATCCAAATTCTGATATATTTACTAAGATTTCTTTTGTTGTTACAAGAAAACTTTATAATATTCTTTAATTTTTCAATTAAAAATATTCTGTCCATAGTTGTTGGTATAGAGTTTTAGAGTTTCAATCACTCATTTTTCGATATGTTGGAGGAAACACTACATTTTGTGGGAAAAATATTGACCATACCATTAAATATTTCTTTTACCTACTTTTTAAAAGAGATCTGGAATCCAGGTTAGTTTTCAGAAGGTACACAATGTACCTTTGGATCTACTTCTCACTAAGTTGATTTTCAATGTAATTATTCTGGAATTTGTCAGTGAGTGTAATTTCCAACTCTCTAATGCCTAATAGTTCTCAAAAGTGCAAGTGTAAGAACTAATAATCATGGAATACACTAGAAGGATATATAGCTCAAACCTAATTTTTGGTAGGTAATCTAATTTTATTCTTGGATTAAACTAATTATTGGAAATTCTCATACCTCTTTGAATCACTTTTTCTGCCTGAACCTTTAGCATTATACAATTAGTATACATTGAAAAGTGCATAATGACTTCATGAAACATATTACTGTATCTATTAGAGGAATGTTTATAGAAGAGATAGAGATATAGAGATATCATAACATAAGGAAGAAATATACCTCTGGTCTCATTATCAAGATTACCAATGATCCTTTTGAATAATTGATTTCGCCTTATGGATGCTGTGAATCATGTAAATAATTCACATATCCCTTTTGGGTTGGTTGCAATGAATCTCAAAAGCAAATTCATAGCCCTCATCTTGCTATTTCATAAGACTTTATGGCATGCATTTTGTGTAAGTTCCTTATCCCGCTTCAACCTTCTTCTTCTACTCCTATTTTTCCTTTCCCAAAGGCTCTCATTTTCCAATTATAAATAGCTTTGTTTTAGTTCCAATGTTTCCATTACATCAAATAAATCTGGTATAAAGTGAGGCAGAAACAAACACAGTTTAAGATTATGGCTAATGAGCACCTGGGTGGCTCAGTGGGTTAAAGCCTCTGCCTTCAGCTCACGTCATGATCCCAGGGTCCTGGGATCGAGCCCCACATCAGGCTCTCTGCTCAGCGGAGAGCCTGCTTCCCCTCCTCTCTCTCTGCCTGCCTCTCTGTCTACTCATGATCTCTGTCTGTCAAATAAATAGATAAAATCTTTAAAAAAAAAAGTTATTGCTAGTAATGTGGTCAAGGATGGAGTTAGAGCATTGCAGATGATAATGGACTAAGTCACTGGTCTAAATCAAACTTCCTATTTAGTGTTGTGAAGTTATTTGTTAAACACCTTGAAAAGGATCACAGCATTACATAATTATCATTATGTACATTGTTTGGTTTCTGAGAAGTATTTGCTGATAAAATCTGAATTCATTTACTAAATACACAATTTCTATATGCTCAACTGAGCTCTGTTTTACCCTTAATTTCTGTTAGTGAATTTCATTAAATAAGGAAAAAATTGACATGTATCTCCTTCAGCAGTCTAGGACAAATCTCAGTTATTCTCTTGATGTAGTCCCACTGATTGAACATAAGCTACTAATCACTTCCTAAAAGGGTTTACTACTTTGTTCAAGTTTTACCTAAAATAAGTGAAGTCGTTACTTCCTTAGTCTGTTTCCGAATTAAAATTATTTTAAACAATTGACATTTTAATTCTCTTTTTATTTTTATTTTATTTTTTTTAAAGATTTATTTATTTATTTGACAGACAGCGATCACAAGTAGGCAGAGAGAGCGAGAGGAGGAAGCAGGCTCCCCACTGAGCAGAGAGCCCTATGCAGGGCTCAATCCCAGGACCCTGAGACAATGACCTGAGCCGAAGGTAGAGGCTTAACCCACTGAGCCACCCAGGCGCCCCTAATTCTCTTTTTAGAATGACATTTCAAGGAATGTATGCAACACCTTCACTACCATCAACAACAATAACAAAACTACTTTTAAACAATATCACTGTTTTCACTGGAAGCAATGAAACTGCTAAAGGATACAAAATCCTGCTACTTTCTATGAAGCTGAATATTCTCTTTCCTTTTTAAACTTCTTTAGAACTTCCTTTTAATATCTTCAATTTTTTGCTCAGTGCTAACTTTTTAGGTATAATAACAATATTGTGTGTATTTCATCTTTTATTCTCCACATATTCTTGCAAAATGAAAGAATGCATACATCAATGAATATATATAGTGTGTCTTCCTTTCTAAAGGCCATATTAATTGGTAACAGTGCTGTATCTTTCTAAATATGTTTCAATCTGAAGTTTGCTATAATTCTATAGGTACAGATATTAAGATCAATTAAAATCATAAAAACTGTATTTCCTACTTCTAAACACACAATATGAAAGTTTCCAGAGTAATTTTTTTTGTCTCTTATTTTATGCCCACTCTTTCTTTCTTTCTTTCTTTCTTTCTTTCTTTCTTTCTTTCTTTCTTTCTTTCTTTCTTTTCTTTCTTCTTTCCTATTTTAATCCTGGTTATACTAAAAAATAAATAATAGACAAAAGTGAGGTAATTTCATTTTAAAATATTTTTCCATTTATAATAATGATATTTATATTTATAAAAATTTCTATATTATCACTAAATATACATCCATAAGGGACACCTGGGTGGCTCCGAGGGTTAAGCCTATGCCTTCAGCTTGGGTCATGGTCTCAGGGTACTGGGATCGAGTCTCACAGTGGTATTTCCGCTCGAAAAGCAGCCTGTTTCCCCCTCTCTCTCTCTGCCTGCCTCTCTGCCTACTTGTGATCGCTCTCTCTTTCTGTCAAATAAATAAACAAAATCTTTAAAAAAATAAATAAATATACATCCATAATATATAATGTTTATTCATTCAAAAATGTTAAGTAAGCACTGATTGTGTTTTATACAGTGGGAGTACAAAAGTAAATACATTATGATTTCCTGACCTTTTAGAATGCATAATCTACTAGAGAAATGAATAGAATTATTGTAAATTTAATTATCCTCATTTAACATGATAAGGAAAAAACATTATGTGCAACTTATTATGTGAGCATAAATGAGTTGCAGATGGATTATTCTTGTGTTCTACCTTGAAAGGTAAAATATATAATATCTAGAGAATTAGAAAAAATATTTTGACCCAACTGAAAGACAGAAACACCTACTGCAAGCATAAATAAATAAAAAAAAATTCAGTTCACTATTAAGAATGGTCTACAGAGATGCTCTACCTCATATGAGATCAGGGAAATGCAAATTAAAGCAACAAGGAGATAACACTATAGACCTATTAAAATGGCCCAAATCCAGAACACTGACACCACCAAGTGCTGACAGACATGTAGATTGACAGGAACTCTCATCCACTGCTGATGGGAATACAAAATGACAGAGCCACTTTGGAAGACAGATTGGTGGTATCTTACAAAGCTGTATTTACTCTCACCATACAGTTCAGCGATTATGTTCCTTGGTATTTGTCAAAGGAATGGAAACTAACGTCCACACAAAAACCTGCACACAAATATTTATAGCAGCTTTATTCACAAGTACCAGAACTTGGAAGAAACCAAGATGTCTGTCCTTCAGTAGGTGAATGGATAAATCAACTGTTACATACAAATAATCAAATATTATTCTGCACTAAAAAGAAAAGACAAAGCCATGAAAAGACATGGAATAGCCTTAAATGCATATTATTAAGGTTAAAAAAAAAACAATCTGAAAAGGGTACATACTATATATTGCAACTATAGAAAATTCTGGAAAAGTCAACAGCATCAAGACAGTTGCCAAGGTTTAGGGAGAAGGGAGGGATGGATAAGAAGATCACAGAGAATTTTTAGGGCAGTGATGCTACTCTGTACAAAAGTATAATGGTAGATACATGTTATTATGCATTTATCCAAATTAATAGAAACTACAACACCAAGAGTGAACCCCAATGTCATGTAAACTATGGACTTTGGGTGTTAATAATATATCAGTGGGGGTTCATCAACTATAATACATATGCCACTCTAGTAGGGGATGTGGATATGGGGAAGGCTTATATATGCATGAGGGTGGGGGTTTAAGGAAATTCTCTATATTTTCTGTTCAGTTTTGCTATAAATCTAAAATTTCTCTAAAAAATGAAGTCTATTAAAAGAAAAAGAATGACCTATAATTATTTTGCTTATCAAAAAGGACTCTTATTATTAATTTTATAAGTAGGGCAAAGGTTTCTATAAAACTCCTCAGTAGAAATAGATAACTGAAGGAAGGGACAACAATCCCCAAAACCCATCACTCAATGTTTATTACCATGAGGTCCTCTCAGCAATGGTGATTTTTCAGGCTAAATCTTTCCTCTAAATTTTAGAATTAAGCATAGCAATAGGGTAGCAAAATGTTTATCCTCTTGTTTATGGACAAAACACACTACTTTATAACTTAGGCAAATGTCTTAATCAAACAGCATTGCTTTAATCAAGTTGAGAATGAGTTTGAGACTGAAAGTAAGCACTAATGACACTCTTACCCTTTAATTCATTTCATAAATCTCCACTATGGAGTCTTAGAGTTTGAAATCCAGTTATATATTAGAAGTCATGGCAAAATTCCCTATGTCAAACCTTGGTCTGCCTCTTTTCAGCTCATTGCATTTCTGAGGTCAAGCTTCTGAATAGATAAATGAGTTGAACCAAGTAGTTTGATTACCCCTAAATTGTTAAGTCTCAATTTTTTATCATCATGGAGAATTAGACATCAAGGCAAATGAATGAGTTTAGTTTTCAGTTGATTTCTGTGGAAATTACACATTCTGTGGAAATGCATACTTGTGGATAAGATTCCTCATCCATAGACCCAACTGAGAATATAGGTTTATATGAACTTGCTCTCATCTTTCAGTCACACCTGATTCCCAACTATGGCATACTGACTAGAGACACTGAGTGTATGCAGATAAATCTATTTTAAAATTGAATGCCATATGGGGAAGAAGGAGAAAGAAAAACATTCTTAGAAGGGTGATGTAGCATTCTGTGGCATGACTCACAGTGGTGTGAAAGGAGCACCATATGCCATATGCTGATTGTTAACCATTTCATTAATTAACATGTAACAAGAAATAAAAGTCACCTCTGTCACTCAATAATATATATGAAAGCTATAGAGTGCTATATTTGTTAAGTGACCAGTTTACTTTTCACATATAAAAACTAGGGTTGACCATTACACTAACCTAAATCTAGATTATCATAGTCTTCATAGTGTATGTGACTTTTCAGGCTTAATGTTTCAGAAATAAAAACACAAAATCTCAAAGCTTTCATCAAAAAGGGTTTTTCTGAACTAAATGAACCAATGGCTAGAATTTGATACATTTTTCTTCTTAACTGAGATTTCTCAAGTTGGTTTTGAGTTTTGTTTTGTTTTGATTTGGGTTTTTTTGTTTGTTTGTTTTTTTGTTTGTTTGTTTTGTTTTTTTGGTATTTTATTTTTGTTTTTCTCAATGAGCTGACTTTGGACCTAAAGTCTGACTGCAACTAGGCTATCTACTCCAGCAAGCGCCATACACATTTGCATCTGATAGACCTCTTTGAGTGTGCTCTCTTTCTATTTCCATGTATCAGATATGAATGAAATTGTATTCTCCCAGTTTTGTATACCGCTAATTTTATTTGTGGGACACACTATAAAATGCCAGATAAATCTCATTGGACAATGTATAAAAATCATATGATAATTAAATTTATCAGATTTCTTTGGAATCTAGCTAATGGATAGCATTTATTCCCTATAGTTTGTTTTTGTTTTTTTTTGTTGTTGTTTTGTTTTGTTTTTAAGAATTTATTTATTTATTTGACAGAGAGAGACACAGCCAGAAAGGGAACTCAAGCAGGGGGAGTGGGAAAGGGAGAAGCAGGCTTCCAGCTGAGCAGGGAGCCCGACATGTAGCTCTATCCCAGGACCCTAGGATCATGGCCTGAACCGAAGTCAGAAGGTTAATGACTGAGCCACCCAGCCATTCCATTCCCTATAGTTTTAAATTCAGTTTTACTTTAGCTTCTTTAGTAATACATATAATTTTATAGGCAAGTAAATTTTCAGGTGAAATCTAGTCGAATCTAAAAAGTCTGTTCCAATCTTAATAGTGCAGATTTGGGCCCATTCATATAATTCTATTTGTATAGTACATTTTGGGGTTTTAAATTTTGTTAAAACTGAGAATCATGATAGACACCTATTCTTCACCATTTTCTGGTAAAGAAGTCATTTTCTGGCATGTAGAAAAGTTTTAGAGCAAGAGAATACTTTCTGTGTACTGTAATGGAAAGATTTGAACTCATGCTGGTTAATCACTTTTATTTTGTCTCCCCTTACTGTCTTTAACACAGATGATCTTAAATTTTTTTTCTTTAGACTTCTTCAAGGTTGTTCATTTGGCCTTCTGTCTAAAATCTTCTTTTCTGTTTACCAGGTTGGGATGTTACTTTTTTTTTTTCCTGCAAAAGTTAAAATTATGGTTTTATTGACTGTGAGTTGAGGAAGTTTATATTTTCCTTTTTTTTTTTTTTTTTTTTTTTCCTGAGGACAACAATTGATCAGAGAAACACAAAATGATGTTCTAGCTCTTTTTGTCCTGATTGCCCAAATGGGCAATTTCTGTAATCTTAGGCTTTGGCTCTCTGTACTATTGATTGTTTCAAAATGACTGTTGGATAAGAGTTGCAACATAGGTCAATGCAGAACTATTTCTTAACCTGAATTTAGCAATCTTCTTTTGAGTTTGGCAGTGGAATTGAAAGACATCCTGGCCTCCCTGAGAAGGTATGGCTTACAAATGGTTATTTTGTTCTAGCGAAGGTGGATAACATTTTTATGAAGTTGTAATAGAGCAAAGTTAAATGTGTTGAATTAGAAATGATTCTAATGCTAAGCTGCATTACTGAAAAGAAACCAAGAGAACAAAATTGCTTATCATTTTTTATATTTATAAATTCTTTTGTGCAACTGATTTACTGTGGCTTTTGCTATTTACACTCATTCAGTTTCTAAGTGTCTGGAACTTGGAAAGGGGCTGATGAGTCACATTAAGCATTCTCATACTCTGGGACAGCAAAGATGTAACAGCACACTTAATTGCACTCATTTAACCATTAAGCCTTGTTTCCAAGGGCTCTGCCAGTTGTCAGGTGCACTATATTACAGCCCCACATGGCATGTGACATCTTTGCTACTTGCTGCATCTGGTTAGAGCCCTCCAGTAAATGCCGATATCTAAGCTAGTGAAAGAGTCCAGGTGTAAGACAATGACGTTCAAGTTAATGATTGGAAAAATAACCCTGGAGATTACATCACATCTGATGAGACAGGACAACACTTTTTCATATTAAAATGATCACAGTCATTACATAGTTGTATTGTTTATTTTAAGAAATGTTAATATTGGCATTTTTCCAAAGACTATTTTTGTAGTTACTAAACATAATGGATTTTGCTAAGTACACAAATTTTCAAGGTAAATATTTCTAGTCAGACTTAAGAGCTGGGCAAATGAATTAGTGGACTTAAATTACAGGAATTTCACTAGAACTTAGAGATTTCTCAATTCATATTTTTTCCTCCTCTCACCAATGAGAAGATGATTCAGTGTATATAAATGATCATTAAAGTATCAAGGTTGTTTTTCACCTTTTCTTTAGGTAAAACTACAGCTACAGTTCTTATGAGCAAAATAAAATAAAACACTAGTATAGTAGAGAAGATATGTCTATTTAATTCTTCTCTCTGCATATCATTTTATTCAGAGGGATCCCTGTCATCCCAATGCAATCTAAATTATTAAAATACTTAATGAGACAAAATTCATGTACCTGATAGACTAATTAAAAGACTGTACAATTTCTAGTCCATTTTTCACACTTTCAAGTGACTTCAGAAAACAATCAGATCAGGTGGAGAATGAAAAAAAACGAAATTCGTATTGTTTTGAGGAAAGATTAAGGAAATAAAGTGTTGTTGGCAGCCAGATGCTTTCCATCTTCATCAAGGAGAGAACAGCAGAAAAGGCTTAAGTTGCAATGGGTGGAATTGAAGTTAAATAAAACACAACTGCAGAAGTAAAATACATGAAATGGCAATTGGAGAAAATCTTGGAATTGACTTTTTTCTCTCCCCAGAAAAAAAATTTCCTTCTCTCTCTTTCTCTGTCATTTTAATGTTTAATACCAATGGAATCTATCAGACATCAAGCATATTAATATAGCTTTTAACCAACTTAATGATGGAGTTGATGGAAACTGGATAGCTTATTAATGATAGATGGTAGCATACAATGCCCTATAGAGAGACTACTCTGGTTTGGTATGCCGCCTAAAATCTATAAACAAAAATATATGGTCCATGTTTATTACTATTAAAATCTATATTTAAATTTGACTCATTTCAGAAATATAAGAATAATTAAAATCAAAATGCTTTAACAATTTGAATAAGCATTGTACTAACACACCTAAAATACAGGCAGGTCTCATATATGTTTGTGTGTATGTGTGTTGCAATATGGAGATGGATTTCTCACAAATATGTTGTTAAATAGTTATAATGTCCAAGTACTTTTAACATCATGTTTTTAAGTTGGATTTAGTCAAGCTATAAAATAATCTATAACAATGTATACCAATGTTTTTTCTTTCTCCTTTGTCTCTTTATCTCAATTTTCTCCCATCCCTTTCTTGAATCTTTCAGATAGAACAATTTTGATAATACAGTTAGTCTAAGTCATTCACTGTACTAGATGGTGAGAATACAAAGATGATAAAATTAAGTTTAGCCTCCAAAAGCTTCTAGCCTGATGGAGGAAACAGGGTTATTAGAAAATGCAGTATGATATATGCTATGAAATTCAGAAGACTAGATTATTCTGGATTATCCAAAATGGGTAAGTAACACAGACTAGAGATATTTCTGAGGTAGAAAGTATCATTTTTTTTTACTTCAGTATCTGATGAAAAACTATATTGTGACTATGGATTTAGAAGCAAGAGAACATGAGTCTGCCTTAGCTAGCCTCACCTAGCACCAGGTTTTTGGAGAGGGGATGGGAACCCAGGGTAAGAGAGACTAGAGAGAAAGTGAGGGCTTACAAGTGAGGTTTGTAGGTCTTTTAGGAAAGGTACTCATAGGAACTCCCACTTCTCTATTTAAATTGTTTTAAAGATTTTACTTATTCATGAGAAACAGAGAGAGAATGAGAGAGAGAGAGCGTGCGCAAGCACACAAGCAGGGGAGCAGCAGGCAGAAGGAGAGGGAGAAGCAAGCTCTCTACTGAGCAGGAAGCTTGATATGGGGCTCGATTCCAGGACCCCAGGATCATGACCTGAGCTAATGGCAGATCCTTAACTGACTGAGACACCCAGACATCCCCACTTTTCACTTTATAAACCTCCAGTAGCAGGAACTTTTCTTGTGGTATAAAAATGGAAATAATCTCTCCTCAACCTCCCTTTTTTCTTATACAAGCAGTGCATGTTCACTATAAAAATAACATATTAGGAATCAGATTAAATCAAAAGGGGTAATAAAAGTTCAATTTTCTACCACCCTGTAAAACATCTTAATTTAAACAAAAGAAACCATTCCATTTTTTAAAAAAAATTTATTTTTAATTTGAGTATAGTTGACACACAATGTTACATTAGGTTCAGGTGTACAACCTAGTGATTGGACATCTCTGTATGTTGTGCTCTCCTCACCACAGGTGTAGGTACCATCTGTCACCATACAATACTATTATAATATATTGGACTATATTCATTATGCTGAACCTTTTTTTCCCGTGACTTATTCATTCTGTAGCTGGAAGCCTGCATCTCCCATTCCCCTTCACCCATTTTGCACGTCCCCTATAACGCTTTCTCTCTGGCAACCATCATTTTTTCTTTGTATTTATAGGTCTGATTCTGCTTTTTATTTCTTTGTTATTCCTTTGTTTTGTTTTGTTTTGTTTTAGATTCTATGTGTAAATGAAATTATATGGCATTTGTTTTTCACTCTCTGATTTGTTTCACTTAGCCTAATGCCCTATAGGTTCATCCACATTGTCTCAAATGGCAAGATCTCATCCTTTTTTATGGCTGAGCAATATTCCATTGTATTTATCTGTAATCTATACCACATCTTTATCCATTCATCTATTGATGGGCATTTGGGTTGCTTCCACATCTTGGCTATTATCAATAAAGCTACAATAAACACAAGGGTACATATATTTTTTTTGAATTAGATTTTCATTTTCTTTGGGGAATATCCTGTAATGGAATTACCTGGTCATATAGTATTTCTTTCTTTCTTTTTTTCTTTTTTTCTTTTTTTGAGGAACTGCTATACTGTTTTCCACAGTGGTTGTACCAACTTACGTTTTCAAAACAACAGTGCACAAGTGTTCCTTTTTCTCCATATCCTTAACCAATACTTGTTATTTCTTGTGTTTTTTATTCTAACCATTCCAACAGGTGTGTGGTGGTATCTCACTGTGGTTTTGATTTGCATTTTCCTGCTGATTAGTGATGTTGAGTGTCTTTTTATGTGTCTGTTTGCCATCTGTATGGAAACCCACTGAATGGAAGAAAATATTTAGATATGACATACCCAATAAGAGTTTAATATCCAAAATGTATGAAGAACTTATGCAACTCCACACTAAAAGAACAAAAGCAAAAAAAAACAAAAACAAAAACAAAAACATAATCCAGTTAAAAATGGGAAGATGACCTAAGCAAACATTTTTCCAAAGAAGACATACAGATGGCCAATAGGAATCATTCCATTTTTCATCTTCTTGAGTCCCTGTGGATTTTTCATGATGGTTTTGGAAGGGTTTTGCTTGTCCTTGAGACAGTGCTAGACATAAAGTTATTCCATAGCCTCTCTGTCCTCTTGTACTTGAGGAAAACACACAACCCTCCTGAGACTTTCTAAGAGATTTTGCTGCTAGCAACAATGGGCAAGAGAAACATTAAATGCAAAGGGAAAGTTTAAAATTGTCAAGAAATCTAACTCTGCAAAAGTGGTTTCTGTTCTTCTAACTTGCTGTATGACTTTGGCATAGTATTCATTTAACCATGTATTTTTAAAAAAACTGACCATATACCATAAAACAGTATTTCCAAACCCATGATTTTTTATTGGATTATTGAATAAATTAAGTACCAAATCTTAGCGATTAAAAAAAAGAAAAAAAGAAAGAAAACAACGTTTATTGAGGCCCTAACCTGGCTCTTCTGGGAAGATTTTATTGCCAGGATTTAGTGCTCTTGCATTCTTCTGCAGGATGTGGCAAAACTTTGTGATATTTGTCATTCCATTTGTTGACAAGTTTATGTGGTTACTCTAGGTGTCTGAACAAATACCTCTATTGGCTTTTTGTGTGTCCAGACTGGAGATGTATTCTGAGGAAAATGTTCTTTGCAGAAAGAGGAAACCCATTTTTTTTTTTTTTTTTTTTTGGTTAATCACACAGTAACATCTTTACTCCCCAAGGCCACCAAATATGCTCTATGATCCAGGAAACTTGGCTCTAGCCCCTGTCACCTCCCTTCTCTCACTTGGAGCTTTTTAGGTGAAAAAGAAAACAGAATGAGACAAAGTCCTGCAAAAGTGCTAATGATGTGTTATGAAATAGAAAAAGACCAAAGACTGTGGGGAAAAAAAGGAAGGGAAGAAATGTTCAACTCCTGGCAGTGGAGGAAAGTGGGATTGTCTCTGGTCATGGTAAATCATTTGTAAATAGAAAACGTGAGAGGTAAGAATTACCTATAATCTTTAGCTAGAAGTCTCTTTTTTTTTCCTAAAGATTTTATTTATTCGTTTGACAGAGATCACAAGTAGGCAGAGAGGCAGGCAGAGAGAGATGAGGAAGCAGGATCCCCGCTGAGCAGAGAGCCTGATGCAGGGCTCGATCCCAGGACCCTGGGATCATGACCCGAGCTGAAGGCAGAGGCTTTAACCCACTGAGCCACCCAGGTGCCCCTAGAAGTCTCATTTTTAAGAATTGTACAATGACAATGAGATCACAGTGAATGGATATTTCATAACATTAACTTCTTATTCTACTTTGAAATCATAGAAGGGTAAAATTTAAAATAAGAAATCTGAGACCAATTCTTTTCTGTACTTGCTTTACAACCAGATGATATAGACTCACTTCCTTCCATTTGGCAGTAACTTATATTCTATTAGAAGAATCCATAACTTCTGTGAATGGAGGTCATCAAATAATTTCTTGACTGAAGTATTTTTACCATGGGCTTGCCTGAAATATCAAACTATACACAATTTTGTCATAATTATTTTGTTATAAGTAGAAAGACAACATGATTTGTTAAAATAATCAGAGATTCACATCCCAATTTTATCATTTTCTGTCTCTGAAATTTATAGAAAAATTATTCTGCCTGTCTGAGCTTCAGTTTCTTCACTATAAAATAGAAATAAAATATGTACCTTAAAAGATGATTTTGAAGATTACATTTAACATACATAAAATTCTTAATACAGCATCTAGAATCTGGCAATAAATACTACATAGTATCATTCATCTATTTTCCAGTATGTGGCATTACTTTTTTAAGTTTCCACATTAAAATGCGAAAGTTGACTGTATGCCAATGGTAAAACATGTAATAAATATTATCTATTTTTTTTCAATTTTTCAAAAAGATTTTATTTATTTATTTGACAGAAAGAGATAAGCAAATGAGAAAACACAGCAGGGGGAGTGAGAGAGGCAGAAGCAGGCTTCCACTGAGCATTGAGCATGATGAGGGGCTCAATCCCAGGACTCTGGGATCACAACCTGAGCCGAAGGCAGATGCTTAATGACTGAGCCACCCAGGCCCCCTAAATATTATCTATTTACATCTTATCCTAAATGTGTCTGTGAAAGTACTTTTATTTTTTTAGAAGATTTTATTTATTTGTTTGTTTATTTATTTTTTGAGAGAGAGAGAGAGTGAGCAAGAGAGAGTGCACAAGCTGGGTGGAGAGGGAGTGGGAAAAGCAGACTCCCCACTGAGCAAGGAGCCCAAGGTAGGACTCAATCCCAGAACCCTGGGATCATGACCCAAGCCAAAGACATGCTTAACCAACCGAGCCACCCAGGTACTTTTCTAAAGGCTCTTCTTTAATCTAAGAGCCCTGAAGTTATAGGCTACTGAAATTTTAACCCTTGATGTTGGAAATATTGAGGTAAGGCATCTACTATGAATTCAGATCTGGTGACATTCACAAAAGGCTGTTTGGGCATGTTGAGTTAAGGAAGGACAAAATACTGAGAAGGGGTGAAGTAAAGGCCAAAACTTGATATTCTACCTGACTTAAATCACACCATGCAATGTGATCTCAGAGTTCCCTTAATAACTGTGACAGTGGATAGGAAAACACCTTCCATGAGAATAGAGAGCTAATGTAACAACTTTCATTTTTGTGGAAGGGAAAAAATGAAATAAAACAGTGAGTGTAAAACTAATGGAAGAACAAAAGTTAAGTAGGACTATACCATTAACACTATAGGTTATGAAGTAAAAATTCAGTACAAAAAGTCTTCTTGTGTCATAAAATTATATCATTAGTGTTGCTAGAAGCAAAATCTCTTAGAAAGTCTTACGAGGGTTGTGTGCTTTCAAGAGAATGCAAAGAGGCTATGAAACAACTTTCTGTCTAGCAGTGGCTCAAGGACAAGCAAAACTCTGGTCAAAACCATCAAGATAAATCTTTAGGGACTCAGGAAGACAAAAAGGAAATGCTGCACTGTCACATGGCTTCACATTCCCCAGCATGTGAACACAGAGAGATTTCTAGTGTCTGTTGCCCTTTTTATAAGGACACCAGTTTTATAGGATTAGAGCTCTACTCCTATGACATCATTTAGCCTTGATTACTTCCCTAGAGGTCACATCTCCAAATATAGCCACACTGGGGGTTAGGGCCTCCATGTATGAATTCGGGGTAGATACAAACAACCTTTCCATAATCCATTTACATTAGCTTTAAGTGAGTATATTAAGTTGGCTTCCCCTGAAAGCAGAGCTTGAGACAAAGACTTGGGAGATCTCTTTGGGATATAAGCACTGAGACAAGAATTTACGAGATGAGCTCAGGAAGCAGGAGTGTCATTGTAGGGAGAATGAATCAAAAAATGTCAATGAAAGAGTGCACTAAAATGCTACCTTAGGCAAGGGTCTTCTTTCAACCATGATATCTAATCACAGTAGAATATTTCAGAATTTTCTATTTGAAATACATTCACAAAGTGCTGTTTAGGAGATGTTGAGTTTAGGAAGGACAAAATACTGCAGAAGGGATTAAGTAGAGGTCAAAACTGGCCTGTTAAAAGCTCCATATTAGTTCCAATTAAGGAGTACAGTTAATGGTCATATTGCCTTTCAAAATTAGAGGACCAGTTTTATATGTGAAGTGGCATTAGTATAGAAAAGGAAAGAATGGATGTGAATTTCAATTATCTATTACTGCATACTGACTTAAAAACAACCACTATTCTATTATTTCTCATGGTTCTATGGTACTGACTAAATTGGATGGTCTTCTGCCCCTCCTGATGTTTGCTAGGTCTTTGGTCTTCTGAGGGCTACATAGAGCTGCAATGGTTCAAGATGGCTCTCTCACCTGACTAGCACTTGATGTTGGCTGTCAATTAGAAGTTTGGAGCTTTTGGCTAGAGCACATATGCACAGCCCCTCCCTGTGGCTTGGACTTCTCATTGCAAGGCATCTGGGTTTTAAGAAGTATTCAGAAAGAAAGGAAGCTGAAGCTTCCAGACTCTTGTAAAGCTTGCTTACACTCAGAAGTATTTGAAAGGTACTCCTTTGTGTCTTATTGTTCAAAACAGTCACAGAACCAGCCTCGATTCAAAGAAACGACCATAAACTTTACCTCCTGATGGGAGGAGAAACATGCATGCACAAGGGAGAATATAATTATTTGCACCATCTTTTAGCCCTAGGCTAAAGGGCTATGATAACATGATAGGATAACAGGGTCGGCATATTTTCACGAGTATTAAAACAATTCTTTTTCAAGTTTCTACTATTTTTTTAATGCTGTGCTTAGTCATCTATTCATAGTAGATGTTTAAGAGGAGGACCCAAATCCTTTCCTATACTGGTTAAGGGCAAGTGAGGAGAACCAATAAGATTTTTTCAAAATATGGTATTAATATCTACATTAGAATCCCCAGCATGCTTTTTAAATAATATGGATTCTTAGGCATAACATACCTATTGAGTCATGGTCTTTAGGGATGTCCAAGAAATCAGCATGTTAAATAATGCACACCAGGTATCTTTGATAAAAACTACTTCTAGAAAGATACATTCTATGTCTTCTATTTTTTTTTAAAGATTTTATTTATTTATTTGACACAGAGAGAGAGAGATCACAAGTAGGCAGAGAGGCAGGCAGAGAGGGGGAAGCAGGCTCCCTGCTGAGCAGAAAGCCCTATGTGGGGCTCAATCCCAGGACCCTGAGATCATGACCTGAGCCGAAGGCAGAGGCTTAACCCACTGAGCCACCCAGGCGCCCCCTATGTCTTCTATTGAGAATAAGAGTAGACCATTGGGGAATGATCGCTGTTCTGTACACTAAAATCTTGGATAGACATTTTAGGTAGCATGGGATGAGAAACATGTAGGAGATTCTAGAAACTAAGCAGAGAACAGTGTTTTCCTGGAAGCAAGTACAGAGTGCACTTAGAAGAAATGGGATGGCATGACTACATTAATCAATCTAGAAGTCTAGAAGAAGATTGTGAAAGATTTTAATATCGTGTTAAATAACAAGCTTCATGTTGAAGGTAACAGGTAGTCATCGAAAGGTTTTAACAGGAAGCGTCACATTGAGATGTATGATTTAGAAAGGTTATTATATCTACAGCGTAGACAATGGGATAGAGACAGAGATCTAGTTAAAGAGAACAGTAAAGAAGATAACTGATAATGGCCTAAACTAAGGTAGTGACCCATGTAGGTAAAAGTAATTAAACCACTAGAGTTGTTTACATAAGAATAGATCACTTTTCTAATAGAAAGATTTTTAATCCCACTAATGGTTCTATAAGGACAACCAACCAATCTTGAAATACCGGTGAATACATGTAATACCAAACCCATCTACAATCTTTAAAAATATACTCTCTGTACTGGTACAATTAGGTACCTAGACCTCAGATACTTTTCTAAAAAAGACTTACCTATATATATATTTTTTCTACTGCATATGCAAAGGAACATCAGCTATCAGTGTTCTGGGAAAGATACAAAGCCTATCTTTTCAGTTGATTTTATGGATAGGCAAAACCACACCCCATTTGTTTCACTTTGTTTTTCCTATTCCCTTTATGGAACTTTATGAGGTATAACCATAAAGTAATGGTTTTCTTATGTAGCTCGTAAACTAACTCTGAAGGCAATTCCAAAAGAGATTCAACACAGTTTTGAGCTATGGCAGCATGGTTAAAATGGAGGACAGCCTCCTCAGGTGATTACTCTGAGGAGGGCAATCCTCATTGGAGTGTATTTCTCTGATATGTTGGTTCTAAAAACATCCTTCTCCTTATCTTGACCCTCATATACCTACTGACTTTCTAAGTATTCAATAGGGATTTATTAGCTAATTTACGGTTACTCCTTATTCTAAAAGAAAAGCGAGAGTTATATTAAGGAACCTGTTTCTTCCCTTTCAGCAAAAGTCAAATAGGTTTCTGTCTGGAGGGCTTTTGACAACCTCTGTATTCCTGATGGGCACATAGCAGGCCTGTGGCTCATTTGTACACCCAGGAGAAAAGAATGCAGGGGAAACAACCACACTGGGCCTAGAAGTGCTAAAGGCAGAAAACAAGATCCGAGCAAATCTTGGAACAGTCTCAGCAACATGAAATATATGCTGACTCCAAATGTGTATTTACATTCTTACAAATGAGGCAGTCTTGATCCCTTGAAGAAGAAAGTTAAGGAAATCAGACAACTTTTATTGACTTTTGGAGGGGCTTTTCACAATAGTTGTGCACATAAATCTACGCATGGCTCTAAGCCCTTGCTTCCTGAGTATATACAGACACACCATAGAAATGCTTATTCCTCCTCCTGGTCTAAGAAGCCCCAAGCCACTCTCTAAACTTTTACTCTCTCACATACCCAAGAGGTTACAAACATTACCAACATCATTATTCCGTCTCCTTCCAAATGTCTTATGGTTCTGCTTTTATCAGAGAAGTCCTAACTCCCCACAAAGGAGCACCTCCCCAAGGAAACTGCAAGTTGCACAAGCAAACTCTGGTATTACAAATTGATGATATCCAGATTCTTCTCTCAAAAACTGTTGGCTTCAAAAGTAATCAGGTTCCAATTCTTGTTACTGCAAGTTACAATGTAAGCTTCTGAATTTTACAATCTGGTCCTAAAGTATTCCCTGCTTCAGTAGGTGGGAACACAGCATCTGTGCATTGTAAAGGTATCCTGTTTCTTCTGGAGTCTGTGGGTATCCACTAGAACTAATGTTACAATAGTTTTGTGTGCTTAAAAGCATGCCGACATCCATACCCCTTTTCTATGCTCCTAGGAGAATAGAGCTTAGCCCTGGAAAGTTAGTCATTGCAATTATAATGAATTATGCATAGACGGAGAAGAGTGCTGTCAAGAAGCAGAATTTTAAAAGCAAAGGTGGGTATTCTTCAATACCTATACTTCGGGTTGAGGTAAGAAAACACCAAAGTATAAATTAATGAAAGATGGCTTCAGACTTGCCATTAAGTGAGACTTCTATCTGAAACACTCCTTTACCTTTTTATGATAAAATGAGATATTCATATGATACAATGTGATATTCCATGCTGGGGAGATGTGAGGAAGTGAGCTTAAGTGGCACTAATAGTATGTGTATAACGGAGTAATTTAAATATTGTACCTCTTAAACATACATTCTAATTTTTATAGGTCTATTTTTTTGTATAAAAAAGCCACTTCTTGCCTACTTTGTAAGTTGTTAGATTCACAAAGAGCGTAAAACATAAACATAACCCAGGCACATACACCAGCGCATGCTTCCTATTCCCCTCACTTCCCTGATAGTAAATCTAGAGCAGAGTGATACTAAGGAGTGCTTTGAAATGCAAACACCACATAAGTGCCAGGCAGATTTTTCTTTCCCTGGAAGGGCTGAGAAGTCGTATGAAAAATCAGGAAGCTTATAAGATAAGCAAAGCAGATGATTCCAGGGCACGTTCCGGGGACAAAGCACCCCAGCTCAGATGTTTTCAAAAACAGTTATGCCTCTGCTCTGAAAGGGTGTTTTAATGACACACTTTGTTATCAAAAACTTCATTCAGAGTAGAATTGTGTTGCGTGATTGGGTTTCTCCTCTCCCATGTCACTTTGGGCAAATAGGTTGAATTTCCTCACAGAGTCTAAATCCCTACAGGGTGGTTCTCCCAAGCAGAGGGCTTTGGCATGCTTAGAGCTCGGATTCTGCTGTCACACTGCTTGAGCTCACTCTGTCACTTTTTAGTCTCTCAGAGGCAAGGGCGTTACTTACCCTTCTGTGCCTCAGATTCCTCAAATGAGGGTAAAAATGAATTCTACCTTACAGCACTGTTATAAGGAACAAACAACTTAATATATGTGAAGGACTTAAAGCCATAAGTAACACTTGGAAAGTATTTGCCTACCTAAGCACACATGCTTACAAACACACACACACACATACACACACACACCCTTGTACATGTTATGTCTGTGAGCTACTGTGATGCTACTAGTTGAGAAGCTTCAGTATCTCCAGAGGCGATTTATATATCCGAAACCTGAAAAAGTGGCCTAACAAAGGGATATGTATTCTTGAGAATACAGTAGTTCCCCTTATCAGTGTTTTCAGCTAGTCGAGGTCAACCACAGTCCAGAAGATCCTCCTTTTGATGTATCATCTGAAGATCAGTAGTAGCCTAGCGCTGTGTCCCAATGCCTGTGTCATTCAATTCACTTCATCTCCTCATGCAGACATTTTATCATCTCACATCTTCACAAGAAGAACGGTGAGTACAGCACAAGGTATTTTGTGAGAGAGAGAGACCACATTCATGTAACTTTTATTATGGTATACTGATGTACTTGTCCTATTACTTATTAGTTATTATGGTAATCTTTTACTGTGCCTAATGTATACATTAAACTTTGTCATAAATATACACACACACACACACATGAAAAAGCACAATATATATATATATATTTTGGTACTATCTGCAGTTTTAGGCATCCACTGACCTTCTTGAATCTTATCTTCCATGGATAGGAGGGGAGAACTACTGTGCCTAGAGAACACGGAATACATCTAAGTTACTACCATTTCCCCCAGTTTGCTCTAAGTCTGGTCCAGTGCCAAGGAGAGCCAAACTTTATCATTATCTCAGGCTGAAATTGTTCAAAGTAGCTTTGTTCCCTATGACTTTCTAACCTAGGTATCACTGTACTGAGATAATTGGAAAAGTATAGGCTACATTTCACATGATGGACAGAATTTTGCCTGCTTATGTGTTACTTTCAGAATCTTAAAGGCATTCAGAGACAAAGATGATATTTTATCAGACAAATACTGATCATTTCATTGCACTTAAAGGTTTTTATGAAAACCAATCTCACTACTTTCTATCACAATTTTTTTGAATGCTTGACAAATGTTTATTGAGGACCAGTTAAGAGCCAATCACTCTGAAAGATAGATAATTAAAGTACACAGATGAAAAACATGCTCCCCAGTTTCTTTGATATGTCAGTATAGTAGTAATATAGTGGGATGACTCCAGAAGAGTGTTACTATGTACGCTGTAATACCAAGCCCACGATGCCTGGAAAATAAAAGTCTATCCCCACATTAGTTTACATACTTGGATTATGCAAGTTGAATATTGATCAACAGAACACTTGTTAAAGTAGAGTCATTCTTAATAATTGACTCTATAAAATATGTGGTATTATTCAAAGTATATGGAAAACGAGTTGTTAAATTTATGTTTAAAGGATTTTTTATTATTTAGTCATACATGTTAACAATTATCAATTAATTTAAATGCTCATTAAACTTAAATTTAAAACTAAACTTTAGATTCCTAAAATTGGCTTTCATGTGATGAATAGCAACTTAATCTTTTTATATTTAGAAATTTGATTTTCAAAAGACTAATTATAACATATCTTCGTTCTCTTGCCATATGCAGTTCTAGATAGGAAGAAAATATTTGATCTTGAGATGTTTCTGATTTATTTTAGTTTATATATTATGCAATCTCACACATTTTGCAATTTTTAAATGCCAGTCTGCTATAGGAAATCTTATTTATTTTTTGAGAAGCTATTATATACATTTTGAAAAGCTAGTATATGTATTTGTACAAAATTAAAATTATTTGAAGGAATAACTACTAAATTTTATTTCCTTCTCTGCCCTCACAGCTCAGTGGCTCTTTGCAGAAAGAATCGCTGTTGCCAGTTTCTTGGTCATCATTTTAGAAATTATCTATAAATTTAAACACACATACTTAATTTTTAAACATAGCTGATAATATATTACATGCATGGTTCTGTAGCCTGCTTTTCCCCTGAATATAATTTGGAAATCTGTCCATAAGTTAAAGTATATTAGAAGTACCTTATTCATTTAAAGGTTTTCAGTGTCACTTTAGGATGACCCCTGATAACTCACGTCTTGTGTGATCCATTGTGCTTGAGTGTAGGCAGAACTTGCTTCCAACCAAAAGAATATAGAAAAGTGATGAGATGAGACTACCTTGATTAGATGACATTATGGCAAAGGTGAAGGGATGTCATTCCCCTGATTACTTTTCTTTGTATAAGAGTCTGTCTTGGAAAACTAGAATGGAGTCCTCTTCCAGCTTTGAAGAAGCTGTGATGCTATGAGAAGCCCATGGGGAAGGCACATGGTAAGGACCTGAGTGCAGTCCTCAGAGCTGAGAGAAGTCCTTGCCAGCAGGTAGCAAGAAAAAGAAGACCTCACTCAAGTGGCTGCAAAAAAAGAAAAAAAAAATTACTTTTGCCTATGCCCAGATCTGCTTGGGATCAGTTCTTCCCTATCAAGCATCCAGGTAAAAATATAACCTGACCAACATTTTACAGCCTTATGGGACCCTGAGCAGAGAATCCCACAAAGTCACGCCTGGACTCTTGGCTCACAAAAACTGTGAGAAAATAAATATGCATTTGTTTAAGCCACTATGTTGTCTTAAATTTTTACACAGCAACAGAAAACCAATACACTTTTATGGTTATATGGATATGCCATTATCGATTGATTGATGGATGTCTTTTTAAGCTCAAGGGCAGGTACGGAGTTGAATTAACAAAACTCCTCATTTTGTGAAATGCTGCAATCATAGGTTCAAGATGCTTTTCCTTTTATACTTATTTGGTTACTTTCTTTTAACCATAATCCTCGCTCACATTCTCCTCCCACAAATGGGCAGCCATTTTAAATGAGTTTGATGTGTATCTCTTTTTGTTGGATTTTTATTTCTGACAATTATGTACATTATTTGAAATTTGCCTAGACATTACTGAGATATAGATCTAACCTTTTCCTCTTAGCTAACATTATATTTGTATGATTGATGCATATTGCTGTATCAACCTCTATTTAGTTGTTTCTCAGTTGAATAGAATTCCATGGTGTCCTTATACCACATTCTTTTCTGTTTCCCCAGTAATGGATCTAGAGTGTCTCATGCTTCTCACTGCTATGGACCACCTTATATATGGACATTTATGTTTCCATGTGAGAATTTCTCTAGGTATACACCCAGGAGTATAGGGACATAGGACTTTTTGATTTATCTAAATCTTACAGACTAATCTTCAGAAGGAGAGTGGTGCCATTCTGTACAATACACTCTCACCAGCAGTACAGAGGGCTCCTCTTTTCCTAGAGCCCTGTCGTAACTTAATTCATGAAATCTTACAATCTAGTTGACACAGAATGGGGCTCATAATGGTTTTAACTTCCATTTCTTTAACTTCCAATGAGTTTCAGCACAACTCCACTTCCTTATTCACCACTTGCACTTATCCATGTTTTCCAAGCCTATCCCTAATATTTGCTCAAATTCTGCTGTTTTTCTCTTAATGTACATAGATTATATAAGCATACTGTAGATACTGGTGGAAGTAAAGGGTAATGAACTTCCTAATTTACTGTAGCTCATACCAAAAAAAAACTTAACTAGGAAGAATTGTTATAAGAGTTCTGAGACTAGCAAATGGTGGTGAACAATTGATATTGCTTTGTTGAATGATTTTTTTTTTTAATTTTTTATTCACATTCCCATACCACATTGTCTTGCTTTCTATGGATACATAGTAAGGAATGATAGCTTTGTCTTTTTGAAATTTGTCTTAACTATTGAAAGTCCTCTCGTTTCCACTACATTCAACTAGTTTTCAAACACACACTCACAAAAACTCTATTAGAGTTTTTTTGGGGGGATTGTGTTGAATTTGTAGGTTAATCACAAGGAAATTGGTACCTTACAAATACATAAACAAGGTATACGTTTCCATTTATTCAAAGCCGCTTTAATTTCTATTGGTAATATTTTGTAGCTTTAATCAAGAAGTCTTACACATTTATGCTAGGTTTGTTCCTAAGTATTTGATATTCTTTAAAATGTTTGGTATGTATGGTGACCAACATAACACAATAAAATTTTTTTTTAAATTATGTTATTTCCTAGTTTTGTTTTTGAATTGTTTGTTGTGAATGTATAGAAATACAATGTATTCTGTATTGCCAAGACATCCAATAACCAGTTAAGTTTGCTTATTATTGTTAATGGTTGATAGGTTCTTCTGGACTTTCTAAATACATAATCATACCATCTGCAGAAATTAAAATTTTATTTAAAAAAATTTCATACTTTCAATTTTTTTGTTGGTTGCACTGCCTAATGCAACCTAGTATAATGGTGGATAAAAGTTATTGTGGACATTCTTGCTTATTCCTGACTTAGAAAGGAAACATTAAATATAATATTAGCTACTGTTTTTTAGTAGATGCCCTATAACAGATTAAGAAAAAAAATCCTTTCTACTACTCTCAGTTTCTCGAGTTTTTATTTTTAATCAAGTAAGTGTTACATTTTATTAAATATATTTTCTGCATCCATGGAGATGATTGTTATTCTTTTTATTCTGTTGATAGTGTAAACTGTATTGGTTAATTCTGAATGTTAAGCCAAGTTTTAAATCCTCGAATAAATCCCATTTACTCAAGATGAATTATTCCTGTTTATATATTGCTGGATTCAATTTGCAAATATTATGGTTGGTACTTGTGTCATGCTCATGAGAGATATTGGTCTGTCAAATTTCTTTGTTGTAATCAGGCATTAACTTCAAGGTTATGATAATTTCATACAATTAATTGGGAATTATTTCCTCTTCCTCTACTTTCTGAAAGAAGTCATTTGAGATTGGTATAACTTTTCTTTTTCTTCTTCAAATGTTTGAAAGAACTTACCAGTTATACTATATGGGTCTGAAGTTTTCTCTGTGTAAAGATTTTTAGCTACAGATTTAATTTCCTTACCAAATATAAGAGTATTTCACTTTTTGTGACAAACTTGGAAATTTGTGTTTTCAAAGAATTTGTTCGTATTGTCCCTGTTATCAAATTTATTAAAATAAAGATGTTTATTATTAAAACTATCTTATTGATTTCTTAATATTTTGCAGGATCTGTGCTGACATCCCTTGTCAAACATGATACCAGTTAATACCAGATAGTTGGAAAATCAAGAATTTGTTTAAAAAATATTTAATGAATACTTAATATGGACCCAATGATATTCTAGACACTGAGAATTCAGTAGTCAGAAAATCAGACAAAAATCCTTCCCAATTAGGTTTATGTTCTAATGAGCTTACATTAAAATCTAAATGTAAATTTGCCTTATTTACATAAATCTGAGATTTCTTATTGTTTGACAATTTCTTGTTTCCCTTTCAGTATGGAAAATGAACTGAAGTAATATTTTTTTAAAGATGTTTTATTTATTTATTTGACAGACCGAGATCACAATTAGGCAGAGAGGCAGGCAGAGAGAGAAGGGGGGGAAACAGGCTCCCTGTTGAGTGAGAGCCCGATGCGGGGTTCCATCCCGGGACCCCTGGATCAAGACCTGAGCTGAAGGCAGAGGCTTTAACACATTGAGTCACCCAGGTGCCCCATGAACTGAACTAGTATTAAAAAGTCCATTTTTTTTTTCCATCTCATGATTTATAGTTTGAGACTGGATCTCTCTTTGTAGATATTCGGGTTCATATGTATTTATTATGGTCAATTGCTGTTCCAGCCTTCTGTCAGTGTTTGGGCAGAGCCTGTGACTAAAGAGAATCACTCAGAGGGGAGAAGAATTTGGTAGCCCTTCTTTCTCTCTGGAGTTTATTTTGCTGGGTCAGCCCAATGTAGCATGAGGATGCATGATGATGAGCTGACAAGTTTGCCTAAATGCTGTGAAAATAAATATGTTTTCTGCCTGACCTGGTGATATCTCAAAACTTTATGATCTGTGTGTTCACAGTGATGTCAAACATGGGCTTCTGCAGTCATGACACTTGCCCTAGGTGATTCACTCCCCAGGTTTCCTTCCCTCTGCTCCAGTTCCAGAGAAAGGCTGGCACGTTCAATCTTGACTCCTACCAGCAGTTCACTCTGTGAAATCTTTTGAGTGTCATTTAATTCGGTAAATTTCCTATGTTGTTGTTCTTCCAGTGTGTGTCCGTAACAGACTCTATGTCTTCTGCACTGCATAATGCAACCTTCCAAGAACAACTTTTTGTTCCTGCCCTAAGCCTCAGGATTCGGGGTAGGGCTTCTACCCCCGCCCTCTCCAGACAATACCTAAGCACAGCACAAGATCCTGTGAGACACCTCTTTATTCTCCAGCCATTCAGAAATTCCAAGCAAGAGGGTTCCAAGGCCTTAGAAAAACTCCCAAACTTCCAAGAACATTCTTTAGAGCCTTCATCTTTATTGGGAGAACTATTCATCAAAGCTCTTCTCCACAGTAGGTTATGGGAAAAAGAAGAATGTTCCTACCTATATTTAATCTTTGAAAAATCTTCTTTCTCAAAGTGCTTCTTTCATATAGTTTGCTTTATATAGTGCTACAAGAGAGGCAAAATAAGCAAATTTATCCTATTTACGTGAATGATTATGCCCCACACTAGAATCTAGCTTAATAGAGCTTATTTTCATGTAATTTAGTGTGTCTCCTCTTAAAAGTCAAAGTAGGAAATGCATTACAAGAAAAGAAAGTGGAACTGAGTTTAAGTTCCCAAGGCATCGCTACAAGTAAATACATTATATACTATTCTATTTCAAAGAGTTAAGAGTTAATATGAGCAGATCATGTTCAAAAAGTAAATCAAAAACAAGGTCAGGGTTCAGGTTAAGAAGCAGAAAGCAGTAAGAAAATGAGGTCATGAGCTGGGGAGTTCTTCAGGAGTTAAATACCCGCTGTTCTGTCTTCAGCATAGGGCTAAGGGACAGGTCAACCTGCCTTGGAATGGGAAGTGATCCTTTTAAAACATGAAAGCTATTATTTCCTCAGTGGCTGAAGAATTTCAAGAAATGTCAGCTTGGGCCAAATTTGGACATTGGTAAAATGAAAACTACAATATAGACACCACACATTTAAAAAAGGGGGAAAAAATCAGGGCCAGACGTAAGTATGAATTAAGTGGCTGGAGGAAAATATTCTGCATATAAAGTTCTCTATTTTGTACCAAGAAAGTGGAAAGAGTGTGAAGGATGGGATCTGGAATAGAAGATATGAGGTAAATTCTCAGGTTGCTCCTCTAAGAGGCCATGGTGGTTTGGGGCTTGTAATTTGTTCTCTCTAGGCTTTGTTTCTACCACAAGTAAGAGGAGAGGTAAACAAAACACCTATGTTACAAGCTCACGTAAGAAATGACATAATTGCTAACACAGTTACTAGTTACTGTCAGCCTCTTAATTTGTTCTTGGATTTTTTTAATTTAATATTTTTAATTAAAGATAACTGATATATGATTCTACTGCTGTAGGGAGACAAAGGTTTGACAAAATGGTAACATTTTCACGGGCTGTAACCACTGGAAAGAATGGCATGTCCATGGGTAGATAGTGGCAGAATGTTGGTTTATGAGCTCCTGGGGAGCTTCCCAAGTGTAATCTGAAAGTGCCCCGCCCTAGGTGGAGAGCAAGGAGAGAAAGAAGAAAGGGGCAAGCTACTCCAGGTTGGTAGGTGACAGGTTTACTAAGCAACAGAACTTATGCAGGGGGCTTGTCTTAGGTCACCATAAGACAAGTAGGTCTTCACACCTATCTGTCAAATCTAAAACATTTACATAGACTCCTTAACTACATTTACCCACATATACCATCCAGATGGTCTCAGCATAGCATCACTCTCTCAAGGCTATGACCTTGGGGCAGCCTACGGTGGTGAGAAGTCAAGCAGAATTCACATTCCAAGGACAATGGAGGTGATAAGGATCCTCTGATTGTTGAGGTCCAGCTCAGTGTCAGCTGGTGGTTATGTTCCCTGGACAACCTCCTGCAATGCATTGTCAACAAGTTAATGTCTTTCTACAAGGCCCTTCTTAACGTTTATTCCAAAACTTCTCAATACAACTTCTTTAAAGAAGTGTTTATTTTTTCCATTCAATTATTTATTCAATTGTAAGCTCTAGTTTTTCTCAAACCACACCAGCTGTACATATAAAATAAGATCACTTTTGCCATTATCCGCCCCACTTCCTGGGTTGTGGATATTTCATTCTTCTAGTAGTTTCCTTTCTCCACATAATTTTTGGAAACCCCAAAAGGATACTTACATCTTCCACAAATCTGTCTTGGTACTTGATTTTTAATTCCCCAAGATATTCTAGCAATAGTTCTAGAAATATAAACATTATCTTCAGTTTTGTTAAAAACTCTTCCAGGCAACTCTGTTTCTGCTTAATGGTATTTTTAAATGGAGTCATACTTATCATTTCCTGTGCCAATAAGATCAGGTTTGTTTTTATTGTTGTTTTTAATTTACTGATTGGTTATAAAGTTTAAAAAAACAAAACCAAGCGGTGCCTGGGTGGCTCAGTCAGTTAAGCCTCTGCCTTCGGCTCAGGTCATGGTCTCAGGGTCCTGGAATCGAGCCCCAGGCTCTCTGCTCAGCTTCCCTTCCTCTCTCTCTCTCTGCCTGCCTGCCTGCCTCTCTGCCTACTTGTGATTTCTGTCTGTCAAATAAATAAATAAAATTTAAAAAAAGTCTCTTTAAAACAAACAAACAGCCCCAAAGACCAATCTGAAATCTGCTCTCAGATAAGACCAAGATTAGAGTTTATTGAGCTCCCCTGTGGTCTGGCCCTGAGACCACAACTATGTTGAAAATCTATCATCTTTCAGTTCAGAAGAAAGTACCTTTTTCTTTTGACCAAGTAAACATTTTGTTATTTTGCAGAACAGTGACATTTTTCTACAGAAGCACATATTTTGCCTTACTTAAGATGAAGCAGAGAATTACTTATGTCTTCAGAGTTAGCACTGTCTTAACTATCAAATATTTGGAAAAATTTGTGTGTAGTCTCAGAATACCATGGCTCAGTAATCATTGGTACGAATCTCCTCGTACACCCTGAAATCATGGACTCAAATTCCTAGCATGAGAGATTCTGAATCTGCCTCCTACTCTTTAGGTGTTCACACATTAGTTAGAAAGAAAGAAATGAGCCTGGGTGAAAGCAGGACAGCATGGGACCTCTAGAATGGACCAGGCAGTTGATGCTTAGAGGAAACACTAACCATTCTTGGAGGTCTCAGGAATAAAATCTACCCACCCAAAAGTTATACTTTTTGAAATATGTGGGATTATTTAGCCAAGGAGAACAAGGCAGCTCAACATAGGGGAATATCTTGCATAAAATTACAAAGTATACATTGTAATGTCTGATGGGAGAAAATGATAATTTAATATAATATTGAGTATGTGGAAAATATGGTAGGAAGTGGGGCTACAGGGTTAAATGAGAGTCAAAAAGTGAAGGCTCTTCTAAATTATGCTCTAAATTCAACCACAGTGTGCTTAGGGTCAAATTTTACATTCTCACTATTCTCTTCCACCATAATCAATTATATTTAATGAGAACGGACAACAAATTTTTTTTTTCTTACATTGATCACAATAGATAAGGGAGGAAAGACCACCTTGGACCTGTAAGAAATGATATCTATTATTTTTCTTAGTTTTATGTTTAAAAGTATTACAAAATATTTGAGACATTTGTAGGAATATAAAAATAATATAACAGATGAATAATATAAAAAATATGATATTACAAATGTAATATAATTTAAACTACTGCTTTATTTCTCCTTGGTAGCATTTCCTTTACTCCTCACTCAAAAGTAATAGCTAATTTCACTGAGTTAAAATTTGACATTTTTTCTTCAAATATTTATAGATTCTTCCTCATATGTATACACAAACATATACACATGTGTAGATGAATACATCTACATTTACATGTACATTTGTATATGTACAAATATAATTGCATGCCAGAGTTGAATGTATTTTGGTTTTAAGTGTTCTGAAATTTGCTTCTTGATTTTCCTCAATATTTTATTTGTGTGATTCATCAATTCAGATGAATGAATACCTATAGCATTATGTTATTCATTTTCATTGTTGTATTCTATGGTTGATTATTACATGCAAGATCTCCATTCTCCTGCTGGAAACTTATGTTGCTTCCAATTGTTTGCTGCAATTAACAATGCTGCTATGAATATTCTTATGGATATATTTTTGCTCATATGTGTATGTTTTGCTACATTCTATCAAAACTTATGAATGATGTGTAAAACAGGATTTTTAAAATATCAAGTGTACTATATTGCTAGAATAGGAAGACCAATATTTTTTCTTACAGTTGTATAGATATATATTTCTATGACCTCAGAACCTGAAAACAAAGGGCTTAACAAATTGCACAACAGTCTACGAAGCTTGTCAGAGGTTATAATCAAACTTCTATATTTACTTTATGGGGTAAAACAAGTTACATGTCCATTCTCCAAGGGTGCCTGAGGATTTACCTTTACATCAAGGTTACCTTTATTTCCAGGATCATTACTTACAATATTCTTTATCAGTCTTTTCCTGTTCTATATTTAATGAAGTCTAAAGACACTTAAATGTTTATTATTTCAAGAGTGGTTGTTTCATGTATAATGCAGTCTCATGACCCACATCAAAATCACTCTAGTGGATTATAAATTATACATTTTAGGGTCTATAAAACCTGAGAGGATCCAGTTATCAGGCTTTTTATTGTTAAAATATTTTTATAATATCTTTCTAGATATAACTAGCCTTTAACTGTTATGATGACCATCCAAAGTACCTCCTTTGACTAGTAACAATCAAATCCTGAATTCTTTTTCTACATAATTTTATGAGAACAGGGTGAAATATCACAGGGATCTTCTTCAAATATCTACCATAGGAGATAATTTGACACATGCCACATTTTGGGAAGCATTAATCTTTTCTTTCATATCCCAGAGGGAAAATAGCTAATGAAAATATTGTGACTAACCTTATCCAAAATGCTCTAGTTTGATTTTCATACACACACAGCTAAACCATAGATAGTGAAGCATTAAACGTAGAATTAACTAAACCAAATTTACCAAATATTTACTGTGTTATTTCTTTATGCAACACTCTATTCTAGGAACCCAGGATACAGAGAATAATACAATGAAGTCTGGTCACATAGGGCTTATATACTATACTACTGCATTTTGCAGCACCATGTACTCTTAAGACAGTATCCTAGCATTCTGCCTTATGTAGCATTATATAATTTTTAGAGGATACACTTCTTAGCATAAATAATAGCATATTTGAGGGCAAATTCTTTTCAGAAATGTTTCTACAAAATTTATATTCTACAAATGCATTAAAATATGATAATGGCTGATAAAAAGGAAAAATGCTGATAATAAGTAAAACAATAGATGACCTAAAAATGAGAGACAACATACAAATTTAATTACACAAAATCTTAGAGATTCTAAAACTGTACACAAATATACAACTCAGAGAGAATGCGGGTGCCACAGAACTTTGTTTAATATGGTATAGTTGCTGTGAAAAATGGGACGGTAGTTTCTCAGAAAATTAAACATATAATGTAAATATGACTCAGTAATTACACTTTTAGGTATATAACCAAAATAATTGAAAGCAAAGATCCAAGCAGAGATTTGCACACTCATGTTTGTAGGAACATTATTCACAATGGTCAAAATGTGAAAGAAACTCAAGTGTTAATTGAAGAATGAAAGGGTAAACAGAATGGTGTACATACAAAATGGGATATCAACAAGTGTTAAATAGGAATGAAATTCTAATACATGCTTCAACATGGATGAACCTTGAAGAGATTAGGCTGAGTGAAATAAACCAAACTTAAAAGAACACATGTTGCATGATCATATTACATGAGGTACCTAGAATTGTCAAATTCACAGAGACAGAAAGTAGAATGGTAGTTGCCAGAGGCTGGCAAGGAAGGAAGTTGGGGAGCAATTGTTTAAAGAATGTAGCTTTTCAGTTTAGGAGCTTGTTAGTGGTGATGATTGCACAATATTGTGAATATCCTCAATGTCACTGAACTGAACACTTAAAAATAAAGTGAAGGGAAAGCAAGAAACTACAGACAGTTATGATCAAAAGGGAGAAGTGAAAAGAGGTTGGAAGGCAATGCGGAGTCAAAGGAGGTGGTTTGGTTTTGTTTTTTGTTTTTGTTTTTTTTTTTTTTTTACTTTTTATTTATTATTTTTTTTAATCTTTTTTTTTAATTTATTTTCAGCATAACAGTATTCATTGTTTTTGCATCACACCCAGTGCTCCATGCAGTCCATGCCCTCTCTAATACTCATCACCTGGTTCCCCCAACCACCCACCCCCCAACCTCTTCAAACCCTTCAGATTGTTTTTCAGGTCTATAGTCTCTCATTGTTCACCTCCCTTTCCAATTTCTCCCAAATGCCTTCTCCTAACTTCCCATGGTGGTTTGGTTTTAATATGAAGAGAGCTAGTGCATGTTTGGAATATCCAGATTACAGATAGTAAAAAGAAAGAAAACCAGCAGTACCTATGGGAGCAGAGTTTGGTTGGGAGAGGGGCAGGAACAGTATTATTTTGGTAAGCATGAAAAGGTTATAAACCTATAAAGAAAACAAGGTAGCAATAAGTAATTGACAAGAAAGTCAAGATAATGTACCTCTAAGGGTGAAAGAGTGACATAGTCAGAGGTGACACAGAGGAATTTCCAGGTGATTGTCCTGCTTCTTGATCTCAATGATAGTGTGTTTTCTATAAAGGGATGAATGTGTGCTTTATAATTATTCACTAAATTTCATATTTAGGTATTGTGTGTTCTATTCCATACTATCAAAAGTAAAAAATAAAATACACACACACACACACACACACACACACACACACACAAAGGAAGACTAATATCCCTAATGGATGTAGAGTACTTACAGATTACTGAGGAAAAAATAGACAGCCTTGTTTTTTTAATTTTTAATAGGCAGATTATGCAAATAGCTAATTCATAAAAGAAGAAATACAGCTAGTCACTGAACATACAGTGTGATGTTCAACCTCACAGATCACTTCAAAAACTAACTGGAACTCAAACAAAATCCTAAGTAAACAAAATGAGAAAAAAAATTATGGATCTGGCATAAATTTTTAAAAAGATGGATACTTTCCCAGGCTGGTGAAAATGTTGGCACAGAGATATTTTCTTTAAATGGTAGGTGGGGACTCTATTCTGATTAAATATGGGTGAAATGTGTGATCAAGCAATTGCACTTACAGGAATCTGTTCTTCAGTAATTAGGCAATTATCTCACAAATGTTCTGGGCTTTTCACCACAGAATTATTATGTAGGAAGACAAATGGCAACAGAAAGAAAACAACCTAAATATCCAAAATTAGGAAACTGGTTAAGTAAATTATGGTATGTTCATGTCATGGTATGTCACAGAACCATGAGATGAAAATGCACTCGTATACTGACAGGAAAACAGGTCCATGGTATAGTAAGTAGAAAACCTTTGTAAGGTCTAATATCACTTCCATTAAAAAAAAAATAATAGTGTGTGTATGCACTCTTTTGTGCATGCAATGCAAAGACAAAGATAGGAAAAATGTATCATGAAGACACAGAAAAATACTAATGTTTTTACTTTTAAGAGACATGATTGGGGGTGGAAGACTAATTTTTACTTTAAATCTCTCTCTCTCTCTCTCTCTCTCTCCCTACTTACCACCGATACATTAATTAAGAGGTTTATTGATGAATTTGTTTTCTTTTTTTTTGCTTAATGTATTTCAAGTATTTGAAAACAGAAAAGTTGAGAAGAAGCTGTGTATTTAAACACTGTGTTATGTGTTCTCTTTTCCATCATGTTAATTTGATAAACCAGCATCACAGTTTTATAGATTTCTATTACTAAATTTTAATTCAAATATGCTATTTTCCTAATGCTTTTTATATTGCTTTCATTTTCTTCTGAAATTAAACATAAGAATCCAAAGTTCTTCCTCAATTCTTTTTTTTTAAAGTCTGCAGTTAATTTTAATACCCGAGATAAAGAAGATCTCACTAAATTAGGTAGCTATGTTAAAGGGGCTGAGAGGATTGCAGACCTAATTCTATTAAGGAAGTAAATAATCTATTTGCAAACCCTTATCTTGAGTTCTCTCTGGAAAAGGCTAATTTTACTGGGTGTCTGGGTGCTGATGACAAATAAAAATTTTTAAATAACATAATAAAGAATGACCAAATCAAGCATTGCAATCAGAGGTGACGGGCAATTTACCTCTGAGAATACTGTGATTATAAAATTTTTGATGTGCTATGTCTTAAGTGCTTCCTTGAATTATAAAAAAATAATTACATTTTAGAGACCTGATTATTAAACCACCCACTGATTATTTATCTGAGGATACTGCCATTTTCAAAATTTCTTTTAAGCTTGACTATATTCATGATTAAATCACCCATTCTGATGATCAACTTAGCAAAACATGAAACTGATATGATTACTAAATCAAATTAACTATTCTGATGGTTGCTTTCATCTTCTGGCTTTCCTTTCAGGTTATTGAAGGTTATTACTTAGTCTCAGATATGTAATGTGGCCTGATTTTATGAATGTTGCTTAAAGTATTTCTGAACATATTTGGAAGACAATAGAACTAGAAAAATGTGGTTCAATGAGAAATGCTAAGTGTGGTGACTCAGTCACATATAAATTTGGTTAGGCTGAACTTCATTGTCCAGAATTTCCTTTACACTAAGTTTCCAATTAAGGTAGACCAGGAAAGGGATTTTTTGAGAGATTTAGAGAGAGGGGAAGCAGCATTTTGTATCTCACATGTTTGTCACTAATCTGTTGATTCACCTTCTTGGTGGTGGCTGGACCTATTACCACTCAAACTTGCCCCCCAGTGTCTTTGACACATGTGTGCTTATCTCAGTGATGAGGAGTCTCCGCTTAGGCAGGACGCCCGTACAACCAGAGTCAGAGTGGGAATACTGAACTGGTTTCAACCTGTTCCAGTGGGTGTCAGAACATTTTTGTACGTTCCCACTTTCCCTTGCTCTCCCCAACTTTACATCCATCTTCCCTTTTCAACTATTGTCTTGGAGACTTCAAGCTTCACTTCAGACACCACGGCAACAGTTTTGCAGAACTGCTCAACCTGCTCCCACAACTTGGTGAGGTCAAATCCCTCAAATAAATAATAAATCTGAAGATAGAAGATAGTAGAGATAGATAAATCAATCTCCTTATGGTTCTTGATTCTTTGAATGAATCTTAACAAATACACTATGATATGGACTTAAATACTTTTACTTGAATTTCAATTTTTCACCAGAAAAATGATTTTAATATATTTGAGTTATTATGAAAATTTACTTTTCAACTAGGCAAAATTAATTAATACCTGTCTTATTAGGTACTAAATGAATGCTAAGTAGCATTGAAAGTGTGTTGAAGAAAAGAGATATTCAAGAATAATAATGAAGTGAAAAATAAAACACGATGTCATTTTGTTCTGTTCCAAAAATATCTTATCTATTGACTGGGAAGAATGGCACAATTCCATTTCTGCCTGCAATTCTCACTCTTCCTCTCACTGTATTAAAGACAAAGGCATGGTATCTAAAAGTTCAATGTCCGTATTATTCAGTGGTTGCTCCTGTAACCCTATCCCATCAGTACAGATTAGTTTATCACATTAGGTAGTTAATAATTTGCAATATCAGAATGCTGACACCAAGAGTTTAGCAGACATGGCATACATTTCAGTGGGCCGGGAGCACACAGATAACAAACCCCAGATGGTAGAGGTCAAGCTGCAGGCTCCGGGCCAGGAAGAACAGGCTCCTGGTGATGGCACCATTAGAGGGGTACATGGGAACAGATATCCTGAGAGCTGGGGGTTGGAGTCACAACAGGGAACATTTCTTGAAATATCCAATGATAATTTGCAAGTATTTTGTTAGCATTATTAAAATCCAAGAGTCCAGAACATGAAAAAAAACTTTTAAGGTTTGAGGTATATAATACTACTAATAATTTGAAAAACCCATTTTATTTATTATAACTTTACTATGCTTATAAAGTTTATAGTCTGTGTTTTTAATAAGGCATGTGATAGTGTAATATAACAAAAATTTAGCATATAAATGTATTAGAAATAACATTTATAATTAATATACATATAATTAATTGAGAATGTGTTCCATATACATATATATATATATATTTTTTTTTACTGCAAATTTTGGATTTAGAGTTTTTGATGAGACCTCTTATTTTCCTTTGATGATCTCTGTAGTCTCCGCAAAACGTTGCTCAGTAGTATATATGTGGATATGCAGTAAACACTGCTAATCAATAAATATATAAAAATGAATATTTTTTATATTAGTGTTATTCAAAAGCCTCCATATTATTAAAATAGTTGAATGTCACAGCAACAGTATTAGTAAAATACTAAAAGACACTGGAATGACTTCAGGGGAACAAGGATTTTTTTTTCCCTGTTTTGTTCACTAATGTATCCTAAATGCTTGGAACAGGGCCTGGTATATTGTAGGTGACAGAATCATTTGTTGAATGTTGCTGTTTAAGTCAAAGTGAGCAATATATTGTATTTTGACAATCAAACCACTTTTTTTCTATTTTGTCTAGTCAACTCCAGTTATATCTTAATAAAGTGAAAGAAAAAAAAAATAAGCAGTGACAATGAATTTAAGACAGCTGATTCGGCACACAGGGCACTTTCTCCCATCACTAAATTTGAGAATCATAAAAAACATTTTCAGAACGCTAATAGATAACTAGTTTCAAATATAAAGTGAAGTTTTGGTTGAATAAGAACTCTAGGTTTATAATATTCGGCTGGAGAAATTCTCAAAATATCTGGCACAAAGGATAAAGAGATAGGAAGTATAAGAGAGAAATGGACATATGGAAGATAAGAGTCAAATAATCTTGATTTTTTTTTTCATAGAAATGTGGGAGAGGAAGAGAGAAAATGTCTGTAATTATTTGAGAAAATAATCACAAAAGTTTAACACAATTAAATAACTGGATATATAATAAATTTTCAAAATGAATGATAAGGAGCAAACTCAGAAACTACTACTGTCAGAAATAAAGAAAATCACTTCCAAAGGAAAAAGACCCACTGACCACAGACTTAATAGAAACGGTGGTTGTAGGAAGATAAAGGACCAGCATCTTCAAAGTGTTGAACCAAGAATTCTCAAGCCAGTCAAAGATCATTTAAGAGTGAGAGGGGAAAAAAAAAAAAAAATCAGCCATACAAGGACCCAAGAAATTTACCTCACTAAGAACTTTTCTCAAAAAACCCACAAAGGCAAATAAATTAGTAACTCATTTTCATCAAAAAATACTGACTGCAAAAATCACATTTTAAAATGACAATATTCAATTTGACTCCAGATGATTCAAACATGACAGATGAGATGAAACCCAAAGAGCAGAGAGAAAGAAAATTGAAATAAAGTGCTCTACAATTTTTGGGAAACCATAAGTTTAAAAATATTGGTTAATGTTTTATGAGAAACCACTAAAATAGAAATAGAATGCATAATTCTCAAACAGGTAGAGTGAGTAGAAGAAAAAAGAAACTAAGAAAATGTAAGCTTATATAATTCTACATTTTATAGTGGAAAAAGTTCTCCCTTTAATTCTTTGAGCAATAGCTCTCCATTAGTAGCCTGTGATCATAAAAGTCATGTATTTGCACGTTGAATAGACTAAAGCAGCAAATCTTCTCGCCCTCTCTGTGATGAGGGAAACCAGGTCTGATAACCTGGTCCACAGTCATACAGTGAAAATAATCCACAAAAGGGCCGCAGGAAGAAGATCAGGATTTAATACAAAAGAATGCAAATAACTTCAAGATACATTTATATCATTTCTGATAGGAGCATTTTAACTTAAAACATATTATTTCTTCAACCTCCATCTCTCAAATGTATTCATATGACTTCGGTTGTCACAATTCATTGACCCACTCGATTGAATCCATTCCTATTATTTATTTATATATATATATATATATATATATATATATATATATATAAATGAAAACTCAAAACTAAAAATCTAAGATTTGTAATAATATGAAAAGAAGGTGGGAAAGGCATTTTTAAAAAGTGAGACAGATATGTTAGCATTTTTCTCAATATCTCTCATAACGCTAAATTTAGATCTATAGTAAACAATCTTATTCAATGTAATACTTTCAATGTTAACTTAAATATTTATGCAAAATGTTTATAGCCTTGAGCAAAACAATATAAGAACTACCATTTTAAATGCCCCAGGAAAAGATGATTTTAGGCATTTTAAATATTATGTTAAAACCATTTATATATTTCTAAATGTGTTTCTAGTTGGGCATTTTTCCAAATATACTAATTTGGCCTTTCTCAATGTCCAGAAATGAAGGCAAGATTCATCTAAATAAGAGACTGTGGCATTAGAGTCAGTGTTTCAAATGCAGATGGAAAGTTTATTTGAGTCTGATAATAATGTCAGAAAATACTTTAATGAGCTATTTAAAATGGGATATGGGTAATATGAAATATTCAGAATGTTAAAACTTGATCAATGGGAAATGCTGACACTAGCAAAACCATTTATATTTAGAATAGATGGGGCAGGGATTTAGCTTTATTTTTTTTTTTGTTATCTGCTTTATTTATCTGCTTTTGTTATCTTTTTTTGGTGGTTGTTCTTTGCTTTATTTATTTTTGTTGGCTGTGCCACATATTTTTCTGGTTATCTTTTTAATTACTCGTAGTAATAAGGGCCAAGATATTCATAATAAGAGCTACTTTTTTGAGCACTTACCAGGGGCCAGGTACTCTGATAGGATTTTAGTTTTACGAACTCATTTAGAGCTCTACCATTGTCTTGATTTGTTGTAAGGGGAAGCATTGCACTCTATTGCCTCCTTACATGCATGAGAGCAGCAAAGAATACGGGGGCAGGAAGTATGGGTTTGGGAGTACTCATGGGCCACTGGAGAGAATGTGGACGCTCCACTACACCCAGCTTAGGACTCTGCATTTTCTCATGGGCAAATGTCTCAGAGGAATTCTCACAAGGCTTCAAGCAAGGCCTGGATGAAAGGATGCTCATTACAACATTATTTGAAGTGCCAGGTTTTACATATGACTATGTCCCAACATGAGGAAACTTTGTGGGTAAAATGTGATGGAATTTCACAGTGGAGCACAGCAGCTAGAGGAATAGGTGATAAAAACAAATATTTATAAATCCTAAATGCATAATGTTAAATGGCAAAGAAAAAATATATGTTGAAAGACAATGTTAATAATAATAACCGCAAGGAATACAAAATAAACACATTAAAAGAGTTGTCTGGCTAGAAAAGCAAATGGGTAGGAGAATGAGGAAAGAGAGGATGAGTATCTAATTTTTAATTAAAAAAAAAAGAATGGAGGAATTTTCAGGGATCAAGGAAGATAGAATGTCATATACGAAAAACATGTATTAACTCAGTGTTTTGCGTCTGAATTCTAATATGGATAAAAACATAAAATATAAATAAAATATTCTATTGCAAAATTATTGAATAAAACTGTCTTTTAGTTCAGATAAAAATCAGAATTGGCTAGGAACCAAGATAACTGAAAGAAATATTTAGTTTTAGTGTAAGTTAAATTTGTGCAACCATTTTTGGAGTAGTTTTTTATAAATGCACATTGTTTTTAGTCTAACAATTTATCTTCAAGAATTTTGTAGTAAACAAACAATTGGAAAAGTAGCCAAAGACATATGTGTATGACTGTTTACTGAAATAACTAGAGAAAGGACATTGACTGCTTTCATAAGTGTATTTAAAGATTATTAAAAAATAAGATAAATGCAAGTCAAATTATTGATTTATACATCATGTGAAAGAAGGCAAAGCCCAGCAACTTAAATGTATTGCAAAAATTGGTAATTATATCACAAATTTTAAATAAGCATTCCACATTTGTTCTTCAGAATAGACCAGTATTATGAAAATTATTATTTAATTAAGGCTAAACAGATTGCTTGCAGTATGTCTAATCTCTATCTCCAAATCTATACCATATTTGCATCTCCTCTGTAAATATTAAACTAAAAAGTGTAAAATGCAATAAATTAATAAATGGTTATTTTATGAATGCATACCTAAATAGAATATGAACAAAGGCACTTGAAAAAGTGAAAGAAAATGATGCTTTTTTTCTAGTAGAATTATATTTTGTTTTATTTTTACTTTTCTGTATCCTCTAATTTTTTTCTGCAAAAAAAACAACTAATCTGTGTAATATAATGAGACATGCTCATTTTGATTTTGCCTGAGTATATGGGGGCTTTATTGCAGATAAGAGGTGGGGGCAAGACACAAACATACAGTTTACCAAATTTACCTAATTCAGCCTCTGAATTAGCCTGCGAAGTTTCTAAGTCAGAGGCTTATATTTGTGCCATTTTATAGGCACCACTATTTATTAAACAAATTTTTTCCAACAGTGGTCAAATCTCAATCTTTCTCTCAGGATGGAGACAAATGGACAGCTGTCTTTTCTTCTGAGTAACAGACGTCAAATCAAATTGACTGCATGTGTTCATCAGTTAATCAATGTATTTAAGAGTCTATTGATCAAGAAAATCCAAAGCCCCTTTTCTCCTTCTTCTATATTGTTTTTCTCTAAGTTGTAGATGAAATGGATTGAGGGAATCATTTGATTCATCAGGTTATAAAGCTGTAGTTAAGTCAGTGGTAGCAGCTAGAGCAAAGGTAAGCAATGTGTATCAAGGCATAGGAAAGCTTAGTGATATTACTCAGTAAATATACTCAATAATATGTCTTTGTCAAAATAAATCTCATTTCTTCTAGAATGTAGATTTGCCTTTTTAAAGACATTTTACTATGAAATATTACAACACATAGAACAGTTTGAAGAATTTTACTGTCAAAGTCATTTAAATTTAACTTTAAAGTCCTACCATTTAAATTCTATAAATAACACCATGCTTTTTTAGTTGTCTATTGAGTACTCTAATAGCCATCACTCCTTTTTAGTTTTAGTGCACGTTAAGGTTACAGACATTATTACACTTCCATCCAAACATATTTTGATATGCATATTATCAACTGAAATTCATTTTTTATAATTTTTCCCATTTGGAGTTAAAATCTCTTATTTCAAAGATTGATTTTCTGCAAAAATAGTTGTCTCTTTGAAATTTGGGGATAAAGTGGCTAAGTTTTAACTTAAGCATTTCTGAGCTAATGTTCCTAGAGGATTATTTAGGGACACTCTCAATAGCAGATCCATTTTTGTCTTGTAATCCAAGTAGGATAATTTTAAAAAAATAAGTCATCAGAAGGAACCACTTGCATTTTCCCATCAATAAGTCTGCAAACCTAGGTATGTTTGCACTTGTCTTCTCTGTTGCTTTTGTTAAAATGTAGCTTACTAGCATTTTGCAAGTTGCGAGTGTTTGTTTTGCAGATTTTGATTTATTAAGTGTGTGAAGAATAAGGCTATTTCATGAAATACCAAGAAATTTATGAAGAGAGGAGGGGATGAAACTGTTTTTGTGCTTAGAAATTCTCAGTAGTCTAGGGGAAGATTACAAAATACACAAAAATCCAAGATGAAAATATGTTACCAAAAGAGATATTTGTTAGAGTGTGTATGCTTGTGTATAAATGGAGGTAGATAAGAATTTATCTAGAAAGTAGATAAGATTTCCTTAATCTCAGGAAACAAACTGAGGGTTGCTGGGGAGTGGGGCAGGGGGATAGGGATAGGGTGGCTGGGTTATGGACATTGGGGAATGTATGTGCTGTGGTGAGTGCTGTAAAGTGTGTAAGCCAGATGATTCACAGACCTGTACCCTAGGACAAATAATATATTATATGTTAATTTAAAAAATAAATGGAGGTATGATACACTACATAGTTTATGAACTTCCAAAGTACAGAAAAAGGAATATCTGATAAATTATGCAGCATCAGATTTTGCTGGCTTATATCTGGCCCATAGGCTCTTTGAAAGTTTTCATAGGCAAAGTCAATGAGGAACAACTGGATATAATTAGAAATAATGATGATATGGAAACTCTGATGGTCATTATGGGGCCTATACCTGCCATTTTTAAAAGATATTTTTATTTAAATTTCTTTTCTTTTCTTTTTTTTTTTTTTTTTTTTTTTTTTTTTAGATTCCACAAATAAGAAAGATCACACAGTATTTGTCTTTCACTGTGTCACCTATTTCACTTAACACAACGGCCTTGAGGTCCATCCACGTTGTCACAAAGAAGTGTTCTTTCTTTGTGGCTAATAGTTCCATTGTATGTATGTGTATGTGAATGTGTATGTGAACATTACATATAAATATTTAATTTTTTGTCCATTTATCCATTGACGGACACTTAGATTGTTTCTCTACGTTGGCTATTATAAAAAATGTGGATACAAACATGATGGTGTAGGTATCTTTTGAGTTAGTGTTTTCATTTGCTTTGGATAAATACCCAGAAGTGAATTGCTGGATCATATGGTTGTTATATTTTTAAATTTTTTGAAGAACTTCCATACTGGTTTCCATAATGGTTGCAACGAATTACATTCTCACCAACAATGCACCAGGATTCACTTTTCTCCACATTCTTGCCAACACTTGTTATTATATATTAGCCCTTCTAAAAGGTGCAAGATGATAAAAAACAAACAAACAAACAAACAAAAAAAAACCACAAAAAACTGAGGTTTTGATTTTCATGCCCCTAAAGATTGATGATGTAGACTATCTTTTCATCTTTTCATCTGTAAGTTTTTGGAAAAATGTCTATACAGATCCTCTGCTCATTTTTCAGTCAATTGTTTGAGTTTTGCTATTAAGTTGAATGAGTTCTTTACTTATTTTGCATGTTAGCCCCTTGTCAGATACATGATTTTCAAATATTATCTCCTATTCAGTAGGCTACCTTTTCATTTTGCTGATGGTTTCCTTTGCTGTGCAGAAGTTTTCCAGTTTGATGTAGTCACACTTATTTTTGATTTTTTTTTCTGCTTTTGTTTTTTTTTTTTTTTTTGCTTTTAGTGTCATATTTAAAAAATTATCATCAAACCTGTGTCAAAGAGCTTCCTGTCTATATTTTCTTCCAAGAGTTTCATGGTTTTAGGTCCTGCATTCAAATGTTTAATCCATTTTGGATTAATGTGTGTATATGTGTGTGTGTGTGGTGTAAAATAGTGGTTTATTCTCATAAATGATACGATATTCTCATATCATTCTTGATATGTCATTCTATTCTATTGGTCTATGGGTCTGAATTTATGCCAATACCATACTGTTTTAATTACTATAGCTTTGTATTATAGTTTGAAATCAGGAAGCATAATGCCTTCATCTTTGCTCTTCTTTCTCAAGATTGCTTTGGGGGGCGCCTGGGTGGCTCAGTGGGTTAAAGCCTCTGCCTTCGGCTCAGGTCATGATCCCAGGGTCCTGGGGTCGGGCTCTCTGCTCAGCAGGGAGCCTGCTTCCCTTCCTCTCTCTGCCTGCCTCTCTGCCTACCTGTGATCTCTGTCAAATAAATAAATAAAATCTTTAAAAAAAAAAAAAAGATTGCTTTGGTTATTTGGGGCCTATTATAGTTCCATAAAAATTTTAGGATTGCTCATTCTATTTCTGTAAAAACTACTACTGGGCTTTTGATAGGGATGACTATCATGAAGCTTACATATAACAGCTTATATCTATAACAGTCCATTTTTAAATTGATAGCAACTTAAATTTGATTTCATTCTAAAGGTCAACATTTTTACTCTCCCTTGCAACATTTTATGTTTTGGGTTTTTTTTAAAGAATTGTGTGACTTTTTTTTTAAGATTTTATTTATTTATTTGACAGACAGATCACAAGGAGGCAGAGAGGCAGGCAGAGAGAGAGGAAGAAGCAGGCTCCCTGCTGAGCAGAGAGCCCAACTGGGGCCTCCCCGCTGGGAGGCTCTATCCCAGGACCCTGGGATGATGACCTGAGCCGAAGGCAGAGGCTTTAACCCACTGAGCCACCCAGGCGACCCAACATTTTGTTTTTAATGTATTTTACATCTTTTTATCTTGTGCATCTCTTAACTAATTATTATAATCACAGCTATTTTACTGCTTTTGTCTTTTAACTTCCATACTAACTTTGTAAATGATTAATCTACAACATTTATTGTACATTTACCTTCCTAGTGAGATTTATACTTTCATATGTTCTCTTATCACTAATTATCATCCTTTCTTTTCAACTTAAGTAAGTCCCTTTAACTTTTCTTGTAAGACCAATTTAGTGATGAAGTCCTTTAGCTTTTGCTTGTCCGTAAAACCCTTTATCTCTCCTTTAATTCTAAATGATAGCTTTGATGTGTAGAGTATTCCTGGCTGGATTTTTTTTTTTTTTTTCTGTCTACACATTAGGTATATCTGTTACTCTCTTCTGCGGTTTCATTGTATGTAACAAGTTGTTTTTCTCTCACTGCTTTTAATATTCTCACCATGTCTTTAACTTTTGACTTTTTTAGTAATAATGTGTCTTGGTGTGGGGTCTTTTTGGTTTCATCTTATTTGAAACTCTCCAGACTTCCTGGGCCAGGATGTTTGTCTCCTTTCCCAGGTTAGGTGTTTTCAGCTATTATTTCTTCAAATAAGTTTTTTGCTCCTTTCTCTCTCTTTTTTTCTTGGGCCCTTATAATGTGAAAATTAGTCTGCTTGATTTTGTCCCAGAAGTTCCTTGGGATATGTTCACATTTCTTCCCCTTTGCTCTGATTGGGCAAGTTCCATGGCCCTGGTTTTGTGCTGACTGATCCTTTCTTCTTCTTCATGTAGTCTGCTGCTGAATCCCTCCAATGTATTTTCCAGGCCAGATATTGCATTCAGCTCTGTGACTTTTACTTGGTACTTCTGTAAGGAAGCACCATATGCTATTTAGATTTGGGCTTGCCAAAATTACCACAGAAAATAAGTGTTTTGGTTCTTATAGAGATTTTTCTGTCCCTCACAGTATCAAACAAATTCCTTGTTATAACTCTTAAAATAAAGAATTCAATATAGAACTAGATTGCAAGCACATCATAGACCAGAATGTTGCAGATGATTTTTTTACACAATTGAAAAAGATGTACTTTCTTACAAGAATTATATCCCTTTACATAAAAGGAACAATATAATTCTGGATATGATATGGTTGATTAATAAAAAAAATTCATGTTGCCATCCATTGATTCTTGCTATAGCTTATGAAAAGGAACAAACAAACAAACAACAAAAAAGTTCAAAAGATGAGAGAGAATTACTTGAAACTATCTTACCCAGAATAAAGGTAAAGTTACTCAACAACAGGCAAGTTTCCTTAGAACTAAAGAGCAGAGCATATTAGCTAAATCAAGCCTAGAAGCTTTCTATGACTTTTTTAGATTAAAAATAAAATTATTGATCAAGAATAAAAGTTACTTCTTATTTTCAAAGGCCACTCCTTGCAAATGTGTTAGCAATCTTTCCACTTATAATCTTTTCAAGACATGCTATCTTCCATGCAATCCTTCCTTTTCCTAGTTCATCAATCTCTTCCATTCTATGTGATTTTTCTTAACATTTAATCAGCATGTCCTTCTATATCCCTCATAATTCCTATGATCCTCAAGTTTTATTTTCATTTTTCTGTTCACTTTAACAGCCAAACCTCACAAAAGATTATATGTGCTTTTTTTTCTCTACTTGCTCATCTTGTATTAATTTTCATTGTGACTTTTCCTGTAACATTTCAATTAAATTATACTTATTACATTCCCATGATTGTTGTCAAACACCAGAGATAATTTTCTACCTTAATACTACTCCACTTCTTACTTTATGAGAATCAGTTAGCTCTTCACTCCTTCTCAAATCCCTGTGTCCTCTTGAACTCCAATATATCCATGACCTTCATGCCAAAGGTAAATGGTACCAAAAGATAGAATTAGACAAAGACCAAGACAGTACACAGAAGATAGTAGAGACTGATAATTAATAAGTCCCCAGTCATATTAGAGGATGCAAGGGGGAAACTTGAAGTTGATTCAGTATTTATTTTGTCTCCCTTATAGTTTGTTATTGTAACCATGACTAGAAAAATGAAATCTTTTATTATAATTTAAATTGTTTTATATATAACCTTTCCCAATTTTCTTATTCCCTTATTTAATAAAAATTTTTGCAATTTTTTTTGCATTTACTGGACAAAATTAAAGTTTAAATGAGCAGTATATTTAGTTATGCTAAAAAACTACAACAAAATGTTACATAGTTTTCTTATCTTTAGCATTTTAATATTATAAAATATCTGAAATACATTAATCCTAAAGAGCAAAAAACTCTATTTTTTTTTAAATCATAGAGACTATTTCTAACCCATATCTGGTATATTCTCACTGTATTAACAGCTTGTAGTATAATAAGAAGTTGCTATAGCAACGTTTCTTAATCCTGTAAGAATCACTTTTACAATTTACTGCTGGATTTGTACAGATAGACAAATGACTATTTTTGATTCACATTATTACTAAAATTAATAGTGTATCAATCAGGAATACAAAGTTATTCCAGAAGTATAAAATGAAACCAGCAATATTTAGCTTTATTCATCCTAAGTATCTTTCCACATCGCTTCTATTCCAAATGAAGTTTTCACATTATGTATCCCATAACTACATTGAAAAATCCCCATCTGGTAGGGTCAGTATCGTTAAAGAAAAGATAAACCAGACTGCAAAATCAGCTCTCTATCACTTGGTGGTCCTAATATTCATTGAACAGTCAGAGTGCTTTATTTTTTGGTTTTTGTTCGTTTTTACACAGATATAATGTATCTCTTGCCTATAATTTGTTAAATCTGTTAAAAATTCATTGAGAAGGGCATAACAATGGACAAATGAACATGACAAAAATTGGAAGATGTGAGCTGTCTTTATTGAAAATTTTCAATTAATATTTCATTTCGATATAAAACACTAGTGTCTTGGGGCACCTGGGTGGCTCAGTTGGTTAAGCCACTGCCTTCGGCTCAAGTCATGGTCCTGGAGTCCCAGGATCAAGTCCTGCATCAGGCTCCCAGCTCTGCGGGGAGTCTGCTTCTACTTCTGACCTTCTCCCCTTTCACACTCTTTCTCATTCTCTCTTTCTCTCTGTCTCTCTCAAATAAAGAAATAAAATCTTTAAAAAAGAACAAAAACAAAACCAAAAAAACCCACTAGTGTCTTTCATAAAGATTTCAAAACTATAGCAACATAGAAAAAATCCACTTAAAATTCTAGCTTTCTAAGATTATCACAGTTAACACTTTGGTATAGACCCATATGAAATTAATTTTATACTGTACCTACTGTGCAGTAACCTGCTGTTTTCTTTTAAAAGCAATCACAAATATGTCTCTATATCCTTAACTGTTATATCATGGACTGACATTCAATATTTCCATGACATTTGATTCCAAGGATGTACAGTCTTTTTTTTTTAATCATTTCCTTTTGTGGTCCATTTAAGTTATTTTCAATAGCTTGCTCTTTTATATGATATCCCACATTAGTCTTCACTCACTTTTCTATTCACTTTGATGATTGGTAGTTCAAACAATAAACACATTCTTTGCTTTTATTAATTATATTCTATGCAGGTTTTTTAAAAAGATTTATTTATATATTAGAGATAGAATGTGCATGAATTGGGGGAGGGGCAGAGGAAAAAGGAGAGAAATCCTCAAGCAGACTCTCCGCTGAACATGGAGCCTGATTTGGGGCTTGATCCCTGGTCCCTGAGTTCATGACCTGAACCCAAATCAAGACTCAGACAACTAACTGACTGAGATACCCAGGCACTCCTACTAAATGCAGTTTTAATTAAATGTTAATAATCACATGGGCTTTAAAATCAAACCTGTTGAATTGAAATTGAATTTGATACTTAATAACTCTATAACCTGAGAAGAGTTATTTAATCATCCTATGTCTCCACTTTCTCATCTGTAAGATGGGATAAGCACATACCATCTCAGAATGATTTTTAAATAATTAGATCAGTCAATACATGAGAAGAGCCTATATCAATATCTGGCAAAGAGTAAACACTCCAAAAAAAAAAAAAAGAAATAAACACTCCAAAATGTTCATTATTATTATTTGCCAAATGAGCTGCCGGAATTAATGCACTGATTTATACTCGAAAATATAATATATACATATTCCTATGTTTTTATAATATAATCAATAGTATGTATTGTTACTTCTATGCAATGAAAGGCATATTGATTGTATTTAATTAAATTTCTTTTTTGATAAGCTAAAGGTCAAAGATTTTAAAAACTTACCTAAGTAAACATGGCCGATTAAAGTAAGAATCAGATAGAAGAAACTTCTATGAACTTCCAGAACACTCCTTCTACTAAACCATAATAATTACACTGAAAAAACAATCCACAAACATTTGGTTATTCTCTTAAGTAAGCAGAGTTTCACTATATCTGAAATGTTCTGTGCAAGCCAGATGTCTGTAATATAAGAAATGTATGTTAACATGAGGCTAGAAATGTCCTAGAAATGGATAGTGAGATGGGCATGGTGACAGACTCTGCATGATAATTTCAATAATAGGAACTCAAATCGAAAGATGACAGCAAGGAAAAATATGATTGATATTTTCTGATTCTTAAAAAATATGTAAGGAAAATAAACTCAATTACCAAACAGTCAACTAATATGAACAGTAGAGTCCTCCCTTACATCTTAACTATGGAATAAATATAAAGGCATACTACAGGGCATAGAAAATCATAAGCTCATGAAATTTATAGTACCAAAGGATTATAGACAGGTTGAAAATATAGATTCAAGAAAATAAATACACAAATGGGTAAGAGAGCCTTAACATACAATAAGATGTTTGGGAAGTTTCCCTAAATGTTTGATATTTTCTGGAAGGCAAAGTATCCTTAAAAAACATAGCTGGTTGCCATGTGTTATGGACTGAATGGTTGTGTCTTCCCAAGGTTCATATGTTGAAGCCTTTACCTCCAGTGTGATTGTATTTAAAGATAGAGTCCTTAGGACATAATTAGGTTACATGAAATTGTAAAAGTGGGCCCCTAATTCAATAAGATTAATATTCTTATATGAAGAGGAAAAACTAACTAGCTCTCTCGCTTGCTCTCTGAACACATGCACAGAAGAAAAGGCCATGTGAAGACACAACAAAAGGCAGTTCTCTGCAAGCCAGGAAGAGTTCTCACCAGAAACCAAATCAGCTTATCTTGGACTTCCCACCCTCCAGAACTGTGAAAAAATAGTTGTGTTGTTTAAGCCACGGCCAGTGTATGGTATTTTGTCATAGCACCCTAACCTGAAGTCATCGCTGGTCCATCTTAGCAGCATCTCTCATGTTCCTAAGAATCTCACCTGCTACAGATTGAATGCTTGTGTTCCTCCAAAATTCATATATTGAAACTGGAACCCTCAAGGAGTTTGAAAGTTGGGCCTTTGGGACATAATTAGTTCCTAAAGGCAGAGCTTTCGTAAGTGGGATTAGCACCCTTATAAAAGAGGCCCCAGAAAGTTATTTTGCTCCTTGCACACCAACAATGTAGATTAAGGCCAAAACTTGTAAATCTGAACTTTAACAATAATAATGGCTATCCTGTAGAGACTCTGAACTGACATTGGAAAGATGACTATGAGGAATTTTCTGGTCCATTACACTAATTATATTCTTGGCTTTCTGTAAATTATCTGGATAATTGTAGCTGGTTGTCAGCTTTAACTGCAAACAGAGTTGAAAAATAGCAACCTTTGGAAGAGAATTATGATAGGATTAAAATAATAAGAAAAAAAAGTGAAATATCTTCCCCCAAAGAAAATTTATATGTATTAAAGTTTGCAAAGCACTATGCATAAATTTAGAATTAGGAAAATAACTGCAAACCTTTCAATCTGTAATATTTGGTAAGCCTATGAACTTCTATAGATCTTCTCACACATAGTCTTTTGTTTTCTCATCCAATTTCTTCTACAGTTATAAAGATAAAGATATATGGATATACTCATTAAAATAAATTAATTGAAATACATTGATAAATCTGAGAAAGAAGAACACTTAAGGTGACCAACTTTCAGACCATATTTATAATTCAGGTCATCTGTATTTTTCAAATACTAATTTAATGTAATTATTTAACAATTTGAGGTAGGTGTGTAAAGGATAAAATGACAATTTTAAAAAAATCTTTTAAGAACACATTGGGCATTATGGTAGTTAAAGTTAAATTACAGTAAGGAAATGGGAAGTGTTCTCTGTCAGTGTGCCTTTAGGGAGCAGAGGATTTTATGACTTGGTTTTTAATGACCCTCATGATTCCTGAGGGGAGTCATAATTTTTTAATCAGGCACAGCTGCCATTTAATAAAAGCCAACTTTGCTAGAGTAGGTCAGTGACAGTATGTTTAACGGCTTCCTTGATAGTTTTGTACACATTTTTCTTTTAAGCTTATCCACATTTCTGGACATCCTTAAAAAAAATTTTTTAAACTAACTTAATCAAGCAAGGGAATGATTCCACAGGTCAGAGCAAAGATTTTGGTAATAGATACTTTAAGACTTTCAGTCCCAAAGCAAGTATGAAACTATCCTATTAACTTTGCCATCTTTTTTTTTTTTTTTGAAATCTTAAGGATATTGGGGAGAAAAACCCAAATTTTCAATATGAAGAATCTGAAGCTATTATGTAAAATTTAGGAAAGTTCACTTAACAATTTTGTTATGTGAATGTCTTAAGATGTCTGATTCTGCCAGTGAAACTATCTGTCCCTTTCTCTCTACTTTCAACCAGTGTTTATATCCTAGTGTTCTAGAACTTACCTCAAATCTCACTGGTCACAGTTTTCCTCTGAAATGTCATGATTCTTCTTTCCCTCTTTTAATGATAAACTTACCCTGTATGCCCTAGCATGGTGCTATCTTCAGGAAGGTATTTATAAAAAGTTTAAGAAAAGATAATAAAATAGCTGCTGTATTATTATCAGGTCATGACTTGGGCACTCGTTGCTGAGATTTCCCTCTGTGGTAACACTGCTACTAATCACTACTATTTCAGGTTCTGTTTTCCCTCCAGGAACATAGAATTGCACTTACTCTCCCCTGTAAAGTTAGGAATGGGGATGTTACTTGTTTGTTGTTAAAAGATTGCCGGAAGAGGAGTGTGTCAATTCTGGGCTGAAATATTTAATTGCTATTGTAAAGCCCTCATAATCTTTCTTTCCCTCTGTGGACAGTATAGATGCATACATTGAAAGGGTAACACCTTAAGATGGTAAAGCCTCTGTTTGGATCTTAGGAGACTTTGGTAAGAAGAACTCTCTTGTGAACCTGCATTTTACATATAGCTTAACCGATAAACTTTGATTGTTTGTTAGCCACTGAGATTTGTGGTTGATTGTTAGCTGGTCTATCTTGACTGGCGCACCTCTAAATTTAATTTATTCCTAATCATCAAGCTAATTATGAGAGTTATTCCGCTTATAAAATAAATGGTCTCTACTGGTCTCTAACCATCTCTAATGGTTAGAGATGGTTGTTCATGATCTTTGTATAGGTTCGTTATAGTGCATTTTGGTCTTACCCACTATTCTAACGTGAGTTTCCATTGTAGCTATTTTCTCTGGAGTAGTGTGACAAATTATGAAAAACTGACATCATGCTAAGCTTAATACTCATCAAAATGATACTTTCCATGTCACCCTAGATGGCAGGACTGATAAGGAATGAAGGCTAGGAACTTAATCTAATTTTACTGAACTTACTGTTGAGAGAACTATATAGTTCTAACCTTTCCACCAAGGTTCCTGTGTCCTATTCTACCACCTGCAGCACTGTAAACAGAAAAATCTTGCCGGATGGGAGCCATCTGCAAAATAACTCCTCTCTTCAAAGGACGGCTGGATTCAAGTGCTGTCATGTCTTCCAACGTGCAGTATATTTCAGTTATTGCTTTTAAATAATCTTTAGTTTCCTCTTTTGCACATCGGTAAAACTTTAAATAGCAGATATCAAAGTCACTTGATTCCTTTGCTTATTGAATTTCCAGAAATGTTCGGTATGAAGATACGCTTCTACAGTGCTTGTGTGAAATAATGTAATTCAATCATGCTTCTTCTATAGATAGCAATGGTCCATGTATGAGAAAAATTCTGAATGCGTTATCCAGACATTAGCTTCCATACATTTTATTATACTTAGCTCTTCTGGAATAAACAAAATTTGATGCCACTGATGCTGATGCCCTAATTCTTACTTCACCTGCTGTGCATGAAAAATAGATACTAGACGGGGAGCACAAACAGTAGCAATGGTATAAAGATTTCTTATTTCAATATTTACCTTTTGTGGGCAGATCTGGGAATTTTCTCTTGCCTTTAATGAGAATTGAAGATAAGCTGGCTTCACGATGGCAATACAAATGTTAAAATTATCATGAATGCTATGCCATATGTCACTCAGATAATAGTAGAAATAGGTTGTTGATCAGTAGATACATTCTCATTAGAATCTCACCATTTTTAGCATAGAACAGACGAATTTTCTTTGGAACAGTTTGTTCTAAGGATGGTTTTCTTGGCTGTCATAGGAGGTTTTAGAGTTTCATGAATTGTCGCTATAGAATTCTATATAAATTGAATAAAATGTCTATTGTGTTTTCCAAGGTACATGCTTCCTAACTTCTACAGATATTTCAATATTTATTTATCCTATGCCAGAAATTAATGCTAACTATTAAGGTCACAGCACAATTCTTAAATATTGTCTGTACACATCTTCATATCTTTTATGAAGCATATCTTGATTTTACCTTCAGGCAATCCCCAAATTCTCATGCTGTAAATGGTTTGCATTTGCAATGTAGGGGACTGAGAAGAATAATGTTTGTTTGTACCTCACCTGAAGAGGTAATTCTATAATGATTTAGAGGTGTACCTGACTATTCAACTTTAGAAGTAAGATTTTTGTAAAGAAGATAACCTAAGGAAAATAAAATGTCATTTACATATAGCTACCTAGAGTCCCATGCAAAACTGCAATATAAAATAGAACCTTATTTACTTGTATTTTTTTATTACTGAACTTGTCATTGCTATATTTATTTAAGATCTTTGCTTTCTATATTCTTTATATTTTGTAAGATTAAATATTTGTGTTATTTTATATTTTTTCACTAAAGTGAAATATTATTTTTCTAAAGTAATAGAACTAATTACATAATAGTTTTGATTGAACTCAACATTTATTAGCATAAATAGAACTGGAAAAATTTAAATACCTATGCTAAGAGAATAGACAACTTTCATTACTGAAACTTTGATGTTGATAGAAATATGCAAATTCTTCGGTTTGAATCATGGCTTCCAGTTTAAGAAAATTTAGTACAAATAACGTTTACTTGTAGAGCATAAGGAATAACACAGAAAACATTGGGAGATGGAGAGGAGAAGTGAGTTGGGGGAAATCGGAGGGGCAGACCAACCATGAGAGACTGTGGACTCTGAGAAACAAACTGAGGGTTTTGGAAGGGATGGGGGTGGGGGTTTGGGTGAGCCTGGTGGTGGGTATTGTGGAGGGCACATATTGCATGGAGCACTGGTTGTGGTGCATAAACAATGAATTCTGGAACACTGAAAATAAATAAAATTAAATTTAAAAAAATCACGCTTAAATGTGTTAAAATGTAAATACATTATTTTTTTCCTAATTAGATATAAGCTCAACATAGTGAAAAAGAACAACAGCTTTGAATCTGGTATTTCTAAGTCAAATTCTGATCTATTATTTAAAAGCTATTTAAAATTTTATTTAAAAGTTATGTAATCTTTCAGTGCTTCAGGTTTTGTTTTGTTTTGTTTTGTTTTTCCCCAATTGTCAAATGGTGATTGTAATAGCTTCTGTTTGGGGGGGACTTACTTGAGTGTTACTTAAAACGCTTAGAGTGGGGCCTAATATAAAACTGGCACTAAACTTTTGCTCACTGTTATTTTTATTTTATTATTAGCACATTGTATCATAAGACAATGTATCATTAGGGTTTTGGATCAGTAATATATTATTATTATACAATGTCATAGGACAGTTTCAGCCTATGAAAGTTATTGAATTTTCCCCAAATGCTCATTTTCCTATTGAAGACATAGCATATCTCTCATACTTCTGTTTTACCCTAGTCTATTAACTCTTCAATTTTCTTCAATAACTCTGACACGACTATTCCTTTCTCCTTTCTTTTTAATTTTCCAATGCCCCTCATCCATTTTGACTTTCATCTGAAGACAGGGCCTCCTATTCCACCTAGAAAACTGAGAATATCAGCTGTAGGTTTCCTCATACTCCTTTATCCAAGGACCACATGCCAGCAAGTATCCCTTTTTCTTTTGTATTAAACTCTTTCTTTTCCACTGAAGCTTTTCCATTAGCACATGAATGTATTTAACAGTACACATTTTTTTTTTAAGATTTTATTTATTTGACAGAGAGAGATCACAAGTAGAGAGAGAGAAAGAGAGGAGGAATCAGTCTCCCTGCCTAGCAGAGAGCCCGATATGGGACTCGATCCCAAGACCCTGAGATCATGACCTGAGCTGAAGGCAGAACTTAACCCACTGAGCCACCCAGGCAGCCCCAACAGTACACATTTTTTAAAAACATCTTTAGTTTTCCTTCAGCAGTATCTCATGTAACTTTCCCTTCTTAAAATAAACAAAAACCAAAAAACTCTCTAAAGTGTTGTCTTACAATCACTGAGTCTCTCATTGCTCTACTCTCATTCCTTTTTAAAAACATGACCTTAAAAAAAAAAAAAAATTGGCTTCCAGCACATAACTAAATCAGCTGCTGTCATTGTCAATGATGACAGCTGATGCTAAATCCAAGGTTCATTTTTATACCATTATTTAAAATATCAGCCTGATTAAAAATAATCAACAAATCCTCTTTTCTTAAACTTGTTTCTGATTCAGTTCTATGCCTTTGCTACTTCCTTCTTTTAAAACTTCATTACTTGACCTCAAATGCTAAATATTGTAAATGATGGCTCAGTCTTTCTTTTATTATCTATTGATATTAACTCTTGCTCAGTACATTGACTTAAAATTCTAGTATATGCTAATGATTTAAGTTTATATCACTAGTCTTGATTTTACCTACAACTGCCTGTTCAACAGCATCGTTTGGATGACTACAGATAATCTCAATTCTCTACCAGTCTTCCTTCAGACTTCTTCCTAGTGCCAAATATACCTTTTACGAATACTCTAAAAGTAGGCCTGCTCAGAACAGAATATTTTGCTACAACATATATTCAGTACATATACTAATTTTGACATGTATATAAAGCTCTTTCATCTCATCTATCTTTTATCTTCATCCATGAAGTTGTTGTTTCAAAAAACTCAGGTATATAAAAATATTCATGGATTATGATTTTAGCTAATTTTATGTAACAAAGAGTAAAACAGATTGGGTTATTTAATTTTAAGAATAGTACCTTCCTGCTTCTTATATTTGCAGAGTAATTAAGGTGCTTTTCATACACTCAAAATACTTAGTTATGTCTCATAGTTTTCCATCATTTGCGTTCACTTACTAACTCAACATTTCTACTTCAGATCTTAATTTAACTAAGCAAAGCAAAGCAAAACCCATCTAACCCCACTCCCCCACCACCAAATAAACAAAATGAGTCTATTGTGAAATCTCCCTTCACCACTAATTTTGAATTTCTTTTTTTTTTTTTTAAGATTTTATTTGACAGAGATCACAAGTAGGCAGAGAGGCAGCCAGAGAGAGAGGAGGAAGCAGGCTCCCTGCTGAGCAGAGAGCCCGATGTGGGGCTTGATCCCAGGACCCTGGAATCATTACTGAGCCGAAGGCAGAGGCTTTAACCCACTGAGCCACCCAGGCGCCCCTAATTCTAAATTTCTATTGAAAAACTTTTTCCACCTAGAAGACTCTCATTAGCTCTTCTCACCATTTTTCTTTTTTTAGCCCATGAACCATGGCTTTCATGCCCTATATAGTTCTTTCCTCTTGAATCTAGGCTTACCTTTGACTTGATTTTAGTCAATAATATACAGCACAAATGGTGCTTGTTCATAAAAACCCTAACGTCTTCTACTAGGGGCTCTTGGTGAACACACATTTGAGTCCTCTCGTTTAACACCTAGCTGCCATGTTGTAAGAGGCCCAAACCACATGGAAAAGTGACATTAAGTATTCCACTTAGTAGACTCACTGAGCTCTGAAAACAGCCGGTAGCTAATAACTACATGAATGAGACATCTTAGACATTCAACCTGAGTCTTCATATAATTAACTACGTGAGAGATCTTTTGCAAGAATCCAACTGAACTTAGTCAACTACAAAACAGTGAGAAATAATAGTAAGTTGTTGTAAGACATTAAGTTTTAAGGTAGTTATTTTAGGATTGGTTTTAGAGTTTGTTTAGATACTTCTTATCTATGACACTGGGATAGTTTTGAGATGACAGATTATACCAAAATTAATAAAACATAAACAATTTTAAAATGCTCATTCATTGATTAAACTGTTTGGTTATTGATTTATTGATTTAAATCAACTTATAAACAAACCTATAAAGTAGTTCTGTTAGAAAAAATATTTTTAAAAAATTTTTTCTAAATCAATTAAAAGAACATAAAGCATTATAAATTCACTCAATATAAGCAGAAACTCTAAATAAAATGAAAAGTGTATTTATCTTGATTATTTGAATATTGTATATAACATGAGCTGAAAAATTATTCTCAATATAGATAGGTAATAGATAGGTAATTAATCAATTTTTTTCAACTGCATTTGTCTCTAATATTGTGTCACTGGTATTCTTCTGATGAAAAAATATTCTTCTGTGTTCAAAATATATGATATGTTATTTTTTCCATAAATGTCCTAATATTTTCTTAAAGTTGCATCCTATATTTAATGCATTTGAAATTGTTAATTCTTTCCATTTACTGGTATGAAAACAAATCATGCTAAATGAAAGATATTCTCAATTCTATATTTTGACTGAAATGTGTACGTATATCAATCTATTTTAAAGATCCACTCATTGCTATCTTGCCATGTCTTTATGTGATTATTTTTATAAAATAAAACTTGTCAAAAAAGTTGTATCTACTTATGATTATTTCCTCTATTTCACCAATTTTAAATACTGTAAAATCTTAGACCTTTTCATTTTCACTTTATACCCAAATATAATATGTTCATTCCATGTGAACAGAACCCTATCAAATTACTATTCCTATAAGTATAAATATTTCAAAGCATAAAAATACAATGCTAAAATAAACTTTGCATACTGAGTTCTTAACATTTCTTTAGTTTTTCCTATGTTTTGTATGAATAAAATTTAGCATCTTCCTGTCTACATGCTTTATTTTCAATAATTGTGATTTGTTAAATACTTCAGAAGTTGAAGATGTAGGATATTGCATTCATTGTGTACTTTCATTAAATATTTCTAATTTTTATGCAACCAAAATATCATAAAACAGTTTAATACAAATATAAGAAACTTAAGTTGATTGATGAAGTAATTCTTTATAGACTCAAATATATCTATAATCAGATTAATGTTGTGCAAAAAGGATGAATTCCATACTACCATGACAAACTATTATCAGTTCAGTATCAGCTCAGTATCATCAGAAAATTGTCCTTAATCTGAGTATATATATTAAAATTATTTTTGGCAACTATGGATTCTATTTCAGTTGTAAGAATAAGTGTAGTTTATTTGAATACAATTATGAATTATATGTCTCCTATAACTACATAATAACATTGCTGCTTTATAGGTTTCTTAACGTAAAACTTTGTAATTTCGCCATACCAAAAAAAAATTGTATTCTAAATGTTGAATTTTGTCTGAATTTATGAATTCACAATACTAACAAATATTTCAAAGAAAATTTCTGAAAGCTCAACTATGATTCCATAAATTGCATGAAACAACAATATACTATTATTGTGATTAACTGATTTTCTATTTGAAGTATTTTATGATGTTGATTATCAAACTTGCATCATTTAACTGATGAAAAGTTCTGTCAATGGAACCAACACAGCTCTAACTTCACTTTTTAAATGCACAAGAAAGCTTAGAATTAAAAATGATAGAAATTAATTATGAATAAGTTATTTCCTCCGAAAATGTTATGTTTTCAGAGTGATATACAAGCACAACTCTATGTGGCTCTTTATGACCCCTCATTTTCAAGTAGTCTTAAAACTGCTACTTGTATTTGAAATTAAGGCTAATAATCCCCCAGCAGGTTAGGTCTTATCTGATCATTGATAGCATCATAGACCGGTGGTAGACAGTAAATGTCAACAGGAGTTTGTGAAAGTCACATATATACATGTTACTTTCCTGGGATACGGAAATCCAGAACGTGATTTTCATGTAGCTCTGGCGTTCACTAAGAATGAATGGCTTAGAAGGGATGATATTTTCCAGTACCTTGTAAGGGATATTCTTATTGTCAGAAAAATCTCTATACTCATTGGTGACACCTCCCATGAATCCAGACACACCTGCTATGCTGAGCTGGTTCAAGCCTGGATCTATGCTTCCTTCAATTGTTCAGCTCTGATAAGGATAGATTTGTGGACCTTGTTTGTGTAGAATTTATTCACAAAAAAAGAAAAGAGGAAGAGAGAAAAAAAGCAAAAAGGAATAAGAAAATTATTTGTAAAAAATATCTAAAAGGAAGAAAAATGAAAAGACAAAAAATCTGAAAGAAAAAAAAAACAAATGAGAAGTTAAAATATGAAAGAATTATAAAAACTTAAAAACAAAGTGAAAACAGTAGAAACTTAAGAAAAAAAATTCCTTACAAACTAGTTCACTGCTACTAAATGATTTTATTAGAAAATGTAAAAATGGGTTTTCAAAACAAAATAATTAGTTAACTATAATTGTATGTGAGATCATAGAAACACTCCAGCAAAGGCCTCTAGAACACTCTCTGGCCTGAGTGACTTCTATTTTCTGTGTACGTATGTCAGATATATCTAAACTATACTTGCTTATGTTCTCCACAGATCATGCAGGCTGGTGGCCTGGTGCCCTTGAGGCATTTCTCAGACAGTGAACACAACGGAGCCCTGTGGTAAGCCTAGTGGCCAGCAAAGGGAGCTGTATCCAATACTGCCTTTACCCTCCCAGCACCCAGCATCTAGCACCCGGTACAGGGCGTGAGTTTATCAGCAACTCTCAGTTTCTCAACAAGTGTCCCCAACATGTCACTGTCTGGAAAGAGAGAGGATAGCCACTCCACATCTGGAAAGATTGAAAGAAAAAGTGGTAGGTTATCACTAGTTGCTTTTTATGTTTATTCACACATTAGAATGAAAATTATGCCCACTATATGTGTCTTATGCACTACTAGAAGAAGTTAATGCTGAATCTGGAAATACAAAGCAGAAGTCTATCAAAACCATCACATCTTGTCTTAGAGCAGCATTTACTTAATAATGCTCTTTTTAAAAAGTGAGAAATATAAGACAAATCTAAATCAGATGCCAAGAGAGTCAGTATCAACTGGCCAACTGGGATGGACAGAGGATCACTCATTTCTCAGCCACAAGTCTGCAACCCTGTTCAATAAATGAGTAAAATATTGACATCACTTATAAATCCTTTACTGACTGCTTCCATTTGACTTCAATTTTCCTCAGCTTTCTTTAAGCATTTATGTACTTAGTTCTTTAGAGCTGGATAGCTTGGCATTTACTTTGTATATTTTGCCATGATATACTCTTCATTAAAGCTTTTCAGTTTGTGTTTGTCCTGTTACCCTTGTTAGATTCTGTTAGATTCTCTGTGTTCTTAAGGACTATAACCAACTTTTGTAAATCTCTGCACATAAATATTATTGATTACTAATGACATGGCTCTAATTTGATATTCACTGGAAATTAATTTACATTTGATGAATATAACTTTTAAAGTTAAACATTCAGTGAATGAACGATCCACTTTTAAAAATACGTTATGTCAAGATTGGAGGTAAAGAGAAATCCAGTGCTTTTCCTAGACTGCTGTAGTCTGAAATATACCTTATTTTAGCAAATCTGTTATTTAAGGAGTCTCAGTTTATTCAAATGAAGTGACAGCTACCTTAGATATTTTATTGATCTTTTTTGATAGTTATAAGTCTAGGAAGTCTGAGCCACTTAGAATTCTTGGTAATTTTCCTTTAAACACAAATGTCACATTAAAAACGAAAATAAAAACTGCAATACTCAAGCCATCCCCCGTTTTTTAATCCCTTGCACAGAATTTTGATTTGCTTATTGGTAATTTACTTTTAATTCACTTTCTAAAATGACTAATTAGAAACTTTAAAATTAAATAATTATTTTACAAATACCACTGGTAGTAAGTATATCCATGACTGGGAAACTATTTTTTTTAAATACCACTCAATTATTGGAAAAATAAAAATAAGCACATATTGCCAATATAAGCCTATTTAATTTCTTATAAATAATATTCTTGGAATACTCTACTAGTTCTAAATCCCATTTGTTTAAAAGCTTGTTTTAATGGTTGTCATGGGGGAGGGAAGTATATTACTAGACTATGTGGATCCAAATTTAAAAAGTACATTGTTGGTTATCCCTTCTCAATCCAATTATTCAATGGTTAGTTCCTATTACCTCCCGATGCAGGGCTCAATCCCAGGACCCTGAGATCATGACCTGAGCTAAAGGCAGACGCTTAACCAACTGAGCCACCCAGGTGCCCCTATTTTCCACCATTTTAAATTGCAGCAAGAAAGCAAAGGTTTTATTTGAAATTATTTGGTGGTCGGTTCTGTTAAACCTCCTCTCCCCCAACCCCCGCCCCCAGTTTCCACTGCCTCCTTCTCTAGTTCTTCTTATATTTCACTATGAATAAGGAAGTTTTTTCTTTATTAAGTTTTAGTGAAATTGTGAAAAATGCTCATTTGAATCCCATACAATTTTTTTCATAATATACAGTTTTGTTCTTTATCTTCTAGATGTTTGGTTCTAAAAAGCCTTCCTAGTTGCTATACCTTCATAGTATCACTATCTAATCACCAAAGATTTACTCAAACTTAAGAGAACTTTGACCACAAAAAACAGTGAATGCAATTCAAACTTCTAAGTATCCTTCTGATAGTTGCAAAAATTTTGGTCAGATTTTTGCCAGATCTACCTAATTCTGATTGTTTTGTTTCAAAGCCTGGTTGACAAAGAGCCCATGCTGGAGGGGGAGGTGTGTCAACCCTGTAGTTACGTTATTTGCTGATACATGCATTATTACTTTCTGTGGTTTCTTCTTAAGGAAATTTTCTAATGCATTTGCCTATTTTATGAACATTAAGTTTGATGAAACGCGACGATATAATTCATAATTATAAGCATGCATAAACTGCAGTATTTCGCAAAATGCTGAAAGTAAAAAACATAGATGACATAAACATAGACATAGGTGCTCCTGTCTCATTTTGCACATTGAAGAATGCCCAGTCTTCTCTGAGGATAGCTCATTTACCATGTGGGTTGATGATCGTCAGGGTCATGGCCTTGGTGAAGCATTAGTCCCAATGCATATTTCAAACAAATATATGGTGATAAGTTTATTTTATTGCCACACCCAAATGTATACTCTTGATGATTCCCTGAATACACAAATACACACACTCTACTGTTCTAGGAAGCTGCATACTAGATGTAAACTTTGGTTTAATTCCATATTCTGATATTGGTTTCAGCTGACGTCTTGATCTCAGGATATGAGATTGTGCACTACAATGGGTTTGCCACACAGTGCAGAGTCTGCCTGAGATTCTCTCTTCCTTTCCCTCTGCCCCCCCTTGTTTGTGTTCTCTCTCTCTCTCTCTCTTTAAAATAAATAAAAAATCTTCAAAAATAATTTTCCCACTTATTTCCTGGGAATTCCATATTTTTTTGCTTTTCATTTTTTAACAGCTTTACTTATTTATTTTTTAATATTTTATTTATTTATTTGTCAGAGAGAGAGATTGAGAGTGCAGAGGCAGGGGAAGCAGCAGGCAGAGGAAGAAGCAGACTTCCTGCTGAACAAGAAGCCCAATGTGGGACTTGATCCTGGGACCTTGAGATCATGACCTGAGCTGAAGGCAGCCACTTAACCAACTGAGCCACCCAGGTGTCCCTTCTAACAGCTTTATTGACATATAATTCGCATATCATATAATTCACCTGTTTAGAGAGAATTCAATTTTTTTTATTAGTAGGTTCATAGGATTGTGCAATCATCACTATAATCTAACTTTAGAACATGTTTGTCTTCCCACAAAAGCCCTAGGTAACCATCAATCTACATTCTATCTTTATAGATTTATCTGGACATTTCATATAAATTAGATTATACAATATGTAATCCTTCCTGACTTCTTTTGCTTAGAACAATATGATTTTCAAAGCTCATCCATGTTGTAACATACATCAGTTCTTTTTTCCTTTTTATTGACAGGTACTAGTCCATTATATACATTGAAGACATTTTATTTATCCATTTATCAGTTGGTGGACATTTGAGTTATTTCAAATATATTCTATATATTGTGTGAATTTTCATATTCTTATATGATACTACCTCACTGTCCATAATTGATTGGTCTAAAATGAAGTTCTTATACAATTCTGAAAGCTATATACTTCCTTATGACTTTTGAAAATTTACATATGCTAAATATAAGGTTTTGGTGGCCATATTTTCTAGCATGTGAAGAAAGCTCCTCAGCATGCAGAGAACAAAGAGACAATACAAACCAAGCATCCTGGAGGCATTTTCTTGGCTGGTTTCAGTGTTGAGAGGCCGAGCAGCACCCTGCCTTTCCTGTTGTTTTGTTGTTCACCTCTTCTAATCAATCTTCTAATCAATCTAATCATTCCTCAACCACGGCAATAATCATCAGGGGTGAACTTCTCCCAGGGAACTGGATAAAATTATCTCATAGAAAGAATAACCTGTATCTCCATGTGAAGCAGCAGCAGGATGGTAAGTGGGCTTTACTCTGTTGCCCTAAAGAGGCTATTTGATAGAACTCAGGTAAAAGTAGCCTGAGAGTACCTTAATGAAAGAAAAAAAAAAATTAAAAAAAATAATTGCTTCTAGGCATCTCCAGAATTTATTAAGTATTGCAAACATATACATACTCATACATGCACACATGCACGCACACACGCACATCAACACTAGTTGGTAAAACAAGATGGCAGTGTGGAGTTGGATCTGAATGAGGATGTGTCAGCCTGAGAGAGCGCTGTGGCTCTTTCCCTGCTTTTTTTTACTATGCTTAACTTCCTTCGCATAAAGTCAAATGTGGAATTCCATGTGATTTATTTTAGATTAAGGGAGCCTATAATAACTGAGACCGACACCTTATTTCCTGCTTGGATATCTGCTTACACAGTAAACTTGCCTGTCTGTTTATTGTGCTTATGTGAGCAAGGAAAGTGTGAGGAAAGCAAATGACTACAGAGAAAAATAACAACGTGGGAAAAAAGGGTAAAAAAGGACACCTGAGCTTTGGAAGATTTAGTAAGCCCTACAGGAATTAGCTTGACTTGAACTAGCTTGCTGCTCTGCCACACAACAGGACTGGCCACCATGCCAGAGTAGTCCAACAGCAAATGTCTACTCCACCAAAAGCGGGAGTTGAAGTGCACTGAAAAAGTTTAAGTCAAAATAGATCTCCCTCTTAAGTGGCATAAGCACAAAGGGACTCTGAGGGCTCCCAGGATAACTCGCACATGAACCTCCCCGAGAATCGGTACTGGGATACTTGCTGAATGGAAGGTGTTGGGATACCAGTATTGAATGGAAAAACAGTGATGACCCAGAAACAACTACAGGAGCAAGACAAGTTTTCCTTTACAGATCCTGAGTCCTCACTCCAGCCCAGGGAAGAAGAAGGCACGCTGGAAAGGAAAGGAGGAGAAGTGAGAGGGCAGGTCCAAATCTGTCTGGCCAACATCCAGCAAGTCCCGAGGAAGAGGAGAAAATACACAATCAACAGGATGTATAAGTAAATTTTCATTCTAGACAGAATTGTTATACTTAGAAGTGACTGGAGAATTAAAGGAAAAATAAAATCACTTCAAGTGTAGGTTGTTCAATGAATGGGTTACACATGGAGCATTCCCCCCCAACATTTCCAATAATTTTCAGTAATTGCAGAGGTAAATTGTGTGTGTATGTGTGTGTAGCATGCACGTATTTGGAGAAGGAGAAGGAGGCTGCCTTCACCAAAGTATATGAGAACATAGACAATGAGGTATAATGGGGATCAGAGACGATCTGGTCCAAATACTCATTTGCGTAAAGTAGTTAGAAAACGAACTCAGGTATCATGGCCTGCCAAGGTCCAATAGCCCTCATGGGTCGCCCTTGCCCAAGGATCAGTATGCATGTTGCTTCAAAACATTTTCCCATTATTATACTTTTTTCCTGGACTTTGTCCATTTTCTGAGAAACCCCTGGTAAATGCATGAAATAATAACTCTTTCTGGTATAACGTGACTTATGCTTTGCCTCCTGTCTTATGCTCAGCTAGGAAAGTCAATGACATCTAATCTCACCACTTGCAAGTGTTTATAGGTTCTCAGCAATCCGGGCTATATGCTTTGAATGTTACCCTTTTCAAATAAACAGGAGTGTCATTGGTTTGCAGTGCCTTGCTTAAATACCTTACTTTTAGGCCTTTAGGAGATGATACAACTTCTCTCAGGAAGGATTTTCAACCTTCCTTAGCGACTCATTCAGGACTGGCCCTGTGGTCACCTTCTGTCCCATTGACATTCAAGGAATTTGAATAAGAATGAGGCGGGGAGGCAGTAGGCAGAAAGAAGAAAATGCAGTCCTGAGCAGGCTACACCAGAGTTTTATTAGACTTGTAAATGTGAAAATGTGTTAAGCAAAGAATTTGTGATGTTAAAACAAATATCTAAATTTTCATTATTCACATACTTTTAAGATACACTTTTTCTAATAATATACAGGATATTTTTGCCATTTAAATACTGCCTTTAACCTGTTTTCTCCTATAAATGGCCACATTTTAAAATATGAGGGCAGCGTCTTTATTACTATACTACACAATATATAATTAACTCGGGAATGATTCAGCTTAGGCAGCATAAAGAATTATAGCACAAGTCTTTGTAAGTATGTGTTAAGGTTACGGTCATGGCTACAGCAGTTTCCATGGTCCTCCCGTGCTCTCAAGTCTTCCTGGCTTTAGCTCTGAGATGTTATCTATTTGATTTTAAATGAGAGGGTATTTTATTCTTAAAATCCCATTATGGTTATTATAAGAAAGACAAAAAGCAAAATAGAGCACACAATTTCCGTAAAATATATTCAGGTCTCCCAATCTCCAGGGTGTAAACAGTAGTTGACAGAGATCGGGAAAAGAATAAAGCTAGCTATAGTAGGAACCTCCTTGGAAGTGCAGGCAGAGAGAGGAAAAGGAAAAAGGGAAGGAGAAGTGGAGTAGGTGGGAGGAGGAGGAGAGAGCTGGCGAGAAGAAAAGGTCAGGAAAAGGGGAAGAGGAGTGGAAGAGAGGAGGGAGGGAGCAGAGGAATAATATGGTCTTCCCAAGGAGATCAAGATTATAAGTGAGAGAGCAAAAGTGAAGCTTTTTTAAAAGTTCACTATCAGGTTGCCTGGGGGGCTCAGTAGGTTAAGCATCTGCCTTCAGCTCAGGTCATGATCTCAGGATGGAGCCCCACATTGGGCTCTCTGCTCAGCAGGGAGCTTGCTTTTCTCTCTTTCTCTCTGCCAGATAAACAAATAAAATCTTTAAAAGAAAAAGTTTCGCTGTACATATTTTTTTGGATTGTAAAAAAGGAATCCATTGTGTTATCTATTGTTTTTAAACTTTGCACTAGCAAATAATTGAATCTTTTCACATTTGGACATTTTAGAATATACATTTTAAGATTATTTCCTCTAAGAACACATGGAATATACTTTTTAAACAAAATGAGATTAGACCAAATGAAATAGGATCAAAGCGACTCTCTTTTCTAAGTCAAGAGCATTTCATTTATTCTTTAATTTCATTATATAGTTCTTTAACACCATTTCAATTAACACAAAATATCCAAACATACTGGGATTCCATTGCCATAAAGAGAAATTCTATAGTTGGTGTTTGGTGTTTCAAATTTGCTTCCTGTACTATAACTGAACAAAACTAAAAAAGCTGTATATATATTTCTGTGTGCATATTATTTAATTATTTTCTCAGCATCAATTACTTGATGTGAATTTCAGTTAATGAATTTGAATTTTAAGTCTTTTGTGGTTCATTACCAAATTGTCCCTTGGAAAGTTAATGATTGACTATCCTATTCGTAGTACATGAAAAGCCCCACAATGAGATGTTTCCACGTTTCTTTACAATTACTGAAATGCTGAATTATTTTACTTCTCTGAATAATGTGCAATTGAAAAAAAATGTGTTGAAGATTAAAGGAAACCATAATAACCTAAATGAGATCAAAGAATAAAAAAAAAAATCTCTCTATGAGTGATTTCCTTTAAGTTCATTAAAAAATATTCTAAAGGCACTGCAATTGTTAGGCTCCGAAGAACTGATTACTAGAACAAAAAGAAGGCCCACAGACTTGAAAACCAGCTATTTGACTTCAGGCATTCCCCACCACTCCCAGCCCCCACGCTCTGCTCTTCTCATCATCGTCTGCACATTATAAACACATTACTTGTGGACTTATATGATGTTCAGCTTCTGCTAAAATTATCCAAATAAGCTCTTTGATATACTTTGCTGTATGTTCTGGGTATACCAGCTCCAGCTTACAGAAGGGACATTTTAGGCTCTTTTCAGGGCAGAGAAACTCAGATATTTGCATTTCACATGTACCTCCTAAACTATTTTGATATACTTACTTCATAATACATGTTAAAGTGTAGTAAATTCTTAAGTAACAAGACAATTAAAATGTAGTCATACCTATTGTATTTTAAGGTTGTAAAATGGTAACTTTTAAGTATAATCATTCCAGTTCATTTTCATAGGGTGTCTTTTGTCTAAATAAGATTCAGAAAGGAAGAATCTCAACTTACGTGACTGATAAAATAAAAATTATCACTTACAAAAGAATATTTTAATGATTATTCCTTCCTTGAGATCAATCCTGAAAACTGTTTGGGAGTTATAAATAAATTTGTTTTAGTCATTTTGACATTTGAGCATCTTGAGAAACATGAAATAATTTTGATAGAAATTATGTTTTAATCTTACCCAGATTTGCTTTGCTATTTAACACCTTTCTCAATTTCTCTTATCTCTGTCTCAGTTTTTTCTGCCTGATAACTTCATATTTAAGGCACAAGCTATCAGTTTGCCCCTAATAAATCAGGCGTCAGAATTTACCCAGAAAAATAAATCTGGATTTTAGGAAGCATACGATTTATGAAGGGAAGAAAGGAAAGATCTAAACTGAAGACGAACATGGTTTTACAAGCATTTAGCCAAAGATAGAAGAACTGTCCGACTGCAAAATATGTATCTTTTTTTGCTGAGAGAATATTAGAAGCCAATGAAACATTTTAGGTAGAAGGATTTAAGGTAATTGTGACAGCCAAATTTAATGTAAAGGAAAGGGAGAGGCCAAAAGTGAGAAGAAATTTCAGGTTGATTAGAGAACAAGGCAGATCAAAATCCTTTTTGTGCTGGGTGCACTTTTTCTTCTTGCATTGTTTAAGCATTTAATTTTGGTCTTTAAAATTAAAAAAGAAAACATTTCAATAGTATTTAACTATTATCATTCACTTGTAATCACGCTGTGTTTTGATGAATGGCTGGACTTTTTGCTGCCAGTTTAAGGAACCCAAATATCAATTACATCAAAAAATAATACATCCTCATGTGTAAGGCATTTCACGTAGGAAAAAAAATAACTTTTCCTGATCTATATCTAGGTGAACTTTTTTTTTTTTCTGTTTGTACATAGATAAGATTCTCTGAGATAATCATGAATATTTGGTGGCACCCAAGGGGGTCTGACATTTCAATATTTCCTGACACACTTGGGATGGAAGCATTTCAAAAAATTAAAGGCACTGATAAGCAAACCCTTCATTAATAAAACAGAGTATTAAGTTTGTAGCTCCTGCACTTAAAATTTTCCTATTTTATCTAAAATTAATTTGCAGGTACCATGAACCTTTTTGAAGTCTGGGGGAAAAAAAAGAGAGAGAGAGAGAGAGAGATTAAGTTAAGGGCAAGATTTAAAAAAAAAAAAAAAGGCTTCATCTACAGTACATCACTGCTCTACAGATCATTTTCTCCTTTATTTAATAATTAATGCCAGCTACACCAGCATGTTTAAATCCTCAACAGATAAGAAATAATTAAGTTAACACCACATAAAATGATATGTAACATCTCAATTAGTGAGAATTTTTAAGTGGCAACAAGGAGGATGAATTTATTGAAAGCTGCACTGTAAGATACTTTTTTTTCTGATAAAAGTCAAAGTCACATTCATACAGATGCAAGAAACACTACACTTAGTGAAGTTGTTGTATCCTCTGCTAAAATACGTGATGTAACTGCCAGCAATCTAATGAACACGCTCAGTGGCATACAGACAAGACTTTTCTGGAAACCCCAACAAAATATACTCCAAATTTGAAAATCAGACATTTCCCTGGATGGTGAACCTCCCCTCATTTTTCCTTCTTTTCCCACAAATACTAAAGTGCTTGGCTAGAATAAAGAGCTTTAATAGTCTCTGTCCTCTGCTTTAAGCTCGAGACATTATAATGGACAAGAATAATAAAAATACGTCATTCTATGTGTGTGTGTGTATGTGTGTGTGTGTGTCTTCTTCTCTCTTTCCCTCTCTCCCACACACCTTCCCTTCTTCTTCCTCACTTTGCTGAAGGAGCTGTGTGTCTTGTATCCTTCTAAAAAACATCCATATGCCTTTGTCCATGAATGCCGTATACATCATAAGAGTCAGTGCCAACAAACAAAAGACCCCATAAAAAAGTAATCTTCCTACAAGTACACATCAGCAAATACTCTCCTTGCTTTATTTTTTGACAACTATCTAACATTTTAGTTGACCCAGAAAATTGGCACACTTTCATTTGGCTCCTCTTCATTTCATATGCCTCATCTGAGAAATGGGAAAAATGACTTGAAACACAGAAGTCCACTAAAAGCAATACCACAGAGAAATAATTTCCTCTTTTAGCGGCAACTGTCTTCATCATCCAACACTCATCATAAACATTGTCATCATGTTTACATTTCCCAGAAGCTCAGTGCATGTCAGGCAGATTGTTAAATCATTTCCTAACAATTATGGCTAGTGGTTTTTCCATTAAAGAAAAACATGGACATTCCACCCTGCTAGCCGAGAGGTTGAATTTGCATGATGTCACAGAGTACAGTTACTTCCTTCTGTCCCTAGAGAAAGACATAAAAGTATCCATTAATCCAAAGTCATAGCACTGCAGCACTTTTTAAAAAAGATTTTATTCATTTATTTGACCGAGAGAGCGATCACAAGCAGGCAGAGAGAGAAAGGGGGAAGCAGGCTCCCTGTGGAGCAGAGAGCCCAACACTGGGCTGGATCCCAGGACCCTGAGATCATGATCTGAGCCAAAGGCAGAGGCTTAACCCACTGAACCACCCAGGCGCCCCTATAGCACTGTAATATTATCATTGTCTGGGGCCATTCAAAATACTCCTAAACCAGATTCCCAGTCTACACTGGGTGAGCCAAGAAACACTTTGGGCAATTGCAGAGAGTAGGCTAAAAGGTGAGTGGCCACAAATCTCTGCTGTCTCAGTTTGAGGGCTCCAGTGAAGTGAAGGGAAAGGGGCATTTTTGAGTTACTAGCAGCAAGACTGACTGAACTGTGTGTAACATGGAATGTCCTGGCGAGGCCAGGTTCGTCAGATCTTCAGGGAAATGGGTCACAGAACAGGTAAGAACAACTCTGCTGCTTCCTCTCACTGCTTCTTCCACTACAAACTATCAATTCCACCACTTAATAACACCATCAAAAACAAGCCAAGCTGAGGATAGGTTCTGTAGAAGAGAGATTTTTCCACTCGTTCAAGGTTTTTTCCTTTTTTTCCCCCTCCCCATGACCAAATATTTAGGGACATTTAATTTATGTAGTTTTCCTTAATGGTTAATGACTTATTTTCCAAAAATAACCATAGTGCACTCTATGCCACAAAGAGCCTATGTACTATACCACACTCTTTGTAGAGTAATATTTATTTATTCATCCCTGCAGGGTATCTAACATGGCCTCATGCATACTCCAGATTCACCTGTCTTTGCACTTAACCACATACTTTGAACATGTCCTTCCCTTTAAGGTAAAGATTTTTATCTTACTCATTTCCTTATCCCTAGCTCCTAGCACAAAGTCTTACGTAGAGCTGGTGCTCACCAAATATGTTTTGAAATAAACCAAACTAAGGCAATATAAACTAAACATTTATTCAGATATATAAAATATTTTTTGATATGTAGTAATTTTAATTCATTAAATATGACATCTAAAGTTAAGGTTAGGGATGCCTGGGTGGTTCAGCATCTGCCTTCACCTCAGGTCATGATCCCAGGGTCATGGGACCAAGCCCTATATCAGGCTCTTTGCTCAGCAGGGAGTCTGCTTTTGCCCTCTGCTTGCTCTGCCAGCTGCTTCCCCTAGTCATGCCTTCTCTCTCTCTGACAAATAAATAAAATCTTAAAAAAAAAAATGTTAAAGATAAGGGTGCCTGGATGGCTCAGTCGGTTAGGCGTCTGCTTTGGCTTAGGTCATGATCCCAGGGTCCTGGGATAGAGCCCCACATCGGGCTTCCTGCTCAGCTGGGTGTCTGCGTTTCCCTCTGCCCTGCTGCGCCCCTCCCTACTCATGCTGGCACTTGCTCTCTTTCTTTGAAATAAATAAAATCTTAAAAATTTTTACAAAAATTGAAGTTAAGGATAGTTCCACTTTTCCTGAATACCTCTCAGGGACTAAGCTACATGAAACCACTACCCCAGAAGCACTCAAAAACTAGGCTGAAAGGTTGTAGTTTTTTGAAATGCTGACAGTCCCATGTATATAACAGTTTCTAGAATTAGTGGAAGCAACATATATTAGCCAGAGTTGTCCAGAGAAACAGAACCTATAGGAATGAGGGGCGTGTGTTTGTGTGTGTATGTGTGTGTGTTTAGAAAGAGATTTTTAAGGAACTGGCTTATGTGATCTGGCAACCTGGAGACCCAGGGAAGAATTGATGTTGCAGTTCAAGTTTGAAAACAATCCAGAGACAACATTCTCTCTTCCGCAATTGTTTGTTTGTTTTCTTTTAATACCTCAACTGATGGGTAAGACCCATTATGGAGAGTACTATTTACTCAAAATCTAGTAATTTAAATGCTGACCTCATCTAGAAAATACTTTTCACAGCAACATTCACACTGGGGTTGGACTAAATATTTGGGTACCATGGTTTCACAGAATTAACATAAAAATTAAATTAAAATTAAATTAAATTGACATAAAAAATTAACCATGTACAAAATGAGAATTTCTGGAAAAAGTTTAATAATTCTACTTTGGTGAAGGAAAGGTTATGTATAGAATTGATTAAAAACCCAGAGATAAAGATTTAGCTTCACAGTTTGCACTAACTCAACCTTTGCCAACTGTACTTTATCTGCATCAATTCTCTGTGCAATTTACATTTGTGAACTTAGGAAAGGTTGGAATTTGGATGCATTAGTAGGGCATTGAAAATCTTCTCTCCACTTTTTAAATTGTTGTTACTTCTTTGCATGCTCCCTAAGCAACCCAAAACTAATGATCCACAGAAAAGCTGTTAACTTTTGTGTCTCTCTAATTTTGAAAAATTTTCTTGGCCCATTCATTGAAATTCCAATCAGAAATCAAGATTATTCTCAAATGTCACTTCTAGGAAAACTTCCATAAACTTGATTGCAGAATAAGTAGCTTCCTGCCTTCATCTGTGTTTCCATAGTAGATGTATACATCTTTATTAAAGTCTTATTTTATTTAAATTAGTTATATATAAGTCTGTCTTCCACAAAAGTTTATAAGCTTTCTCATATGGCAGGGATGTAGAATCTTGGGCCCATCCCTGACCTTCTGAAAAGCCATGAGTATTGTCAAAAATATTTCCAGATGACTTTATGAACTTAACATTTAATAAGTCCTGTCTAGATATCAGTATTAACAAACATAGCTAAGGGAAGATTTCTACATTAAATGAACCCCTGTTCCACTAAAGAGATTATTATCAATTCCTAGATCAGGACAAGAATTTGTCCTGACTTCTCGTTGAGCATTGGTGAGGACTATTCCACATCGCCCCTGATGTTCAGACTCCCCTTTATCTTTCTACTGCTCCCTATTTCTGAACTCTTCATGTTCTTCAGGTCACAGATTAGATGTTAGTCTACGTACAATTAAAATAAAGCATGTACCAAGACTTAAGAGAAGTCTGAGCAAATTTAATAAATTTCTTGTCTATTCCCCTCCCACTGTGTAACCAAATATCATCAAATTCTGTCAAAGTTTCTGTTTGTGTATTGTTTTATTTTCTTTTGTTTCTGATGTCTGTGGCTACCACCAAATTACAGGCTTGGTCTTTCTGTCGGAAAACCATTAATTCTTGAAATCCAAGATTGGTTGAGGTGTCCGTTTTTTGGACTGCCATGAAACATGAAGGCTGGAATGTTGCACTGTCATTTTCTGTTTGTGTTTCTAGTGAACTTGTGGTCAACTTCAAAGTAAGAATTCTTTGTTATATGATGTTACCTCCAGCATCTTATCTAAAACCTGGTGCCCGATAGGTTCTCACAACTATTTGTTGATTTCATGAATGAATAATCCTGAGATGCAATTAGATAAAGAATAGCCATACATGTAGGAAGGGGCATATTTGAAAGACAGAAATCACCCCCAGCAATTTATATAAAACTGAATTATCAAAAGTAGGAGTTCTTTGGTGCAAATTTTTTTTTTCTCTCAATTTTGACAAGTGTAAGAGAGACCGATTTTTTTGATTGTGGGGATCACAAATTTAAACTCAGTTTTGTTTTTTTTTTTAAATTAAATCCATTACTCTCCTCTTTAAATACCTGAATGCAATGATTGCTAAGTAAGTATTGAGGCAGAAGTGAGGGTGAGTAGAAAAATAATGTGTTGCTAATGAAGTCAGTGGAATGCAACCATGTTGTTATTTGATTTTTTAGGCACTGAAGTGGTTAACCAAAATCGACAAGTTAAATCTATAATCGCATGACAAAATCCCTTTCCCATATCTATTGGAAGAAATTCTTGGCCAAATTTAAGGAAATGCCTCCTTAAATTTGATCAAGTCTTTGCATTTTCACTTTAAGAAACATCTGCAGAGTCTGATGTTTCTCTCAGGTACTTGCAGGGGGCTTAGTTTTAATATCATTCCTCTTAATGTGTTAGCTATTATTTTTACATAAATAGTCTAGCAGCAGGCTATATATTAAATCCTGAAGTACACTGTATTCTTAGTATTTCTGAAAATAAATAAAAGCACACAGAAGAAACATTTATGAAAAATGACACATTTTCCTACATGTTCAGCTGAAAAAACAGAGGTTTATTAAAGAAAACAAGAGATGCTTTCTAGTGGTAGAAGATAATGCCCCACATAAACATGAATAAGATCAGCTCCTTGAAATATCTCTGGATCTTGTTATGGTCAGATTCAGAGGCTTATGGTGACAACTTTAATGATGGATTTATTGTGGTTCAAATCGTATTTGCACAATGCCTAGAAAACTAAGCACCCAGGCACAGAACTTTGCTGAGAGGACATTCGTATGACAACTGGCATTGGGGAATGAATGAGGAATGTGAGCAGATATGCAGGCATGTAGGGCATGACCAATTTTAGTAAACTACTTGAGTCAGCTCTGTTCAGTATCTATCTCTAGGCACTACAGAGATGCCTATCACCATGCTACTTAGTGCTCAGAGGAAGATATTAGAAAGTCTGCCAAATTATCTTGACCTAATTAACTGGAATTCAAACTGGGGCAGTATTTTACGTAGTCTAAATTATTGTGCACTTGGGTCTGGATATTTTAGCACGTGGTGATGACTTCCTATTGTTTTCCACACACATAGCATTCTTATATTTTGTCAAGTATTAAGCATATTTGAATTAACTTTTCCTATTAGTTTATACTAATTTAAAATATTCCCATAGTAAAGATGAAAAAACTGAGGCATGAATGAAGCAAAATATCTGTGATGGGTAATTTATTCCTGACTAATACATCATTGAAGCCTAGTTGTACGCAGTATGAGAAAGACACAGAGTCTAACATTATAACAATAGAAGATCATGAACTTTCTCATAGACAGCGCTAGATGATTTATTTTCTCCTTTGTGGCAGTGACTACCTATTGATAATTCTCACACAGGTAGAATCATCTTCCTCCAGAGTAGCATATTAGGATTTGTGCAAATGCGCTTATGTGTAAGTGGGTTTAATTTGCAAAAATACCACACAGATAATATTGATACCCTCACTCCTCATCTGTAGTAAAAATCACTGACCGGAAAGAATAGCATTCATTCATTCCACAAGGGCCTGAAATTATATCTCCTAATTATTTAGGTCAAGGAAATTACACTTTGTTTCATGTAAATAAAATGGCATTTTCAGAAATAAGTATCATTGATTTGTGTTTGCAGTTAAGTGAAGCAATACTCCCTTTTTCTTAGCACCTATTATATGAGAAACACGAAGTCCAATTGTTGTTGTTGTTGCTGTTTTTAACCCAGCATATTAGGCCACTGGTTCACAGGATTTTATCAAATTATAATTTTATGACTCTCCATCTTGAATGAAACTCCTTCGATTTTTTAGGTCATGGCTGTTCTCCACTTACCAAGAGACAATATGGAAAGTACTCTATATAGATTTAACTATTTTTCAAGGATCTGGAGGGAAATAATTGTGCTTTAACAGTCAGTCAGAAATGTCTGAAACATTCTCCTTTATATGCTAATCATGAATCTCATCATCTTCAGGAACGAGATCTAAACTCATCCTGCTTAGAATGTCTTCCCCAGTGGATAAAATAGACCCAAATTGTTCTGTTCCCTTCTTTGTTTGGTGACCTTTGAACAAATAAATTACAAATATTTGTGTTTATAGTTATATAACTTTTACTATTTTCCGGGTATTGTCTTAAGCCCTTTGTTAAATCCTCACGAAAGTCCTGTGAAGATAGTAACATAATTTCCACAACTTAAATGAGAAAGCTATGTAGTAGCCTGGTGACGATGACACAGATCGGCGAGTGGGGAGGCAGATTTTGAACCCTGGCCAGAAGATTGCTGTGGTCACGCTTTTAACCACTATGTAAACCCGTCTTTCAAGAGGAGAGTCGTTTGTGTTTCATTTAATTTTTTTTTCCACTGAGATAGATAATATTCTTTCCTAGAAAAATTAATAAATCCATCTGTTTCAAACCTGCCATTTAGGTATTTTAGGCCTACAGAGCTACATTAATATGTATTTTATATAAGATCTTATCATTTGATTCTGGTAACTTCTGAAACTTGTTAATTCTCAAGGTCACACTGATTTTTAATTCTGTCCTTCAAGGTGCTAAATAACCCTTACCTTTCAGTCTGATGTTATTAACTAAGCAAATGAGCATGTTTTGAAATGATTGATGGAATTATTAAATAGCACTCATCCTAGGACTAGCCCCATTAGTCATGTTTCCCAACTTTGATATTGAACTATTTAGACTACAACTGTGAAACAAATTATATACATAGTAGTAATAGGGTAGGTATCTCAGCTCTCTCAAATCCTTTCTGGCAGTTAAGAGTGCATTAGAAAAATATATTTCGAAATTCAAAAATAGCCATAATCTTTTTCATTTGTTGATGAGATTACCAGATTAAGCAAAAACCTTCCTAAAGTTTATATACTTATTAAGTACATATTAAAATACCATAATTATTATTACCCAATTCTTCTTAATTTTTAACTTACTAAAGGAGAAAGATTCATCTGATAGCATTTGTTTGCTCATGAAATCATTTTCATTATTTTATAGCACCTAGTGGTAATAGAGGTTTATGTGCTCAAAAACAAAATGAGACAAAAATTCCTCAGATATCTGTTATTTTTTGTTTGTTTAAACAAAAACACATATATGTTTGGAATTGGGTATTTTTTCCTGAAATTACTTTTGTCTGCAGTTCAAAATATAAATGCAATAAATTTAAAGTTTGTTAACTATGCTTTTGAAAAATCCACAAATATATCTGGTGAAGAGTATAGTATTCTTTTCATAAAATACTTTCACTTTTTATGTAGTACTGTCAAGAAGTTTTTACAGTAAAAGAGTGTCAGTATAATACAACTTCTTTTTTAACAAATCTTATTTTTCCTCTATAGAGAGATATTTGGAGTGTTCAGTTTTCCGGAGAACTTTCAAACCCTCTTGACTTTGTTGCTTTTGATATGTTATTTTTATTTATTTGGGGTTTTTTTTTGTTGTTGTTGGTTTGGTTTGATTTGCTTCTTTTTCTTTCTAGAATTAAGATTCGTTGCTACTTTCTCCTCCAAAGTCACTAGATGCTACTATGTTTACAATTGCACTGCCAAATTAAATCATTAAAAGGCTGTTTTAGTCTCTACATTTCCTTTTGACTTTTCGCTGTGATCCTGTGATCAGGGTTTGTGCGAAATGAAGGCTTTCTAGATCAACATGTAGTATCCCTTCCCCTGTATTAAGTAAACTGGATCTGAATTTCACCCTGTTACTTGCTACTGCAATTAATTTAGCTTTTGGTACATTCTGGGGCTACCACTTTTTGTTTTCTAGATGGTACAGAGCAAAATCGAATCAGGAGCTCTACGCTACACCCAATTTAGGACTTAATTAACCACAAAAGTTAAAAGTGAGGGCAGTCCCCAATACGCTGACAATGAAAGTTGTGGCTGCCCTAAGCCTCATCAGAAGGCAACTGCGAGTTTTAAATCGAGATCACTACCAACATAGCCGTGGGTTTCGGCAGTGACAAACTGTAGTCACAGATTCCAACAGCCCCTGATGAAAAGCTGTTCTCATTCCCTAATGCTTTATGGGAGAGCTGCAGCTGCTTGGAATATTTTTCAAGCAGAAAGCCATCATCATGACAACACCAGAGTAAAAGAGGGCAAAAAAAATTTCTTTCTGGTAGGGAAATAAAGACATCTTAAGCTTGACTTCAAAAGCTCTCTACAGCAAACAGTAGCTGTGGAAATACCGTTTCATCTTTGCCTCTGGGATATTATTAAGCCTTTCTGGTAGCTCTAACTGCAGGACAAGGGATTACAGAAGTTGCTGCTGTGTAGCCGCCTGCCGTACAAATATCTGGAAAACCCGGCATCGTGGATTTGTATTGCGGCCCCTGATTAGCCATCCCCCAAGAAACTGACCCGGTAATGAATACCGCAACCCACCCCTTTTTACATCACACAAACAAAAACACGCAAGACACTGCCATTTCTTGTTGAAGTATCAAAGACTTCTCTTGGGTCCCAGGGTGCTAAACAGAAGCGGGGCCCGTTCTAGGGAGACCTACTAATGGCATGTGGTGTGGAGCAATGCCACTCACACCCTGTCAGTTACAGTTGTGTCCGCATTTCCATGCTGAATCCCCGCTTCCGAAGGTTGTAGCTCAATTGTTTAAAAATCCACTAGCAGCTGCAGTGACCCATGCAGTCCTGTTGTAGGAACGACACCAGATCGTTTTAGCACAGAGGGCAAGGAACTCAATAAAAATTAGTAATCAAAGGTGTTTATTTGATTCAGCTGCCCGGTATGTTTTTTTTCAAAGTCATTTTTCAGTGGAATGTAACTAATGTCCATTTGATGTGGATGGATTACTTGTTATTTTGGGGGAATAAAAGGGGAAAACAAACCAATTTCATTTTTTAAAATGAATGAGTATGTGCAGAGTGCATTTAAACATGTCATCAAAGACCTGTAACTGAGATGGAGTGAAATTTGGTTGTTCTGTGTAACTAATAGTTATAGTGTAAATAGCCAGGATGTGGCTAAATCTCCTAACAAAGTAAAATTAATGATAGTTACTAAATAATAACTAGTTGTCTTTACAGTTGGCATTTTGTTCTTACAGATTAAAATGCGAAAATAAACCTAAGGTGTAAGGTGCATGCATATATAGTATATTAGTTTTGAAAAGTGCAATATACTTAGAAGTTGAAATTGATCTTTTCAGGACAAAGAAATGTCAGAACACACAATGACGAGCCTAACACATATAAACAAGATTGAGCCATAAGGTATTTTGAAACATAGAATAAAATTTCTTTTTAATGAATGTTAACATTAACTTGATTTGACTTTTGTCAAAAGTGGACACACTTGACAATCCTTCTATAGATACAACTGATTCAACTATATTGCTATTTTTAAAAGGCTCCAAAAGTTAGACCTTTACAACAGACATTTATATTCTTAATTTTCCTATACAGTTGATATTTCATAAAATCATTATATGATTATTCTCAGATCACCTCCCTGGTCTAGCCTCGTCATTATTATTTTTCTCAATTTCATTTTTATCCATTTCATTATTTCAATTGCAGTGCATTTTACAGCATCAGTAGACGCCCTCTAATAATAGAGATTTATAGCAAAGGAGGACCATATAGTAAATCTACCTCTCCCAAATTTGTACTGAAAGTGCATGTTTTTAAGGAAAGACGTAAGTATCCCGTCTATTATTTTATTTTCTTGTTTGAGGCTGTCTTTAGAACATAAAGAATGAGGCCTGACCTTGCATATCAGCATATTTTAGTAAGCATTCAGTAAAAAAGCAATGACTAAAAATTTATTTAATTTACTGATCTGAAGAAAAAATATATCTATATGTATACATGTATATGTATATCTATCAACTTGAAAAAGATGATTTGGTTCTAAAATATGCATTGATGTTATTGTAAGACTTTTAGATTATCATAATACTTCAACGTTTTTATAAAACTTTTCAAAATGTAAATTTTTTCAAAATATAAAGTTTATTTCCAGCAATCAGCTACTTTGAAAACATCTGTTTAATAATGGTTATTAAAATGCTACATAAATGAATTAAATGCTATTGTAAAATATACCCATGCGCATTAACTTAGATTTTAATAGTTTAAAGTTCTGGTGTTCTTTTTTCAGAAGTAGCTATTTGCATTCCATCTCTGGACATGAAGCTTTAAATATCAAATGCTTTGATGAATAATAAATACAAATATAAATGAATAAACGATCTGATACCAGGAAAGAGGCAGACAAATATTCAAAGGAGGTGACTTTGTGTTTTGTTTTTTTATTTTGTAATGTATTTTGCATTTGGCCTCATCAACAAATAGATGAAAAAAGAAAAATAAAATAAAATATTTACTGGTAAGCTACTGTTGTGGTTCCTGTATTTCCTGATGAGTCTAAGGTTCATGAATCCAATATTCTGTCGGGCAGGATGACTCAGCTTCGGCATTTTATTTGCCATAATATGGAGGGTAAGGGGACTACGAATGGCGGGGTTTTCCAGAGTGATTTAAAAAATCAGTCCTCATGGCAGAAGAGAAACAGTATTTTATTCCCCTGGGCTGTTGCTGCTCAATCAAATTTATTACCAGCATTAGGGCTAGAGGGAAGACAGGCACTGGGAGCTGCTTGGTTCTTCTCTGCTCCAAAAACACAGGCCATAATGCAGCCTCATTCCACGGAGTCGTGTCCAGGGATTACGGCATGGCAGTGAGTGTTCTCTGGTTCTGAATAAGAAAACTGCAGAGACAGGTTGCTTATTTTGTATCATATGCTAAGAAAGTTGAAATATATAATCAGAAATATAGACTTCATCACCGTTCCCTATTTGACTGGGAAGGTCATGAGTCAGGCTGATGAAATGTAAAAGGCAGAGAGTTTTAAGTTTTCCTCCTGCTGTGATCAGATGTTCTTAGGATTCCAGCAGAGGTAATCTTTAAAGGAAACATGGCAGAGCTTTGGAAGGCTTTGTGATCATGACCCACCAGTAGCCCATAGGCTCATTGGAGGGGCCAGTTGGAGCTAGCCTCCGGTCAATTTTTTTCCTGCTATTCTTAGATACTCTAAAATTACAGACTTTAGTCTCTGAGGTAGACTTTAATTCCCACCATGCAGAGGTGCCAAAAATAAGGCACCAATGATTTTATCTTAAAATAAGATAGAAACATTCTATACATCCATGTCTTTTCTGCTCCAAACTCAATAATAACATATTTTAAGATGATTTATAATTTTCAATTGACTTACAAACACTATGTAATTCAATTTTCAAACAACTTTTAGAGTTGATAAGAAAACATTAAAAGCTGTCTCTCATTTTATTTTTTTCTTTTCTCTCTCTCTTTCTCTTTCTCTTTTAATGGAAAATAAGAATTTGCAAGGAAAGAAGAAGTGACTCTTCAGCAAGTAAACAAGTAATAAAACAAGCTTCCAGACCCTGGTTTCACATCATGGCAAACATCAGTATTCATGGTGTAGTAGCATTGCTACTAAATCTAGACTATTTACAGAAATCTTCTCAACACAGTATTGACAGTATCAACAGCAGAGCAATTCACACAGAAAGGAAACAAAGTTACCATTCCATTCTCCTGGACCAGTGAAAAGCAAAGATCAGCATACAGAATGTTTAAGTCCTGCTTCACACGTTTCAGGTAAATAGATTTAAGTAGAAGCATATCCTAACCATAAACAAATTCAGTATCAAATGAGTTTTGGTGTACGTTATTCCTATGGATGTTACTATTATAATACTCAAGAAGTAAAAATAAGTCAATACACTAAAAAATTACAAATAAATCTTGAATTTTTTTTTCTTGTTGGTTGTGTTTTCATGATAGTGTGAGTCTAGCAGTTTTGAAGGTCTTTGTATGTGTTTTCAGACTGAGTATGTTGGTGTTTGGAACTAGGGTTTTCTTTTCTTTTCTTTTTAAGATTTATTTCTTTATATCAGAGAGAGAGAGAGAGAGAGAGAGTGTGTGTGAGTTTAGGGGGAGGAGTAGAGAGAGAGGAACAGAAGCAGACTCCAAGCTGAGTGCAGAGCCCAACATGGGGCTCCATTGCATGAGCCTGAGATCTTGACCTGAGCTGAAATTAAAAGTCAAATGCTTAACCCACTGAGACACCCAGGCACCTCTGGAGCCAGGGTTTTCATCATGGAAGAGGGGCATACAAATATGGACTAAGGGAAGGCAAGCAAGAACCTGGACATGGATTGAAGTTGGAGATAACAGTATATACTTGGTGTGCATGTATTCACACAAATATACATTGGTTCTGGTAAGAATCATAAATGGGTATTAAATCTTGACATGAAAGTTTATGAGAAAAGTATCTCCCCACAGACTGGTTACCATTTGTAAAGGGAGAAAGTTAACAAATCAATTATAACTTAAAATTATAGCAAGTGATTTCATTTTTGTGAATTGGCTCAATATGGGTGTGTTCAATAAACTGGTAGTTTCCTAGCAGGTACAAGTATGTTATTCAGGTCATCCTGCTAGCTCTTACAGAAACAAATTCCTGTTGATTTCTCATGATTTCCCTGTCTTAGCTGGTTTTAAATGACACAAAACTCCTCCAGGTAGTAACTACACCTGAGTTTTATTTACAAAGGAAATTTTTGTTCAAGAACACTGAATTAATCCATCCCCAGGTCACTAAGAGCACTTTGAGTAGGCTACAAATAATCTACAGTCTAGAAAAATCACATGATCAAACATCTATCCAGGTTCACAGGCAAAACCTCTTATCTAAAAAGTTGTAGAAGTATCATGATCATCATCACACATATCTCACTGAGTGATAGTTACCACCTATGAAGTATGTAATTTAACATAAAGCTGAGTAATGTGCTATAACTTGAATAGCCCATCTTATAATATTTATGTATAGGTTTACTTCCCCAAATCACTGCCCCTCAAATGTGTTTGCATGCATCTTTATGCATAAATATTTTCTTTGAGAAAATTATATCCATTATAAAACCAAACATACTCTTAACATATAATCCAGCAATCATGCTTCTTGGTATTTATTTATGCATAGGAGTTGAAAACATACCCACCCAAGAACCTGTACATGATGTTTTTAGCAGCTTTATTCATAATTTTCACAACTTGAAAACAACCAAAATGTTCTTCAGTAGGTAAATGAATAAACGGTGGTATATCCAGAGAATGGAATATTATATGGCGCTAAAAGGAAATGAACTATCAAGCCATGCAAAGACATTGTGGGGTTGGGGGGGGTTGTTTAAGTGAGGATACTACTGAGGATACTACTGAACGAAGCCAAGTTGAAAAGGCTATGTACTGTATGATTCTAACTCTATGACATTCTGGAAAAGACAAAACTATGAAGAGAATCAAAAGAACACCTGTTGCTAAGTGTTAGGGGTGGGATAAATAAACAGAGCACAGCCAATTTTTAGAGTAGTGAAATAACTCTGAATGAAAGTATAATGGCAGATACATGTCATCATATACATGTGAAAAGCTGTAGAATGTACAACACTAAGAGTGAATTCTAAGGTTAGCTATAAACTTGTAGTGATAATGACATGTCAGTGAAAGTTCATTAATTGTAACAAATGCACCACTCAGAAAGAGGATGTTGGGAGAGGAATTAGTTGCACATGTGGTGGGGCAAGGGACATCTCAGAATTCTGTAATTTCTGCTCAGTTTTGCTAAGAGCCTAAAATTGCTCTAAAACAGATCAAGTTTTTTCTTTTAATTTATTTCTAAAGAAATTTTGATGATATTTTGGAATACACAAATGTGAAAATGTGTACGTAGTTTACCATAGCCGTTTCCTTCTAAAGCAGTTATTATTTTAATATGTAGAGTGTTGACTCACTCCACAATGATTAAAGCTCCATTCATATGTACTTTTGTTGAGAAAAGAAAGATTGATAATTGGGAACTAAGAAGCAATTATAATAGAAAATATGGGATCTGAACTGAGAAGAACCATTTCAAATTCCAGTTCTGTCACCCTTAACTATATGATTTTAGGAAAGTTGCTCGGCATCTCTGAGCCTTATTTTTCTCATCAGTAGGAATAAAAAAAATGAATAGTTGTAAAATGCCAATTTCACAGGGCTGTTGTTGTAAGGATCAAATTATAGAGTGAGTGGATGTTCGAGTTCTTTATAAAGTAATGGCCAATCACTGGTATCATTCGGATGATCATTTCAAGGATAATCACCCATACCATTCTAGAATCATTTTATTAAATATCAGAAGAAAGCCATACAAATCCAAAATGGATAAAATAACCTCAGAAAAATATGTGATGAAAATCACAGCAGTGAAACAAATTTTTACTTCAATGAAAACCCACAGAATAAAATACAATCTTGATATGATGACTCTTTCCCACTTTTTTTATATGAAAGATGCTGATTCTGGGAATATGGTGCTATATTTTCTTTTAAAATGTATCAATATTGTTATAGCATATCAAAACTTCTGACAGGTTAAAGGAATTCTGACAGGTCTCAAACACTGCATTACAATAGGTTTAAATTTCTCTGGAAACTTAAATGAACTGTTAGTCATACCTTAAAAAGTGCTACAAGTTATATAAAAAATAAATGAGTGTGAATATAAAATACTTTAAATCTGATGTGTTTTTTTGTTGTTTTTTTTGTTTTGTTTTGTTTTTTATTTTTTTATTTTTTATTTTTTATAAACATATAATATATTTTTTATCCCCAGGGGTACAGGTCTGTGAATCGCCAGGTTTACACACTTCACAGCACTCACCATAGCACATACCCTCCCCAAAGTCCATAACCCCACCCCCTTCTCCCAAACCCCCCCAGCAACCCTCAGTTTGCTTTGTGAGAATAAGAGTCACTTATGGTTTGTCTCCCTCCCAATCCCATCTTGTTTCATTTATTCTTCTCCTACCCCCTTAAGCCCCATGTTGCATCTCCACTTCCTCATATCAGGGAGATCATATGATAATTGTCTTTCTCCGATTGACTTATTTCGCTAATATGATACCCTCTAGTTCCATCCACGTCATCACAAAGGGCAAGATTTCATTTCTTTTGATGGCTGCATAGTATTCCATCTTCTTTTTCCATTCATCTGTTGATGGACATTTAGGTTCTTTCCGTAGTTTGGCTATTGTAGATATTGCTGCTATAAACATTCGGGTGCACGTGCCCCTTCAGATCACTACCTTTGTAACTTTAGGGTAAATACCCAGCAGTGCAATTGCTGGGTCATAGGGTAGTTCTATTTTCAACAATTTTGAGGAACCTCCATGCAGTTTTCGAGAGTGGTTGCACCAGCTTGCATTCCCACCAACAGTGTAGGAGAGTTCCCCATTCTCCACATCCTCGCCAGCATCTGTCATTTCCTGACTTATTAATTTTAGCCATTCTGACTGGTGTGAGGTGATATCTCACTGTGGTTTTGATTTGTATTTCCCCGAGGCTGAGTGATATGGAGCAATTTTTCATGTGTCTGTTGGCCATCTGGATGTCTTCTTTGCAGAAATGTCTGTTCATGTATCTGCCCATTTCTTGATTGGATTATTTGTTCTTTGGGTGTTGAGTTTGCTAAGTTCTTTATAGATTTTGGACACTAGCCCTTTATTTGATATGTCGTTTGCAAATATCTTCTCCCATTCTGTCAGTTGTCTTTTGGTTTTGTTAACTGTTTCCTTTGCTGTGCAAAAGCTTTTGATCTTGATGAAATCCCAATAGTTCATTTTTGCCCTTGCTTCCCTTGCCTTTGGCGATGTTGGAAGATGTTGCTGTGGCTGAGGTCGAAGAGGTTGTTCCCTGTGTTCTCCTCAAGGATTTTGATGGATTCCTTTCTCACGTTGAGATCCTTCATCCATTTTGAGTCTATTTTCGTGTGTGGTGTAAAGAAATGGTCCAATTTCATTTTTCTGCATGTGGCTGTCCAATTTTCCCAACACCATTTATTGAAGAGGCTGTCTTTTTTCCATTGGACATTCTTTCCTGTTTTTTCGAAGATTAGTTGACCATAGAGTCGAGGGTCTATTTCTGGGCTCTCTATTCTGTTCCATTGATCTATGTGTCTGTTTTTGTGCCAGTACCATGCTGTCTTGATGATGACAGCTTTGTAGTAGAGCTTGAAGTCCGGAATTGTGATGCCACCAACTTTGGCTTTCTTTTTCAATATTCCTTTGGCTATTCGAGGTCTTTTCAAGTTCCATATAAATTTTAGGATTATTTGTTCCATTTCTTTGAAAAAAATGGATGGTATTTTGATAAGAATTGCATTAAATATGTAGATTGCTTAAGGTAACATAGACATTTTCCAATATTTATTCTTCCAATCCAGGAGCATGGAACATTTTTCCATTTCTTTGTGTCTTCCTCAATTTCATTCATGAGTACTTTATAGTTTTCTGAGTATAGATTCTTAGCCTCTTTGGCTAGGTTTATTCCTAGGTATCTTATAGTTTTGGGTGTGATTGTAAATGGGATTGGCTCCTTAATTTCTCTTTCTTCTGTCTTGTTGTTGGTGTGGAGAAATGCAACTGTTTTCTGTGCATTGATTTTATATCCTGACACTTTACTGAATTCCTGTACCAGTTCTAGCAGTTTTGGAGTGGAGTCTTTTGGGTTTTCCACATATAGTATCATATCATCTGCAAAGAGTGATAGTTTGACTTCTTCTTTGCTGATTTGGATGCCTTTAATTTCTTTTTGTTGTCTGATTGCTGAGGCTAGGACTTCTAGTACTATGTTGAATAGCAGTGGTGATAATGGACATCCCTGCCGTGTTCCTGACCTTAGCGGAAAAGCTTTCAGCTTTTCTCCATTGAGAATGATATTTGCGGTGGGTTGTTCATAGATGGCTTTGATAATATTGAGGTATGTGCCTTCTATCCCTACACTTTGAAGAGTTTTGATCAGGAAGGGATGCTCTACTTTGTCAAATGCTTTTTAAGCATCTATTGGGAGTATCATATGGTTCTTGTTCTTTCTTTTATTAATGTGTTGTATCACATTGATTGATTTGCGGATGTTGAACCAACCTTGCAGCCCTGGAATAAATCCCACTTGGTCGTGGTGAATAATCCTTTTAATGTACTGTTCAATCGTATTGGCTAGTATTTTGGTGAGAATTTTCGCATCTGTGTTCATCAAGGATATTGGTCTGTAGTTCTCTTTTTTGATGGGATCCTTGTCTGGTTTTGGGATCAAGGTGATGCTGGCCTCATAAAATGAGTTTGGAAGTTTTCCTTCCATTTCTATTTTTTGGAACAGTTTCAGGAGAATAGGAATTAGTTCTTCTTTAAAAGTTTGGTAGAATTCCCCCGGGAAGCCGTCTGGCCATGGGCTTTTGTTTGTTTGGAGATTTTTGATGACTGTTTCAATATTCTTACTGGTTATGGGTCTGTTCAGGTTTTCTATATCTTCCTGGTTCCGTTGTGGTAGTTTATATATCTCTAGGAATGCATCCATTTCTTCCAGATTGTCAAATTTGTTGGCATAGAGTTGCTCATAGTATGTTCTTATAATTGTATTTCTTTGGTGTTAGGTGTGATCTCTCCTCTTTCATTCATGATTATTTATTTGGGTCCTTTCTCTTTTCTTTTTGATAAGTCTGGCCAGGGGTTTATCAATCTTATTAATTCTTTCAAAGAACCAGCTCCTAGTTTCGTTGATTTGCTCTATTGTTTCTTTGGTTTCTATTTCATTGATTTCTGCTCTGATCTTTAAGATTTCTATTCTCCTGCTGGGTTTAGGCTTTCTTTCTTGTTCATTCTCCATCTCCTTTAGGTGTAGGGTTAGGTTGTGTATTTGAGACCTTTCTTATGTCTTGAGAAAGGCTTGTACCGCTGTATATTTTCCTCTCAGGACTGCCTTTGTTGTGTCCCACAGATTTTGAGCTCTTGTGTTTTCATTATCATTTGTTTCCATGAATTTTTCAATTCTTCTTTAATTTCCTGGTTGACCCATTCATTCTTTAGAAGGATGCTGTTTAGTCTCCATGTATTTGGGTTCTTTCCAAATTTCCTCTTGTGATTGAGTTCTGGCTTCAGAGCATTGTGGTCTGAAAATATGCAGGGAATGATCCCAATCTTTTGATACCAGTTGAGACCTGATTTAGGACCGAGGATGTGATCTATTCTGGAGAATGTTCCGTGTGCACTAGAGAAGAATGTGTATTCTGTTGCTCTGGCATGAAATGTTCTGAATATATCTGTGATGTCCATCTGGTCCAGTGTGTCATTGAAGGCCTTTATTTCCTTGTTGATCTTTTGCTTGGATGATCTGTCCATTTCAGTGAGGGGAGTGTTAAAGTCCCCTACTATTATTGTATGATTGTTGATGTGTTTCTTTGATTTTGTTATTAATTGGTTTATATAGTTGGCTGCTCCCACATTAGGAGCATAGATATTTAAAATTGTTAGATCTTCTTGCTGGACAGATCCTTTGAGTATGATATAGTGTCCTTCCTCATCTCTTATTATAGTCTTTGGCTTAAAATCTAATTGATCTGATATAAGGATTGCCACTCCTGCTTTCTTCTGATGTCCATTAGCATGGTAAATTGTTTTCCACCCCCTCACTTTAAATCTGGAGGTGTCTTCGGATTTAAAATGAGTTTCTTGTAGGCAACATATAGATGGGTTTTGTTTTTTTATCCATTCTGATACCCAGTGTCTTTTGATTGGGGCATTTAGTCCATTAACATTCAGAGTAACTATTGAGAGATATGAATTTAGTGCCATTATATTGCCTGTAAGGTGACTGTTATTGTATATTGTCTCTGTTCCTTTCTGATCTACTACTTTTAGGCTCTCTCTTTGCTTAGCGGACTCCTTTCAATATTTCCTGTAGAACTGGTTTGGTGTTTGCAATTTCTTTCAGTTTTTGTTTGTCCTGGAAACTTTTAATCTCTCCTTCTATTTTCAATGATATCCTAGCTGGATATAGTATTCTTGGCTGCATGTTTTTCTCGTTTAGTGCTCTGAATATATCATGCCAGCTCTTTCTGGCCTGCCAGGTCTCTGTGGATAAGTCTGCTGCCAATCTAATATTTTTACCATAGTATGTTACAGACTTCTTTTCCCGGGCTGTTTTCAGGATTTTCTCTTTCTCACTAAGACTTGTAAATTTGACTATTAGGTGATGGGGTGTGGACCTATTCTTATTGATTTTGAGGGGGGTTCTCTGCACCTTCTGGATTTTGATGCTTGATCCCTTTGCCATATTAGGGAAATTCTCTCCAATAATTCTCTCCAATATACCTTCTGCTCCCCTCTCTCTTTCTTCTTCTTCTGGAATCCCAATTATCCTAATGTTGTTTTGTCTCATGGTGTCACTTATCTCTCGAATTCTGCCCTCGTTGTCCAGTAGCTGTTTGTCCCTCTTTTGCTCAGCTTCTTTATTCTCTGTCATTTGGTCTTCTATTTCACTAATTCTTTCTTCTGCCTCATTTATCCTAGCAGTCAGAGCCTCCATTTTTGATTGTACCTCATTAATAGCTTTTTTTATTTCAACTTGGTTAGATTTTAGTTCTTTTATTTCTCCAGAAAGGGCTTTTATATCTCCTGAGACGATTTCTCTAATATCTTCCATGCCTTTTTCGAGCCCTGCTAGAACCTTGAGAATCGTCATTCTGAACTCTAGATATGACATATTACCAATGTCTGTATTGCTTAGGTCCCTAGCCTTCGGTACTGCCTCTTGTTCTTTTTTTTGTGGTGAATTTTTCCGCCTTGTCATTTTGTCCAGATAAGAATATATGAAGGAGCAAGTAAAATACTAAAATGTGGCAAAGACCCCAGGAAAATACGATTTAACCAAATCAGTAGAAATCCCAATCGTGGTGGGGTAGAAAGGGGATAAAAAGAGTTTCAGAAAGAAAAAAAAAAAAGTAACAATTAAAAAAAGAAAATGAATAAAGAAAAAATATAAAAAAGACAAATATATATATATATTTATAAAATAGATAAACTAGTTAAGAAACGTTAAAAAAGAAAAGGATAAAAGTTAAAAAAAGTTTAGCAGAAGAAGAGAAAAAAATTGAAAAAGAAAAAAAAAAAAACAACTAAATTAACTGCAAGACTAAAGAATCATGGGGAGAAAACCATGAGTTCCACGCTTTGCTTTCTCCTCCTTTGGAATTCCACTGCTCTCCTTGGTTTTGAAACTGCACAGCTTGGTAGGTGAACTTGGTCCTGGCTGTATTTCTTGTTGATCTTCTGGGGGAGGGGCCTGTTGTAGTGATTCTCAAGTGTCTTTGCCCCAGGTGGAATTGCACCACCCTTACCAGTGTCCGGGCTGAGTAATCCGCTCCAGTTTGTTTTCGGGAGCTTTTGTTCCCTGAGCGCTTTCCATAGAGTTCCGGAGGACGGGAATGTAAATGGCGGCCTCCCGGTCTCCGGCCCAGAGTAGCCGAGAGCTCGGGGCCCCACTCCTCAGTCCGCCCACAAAGAATAGCTCCCAATTACTCCCATCTCCCTGGCCTCCGGACACACTATGAGCTCACCGAGCCTGCGACTGTTTCAAGGTAACCTTGAGCTGAGAGCTCACTCCTCGGCTCTCTGTAGCTGGCTTCCCCGTTCTAATACCTGCAAGCTCTGTGACACTCAGACACCCCCGATCCTTCTGTGACCCTGCGGGACCTGAGGCCACGCTGATCCTGCGTGGGCTTCACCGCGGTTAAGCCTCTGGAGCGATGTCTCTCAGTGGAACGGACTTTTAAAAGTCCTGATTTTGTGCTCCGTTGCTCCGCCTCTTGCCGGGAGCTGGCTCCTCCCCACGTGGTCTATCTTCCTGTTGCTTTGGATTCACTTCTCCGCCAGTCCTACCTTTCAGAAAGTGGTTGATTTTCTGTTTATAGAATTGCTGTTCTTCTTCTCTTCAATTTCCCATTGGATTTGTAGGTATTTGCAATCTTTAGATAAGCTATCTAGCGGATCTCCTGCTACCTGAAGTAGTCTCAGCCTGCAACTTCTCTGCCATCTTGACTTCCCTCAAATCTGATGTTTTTTATTGTTGAATAACAATAACCACCTACCATAATTTTTATAACAGGAGACAAATGTATAAAAAATTAAGGGTTAAAAATTGTCTCGTTATCAAGTCAGAAGACACTTTCTAATCATAAAAGCTATGTTGAGTATGGAGAGGAAAGTAAAATAACAAAATATCAATATATGTGATGAAGTCCATCAAAAACAAAATTAAAGAACAAAGAAAAGAGTTATAATTTTTTTAAATAAAAAATAATAACCTTAATGACAAGCTTATAAATCAAATGATAATAATCACTTAAAGAACAGTAGAAAAGCCTAAACATGGCATGAACATATTCAGAAAAAAGAAATACAAATGATATTTAGACCCATGTAAAATATTTCAATCTTTCTATTAATTACAAAATTTCAAATTATAATAGCAGTTACTACTGTTAAATAACAAGTCAGTAAGGATTTTTAAAGTTCTATCTAGTATGTGTGCACTGCAAGACTTATCAATATACTCTATGAGTGAGAGTATAACCTGGTACAACCTTTCTGGAAAGCAATTTGTCAATACATACAGAAAGGTCTGTAGAAAGTTCATACCCTTTAGTACAGTAATTTCTCTTCTAGAACTCTATCCTATGGAACTAATAAAAAATCCAGACAAATATTTAATACAAAGATGAAAATCATGACATATTTATAACGGTAAAAACCCCTGAGTAACCTAAATGTCTAATGGTTGGATAGTGATTAAATATATTTTACTATAGTTTTAAGGTAGAACATGTGGTGCGAATAAGCATAGGTTTTTAAATAGTATATAATGACATGGCACAGTGCTTACAATTTGCATTTAAATTAAAAATAAGGATACAATTCTATATCAAGTCTACTTAATCTTAATATATTGTATAAAACACTCAATTATAATTTTAAAAGTACAAATTTAAAAACTGGAAAATATATATGGAAGCAGTTACAGCAATTTTCTACATAAGGTAATTTTTATTACATATTTTAATTTTTATTATTACATATTATTACATATTATAAATTCTTTGCAAAGAGCATGCATTTTTGAAAATTAAAAAGACATAATTAATATAAGTACACACATTTCAATATATTTGATCACATTTTCAAAATATTTATCAGCCCTCTTGTCATTGATAATAAAATAGAATTTAAATCTTATGAGATGGGGGAAAATGCCAGATGTGGACTAGTTTCTCAGCCTTTACTACTGGCTTAAAGAAATTAAGTTTACACATGCTGCTTTTCCATAGAGCTCAGCACTAAGTGGGATGAACCTGCTTTTCCCTGATTTGTCCTCCTTCTAACACTGTCAAAATCATGGTTAGAGAGAAATTTCCATCTCTTCCGTGTATTGGTCTTAGATTGTGGTGTCACAATTTGTTTCACTTTGTATTGAAGCCATTGTGTGAATTCTGACTAACAAGCTGCTTTCAGGTTCTGAAACACTAAATCTGTCTTGGAAGACTGGCACAGGGGGCTTACACTGTCGTGAGAGATATACTTCAGGCATTTTTGATGATACCCCATGTAGGTATTATGATTACATGAAGCTTGAAGTCCAGCCTCTCTGTGCATAAACTATTTGGTTTCTTTTACCTTAACTGGCTTATCTCCTTAATATACCCTTATTTTCATGTTAAGATAAAATATTAATGTAGTAAAAATAATTTGTAAATATTTAAATTTATTAAATGCAAGTCATCAAAAATCTTGAAAATATTTTGTACACAGACACAAAACACTCACTATATATTTTCCACATCCAGTGTTTTTGTCAAGGAATTGTAAAGAACAATTTTCATAGCGAAAAGGAAGAAGCATTTTGTTTGTTTTTCCTAGGTGGTATATTCTATGAATATTGTTTGATGACTATTTGACTCTGTTGGGTTTTTCCTTCTATTATTTGTTTCTGTAGAGATGGGAGTGGCTACTGGGTTAAACATCAATGTTAAAACTCCTCTTGCTATTATTTATTTATTTATTTATTTATCTTATTTATTTATTTGACAGACATTTCACAAGTGGGCAGAGACAGAGAGAGGGGGAAGACAGAGAGAGGGGGAAGACAGAGAGAGGGGGAAGCAGGCTCCCCGCTGAGCAGAAAGCCCAATGCCGGGCTCGATCCCAGGACCCTGGGATCATGACCTGAACCAAAGGCAGAGGCTTTAACCCACTGAGCCACCCAGGCGTCCCTCCTCTTGCCATTTTTGACTTGCAGCTCTCAACTGCTAATTGAAAACTCCCAATTTGCAAACAGTATAGCAATTGTATTCTCATCAGTACATTCCATACGAATGTGTCTAATGGACACAGAATATAGAACTGTAAGACACCTAATAAGAGAGCTTACTCAAGGGGCGCCTGGGTGGCTCAGTGGGTTAAGCCTCTGCTTTTGGCACAGGTCATGATGTCAGGGTCCTGGGATTAAGCTCTACATTGGGCTCTCTGCTTAGCAGGGAACCTGCTTCCCTTTCTCTCTGCCTACTTGTAATCTCTCTTTCTGTCAAGTATATAAATAAAATCTTAAAAAAATAGAAAGATACTTTACTCAATTTCTTTATTTTAGACTTGGAAAAATAAGAGTATTTTTCCTTATCTGTTTTCCCCTTATAATTCTGGTGATTCTGCTACTTTTACTGATATTTTTTGTTGCTTTTTAAATCACGCAGCAATCTACAACTATGCTCACATTTGTTGTAAACACACTTGTAATTGGTTTAAAGCAGTCCAGGTGGATGGTCTGTGTTTGTGAGGGTGACACGGGGCGGGAGGGAGTCTTGTAGAATCAACAAGTAAATAGCCACTTCATAGAAGTCACTGTCTAGGACTTCATTGACCCTTCATCTTGGGAGGAAAGATTTAACTGTAACTCAAATGTGCGAACTGGCCCTTATAGGTTCTTCTTTAAAATCTATGTTCAAACTTTCACTAATATAGGTGTGACAAAGACTTCAATTTCTTCACTTTAGTTTCTGTTCTTTAAACAATAATGAGCAGACCATAGGAGAAAATTAGATGAGTGAGTTGTAAATGAAACAATTGTATACATTTACCAAGCTGTTTTCCCTAGTATTTCTTTATTGTACTCTGAATTGTCTCCATGCTTGTGATGAAATAGAATGAGAGGCCAAGTATGAAACTTTATAACACTCTTCTGATGTGTTCCTTTTTTATGGGTGTAATCTAATACAAAAGCAAATACATCAGCCAGAAATGTTACTACAGGACAGAACAGAATCTTCGGTATCAAACTCTCCCTGAAATATTTTTCCACTTGACGACTCTTTTCGAACTTCTAAGTATTCATTACCTATTACTATATGGAATAATAATAATAATAAACAACTTTTGTTCTCAAAGAAAACATGGAATAAAAGTGCAAGTAAAGAGCTAAAAGGTAGTAAAAGAGAGAGCAAGTATAGGTATGTGTTTATGGACTTAGGAGGAAGAGAAAGAACATTATTGCAACAAATAACTTATTATTTGAAATACCTAATACATATCGAAGACCAGTATCCTTGAAACTAAATAATGTAAATAGGCAAGATAAATTATAAATTAAATGGTAAATACAACTTATAAAATCAATTAGGACTATAATAATTGCTTTAGTGATTAGATGATAAGGTGATCTCTATGTTGGTTTAGATAGCATCACTGTAAAGAGGATTTGGGAATTATCTAAAAATATTTTTATATTAGACAACATACCTGTTGCAGATAAACACTTACAAGTAAATGTTAAAATATTTAAAGCAACCCCAAATCTCCAAACCATGTTTATAATACGAACAAGTCAACCATTTGCCATAGGAAATGATATTCCCAGGCTTTTTCCTCACTGGAAAATGTGCAGTCATAAAAGCACACAGGAATACGATCAAGAGTGGTATCAGTGTTGCATGAACTGTAATATAAATGCCTTTCTACTCAAGGGCAGAGTGGCTGGTAGTTGGGCTCTGACGCTCTGCTACTCTGTATCATGTGCTGTCAGAACTATCTAAACAAAGTTTTCCAGAAATGTAATGTAATGATTCCTGTAGTGCCCCATTACTCCAGAAGGTTTAGTTTGACAATTTAATATTGGCTTCTGAATTCTCTTATTCTTGTTCATGGTTGACTCTGGAGGCTCCTTTTCTACCCACACTCTTTGTGCCAGTACTGAGGAGAGCGCTATCTCAGCAGCATGAGATAAGTCACTAGGACAGACTGGATGCCACAGGGACACTTCTCTGAGCAGGCAATTTCCATTACTACATAGCGGAATAGATGTGCCCTCCCTCTCCCTCATTCCTTCCTTTCCCAGCACATACATTTGTATAGCATTTTGAGAGTGGAGCGACTTTCCTGGAAATTTAGCTATGCTGCATACAAATTATTTATGCCTGGCCTAAAATGTAGGATAATGAGGGTTCAGGGTCTTCTGTGTAGTCAAGTGATTCCCTGCTTATAGGCTCCCCCCAACCCCTGGCTGCATATATTTTCTATCTGAACTGTTTGGCATGAGTTTCTGACCCATTGCAGCATGAGTTTCTGACCCATTGCACAGAAATCTGAAAAACTGAAACAAGGCTTCAAGCTGGAAAGGAAGCATACCCACACGGATCCATACAAAATCTATGACTGTGCAATAGAGAAGACTTTTTCTACTTTTCCACCAGTGTACTAAAAATCATCTCTCATGGCAAAATGATTTGGAAATGTAGTCCAATGCATAAAATTAGGTAACCAATAAGTATGTGTTGAATTGATTTTATCATTTGTCCTTCTTCATCCCTTTGATTATTTTTTTCTTACATCCTCCCTGGATTTACTATTTTCAACTCTGTACTGCTAAATGCTATAAATTTGCAGTTTGCTATAGAACTCTTTGATCTTTTTGAAGAAAAATGTCATTGAAATTTGATGAATAATTAATGAGAACTTGACAGCAATAACTCAATTAATCAGCAAGGATATGCCAAGTGATTATACTATGATAAGCATCCAGTAAAATAAAGAAAGAAATATAAGGTATGGTGTTAGGACTTCAAGAGTTTACAATCAAGTGAAGATATAAAATTCTTGTATATCTTAAATGGGAAGCATATGTTTAAATATTTACTTTTTTAATTGATAGAGATAAGTATAAGACCAGAGTATATAAAAGAGTAGTATTAAATTAAGAATTTAAATACATTTTAGTTGTAAATATTGAAGTACATATTCATTTGAATAATCCACAGTACTGATGCTAACTATGAATTCTGAACTATTGTCAAAATTGATACATTTTCCATGTTGCTCTCTTTTCAAATCATCTGTCATGACTTGTAATGAAGTAAGAGAGAAGTCTAATATTGGTTCCAAAATGTTGGAATGTGTTGTGTGCATTCTAGTTTTAGGAATAGCATTTTTTTTTTAATCACAAAGCTCAGTGAATTTAATTAAATCTCAACTGCCTTAAAGCAATCCTTTTTATTGTACAAAATTGCACTTATCATTCAGATGGCAAAAACCATATAAAATGCTACTGTCTTTCAAAACAAGAAATTTACATATAAGCAATAAGTAAAAAGGTCCATAACATGCCCCAGAAATGCCATTTAAGCTTTTTGATGAATGTTTTAAAATCAGTTCAGATCATTGGATGGTGAATTATGTGGATGCCTTAAAAAGTCTACCTTATTCAAGGACCCCAGATGATAGAAATCATCTTAAGCGTATGTATTCTCAACAATAGAATAGAAAGACACTGAATGCCGAGGTATAGATAGCTCTTTGAGTATCAAGCTCAGAACTATACTAGCATACAGAAGTTCAGACTATACTAGCATATGTTTTCCATTCGTTCATATTTTTATTATTTTCCCATTCCTATTCTCCAATCTCAGTATCACTTAATTTGATCTCAATTAGGTAATTATTTCATAAAGTAATTAACCTAAAAGCATGAATGACCAATGATTTTACTTTGTAGTTATCAGCATGTGTATATATGTTTGTGTATTGATAGATAAACTTACCTCTGTACAAAAGTCTACCTATCCATCATCTATCATCTATCTTTCTATTTACCTATCCAGTATATATAGAAAGAACAGTTCTGTTGAAATGTAGGCAGGCAAGAAACCTCTTAATAACTTCATCATCCTAAATTGGGCATTCTGCCCCACCCCTTCCTATTCCATTCTGTCCAACAGTAACAGAAAATTAATAATTTCAGAATTACTTAGTTTGTCCGTTGCTACCTTTATTCATTTCAACTTTATGATTTTGTAGGGTGTAAGGGTTCCCTCTGGGAAAAATCAGCAGATTTAACAAAAGAATGTACAGACAGTCATATGAACAGAATGAAATGGTCTTGCTGAATTATTTGTACCCTTCTGTGATGATATAGTTTGCCGGTTTAGAATAATAGAAACACAGCTATAGTAAATTAGTAACATGGACACATCTAGAAAAATAGATCTTATTAAAGCAACAATTCTTACTGGGTGATGCTTTCTTAATTTTGCCCACTCTGGGTAATTTAATTCATGTTTTTCAATTTCATCAACATTTTATTTAATGTTTTTATAATAAGTTCCTGCTATTGTTACAAATAGGAAAACGAAAAACTATTTTTAAAAATAATACCTCCCACCAACCAAAAAAAACTACTTGGCGTCACAGCCCCTCACAAGTATGTACATATTCATGAGATATATATTTATGCATGCACACACACTCTGTATCCTTATTACCAAATTGAAATCATGTGCTATGATTTATACTCAGTTTATGCCTTCTTTCTTATATTTATTTGCACCATTTTTTAAGGACACCAGTTTTCTGCAAGTGAAACCTCCACAGTGTGTATGTCATTGACATCAATCATGTTCACTTTCATTGATCATTTCTTTTTCATTTTTGTAGACTAATGGATTTTTTAAAAACATTCTCCTCCAGATTATTAATTCAATTTTCCTGAACGATTAATTTTTTTAATCACCTCACTTGCAGATTTTGATTCTGCCCTTGCTGTTCTAGTTTCCTTGCAGGAATTCAACGTCTCATCCAAGTCTTTTTCCATCTCTGCTGCTCTTTAGATTTTCACCTACTTTACTTTTATCTTATAATATTTTCTCCATAAGACTTTCAATTCCTGATTCCCTCTGCCACTGTGTGGTTTTATACTGAAACATTTTCATGCTTTTTTCTTTCTCTTTTTTTTTTTTAATAGGAAATAATTTATGGCACCATTCTCTTTCTTTGAAACATCAGGAAAACATCATCTTTTGTGTGTGTGTGTGTGTGTGTGTGTGTGTGTATTTACAAGTGATAGATATCATATATTATCTTATTACTAAAGGAAAATGCTGCCATTACTAGACATTCTCTCTCTAAAGGTTATGTGGTCAAGAACAGCAAGAAAAAATCTAGCCTTTCTGGTAGGATATTAGAAAATTTTACTGCTTTTATGATTGTCCCTTTACAATATTTCACAATCTGCTTCTATTTTATTCTGTCTCCAATAACCATAATAAACCACAGACCTTAACCAACAGTTAGACCATTACAAGAAGACAAAGGGAAATAAAACCAATCAATGAGACCTCTCTTCCTTTCTTCCTACAGTGAGGGAGTTTGTTTTGACATTTTCACTAGTACTGGCTTTTGGTGTATTTAAGCACTTAGCAAAAACTGGGGATGCTCCCAAAATTTTGGCATAAAAGAATTACTTTGACAACCTCCTTCAAATTCTCATAAAAAAATAATAATTTGAGTTTCTTCTTCAGTGGAAATTTTGCCAGAGGTTGTATCAGAGGTTGTTAATCAGTTTTTTGTTTGTTTTGTTTTGTTTTGTCCTACAAGTTCTTATGTAAATTTTATTTTATTTTATTAGATAGGATTTATTTATTAGATAGGATTCTCTCAAGTTGAAGTCTACAATATCTGTATCTTTTAAAGAAAATAACTATTTTTGAAGAATTACTAATATATATTATAAGAAAAATCATAGACATATACCACACAATATACATATGTATTGTATGTATGTGGTATAATAGGGAATGCTTAGATGACTTAGATGATGGTGTTCCTGCCTTGGGAAATGAGGACCTGGCCCAAAGTTTTTGTCCCTGGGTCTTGGAACAAAACTAAAACTCTTGGAATGTTTTCAGTGACAGGAGTGACTTTCGTCATTCACAAGGAGATCTTTTCAACCACACCTGAGTTTAAGTTTAGGAAGTGACTTTTGGAAAGCCCCTAGATAACATCAGGATGAGGGCTGGTTGCCAGGGAAACCAATCTTGACCAGAGAGTTGGAGATTTGAGCATTACCCTCCAGGGAGAGGAGAGATGGTAGAGATAGGGTTCAATTACCAATAGCCGGTGATTTAATCAATCATGCCTACGAAATGAAGCCTCCGTAAAAACTTAAAATGATGGGAATTGGAGATCTTCCAGGTTGATGAGCATGTACAAATGCAAGACAAGTGATGTGTTCTTATTGCACAGAAGCTCCACAGTCCTTCCTATACTCTGCATTATGCATCTCTTCTACCTGGCTGATAGCAATTTATATTCTTTTATAATAAACTGGTAATCTATAAAATAAATGTTTTTTTAGTTATGTGAGCCAGTCTAGCAAATTAATTGAACCTTAGGAGGGAGTCATGAATAACTTCTGATTTATAGCTGGTTGATCTGAAGCACAGATGGCAACCTGGACTTGCTATTGGCATCCGAAATGGCTGGCAGGGGAATCTCGTGGGACTAAGTTTTTAATCTATGAGATCCAATGCAATCTGTAGATAGACAACATCAGAATTGAGTCAAATTGTAGGACACCCAGCTGTTGTTGCAGAACTGCCTGGTGTGAGAAAAACTAACACATTCAGTGACCAGAAGTGAAATATTGTCATAGTAGAGTTGTATGTAGTATAAAAGAAAATAATAGAGATTTTCCTTTAATATACACACAGAAAAGTATGCATATATGTGCATGTATTTAGTGCATATTCATTTTTCCCACTTTGAATACTTCAGATATCCACAACCTGCTTTTATTTTCTGAGTGTCCTATTGGTATATAATTTTTCTCTATCTCAGTGATGTAACTGGTTGGAGGATTTAAACTGTGTGTGGTGTGTGAAGGGTACAATTGTGGTTTGGATTTAAGGCGAAATGAGGAAAATATCTAGACAGTAGAATGAGGTTAGATATTGGGATCAATGAAACCTGTGTTAGCACCCCAGAACTTCTATGGATTAGATTAGTGATCTTCATTTCTCTTAGTTTCATATTCATAAAAATATCACAAAGTAAATGAAAAGATGCTCCACACATATTAACTTTTCTTGTGCTCACTTTTCTCGTAAATGTGAATGTCACAGTGTTTCTTGTGTAATTAATTCTATCATTCTCTCTGACTACAGCACCTTAGAGTATCCCTTCTGAACTCATTCATGATGATTGGCATACAGGGTTAACAAATAGGCTGTTAAAAAAACAAACAAACAAACAAAAAAAAAAACCATAAAAATAAGGAAGTAGATTCTTTTAGAAAATATTTTACTGTATGGATGCTACACTCAAAACTTGGTAACATGGAATTGAACAATCATCATTTTTCTCCTGACCAATATTTATTGGCTTTTGGTTATCAATAGTGTGCCAGCCTTGTCCTGAACATTCTAAAAATATAGATATAACTTCTCAAAAGTCTGACTTCATTAATACATCCACTCAACAATATTGACTGCCTGTGGTGTTTAAAAATTGTATCAGTCTCTGGACTCAATATAAGAAGCAAATATACTTCATAGTTTAGTCTTTGTCAAAATGGATTAACATATAGATAACATAAATTTACATGGAAATAAAATAATGTGCCTTTTTAAGGTAAGGTATAAAACAGAATAACTGAAGTCAAGGAACTTCAGTGAAATTACAATTTTACCATGTTCTTGTGGTTATAGAAATCTGGGTGACTCAACAATTATGTGAATGGTGCATTAACGATAACTATGATGTGGGATCTGGAGATTGTGGATACAAGAGGAATAGGTAGGGAACCCAAGAATTGCTCACTTCTAGTGAAACTCCAGAGGGTTCTTTTGTGTTATAATTTCGGGCAGGACAACTAATTCAAGTCTCAGATGTCTAAAAGTTAGCCCAATGATACTGTTATTATCAACCTTACTGAAGTATTATGAAAATTAAGTAATGTCTTTGGAAGCTTTTTTGCAACATTTAAAAATGTTATAGAAATAATATTGTTTGTAAGAAGCAATACACAATGTAAGGATATAATATTTTAATCTTCATTCCTTAAAATATGTTTTCTTATGTGAATATTTACACTTAATATCTATTAACTGTCAGAAAAAAAAATGCAACAGACACTTATTTAAAGTAGCAATCAGGGTTTTATTCAAGACAATTGCAATGGAAGTCAAGATTATTCCAATAGGACAGACTGAACTCAGCACTACTGAAACAAAAGAAAGAATTTTAAAGGAAATTTTTTTAAGATTTATTTATTTTGAAGACAGAGAGAAAGCAGGTGGCAGGGGACAGACAGACTGACAGACAGACGGACAGCCTCCGTACTGAGCAGAGGCTTGGTATTCCATCCCATGACCCTGAGGTCCTGAGATCATGAGAGCCCAAAGCAAGTCAGATGTTTAACTGACTGAACCACCCAGGCACCCCAAGAAAGGATTTTTAAACACTGGAGCAAGCTAATGTAAAATACTGAAGGACTTTGGGGAGGAAGCTTGGCCAATGTGATTAGGCCATTTCTGTTTGTTAATCTGTACATACCAGAGAAGTTAGACTGGGAGAAGGTGATGCTACTTTTCTCAGTGATTGGATTTCAAAAGAATGTCTCCCAAGTTTTTGAAAATGACATCCTTGAGCTACAGGAGAATTAACATCTCAAAAAAGTAGAGAAAATGTTTATAATTGCTAGTTTCTAAAGAAATGCTCTAAGAAAATGGAGTCCATGGACCTATAGTCAGGAAGAAGTTGAACTAAAGTTTAGTTGAGTTGAGGGAAATATTAAAGATTCCTTGGTCAACCCTAAAGGAAAAAAAATAAAAAGCCATGAATTTTTTGTTTAATTATGCTAGAGAAAATGTTCAGGAAGGACCAAGTCCCTAAATGAACAATATTTTTAATTAGATGAACTAGGCTTGACTTTTTTAATTAGAAAGAGTTGTTTCCAAATTTAGATATTCAAATGATTATCAAAAAATCTGCAGTGTTTCAGTAAACAGACCTGCTCAAATCCCAGACTTTGTGTGATTTCCACAGAATATAGTGAATTTTTACTTGTCACACAGAATCTTCATCTTCATGTGTTTTTAAAATAAGGTTTCCAAAAAAGAAATATATTCTCACTGATGGAATTTTTTGAAAAGCTAGGCATATGCACTAATATTTATATTACTCTTCCCAAATCCACACACACATACACAATTCTTTATATTTATTTACTATCATTCTTTTGTTAATTTACTTTCATCAGTTGTAACTGAAGTCTTATACAATTCGTTCTGAGTCATTTCAGTTCCTCCTAGTTCTTTTATTATTGAGGTGTCTACTACTTTTCAACCCCAGAGAAGTCCTTTTTAAACTAGGAAAGACTGTTACAAGCAATATCTTCCTTGATCATAACAATTTGATGTGGACTCATTCTTTGTGCAGATCTAAAGAGGAAAGTAAATTGGAATTTTTCAATTGGTGATACAGCAACATAGTTGTGCTACACTCACTGGAGACCTGTTTTCAAAGACAGCCAAGAGATTTAGGTACCCTGAACCAATTCAATTTAGGGGGTCCATTTTAGGAGATTTGTTCACTCCCAAAAGGGAATTGGCTACCAAAAATAATGGGATGCCTGCAAAATGGTCAATACTTCTCATAGTATTGAGTGAGGTTTTAGTTTGACAGAAATCATGACAAGAGAATGTTCTATATTACTTTTTTACTTGTTTGTTTGTTTGTTTGCTTTCCAGTCATCTCAGATATGATTTAATTGATTTGTACAAACATAACACATGTTACAACTTATATAGAAATATAGATAGGAAAGGAATAAATAAAAGTCTATGAAATTTAGGGGGTTTATTGTGGTACTGAGGATATATTTATATACTGAGAAAGGTAACCAAGGTCACCAATTATTTTCTATGAGACAATGCAATTTTTTTTTATTAGTTAGTGATTTCTTTTTTTTCCCCCAGTGTTCCAAGATTCATTGTTTATCCACCACATGCAGTGCTCCATACAATATGTGTCCTCCTTAATACCTACCACCAGGCTCACCCAACCCCCCCACCACTCTCCCCTCCCAAACCCTCAGTTTATTTCTCAGTGTTCACAGTCTTTCATGGTTTGTCTCCCCCTCTGATTTCCCCCAACTCACTTCTCCTATCCTTCTCCCAATATCCTCCGTGTTATTCCTTACGTTCCACAAGTAAGTGAAACCATATGATAATTGACTCTCTCTGCTTGACTTATTTCACTCAGCATAATCTCCTCCAGTCCTGTCCATGTTGATAGAAAAGTTGGGTATTCAATAAATGGTGCTAGGAAAATTAGACAGCTATGTAAGAAGAATAAAACTCAACCATTCTCTCACACCATACACAAAGATAAACTCAAAATGGATGAAAGACCTCAACATGAGGCAGGAATCTATCAAAATCCCGGAGGAGAACATAGGCAGTAACCTCTTCGACATCAGCCACAGCAACTTCTTTCAAGACATGTCTCCAAAGGCAAGGAAACAAAAGGAAAAATAAACTCTTGAGACTTCATCAAGATCAAAAGCTTCTGCATAGCAAAGGAAATAGTCAACAAAACAAAGAGGCAACCCACGGAATGGGAGAAGATATTCGCAAATGACACTACAGAAAAGGGCTGATATCCAAGATCTATAAAGAACTCCTCAAACTCAACATGCAGAAAACAGATAATTACGTCAAAAAATGGGCGGGAAACATGAACAGACACTTCTCCAAAGAAGACATACAAATAGCTAACAGACACATGAAAAAAATGTTCATTATCATTAGCCATCAGGGAGATTCAAATCAAAACCACATTGAGATACCACTTTACACCAGATAGAATGGCCAAAATCAACAAGACAGGAAACAACAATTGTGTTGGAGAGGATGTGGAGAAGAACCCTCTTACACTATTGGTGGGAATGCAATTTGGTGCAGCCACGTTGGAAGACAGTGTGGAGATTCCTTAAGAAATTAAGAATAGAGCTACCCTAAGATCCTGCAATTGCACTACTGGGTATTTACCCCAAAGATACAGATGTAGTGAACAGAAGGGCCATCCGTACCCCAATGTTCATAGCAGCAATAGCCACAGTTGCCAAATGTGGAAAGAAACAAGATGCCCTTTGACAGATGAATGGATAAAGAAGATATGGTCCATATATACCATGGAGAATGATGCCTCCATCAGAGAGACAAATGCAATTTTAAAACTACTTTATGTTTGAAAATCTGAACACTTTGTGCCTTTTTTATCCCTTATCTTGAGGCAAATTCTAAAAACAAAACAAAACAATAACAACAACAACAACAACAAAAAACCACATAAAAACACCTCCTTTTTTTTTTTTTTAGATGAGTAATTTTTAAATTTTATTTTTTATAAACATATATTTTTTCCCCAGGGGTACAAGTCTGTGAATCACCAGGTTTACACACTTCACCGCACTCACCATAGCACATACCCTCCCCAATGTCCATAATAATCCCACCCTCCTTCTCCCAACCCCCCTCCCCCCAGCAACCCTCAGTTTGTTTTGTGAGATTAAGAGTCACTTATGGTTTATCTCCCTCCCAATCCCATCTTGCTTCATTTACTCTTCTCCTACCCCCTTAACCCCCCATGCTGCATCTCCTCTCCCTCATATCAGGGAGATCATATGATAGTTGTCTTTCTCCGATTGACTTATTTCGCTAAGCATGATACCCTCTAGTTCCATCCACGTCGTGGCAAATGGCAAGATTTCATTTCTTTTGATGGCTGCATAGTATTCCATTGTGTATATATACCACATCTTCTTTATCCATTCGTCTGTTGATGGACATCTAGGTTCTTTCCATAGTTTGGCTATTGTAGACATTGCTGCTATAAACATTCGGGTGCACGTGCCCCTTCGGATCACTACGTTTGTATATTTAGGGTAAATACCCAGCAGTGCAATTGCTGGGTCATAGGGTAGTTCTATTTTCAACATTTTGAGGAACCTCCAAGCTGTTTTCCAGAGTGGTTGCACCAGCTTGCATTCCCACCAACAGTGTACGAGGGTTCCCCTTTCTCCGCATCCTCGCCAGCATCTGTCATTTCCTGACTTGTTAATTTTAGCCATTCTGACTGGTGTGAGGCAATGTCTCATTGTGGTTTTGATTTGTATTTCCCTGATGCTGAGTTATATGGAGCACTTTTTCATGTGTCTGTTGGCCATCTGGATGTCTTCTTTGCAGAAATGTCTGTTCATGTCTTCTGCCCATTTCTTGATTGGATTATTTGTTCTTTGGGTCTTGAGTTTGCTACGTTCTTTATAGATTTTGGACACTAGCCCTTTATCTGATATGTCATTTGCAAATATCTTCTCCCATTCTGTCAGTTGACTTTTGGTTTTGTTAATGGTTTCCTTTGCTGTGCAAAAGCTTTTGATCTTGATGAAATCTCAATAGTTCATTTTTGCCCTTGCTTCCCTTGCCTTTGGCGATGTTCCTAGGAAGATGTTGCTGCAGCTGAGGTCGAAGAGGTTGCTGCCTGTGTTCTCCTCAAGGATTTTGATGGATTCCTTTCTCACATTGAGGTCCTTCATCCATTTTGAGTCTATTTTCGTGTGTGGTGTAAGGAAATGATCCAATTTCATTTTTCTGCATGTGGCTGTCCAATTTTCCCAACACCATTTATTGAAGAGGCTGTCTTTTTTCCATTGGACATTCTTTCCTGTTTTGTCGAAGATTAGTTGACCATAGAGTTGAGGGTCTATTTCTGGGCTCTCTATTCTGTTCCATTGATCTATGTGTCATTTTTTGTGCCAGTACCATGCTGTCTTGATGATGACAGCTTTGTAGTAGAGCTTGAAGTCCGGAATTGTGATGCCACCATCTTTGGCTTTCTTTTTCAATATTCCTTTGGCTATTTGAGGTCTTTTCAAGTTCCATATAAATTTTAGGATTATTTTTTCCATTTCTTTGAAAAAAAAATGGATGGTACCTTGATAGGAATTACATTAAATGTGTAGGTTGCTTAAGGCAGCATAGACATCTTCACAATATTTATTCTTCCAATCCAGGAGCATGGAACATTTTTCCATTTCTTTGTGTCTTCCTCAATTTCTTTCATGAGTACTTTATAGTTTTCTGTGTATAGATTCTTAGTCTCTTTGGTTAGGTTTATTCCTAGGTATCTTATAGTTTTGGGTGCAATTGTGAATAGGATGGACTCCTTAATTTTTCTTTCTTCTGTCTTGTTGTTGGTGTAGAGAAATGCAACTGATTTCTGTGCATTGATTTTATATCCTGACACTTTACTGAATTCCTGTACCAGTTCTAGCAGTTTTGGAGTGGAGTCTTTTGGGTTTTCCACATATAGTATCATATCATCTGCAAAGAGTGATAGTTTGACTTCTTCTTTGCCTATTTGGATGCCTGTAATTTCTTTTTGTTGTCTGATTGCTGAGGCTAGGACTTCTAGTACTATGTTGAATAGTAGTAGTGATAACAGACATCCCTGCCGTGTTCCTGACCTTAGTGGAAATGCTTTCAGTTTTTCTCCATTGAGAATGTTATTTTTGATGGGTTTTTCATAGATGGCTTTGATAATATTGAGGTATGTGCCTTCTATCCCTACACTTTGAAGAGTTTTGATCAGGAAGGGATGCTGTACTTTGTCAAATGCTTTTTCAGGATCTATGGAGAGTATCATATAGTTCTTGTTCTTTCTTTTATTAATGTGTTGTATCACATTGATTTATTTGCGGATGTTGAACCAACCTTGCAGCCCTGGAATAAATCCCACTTGGTAGTGGTGAATAATCTTTTAATGTACTGTTGAATCCTATTGGCTAGTATTTTGGTGAGAATTTTTGCATCTGTGTTCATCAAGGATATTGGTCTGTAGTTCTCTTTTTTGATGGGATCCTTGTCTGGTTTGGGGATCAAGGTGATGCTGGCCTCATAAAATGAGTTTGGAAGTTTTCCTTCCATTTCTATTTATTGGAACATTTTCAGGATAATAGGAATTATTTCTTCTTTAAATGTTTGGTAGAATTCCCCCAGGAAGCCGTCTGGTCCTGGACTTTTGTTTACTTGCAGATTTTTGATGACTGTTTCAATCTCCTTACTGGTTATGGGTCTGTTCAGGCTTTCTATTTCTTCCTGGTTCAGTTGTGGTAGTTTGTATGTCTCTAGGAATGCATCCATTTCTTGCAGATTGTCAAATTTGTTGGCATAGAGTTGCTCATAATATGTTCTTATAATTGTCTGTATTTCTTTGGTGTTAGTTGTGATCTCTCCTCTTTCTTTCATGATTTTATTTATTTGGGTCCTTTCTCTTTTCTTTTTGATAAGTCTGGCCAGGGGTTTATCAATCTTATTAATTCTTTCAAAGAACCAGCTCCTAGTTTCGTTGATTTGTTCTATTGTTTTTTTGGTTTCTATTTCATTGATTTCTGCTCTGATCTTTATGATTTGTCTTCTCCTGCTGGGTTTAGGGTTTCTTTCTTGTTCTTTCTCCAGCTCCTTTAGGTGTAGGGTTAGGTTGTGTATTTGAGACCTTTCTTGTTTCTTGAGAAAGGCTTGTATCGCTATATATTTTCCTCTCAGGACTGCCTTTGTTGTGTCCCACAGATTTTGAACCATTGTGTTTTCATTATCATTTGTTTCCATGAATTTTTTCAATTCTTCTTTAATTTCCTGGTTGACCCATTCATTCTTTAGAAGGATGCTGTTTAGTCTCCATGTATTTGGGTTCTTTCCAAATTTCCTCTTGTGATTGAGTTCTAGCTTCAGAGCATTGTGGTCTGAAAATATGCAGGGAATGATCCCAATCTTTTGATACCAGTTGAGACCTGATTTAGGACCGAGGATGTGATCTATTCTGGAGAATGTTCTGTGTGCACTAGAGAAGAATGTGTGTATTCTGTTGCTTTGGCATGAAATGTTCTGAATATATCTGTGATATCAATCTGGTCCAGTGTGTCATTGAAGGCCTTTATTTCCTTGTTGATCTTTTGCTTGGATGATCTGTCCATTTCAGTGAGGGGAGTGTTAAAGTCCCCTACTATTATTGTATTATTGTTGATGTGTTTCTTTGATTTTGTTATTAATTGGTTTATATAGTTGGCTGCTCCCACGTTAGGGGCATAGATATTTAAAATTGTTAGATCTTCTTGTTGGACAGATCCTTTGAGTATGATATAGTGTCCTTCCTCATCTCTTATTATAGTCTTTGGCTTAAAATCTAATTGATCTGATATAAGGATTGCCACTCCTGCTTTCTTCTGATGTCCATTAGCATGGTAAATTCTTTTCCACCCCCTCACTTTAAATCTGAATGTGTCTTCGGGTTTAAAATGAGTTTCTTTAGGCAACATATAGATGGGTTTTGTTTTTTTATCCATTCTGATACCCAGTGTCTTTTGATTGGGGCATTTAGCCCATTAACATTCAGGGTAACTATTGAGAGATATGAATTTAGTGCCATTGTATTGCCTGTAAGGTGACTGTTATTGTATATTGTTTCTGTTCCTTTCTGATCTACTACTTTTAGGCTCTCTCTTTGCTTAGAGGACCCCTTTCAATATTTCCTGTAGAGCTGGTTTGGTGTTTGCAAATTCTTTCAGTTTTTGTTTGTCCTGGAAGCTTTTAATCTCTCCTTCTATTTTCAATGATAGCCTAGCTGGATATAGTATTCTTGGTTGCATGTTTTTCTCATTTAGTACTCTGAATATATCATGCCAGCTCTTTCTGGCCTGCCAGGTCTCTGTGGATAAGTCTGCTGCCAATCTAATATTTTTACCATTGTATGTTACAGACTTCTTTTCCCGGGCTGCTTTCAGCATTTTCTCTTTCTCACTAAGACTTGTAAATTTGACTATTAGGTGACAGGGTGTGGACCTATTCTTATTGATTTTGAGGGGGCTTCTCTGAACCTCTTTGATTTTGATGCTTGTTCCCTTTGCCATATTGGGGAAATTCTCTCCAATAATTCTCTCCAATATACCTTCTGCTCCCCTCTCTCTTTCTTCTTCTTCTGGAATCCCAATTATTCTAATGTTGTTTTGTCTTATGGTGTCCCTTATCTCTTGAATTCTGCCCTCGTGATCTAGTAGCTGTTAGTCCCTCTTTTGCTCAGCTTCTTTATTCTCTGTCATTTGGTCTTCTATATCGCTAATTCTTTCTTCTGCCTCATTTATCCTTTCAGAAAGTGGTTGATTTTCTGTTTCTAGAATTGCTCTTCTTCTTCTCTTCAATCTCCCGTTGGATTTGTAGGTGTTTGCAATCTTTAGATAAGCTATCTAGCTGATCTCCCACTACCTGAAGTAGTCTCAGCCTGCTACTTCTCCGCCATCTTGACTCCTCCCCTCCTTTTTTTTTTTTAAGATTGTATTTATTTATCTGATAGAGAATGAGTTGAAGAGAGAAAGTATGAGAGGGGGGAGGGTCAGAGGGAAAAGCAGACTCCCCATCAAGCAGGGAGCACAATGAGGGACTCGGTCCTGGTCTTTCAGGATCATGGCCTGAGTTGAAAGCAGTTGCTTAACCAACTGAGCCACCCAGGTTCCCAAAAATAAAACTCTTTCCTTTATAAAGGAATATTATAATGCAGTGATTCTTTTCAAAGGGCAAGAAAGCATACAATGGAAGTGAAATGATATAACAAAAATACATATTTTTTTTGAGGTGGATTCTCTTCTTCTATTTCTAAAATATTTAAAATAAATTCTTTGTAAAAGTCAAGGGAAAAAACCCTGACTCTGCCTGTCTCCGTAATTCTCTGGTTGAAGTGAATTAGGGTGAATGGTGGCACAATTCTGGTCTGAACTGCTGTTGTGCCCTTATGGTGGACAAAATCTTCAAGATGTTTTGCATTTACTTGCATGGAGATATTCTAATAAATTGCCTATTATGGTAGGCAAACCTCCAGCTTATATTAACAAAGTTAAACTCTATAAATTTCAACAACCACATTTATGTAGCAGTAATGTAAGTAGAATCCAAAAGACCATTTTATTAACATGTTCATTCTAGTTAACTGACATAGATAATATATACTACAAAAGTGATTTGCTTGAAATACATGGACTAAATTGATATGATAAGCCATAGTTTAAAGAGATGGTTATCATATCTCTTTTCTCCTTTCTCTGTGTGACCATACTTGAAATAATCAGATTAAAGTTCCCAGACTAATGTAGAATATATTTTATAAATGTAGATATCTGAATGGGGATATGGGTAACAACCAAACTGATTAGAGAATAGATTGGAACTCCAGTCCAAAACAGTGTGATAACACAGTCAGATCTAGGTTAAGAGGAATAAGATTCTATTAGGTTTTTTGAAGTCCTGATTATAAAGTCACTACATTAAATGCTCGATTATTTGATGCCTTGGAGTGTCAATAATACTCTATAATTTCAAACAGTTTTTAGTATGAATCATGCAATTATGGATATTTACAAAATCATGTCTGATTATGTTAAAGTTATATATAATAAGTTATAAATACATGTGCTAGTTATAAAATATGAAAATAAATTGAACACTTGAAACCACTACATAAACTCAAAGTTAGAATATTCATTACCAATATTTGAAGCTACCCATGTATTTCTCCCATATTTGTCTTTTATTTTCAAAAGTAATATTTTGAATTTTATGAATATCAGTGTTCTACTTTTAATGAGCTTTATAAAAATGGTCCCTCACTCAAACTTTTCAGATTTGCTTCAATCAAAACCATTATATTTCTGGAATTTACCCATTTTGTTTAATGCATAAAGGGTCCATCCATTTTCAGTGCTGTGTAATATACCATTCTGTGCATATTACAAGAATTATGTGTTGATTTACCTCTCCATACATGATCCTTGCAATATGTGTACTACAGAGTCATAGACTGGATTATCTCAATATTTTTGTTCTAACAAACAGTGCAACTATAAATATAACAGTAGATTATGTTGTATATTACTGTACAACATATTATATGTGTAAATTATACTGCATATTTCCACACGAAATTGTTTGGTCTCAGGTTATAACCATGTTTGAAATTATAAAATACTGCTCAACTATCTTTCAGAGCATCTGAATATATTTTACTCATACTCAGAGATAAGAGAGTTTCTTTTTCTTTTTTATTTTATTTTATTACTTGGCAGAGAAAGACACAGTGAGAGAGGGAACACAAGCAAGGGGAGTGGGAGAGAGAGAAGCAGTCTTCCCACTGAGTGGGGAGCCCAATTCAGGGTTCAATCCCAGGACCCTGGGATCATGACCTGAGCCAAAGACAGATGCTTAATGACTGAGCCCCCCAGGCACCCCAAGATATAAGAGTTTCTATTGAAATTCCATTTTTTTTAATATGACAAGTTATTCTGAGCATTATTCCTACCAAACCAACTCAAAATACTTGACAAAAAATATTTTGTTATTTAAGATAAATAAATAACTGACAAGATAGTGAGGAGTTACCAGACTACAAATTAAGAGAAAGCTAAAAATCAGAGAGAAAAGGACTTCTTGAACCCCTTTATATGTAGTATAGTTGTCAATTGAAACAAACCAAAAAACCTCCACAATCTTAAGTTGTGATTTTGATATTAGATATTCGGAAGCAAGAAAGACAGTAATTAAAACCACAAGACAGGCCGAAGAAGGAATTATTATAATAGCAACACTCACATTAAGCTGAGTCACTGTAGGGTCATACTACTATCATGAGTAAGAGGAAAATCTATCCTCATCTCCAACAGTGTCACACAAGAGGTAAAAAGAAAATAAAATTCTTCAGTACTAAGCAAAGCAGTAATCAGAAAGGAAATACTTCTTCAGAAGTTTTCATAAAGTAGTCACTCTGTGGATCTGGAGACCAAATCTCACACTTTGAATTAAAAATACTAGACTGGTAGTGACACTTCACATGAAGAAATAAGTAATCATAGGATGTATTCGTATAGGAAGTCATTTCTTTTTACCGTCTCAGATAATTTGATAGGAATATTAAGAAGGAAATCAAATAAAAAAATAAACACAATAGGAAAACAAAATGTTATGAGCAATACAAATGAAAAATACAGCTGAAAGATACCCATAAAGACATCAGACAGGAATTGTAAGATACACACACACATACATTTTAATAATTTTTAAAATAGTACAAGTTTGAAAATATCTTCAAGGACATGGAAACAAAACAGATATGAAAAGAAATCAAAGGAACTTCTGAAAATAAAAATTTAATTAAAACTATATAAGGGACGCCTGGGTGGCTCAGTTGGTTGGACGACTGCCTTCAGCTAAGGTCATGATCCTGGAGTCTCGGGATGGAATCCCGTATAGGGCTCCCAGCTCCACGGGAAGTCTGCTTCTCTCTCTGACCTTCTCCTTGCTCATGCTCTCTCTCACTGTCTCTCTTTCAAATAAATAAATAAAATCTTTAAAAAAAATCTATATAAAAAATAGGGGCATCTGGGTTGCTCAGTCAGTTGAGCATCCAACTCTTGATATCAGCTCAGGTCTTGATCTCACGGTTGTGACTTCCAGCCCCATGTTGGGCTTCATATTGGGCATCGACCCTACTTAAAAAACAAAACAAAACAAAACAAAAATTGGAGGAGGTGCCCAGGTGACTCAGTCATTTAAGCATCTGCCTTTGGCTCAGTTTATGATCCTAGGGTCCTGGGATCAAGCCCTGCATCAGGCTGCCTGTTTTTCCCTCTCTTCTTGTTCCTCCCCACTGCTTGTACTCTCTCTCTCTCTCTCTGTAAAATATTAAATAAAAAACTTTTAAAAAACTAAACAAAGTATAAGATTTTAAAGAATGAGTCAAACAACTGATGAGTGTTAGCTTCAGCCGAAGGAAGAATTAGAAAGCCAGAAGTTCTATCAGAAAAAAAAAAAAAATAATCAAGACACAGCACAGAAAAACAAAAAGATAAAATGATGAATAAAAGCAGAAGAAATACAAAAGATATAATAAGGTCTCATATAACTTGAATAATATTTTAGTTATGTGAGATTCCATAAAATACATTAACAAATTAATTTCACCTGTTTCTTTTTAATTTGTCAATTTTATATCTATAAAGTGTAATATTACAGATATGACTCCCTTACATTTCCTTAGAACGTTTGGTTTAGAGCTGCATTATCAGATGTATTTAGCACTTAGTATTTAGTATTCAGCCCCCTGTGAATAATTCACTGTGTTCTGAAAACCTCAGTCTCCTAGAGATTTCTTGGGAGTCAGCAATATATTCATATATTTTTGTATTTGACCAAGGACTACATCATGCTGAGATAGAAAGTAGGGAAGATATATAAGAATATTTAATCTAAAATACTACCAAATATGAATATCCTCAAAAGTTGTCATTTGTTTTTTTTCGATGAGATTTTCTTCAAGTATTCATGACTGGTATCTTCTATTTCCTATGATACACAGCTAATCACTTACCCTTTCTTTGTATTAATTTTGTGATTTGTAGGGAAAAAGTTGGGGTCCAGATCATCTTAAGTTATGCCTCTAAATCTAATATTTTGTCACTGGTTTAAAATTATGTACAAAATTAGAAGAATCTTAGCAAATGAAAAACTAAAGATGTTTTTCTGGTATAAAGTTTAATCTACTAAGAAAGGTAAAAGAAACATGTAAAACTATTCTCTGGGTGAAAAAAGAAAAAAAAGGAAGAAAAATGAGAAAAAGATGTTTATAAAGGAGAAATGTATTATAGCTTTTTAAAAAGGTGAAAATAACTTCAGTTTTGACATAGATTTTTAAAAACTATGGCCTAAGAGTAATACTATAAATTTTTTACAGTTCATGATTATAGGAGAAAAGCACAGTGTATACTGTGGTATGTGTCCTTAAAAATACTGTGAAGCAGTTATTGTAGTGCAGTTTCAGAATTAGAAATGGGCACGTTATTGACATTCACAAATCTAGAGAAACATAACATGCAAATGGAATTATTATGCATATATTATTGTATCTTATTATGCATATGATACAATAATATAGTTAGAATTCTTAGAATATATTATGCCTGCTTTCACAACTACTTATGGTTTTATACTATTATTCATCATCTATAAATTTTTTTATGTCAGGGAAGTAGGAGGAAAGCTGTCACTATATATTTTTTAGGGAAAAAGATGAATTTTCTGACAAGACAGTCTGTATCTATAATTGTCTATCCTTCTGTATCTCTTGCATTTACATAGAACTGTTCATACCTTCAGATAAAAGGTAAGTGTATATATATATATAATTTTCTCTAGTTACTAAAGTGTTTAATAAAATTTAATTTTATTGAGGTCACTTTTTTCTTACAGTTAAAATAATAATATTTTCTGTTATACAACTGAGATGTTTTCCTAAATTCATTTTCATTTTTACCACATATACCACTCATCCACCCCAGGTGTAAAATTGATACATTTAAGCAGTGTAAAATTTGTGATAATCTAAAACATGTTTTAAATATAGTTAGTGTGTAACATACTATATACAGTATTTTTTTAAAAAGAGAGAAAGGTATATTTGATTAGATTCATACTTCATATTATATTTTAGCAGAGACTTAAAAAATCTCATAATATGTAGCAAAGGGAAATATAATCGATTATCTGTTATTCATTATGAATGATAAAATCATTGTTTCAACTCTCAAGATTTTTATATATACACAGGCAAAAAATTAAAAAAAGGACTTGATAGATTTACATATGTCCTACAGTTTTCAAAAGCACGCTTGTATCATTCTATTAAGAATTCTGAGACAACCACAGAACATTCAGGGCAATAAAAATTAAATCTCATGAACAAAATAAGAGCTCATTCTCATAATCAACTTTTCATACTATGGTATTTCAGAGAATATTGATATTATCTTTATTTTCTTTATTTCTGTATTCTTATAGATATGACATTTCCATAAGAAAGAAAGAAACTAATAAAATGTTTACTACTCCCTTGCCTTTATTCTTTACGTGATGAATTAAGTTTTAAAATAAACATGTAATTGTGATTTGACACAGTAATAACTTTGACTCTGATAATTTTTGACTAACAAAATAGCTCAGCTTTATATACATATGTGTATATATATATGAGAACACACTTCTTCAATTAAGAAAGGTAAACTCATTTAGATACTGAGATTATCCATTTGCTACCATTTTATATTGATGAGTAGTTTTTCTTTTTTATCTCCCCTTTGCCATGTAATATTGTGAATTTTGACCATCAATATAAGTGACCCAAAATGTCAAAATATGAACTACAAATCTCTAGGAGAAACCTAGAATATTTACTGAAGGGGAAAAGTCTGCTGCAATGAGATTATTTTCACTCCTTCTTTCTCTTTCAACTAAGGAAGCAACTATAAATCTTTTAAATTCTCAGTGAGCTCCAAGATTAGAACTAAGGTAGAATTCATTCTTTAAAATAGTGTAAATGTCACACAATTATGGTTCTCATTACTCTCTGGTACTTCCTGGGGATGACTTAGGTCACTGAAGCAAATAAACCTACCTTAAAAAATATGTAAGATTTATGGTGGAGTTGGGAAATTTTTAAGATTCTAGGTGGGGGAAAAGCTTTTTTGGTAGAAGAATAAGCAGAAAAAAATGAACACAGAGTCAAAGGAGAGATCAGAGTATAAATTTAGATTTAAAATTTAGAGCTGCAGTTCTGCAATGCTTGCCTGGTAGGCAGGTCTTAGGGAGACTTGGATCCAGCTGCCTCTGAAACTCCAAGTTAAATCCCCACATGAATGTTTCTCTCAAGTTGTGTGATGGTACAAGTAAGTGCATCTATCTGGGCTGTTGCATTTGGACAGTATGAATGGTATTGATATTCCCAGATGGCCACTTTGATTCCAGCTGCATATCTTGCAACTTTCTTTGCTTTTATCTCTAAAAGAGTTACAGTATGAAGTGGAAAAACCATTTCTTTGGATGTCACTGAAATAAATATATTTTAAGTATAGAAGCAGACCTTTCCTGTTATCCTTAAAGAAGCTTTAAAGATTCCCAAAGTTTTAGTGGAAAACAAAAATTTATGTCTGCCTTCTTTGGGTTACTGCCAAACAGGGTAATAGAATTGACCTGGTTGATAGTACTAAGGTTCATAATTTATTGTGAAACAAATATGTGACATCAATAAAACAGAAAAAAAATTTGGCAACTTTTAAAAAGCTTTAATAGGTAATAAAAGATTTTCTTCCATGAGCTTTTCCCCAGACCCATTCTTCCATTTTCTTTCTTTCTTTCTTTCTTTCTTTCTTTCTTTCTTTCTTTCTTTCTTTCTTTCTTTCTTTCTTTCTTTTTAAGATTTTATTTATTCCTATGACAGACATAGAGTGAGAGACAACAAGCAAGGGGAGGGGCAGGCAGAGGGAGAAGGAGAAGCAGGCTCCCCTATGTGGGGCTTAATCCCAGGACCTTGGGATCGTGACATGAGCTGAAGGCTGATGCTTAACCTACTGAGCCCCCCAGACTCCCCTCTTCCATTTTCACGTAAATAATTTCCCTTGAATCAAACCAGAAAAGAAAGCAACTCAAATTCAGGATATTTCAAGGTATAGTCAAACCTTCTTTAGATCTTTCTGTATACCCAAAAGCAAACAAACTGAGTGATATGATTTTCTCCTATAAATCATTAAATTCCAGTCAACTCTTCCATAGCAAATTAACACCTCTGTTAGTCTTGCAAATGAAGAAGGAGCTCTATTAAATTATCTTTTCCAGATTGATTTTGTCAAATAAGGAAAGCAAAGGAAATAACACTATAATATTTGTTTCTTCTATTAAATATTGATACATTGAATTGACAACTGCAATATCTTTAAAAAATATCTATCTAGACTTAGGATCTTACGTCTATATGGTGCATGATTTAAGATTTAATTTAAGCAAATAATATATTCGGCCTCAAATAGAATCAGACTTCTTTTCAATTTGTTTGGTCTACTACATCAATAATGCAATAGTTGTTATAGAAAGACCTGAAACCACCTATATTTTCATATTTGTGCATAATGCTTTTCAGATTTCTTCAGTGAATTGGAGGATGAATATGTTACATGGTCCTTCTAATACTAGAAGGGCAAGAGCTGAAGAGTATTTTTGAGTATAAATTTTTTTGGCCTGCCTTTTAAAATAAGAATAATGGCATTGATACATTACGCCATGTGTTAACTTAAAAGGGATGTAATAGCAATCATATATTTCATACAAATAGAGTACTTTAAACCTTCTAATAATTAAATACTCCATACTATGTGGTAGAGATTATGCAGATCTAGGTACTTGGGTATGATAATCCACATTCTGTTTCTGGAAGCAGTGTACTCTATCCAATGCAACCCAATGATGATGAAAATAAAGTTTAAATATAATCTAATGGGAATGCAAGGTACAGCATGGAAAATATAGTAAAAAATATTGTAATGACTTTGTATGGTGACCAAAAACTCTAACAGCAAAGGAAACAACAGAGTGAAAAAACAATCTAAAGACATGCTTGCAAACCATATATTTGGTAAAAGAGGAATATCCAACATATGTAAGGAATTTCTAAACGATAACTACTAAACTTCCAAACAAAAGTTACTAACCCAATGTTTTAAATGGATGAAGGATCTAAATCGACATTTCTAAAAAGAAGACATACAAATGGCCAGTAGGTACAGAAAAAGATGCTCAATGTCACTAATCGTCAGAAAAAAGCAAATCAAAACCACAATAAGAGATCACCTCACATCTTTTAGAAAAAGAGACAGAGAGAAGTGTTAATGAGGATGTGGAGAAACTAGAACATTTGAACAGTTGGTTAGGATGCAAATTAGGTAAACAACATGTAAGTTTCTCAAAAAATCAAAGATAGAACTCTCATATGATCCATCAATCCCTCTTCTGAATTTTACCTAAAAATATTAAAATCACTATCTTGAAGAGATACCTGCAATACCATATTCATTGCAGTTTTACTCACAATAGCCAAGATGTGGAAGCACTTCAACGTCCATTGACAGATTAATGAATAAAGAAAATGTGGTATATATCTCAATAAAACTGGGAAAAATTATAATGCCAAAAAAAGAAAAAACAAACAAAGAAAATTTGATGTAAACATATGATGGAATATGATTCAACCTTAGAAAAGAAGGAAAGTCTACAATTTTTGACAATCTGGATGAACCCAGAGGACATTATTTTAAATTAAATAAGCCAGTCATGGAAGGACAGAAACTGCAGGATTCCATGTATATGAGGTGTCTAAAATAGTCAAACTTATAGAAGCAGAAAATAGAATGGTGTTTCCAGGAGCTGGGGTAGGGGAACATAGAGGGTTGCTATTCAATGATTATAAAGTTTCAGTTATACAACATGAGTAAGTTCTAGAAATCTGTGATACAGTATCATGCCTACAGTTAACCATAGAACTGTACACTTAAAAATTTTAAGAGAGTAAATGTCATGTTATGTGTTAACGCAATTTTTAAAAAGTAGACTAATTTGTAACGATTGAAGAATTTTACACACTGTTTTCCCCATCCTCCACTGTACAATAGATACACCTTTAGAGTAAAAACAAAGATGGACTCTCCCATTAGGTCCGAGATCTTCAAAATGAAAATAATTTTTTTCTAATATTTTCTCCTTAGAGATTAATCTATTATCTCTTGCTTTCTGGAATTCAAATTAATTCTTGTCATATATGAACTGTATAATACATGCATAAGTGAAATTCAAATTTATAAGCCCTATTTGTGGAATTAAAGAGTGAGAGGAAAAAATGGCTGTTCTGTAATTAAATAAGTTATTCAGAAATTATGCTTCAAATTTTAGAAAAGACTTTCATTTAAATGTATGGCCCAGGAAGCTTATTTTTGGTAATTTTACATAATATTTAAACAATATCTACCATGAACCTAGCATGCTGACAAAACAGCTGTCCTCATCTTCATCGTCTCTTTGTATTGCCAGCTGCAGAGACTATTATCAAGGTCAGCAATAAGTTTCTCTGAAGAGTCTTAGCAAGTTAATGGACCCCTTCCTTCAAAATCAAATACACAATAAACCTTGAGGGTTTAGAAAAACAGTTCTAAATGTGAAAAGCATTTTAAGTGTAGAATGAGCCACTCTTCTTACTTTATCCTAAATTAACAGCAGCCCAGGATTACACAATAATAAAGCAAATGGTGATTATCTCAATTCAAGGTTGCCCTAAAGCAAATGCTTGTGTTGGCCACAATTTTGTCTTTCATTTTGGAAGCAGGAACAAAAGAAACGAGGTATAAATTAGAGCTTAAGTTCAAACTAAGAAATGAGTACCTTTAAATGAATAGAATTGCTCTCGTGTACTTACCAACTGCAGTTACACCCCTACACCCCTAATTTTTATTTTCCGCAAATATCTAAAATTGGCTCTTTGCTGGGATGCCTGGGTGGCTCATTCAGTTGGGCCTCTGCCTTCAGCTCAGGTCATGGTCTGAGGGTCCTGGGTTAGAGGCCCGGCCCATGCTGAGCTCCCTCCTCCATGGGGAGTCTGCTTCTCCCTTTCCCTCTGCGACTCACTCTGCTTGTGCTCTCTCTCTCACTCTCTTGCTCTCACTCTCAGTCTTTCCATCTCAGATAAATAAAGTACAATCCTTAAAAAAAAAAAAAAATTAAAATTGGCTCTCTGCCTTTTAAAGGGTTAGCTTTTCCTCATTGGTCATGATGGTTTCTTTGCTACTTACTACACACTATTTCTAAGAAACTCCCTTCTCTCCCTGCCTTGCCTCATGTTAAATTCAAGCAGATTAAATTCACTTTTTCACAGAGAGGGCCAGTATCATCAAAATGAAGTAGAAGCATCATTTAAAAGTATTTTTAAGCATGAGAATGTATGTATACCAGGAATCAGGCTAAATAGATTTTATACACTTTGAAGTGATGGCTGTGAGAATCAAATAGGTTTCATTAGAGGCATAGATGCTTTTGTTTTGTGCTCTATGATGCATCTTTAAGGGGTACATTTCTCTCCTGGAAAGGTTTGTAAATAGACTTTTCTTTCTCTCACGAACATAACAATTTTGACATTATGCCAGGATTTCAAACAAACAAGAAAGACAGGATCTGGAAAAAATCACATACCCATAATTGTGAAACCCCAGAATGTTAGCAATATTGTTAAATCCATAACAACATCATGTGACATTTAAATTCACCTAATTTATTCCTTCCAGGATGTGGTTTATAACTAGGCTTTTCTCTATTAATTGATAAACAGCCGTACGTGTGAAAGAACGAAATATGAAAAAAAAAAAAAGGCTTCGTATTGCCAGATAAAATTAATGAACGTGGCTGAAGATGAGGGTGAGTCATGGAAATAAGTCCTTTCATAAAAAAAAATCCTTCACTGAAGTTAATGGAAATTGTGTCCGTATTTATGATTAGGGTTTCATTCTGGCTGAATCAGATTGTGCAGTAGAACTAGACAATGATATCACATTGATGTGCCATCCTTTTAGTCAGAGAATAAATATTTTTACTTATTGTATATTACTAAGAAATATGAAAATCTTTATTCTATTCAGAAAAAAAAGTGAAACCATAAGAGGCCACTGGCTGTCTATTTTGTTCACACGGTCATTGACTCCCTACTTGCCAGCTTGAATTTTCATGTTCCAGAACAATTAGAAAACCAGGTTAATATTTTAAGTTCTTAAACATTTTGTCATTTCAAATCTTACCTGGACTGAGCTTTAAAGGAGAGTCTCCCAAACTCTGAAATACTAAGCTTAGGTATATAATTTTTTATTTGGAAAATATTTGTTTTCTTAACCATGGAATTTCCTTAGTAAATGAAACATATTTTGGCTACTGTTAAGGAGTTTAGTGCTCTTTTGTTTTTTGTTTTTTTTCCTCCAGAGTTATTTTGAATACCTTTGAGAGCTGATTGAAGTCTGTGTATGTTTTCTTAAATATATAGTAACTATAAATTTAAGTAATTATTTAACAGAGACACTACTTTCTGGCAGAAATGCTTGTTAGATAATACATGAACCTTTTTTATGGCAACCGTATACTTTCTAAGTTGAAATAAAAGTATTCTATCTCCATCAATACTTTATTCTGTAGGTTACTTCTAGAGGGATTATTGAGTGCAGAGGTCCCATGAAAATTTGAATTCTGAATATTAATAAAAACACACATAAATTGTTGGAATTTTTTATTAGAATAGCCTTCAAGGTTTAAAAAAAGAGAGTAGTATACATAAATCAGAAGTTTATTTTTCACATAAAAATTCATGTAGTCAGTCTAGGGCTGGAACGGTACTTAATAATATCAAATGCATAGGCTCTTTTTTTCTTATTACTCTATCAAAGGACCTCATGGTCCAAGATAACTGCTTCAGTTCCACCCATCACATCTGCCTTTTAACCAGCAAGAAAGAAAGAGAAGTAAACTCAAGAGACATAAACATAACTTTTATAAGGATACCTATCAGAATCTGTATACATTTGTATAGCTATTCTGTTTTTAGACTCTAGTCATCTGATTTTGCCTTGCTACAAAGGAGACTGAAAGATATACACTACATCTATCACTTAAAAAGTAGATTGCATCTATTACCATAGAAGAAAAATAATATGGATTTGGGGGAGGAATATGGATTTCTGCTACAATTGGTATACCCTATATCTTACTTAGGGAAAAAGCCCAATTTGCATTGCCAAAATCCCCCCAACCATGTTAACTGCACATTTGTAGGGAATTTGTAGCTATTACTATGATAGAATTATTATCAAAGCCAGGGGCAGTTTTCAAAATGGTTATTGGTGACTTCCTGCTGATCATGGCTCATCAGTATCTGCTGTGTGAAAAAAATTCTGACACATCCTTCTGTTGCTGATATGTGCTGGAATAATTCACAACTAGCCATATTGAAGGTAAGTTGATAAAGATACTTCCAACCACAGGAAGCCTTGTCCACATGCAAATTAGAAAGTGAAGAGTAAAATGGAGAATGAGCTAAAGGTGAAAACATTCCATTCCTGTTGGAGCCTTTCCGGAAAGTATACTGAGGAGGTCTCAATCTGCCACTCACTACCTTCTTAGTTTCACCATTCTTACACAATATAACTAATCTTTGTTGTAAAGCCTACCTCTCTGTCATTTATATATTCCACTGTTAATTATACTTTTTGAAATTTCCATTTAGGAAACTGATTCCTGGTGTTTTCTTAAGATCTTTGCTGTAGTATCCTAATTCACTGTCTTCCACATAAAAATGTGTATATGTTATGTTGAGTTTTTTATTTTAAAAAGAAGGTAATATTTGGAGACATTAATCTTTTTTGGTAACCTTGTATCTTTTCCTTTATTTTATCCCCATTGAAACAAGTTGGTCAGCATGTGTTTATTGCCTCAGGGAATGAATATAGCAGGGCAGAAAGTTGAAACTCCTGTAAGACATCCTGGCTTTACTTTCAAAAAGCTTAGGCCTTAAGGAAAGGAAGAAGATTTGCTGCTATAGACAAAACATCTTGTCCAAAAACAGGAAGAGGATTGATTGCAGGGCATAGAGAAAACATATATCTTAACCAAAAGCAGAAGGGAGAGAAGAGTTTCTCTCCCAACTGGAAAGATACTCCCTTGGGATTGCAGTAGGGTTTCATCTGTGCTCTGCTCTCCTGCAGTGCGATAGTGGGTGCAGAAACGTCTGAACATCACAAGAGCAGTGGGCATGGAGCCCATGCTCTCTTCAGCATTAGGGAGGTTGGCCAGAACCCAATAGGAAATGCGATGATGCAGGTGCTTCTCTGTGAGAAGCTTCCTATTCCCTGAGCAAGAGCCCTTGGACCTGAGTCAGGCTGCCTGAGAGGAAAAAGTACTCAGGTGAAAGTTTGTGGGTAGTTGCAGGACTCATCCCTAAATGTCCTGGCATGCACAAGCATTCCAGAATCTTAAAAAGCATCTGGAAAGGGAGAAACTCGAGTAAGGACCAGAATATAAAGGTTCTAAATAGAAATTAATTTGTAAAGAAAATTACAGTTATTCACATCTGTATCAAAGAGGATCAGTCTGTTTACTATCTTGCTTAAACTTTTGACAGCAGTCAGGTTTTTGCAACCCTTGGATTTATGTGGGTTTTTTACTTTTTCTTTACTTATTTGTTTGTTTGTTTGTTTGTTTTACTTCTGCTGTTACCTCTCTCACTATCCGCAAAATCCCCCACCACATGCACATACTCACAAATGGGCCAGTGGTTTTTATGTCGCTCCCTGGTTTACCTTGGAATTATCGCATCTAGGAATTGAAAGGTAATTTGGATTCCATCTCATCCAATCTGTTCTTGACTTACCGATATTTTTTAAAATTTTATAGTAATTCATCATCCAGGCTGAGCTTGAATTCATTTAGTTATGTGGATTATACTGTCCTTAGTGCTCTAGCTAATTTACAAATTGTTTCAATTTTTTCAAATGGTCTTTATTTGTTTTAATCAATTGTCAGTTACTTTCTCCTATTTGGCAACAACTAAGCAGTCAGATTATCTGTTCCATGTGTCTTTCTTTTGACATGTTTTTTAGCATCTCAAGATAGCTATCATTTCTCTTTTAAGTCTACTCTTCCCCGTGCTAGAGATCACAATTTATTCCAACTCATACCGCATATGGCAGGTTGAAAAATCCACTTATCATTTATGATCAATTTTTCTCAAGAACTTCAGCTTTTCCATGTCAGTTTTAAAGCACTGATGCAAAAGTAGGTGCAAAACACTGAGTCTTCTTGCCTGAAGATGTTGAGGTCTGCCAAGGTAATTGAAGATCATTTTCTCCTTGTAGCCCCCAATCACATTATTTCTTCATATGAAACAGGTTTTTACATAAAATTTGTAAGAGATGGAAATGAGGTTGAGTGCTGGCTGTTAGATTTCTTGAGACCACATGATTAAACACAGGGATTGCCCTTGAGCCAAAAGAATGTGTTCACAGGTCTCTGATTAGAGAGTATCTCTGGTTGTCTGATGTAGGAAATAATCTTCTGGTATATCCTTGAAGACCTCATAACTGGGAAGCACAACATGTATAAAGCCTTTGCATAATCCAAATTAATAAGCTTTTTCATCTAAAATACCAGCACATTCTTCTGATATGTAAAAAGGATGTTTATTGTAGAATCTTTGAAAAATATAAAAAAATATAGAAAAATATCACGACTGCCTAGTGACTCAGGTAATAAACAATATTAACACATTATTGTAAGTTCTCTTGGAAATTTTCCATACAAATATGAATCCATATTCATTGTTTATAGAACAGAATCATATTTTATCAAGTGTTTTGTATCTAAATTTATTTTATTTTTCTTTAAAGATTTTATTTATTTATTTGACAGTGAGAGAAGGAATACAAGTAAGAGGAGTGGGAGAGGGAAAAGAAGCAGGCTTCCTACTGAGTAGGGAGCCCCATGTGGGGCTCAGTCCCAGGACCCTGGGATCATGACCAGAGCCAAAAGCAGACACTTAATGTCCGAGACACCCAGGCACCCGTTGTATCTCATTTTAAAATTGCTGTTATGAGGGGCACCTGGGTAGCTCAGTTGGTTAAGCATCTGCTTTTGGCTGGTTCGGGTTATGATCTCAGGGTTGTGGGAAGGAGTCCCACATAGGGCTCCCTGTTCAGTGGTCTGCTTCTCTCTCTCCCTCTGCCTCTGCCCCTGACTCATGCGCTCTCACTCCCAAATAAATAAATAAAATCTTTAAAAAATTGCTGTCATGATATTTAATTATATAAAAATGTAATAATTTACTTCATCAGTTCCCAAATGGAATATATTTTGATTGTTTTAGGTTTTGCATTTGTAGAAAGAAAAATTTCTTACTTTAAGATGAAATTGGTTAATGTTTGCTTAAGTCTCTAGAAAAGAAACAGAAATTTCTATCAAGTAAGTTTTCTTTATCAAGGGTGAGGTGGAGAAAGACACAGAAAGAAAGTCAGTGGGCTAAACGTTTGAGTGCTGGCTTAAAAGTATCCATATTTAGAATTCCTGATTTTTTAGTTTTTTTTTATTTTTTATTTTTTTTTTTTTTACTTTTGTACTGTTACTGTTTGTGTTATTCTCGGAGTGCTTACAACACTGACTCCATCTTTGGCCTCCATCTTGTCCATGACTACGGAATGATCTCTCCTGGGGCTATGTGTCCCAGGCCCAGTGGGGGTTAATGTATGCCCTGACTGGAATTCGGGAAGGTTCAGAAGATGCTACTTGAGATAACTAGCGGAGATCTTCTAGCACACAGATAGCACAGTTTAGATAAGTATCCTTTACCTCACCACAATGCCCCTAGCTCTATAAAAGCTGTGGGTTAAGGTCCAGACTTGGTGGAAAATGGGCGCAAAGAATAGCCAAGTACCGTCTGGATCACTGCCTCATCTCTGCTGTAAGTTACCCTGATAAAACTCTGTAAGTGGTGTGGAGTGGCTGGGTTCGTTTTTCAATTATAAAATGCCTTCTCCTTTAGAGAATACTACACTGATTCTCCTTCACTTTCTAACAATTATTAACAAGAATTTGCTGCTAATAAATAATTATGGTTATCTAAGTCAACTTGTTTTTTTTAATAGCCTGGAAATTATAATCTAGAAGGTATCTAGTGGAAACCAGTTTCATGAAAAATTGTATATGTACACACACACACACACACACACACACACACACACATATATTTCACCTCATATGAGTACCCCAAAGGCACACTCTTGAGAATTCATTACTAACCCTGATCTCTTTATGTGTGTGGTACTTTTTAGGTAATCAGTGAAGGAGATCTTCAGGAAAAAACACGGTTTAATTTTTTTAAAATTTTTATCTATTTTTTATTTTATTAACATATAATGTATTATTTGCTCCTGGGGCATGGGTCTGTGAATCATCAGTCTTACGTAATTTACAGCACTCACTATAGCACATACCCTCCCCAATGTCCATAACCCGGCCACCTTATCCCTACTCCCCAAGCCCCCAGCAACTCTCAGTTTGTTTCCTGAGATTAAGAGTCTCTTATGGTTTGTTTCCCTCCCTGGTCCCATCTTGTTTCATTTTAAATATGGTTTAATTTAAAGGACTCTTTCAATTTTTCTTTTGAAAGTTAGGTTGCTTCTCAGTCTAGTAGGAAGATGTCTGAAAGCAGACCGTTTATTCCATCTACAAATAGATCCAGTTCTTGATTTTCTAAATCTTTGTGAGATTTTATCAAATGTTAAACCAAAAAAAACCACATAATTTTTCCAGGGTATACAGAAGAGAGTCGATTTGCAAACAGGAAAACAAAAGAAAAGAATTTAAGGCAATCTTTTATTTCTTATAAGTGCTCATTCACATTTTTGGCAAGGAAATGATAGAAATGAGAATAATTCACATTCAGACATGGAAGTTTGGTTTGCTTGTGTAGATTTTTCACAACTAAGAAAACACAACTGTTGCTTTTATGTCTCAGAAGAATAACACCAGTTTTTTATTGAGCACAGAAATTCTACTTCCAAAATATTGTATTTTACACTTTCAGAACTTGTTAGTGGTTGCAAAGTGCTTTTATGTATTTTAACTTACTTGATTTTCATGAGAATGTATAGTGCTATGATTTTTGGTGAATGAAGTCAGCAGTCACTGGTAAAAATCACAAATGGACTGATTAGCACGAACAATTTTTATTTTACACTTAAATTTGAGCTAATGAACTGAAGTATAGGATACATTCATATGGAAATAGGTTAAAGGACTCTAAGATTGTATCTCTGAGCAGAACAAGGACTATCACCTGGAAAATACAATTTACATCTCATAATGTATTTTATGGATTCAAAATTTTAGATAAATTTTAGATGAAAACTCAATCTTGTGATCATCTCTAGGGTATGTACTAGGAAGTACTTATTGGGAAGACTTTATCTGTTACGTTACATAAGAAAATTGTAGCAATGCAGTAAAGTAAATCATATGTGTCAATATATTCGGGATGTACTAATTTTCTAGGTTTCCTGGAAATATGCATGAGAGTATTTTCTCACTTTAAAAAGGCTCAAAATTTTTGTTAGGACAAGGAAACCACTATGCCTTCCATGTTTCTATCTAGGCTGTTCTAAATGAGTTAACTCCCCAGGAAGAAAAATATGGGACGAAGTTTTCAGCCCTCAGGAATAGCATGTGTAAAGACTGTTCCTCTCTGGGGTAAGAGCATGTGCAGATCGGAGAGCATTTCAGGTGATGTCAAGGATTGAGCACCAAAGGGTTTTCACTTGAAGGAGGAAAGGTCCATGAACATGCCATCTTTTGTGAATTTCAAATAGATTCCTCTAGCAGCAGTACGGAAAAAAGACTGGAGAGGAGCAGGAATGGATGGTGCTGATTCTCCTCCTTTCACAGGTCCAATTTCATGTCAAACCTCACTTGGTCAAAGAACGTTAACATTTTGTGTGAGATGATGTTCTAAACCTGTCATTTGTTTCCCCAAAATATTTTTAACATTACACTGATCGGTGTATTTACTTTATTCTGTTTTCCATATGACCTTTAATTTCTATCAGTGGGGGACCATTGTCCACCCCATGGCTAGCACGCTCCATAAGGTTTTTACATTTGTAGAATAAATGTTGAAGAAAAGATAGATTCGATATATTTCCTCAAGAATGGTGTTCAAGAAACAGAGGTGCAACTCATATTGTGAGTCTGTAGTTCTCCACTTCTTTTATGTGACTGATATTATGAGACCGAAAAAAATCCAATTAATTTTGTTGGAAAGAAGGACACTTCTGAAGGAGTTGTTTTGTTAGCTGCTAAAATGGATGATTAAGTATAATCTACAGTGACCTGCATATTAGAAGTAAATTTATTTTTTTCCTCTGAAGTTCATTAATCAAGACACAAATCGCTTTAGGGTTACTTGAAAGCTTGAAAAAGAAGGAAGCATATAAAACTTAGATCTGATTTACATATGTGCTTTGATAAACATAATAATAAAATTAAAGAAATGGAGAAGAACAAAAGGATATGAAAAAAGACATAAGAAAGAGTCAGATAGATAGGCACATAAAACCCGAGGAGAACCAGACCTAAACAGAGTAGATCACAGAACAATTCATAGAGGTAGAGAGGGGAACAGGTAACTGAGAAGGGGTAATGATTAAGCAGGGGTAAAGATGTTTGTTCTGTTCAACATACTCCTCTTTGACACTCTCAGTATTTCAAATAGCCATCTGTACTCATGGCAGCCATGTGACACCCAAGTAGCTAAAAATCCATTCATCTCAGTTTTAAAATATTCTTTAAATTGAATGTCCAAACGTTTTCCTGAATGGAATAACCATAGCCAGGTGGAAGGAAGGGATTGTTGGGATACTGTTGTTTCATAACTTTGACTTTCTAAGAACCAATGCTACCCGTAAAAATGTCCAAGTTCTGTGATGATATTTGACATTTTCTTTTTTGTATCTGTTTGGTATAGAACTTGTAAAAGATCAGGAGATTACCCAAAATAAGAAGCAGGAAAATCATTCTAATGACATAGGAAATTGAATAATTTGTCTTTTGGTAGCCATTTTGAGAGTCAGATGAATACAGAGACCAAAATGTCAATGCTTTATATATAACAAGCATGAGGATATATTTTAGTCCTAAGAATCTTCATTAATATAAATTGGTATATTAGATTTTTAAATTGGGATACAAGATATAGAATTTGAGTCTGTAAATTAAAATGTTCTTGGAATTAATTACAATGTTATATTTGCTGATAGATGGATTTTTAAAAAGTTATTAAAAACAAAAAAGTCACAGGCTTTCATATAATTGATCTCTTCATTGAAAACTTCTTGAAATCAAATTTCTTTAATAAAATTAGATGAAAAATTTAATGATGTTAATTTTCCTTGTCTTAGCTATTTCTGCAATATGTATCCTTAAATTTGCATTGTGTATATATACATACATACATGAATACAAATACACATATATATGTATACACATGCATATATATTATATACATCTACACATGCATATATATTATATAGTATACATATATAATATATATCAATAAACTTAGAAAAAATAGATGAAAATCTATATTAATGTTATTAAAGTTATAAGAATGAAAGAAATATACTACTCAGGGATATTTACATGATCATGTGAAACTATTTGGGGAGACAAAACAATGTTAAAATATCTTAATAATGCTACTGTATACATTGTTGCTACTGTTCATTCAATTGTGTGGATAAGACATTTTTTGATTAGAGTACATAATGCAAGTTTATTAAGAGCCAAAAATTCTCTGCATACTTACTTATTTTTTACATTATACTTTTTTTTTTAAACTTAACCTACTTTAAATCTCTGTGGTTTTTTTGTTTGTTTGTTTAGATTCAGGTATAGATAATAGTTCAGTTAATCACATCTTTTCGTTAAAAATTCCCCTTTGTTTTAATGAGTCCTCTTGTTCTATTTATTTATCCAATTCCCTGCATTCCCATTCTATACTCCCCTACAGAACTTCCTTATCCCTAGGTCACTGCTACTCTCCATCTACCATCAATCTAATGTGTTTGATGAGTATGCATCAAACATACTTGGAAAATATTTGTTGATATTTTCCTACATGAATTTTTCTTTTATATACATGGTATGGTACTAGATATCTTATTCTGATTCTTACTTTCTTTGCTCAGTACTATATCTGTAACATTTCTTCATATTGCCATAAACATATAATCACCCAGTGATAAGCACCGAGATTTCCCAAAATCCATGTATCACAATGAAATCACTGTATGAAATCCTTATGTATGGTCCCTTATAAAATCATAAGATAATTTTTCTAAGATTTATATTCAGGAGTGAATTTTTTGAGTGATGGAGGATGCATATGCTATTTGATTAAGAATTGTGAGATTGCTTTCCAAGACGGCATCACTAATTTAAAGACTGTCTTGCAATGCATGAGAGTTCCTGTATCTGTATATTCTAGCAACACTTGATATTATGTAGCTTTCTATTTTTGTCACTATGATGAATTTAATATGACACTCTATTTTACTTTCATTTTTCTCCTTATTAATGAATTTGTACATCTCTTTATATGTTTATTAAATGTTTTGGCTTTCTTTACATTGCTTCCATTCATCTTATGTCTGCCTTCCTATTGTTAGTTTTAATAGTATATGTATATGGTGGATGTTAATCACTCATCAATTTTGGACATTATAAAATAGGTTTGCACAGAACATTGTTATCTACCCGTTGCTTTGTAGTATAATTCATGAACAGAACTCATCGATCTTGGTGAAGTCTGGTACCTAAATATATTCATTTATAATTTGTTTTAGGTGTTTGTTTAAAAAGAACTTCTCCATTTTCCATTGACTTTATGTTTACCTTTCCCATTTAGATCTTTAATCCATCTGGTGTCAAATTCACTATACAGTTTTAGGAACAAATTCACTTTTATTTATCTTTATATAGTGAGTCAATCCATCACAATGTCAGTTATAACTTCATAAATTTAGAGGCTCAATTGTTTAATAGATGGATTTTGTGATGGTTTCTCAACTTTTTTTTAATCTTACCAGCATATAACACCCATCTTTGTCTCATATACTTTTTTCTTCAGTTCTTTCAGATATCAAATTTATTTTGCAACATTCTTTCCCCTGGTATATTTTCTATATGTATTTATTTTCAAACTTGGTCTTTTTGTAAATGTGTCTCCTATAGGCAACACATTATTGAATCTTAGTTTAGTTTTATTGTTGTTAAATCCAATAGAAGTCTCTTTCTGTCTCTGATATGTTATTCTACATGCTTTTCTTTTACAGTGGATGTGTAACTTGTGTATGTAACTAATTGCCCTATGCTTTTATTTTCGCTGAGTTGAAAACTATCTTGTCTGGTGGTGGGCACTGGAGACTGGGGAAAGCCAGACTGTGTTCTTTGTCACTTCTCTAGAGCTTAAGAGGAAAGGAAGAATCAGCTTCAGGGCAAAGAAGTCAAGCACAAAAATTTTAGACAAACCCATTTGCTGGCATAGCACCAAATTTTGGTACAGGATTTTCCTGTAACATTTTCAGAAAGAAGCAGTAAAGTAAGAGGCAACCTGCCAATCCAGAAGGTTTGGATGAGGAGACAGGGATAAACCACATCTCTTATCATTTGATTCTCAACCCAGCAGGGGTTTTGCACTGTCCTAAAATTATGACTACCTCCTGCCCTCTGCCCAATACAATTGACTGATGCTATTGATTTATATGGAGAAGGAGGAGGAAATAATTTTGTCCCAGCAAAGTTGTGAGAATGAAAAAGTGGAATTTATAACCTCTTCCCAACCTGCTCTGCCACTGTCCCCGGGCCACCCTTGCCCCAGAATGCACCCATCATCCTAGTCCAAGACAGCTTTTGACCTCAGCAGAAGTGTCTCAAAGGTTTTATTTGATTTATCTCCATAGGTGTTTTCTTCTGTAGTTTCTCTTGGGTTGACTTTTGGAGATAAAGCTAACAACATATGCAGATTTGCAATCCTGACATCTACATGAGCCTATTATCAGAAGCATGCAACTGTACTCATTACCATAGGATTTTTCTCCTTTTTACCCCACCATGCACTAATCTTTCACCCTCCGATAGCTATGTACTCCCTCTGTCAGGCTGACATACTTACTCTGTGTCCTTCCCCTCCAATTTAGCCTTTCTCCTCCTCTTACTACTTGACCAAACTCCATTTATCTCCACCCACTGGACTGACTATAGGATCACATACTGGAACTGCCCAAGGAACACAGCACACAAAGTCTGCTCAGCAAAGAATGGGGAGAAGGACAAGTAAAAGGAAAATATTCCCTTCATTTCAATACAGATTCTACTTCCAATATCTATTTTAAGTTTCAAATTATTTGATGTTATCTCTAAAGACCTTCTTAGGTGTTGGCCTGTACAAAATTAGTAAGGACATAATTTAGAACATCATAATCTCTAATTTTTCATTTTTTTAAAATAACTTAATGATGAAAAATGTAATAAAAGTTAGAAAATTAATTAAACTTGCATCATCAGCTACATGTGCCTTACTCTGAATGAAGTCTAAATTTATATGGCAAGAAATTATTAAACTTCTAAGAAAATCAAAATGTTAGTAATACATAAATTAGGAATCTTAATGGTTTGATTAATTTTCCTATTCATTTGAAGAATTCAGACTAAAAGCACTTTTTTGTTGTTGTTGTTCTTATATATATTTTTTAAATTTAATTTCTTTTCAGTGTAACAGAATTCATTGTTTATGCACCACACCCAGTGCTCCATGCAATATGTGCCCTCCATAAAACCCACCACCTGGCTCCCCAAACCTCCCACCCCCGCCTCTTCAAAACCATCAGATTGTTTTTCAGAGTCCATAGTCTGTCATGGTTCATCTCTCCTTCCAATTTCCCTCAACTCCCTTCTCCTCTCCCTCTCCCCATATCCTCCGTGTTATTTCTTATGCTCCACAAATAAGTGAAACCATATGATAATTGACTCTCTCTGCTTGACTTATTTCACTCAGCATAATCTCTTCCAGTCCCATCCATGTTGATAAGAAAGTTGGGTATTCTTCCTTTCTGATGGAGGCATAATACTGCATAGTGTATATGGACCACATCTTCCTTATCCATTCATCTGTTGAAGGGCATCTTGGTTCTTTCCACAGTTTGGCGACCGTAGCCATTGCTGCTATGAACATTGGGGTACAGATGGCCCTTCTTTTCACTACATCTGTATCTTTGGGGTTAATACCCAGTAGTGCAATTGCAGAGTCATAGGGAAACCCTATTTTTAATTTCTTGAGGAATCTCCACACTGTTTTCCAAAGTGGCTGCACCAACTTGCATTCCCACCAACAGTGTAAGAGGGTTCCCCTTTCTCCACAGCCTCTCCAACACACATTGTTTCCTGTCTTGCTAATTTTGGCCATTCTAACTGGTGTAAGGTGGTATCTCAATGTGGTTTTAATTTGATGGCTAGTGATGATGAACACTTTTTCATGTGTCTGATAGCCATTTGTAGGTCTTCCTTGGAGAAGTGTCTGTTCATGTCTTCTGCCCATTTTTTGACATGATTATCTGTTTTGTGTGTGTTGAGTTTGAGAAGTTCTTTATAGATCCTGGATGTCAGCCTTTTGTCTGTACTGTCATTTGCAAATATCTTCTCCCATTCTGTGGATTGCCTCTTTGTTTTGTTGATTGTTTCCTTTGCTGTGCAGAAGCTTTTGATCTTGATGAAGTCCCAAAAGTTCATTTTTCCTTTTGTTTCCTTTGCCTTTGGAGACGTATCTTGAAAGAAGTTGCTGTGGCTGATATCGAAGAGGTTACTGCCTATGTTCTTCTCTAGGATTCTGATGGATTCCTGTCTCATGTTGAGATCTTTTATCCATTTCGAGTTAATCTTTGTGTATGGTGTAAGAGAATGGTCGAGTTTCATTCTTCTACATATAGCTGTCCAATTTTCCCAGCACCATTTATTGAAGAGACTGTCTTTTTTCCTCTTTATATTTTTTCCTGCTTTGTCAAAGATTATTTGACCATAGAGTTGAGGGTCCATATCTGGGCTCTCTACTTTGTTCCACTGGTCTATGTGTCTGTTTTTATGCCAGTGCCATGCTGTCTTGGTGATCACAGCTTTGCAGTAAAACTTGAAATCAGGTAACGTGATGCCACCAGTTTTGTTTTTCTTTTTCAGCATTTCCTTAGCAATTTGGGGTCTCTTCTGATTCCATACAAATTTTAGGATTATTTGCTCCAGCTTAAAGGCACTTTTAAAACACAGAAAGGCCACTACTGGATTTAGTTGTAGATTTAGTCAGTGATTAAGAAAATGCTGGAGTGCATTGTGTTAATCATATCAGTCATCACTTACTGAATATCATTTTATACTGTGGTTTATTGAAACTATGCACCCCTTGAAATGTGTGAATCTATGAAACTTTTAAAAAGCCAGATCTAATTTTTATTTCAAAAAAATTAAATAAAATTATGATTTAACAACATAGTATCTTAAATTAAGAGTAAAAGAAAATGAATAGCAGTATCTAACACAGAGTTTGAAATGTTTTTCAAAATAATATAAACAGTCTAGTAAAATGAAAAAGAAGCACATTTTTCTTCTGAGTGTTATGTAAGATACACACAAAAATGATTTAACAAGAGAAACATCCAAGCTGTTTTTATTAACAGACATTGCCAATAGGTCTTCATTTTTTACAGTCGTTTCCAGAATAGTGATAGTGCAGAGAATAAAAATCAGCAAACATGATAATATATTTTTTTAAAAAAATGCATGTTCTCAATGAAATTGCAAAGTCTTTTTGGTATCCAACTGTGTGGAAATTATCAAGAAGTTAACGGTTCAAACCAAAGAAGATTCACAATTAAAGATAAATAGCAATGTTTCTATTTGTAGAAATGTGTTTAATCATAGCAATAAAAAATTGTTAATAAAAATAATTGACTCTCAGATATGTGTCAGTGTAATATAAAGATAAAATTTATAAGATAACTTTTAAACTTCAGACTATGTTGCAAGATCAGACTGTAGGCATGGTAACACCAAAGGCTATTTCAGCTATTATGTTCTGTGAAGCCTTTCCTGACTTTTTTCTGATGAATCTCTAGGATGAAATGTGGGGGGTGAGATTGTATGGAGAATCTATGAAATATCATGTTCTTTTTAAAAAAGGAAGTAACAAATGCAAAAATAGTTCAAAGTGAGCTATTTATCACTTTTGTTATAAACTGAATTGCCCCCTTTATTCATAAGTTGAAGCCATAATTCCCCATACTTCAAAACGTGACTATATTTAGAGATAAGACTTTAAAGAAGTGATGTCATTAAAATGAGGGTATTAAGATGTTCTACTGGAATCTAATTGGTATCCTTAGAAGAATAGGAAACTCAGACACAGAGAGAGACATTAGGGGCATGCATGTACCAAGGAAAGACCATCTGAGGAACCAGCAAGAAAGTGGCCATCTGCAAGCTAAGGAGAGATGTCTCCAATAAACCAAACCTTCTCAAACCTTGATCTTGGAGTTCTAGCAGAGAGAATGGTAAGAAAGTAAAAGTCTTTCGCTTTAGCCACCCAGTCAGTGGTATATTATTACAACAGTCCTAACAAGCTAATACATCTTTCTTCATGAGACTCCCAGGTTTACATTTAGTTCTTGTTCATATAAAGACTCAAATGTTGCAGATCTTGGGTATTTATCTGTGTGTGTGTGTGTGTGTGTGTGTGTGTTTATGTGGATGTTTGTGTTTTGCATATGTTTGTGTTTTTGTTCCTACACCCTGTTACACATGCATCCAAACTCAATCAATATATATTGTTTAGGGGGAGGAGTGAAGATAGATTAGTAGGGAGACCCTGGGCTTGCCTTGTGCCATGAACACAGTTAGATCAACCTCAGATCATTTTGAAGAGCCAAGAAATTGATCTAAGGATTAAGAAAACAATCTGCACAATTGGAGGGAGAGAAGATGGGTGATGGTTTGGAGATGTGAATTGGGAGAGAGAAAAGCTGTGGTGCTATGGAGGGAAGTGGTAGGAACTCTTTTCACAGACAGAGATTAGGGAGAGAGGAAGAGTGGGAGATAAAATGGCAGGTAAGGTTCATGCAAAGTACCGTGGTGTGTGGATCCCCTGAGTCCACAGAGAGAGAATATGCCCCTTCCTGGAGTACATTTGGAATAGGGTGTCTTGCCACTCCAATGACAAAAGACCCACTGGGCCTTATCAAATAGTGAACGAACAGCAGGGGACAGAGACAGAAAAGGGAGATAAAGGGCAAATAAAATGGTTGCCGTTATTTGCTGTGCTTCAACATTGGCTCTGGGCAATCATGCGGGCATGGGACTGCTTTTCTGGGACAGAAAGGTGCCAGCGCTGGTACAGTGCTGTGATGCTCTCCTGCAGGGAGGGACTGGGTCCACGCACTGCTGGGTTCTTTAAGATTTGTTGTTTTGAATTCCAGCCACTGGACAGATATAAAACAGAACTATGGTGCTGGGTATGCCAAGGGCTAGCCACAGACAGGTTGAAGACAGGCATCTGGTGAAAGCCTGGGACACAGACTTTTCTGTGAGGGCTTTCTTTTCGTGAGGGCTTTCTTTTCTGTGAGGGCTTCCTGAACAGTGGCAGCAGCTTCCCCTCTCTGGGGATAAGAGGTCAAGGTGATACCATCTTCCACTACACCCTCTACCCGCCTGCCCCCACCGTGGGACTTCAGAGAAACATAGAGCTTCCAGCAGAGGTTGGAGTCACTTACAACAACCCCGTGCCCCTGAGCCCAGCAGGGACAGCTCTATTAGGGAAGGTTGACTTGAACCAACATGTTGGGCTTCTTGCTCAGATGACCAGCATAGGCCTTCCACAGGTATCAAGGCTATTAATGATCATAGAATGCTCCAAAAGGCCTGCTTTGGTTCTGGTGGAACTAGGACCAGGTTTCTCTTTTTTCTTTTTTCTTTTTATTTTTTTTTCTTTCTTTCTTTCTTTTCTTTTCTTTCTTTTCTTTTCTTTCTTTTTTTTAAATTTCTTAATTTTATTTTATATATATATATATTATTTATTTTTTTTATCATCATGCTCATAGTTTCTTTGTTCATTTCTTGACTTGTTCGTTTCCTTCCCCGCCCCCCCTTTTTCTTTTTCCTTCTTTCTTTCCATTTCCTTGCAATCAGGTTTATAGTTTTGGTTTGTTTGTTTTCTTGTTCCTTTTTCTTTTCTCTTTTCTTGAATCAGGCTTTTTTTTTTTTTTTTTTTTTAACTCAGGCTTATAAAAAACAAATCAAAGCACCCTTAGTTAAAGACCCAGACACCAGACACTGCCCACTACAGAGCTCCTCCTGCGGAGAACTGACCTGTGGGAAAGAACAGCCAGAACACAGCAGCAGAGTTTGTACACCATACACCAGAAACACTTCCTGAAGCACCAGGCCCTGGAAAGTGTAGGAATCCTTTTTAACATTTAGTATTACTCTCAGAAGCAGGAAACATAACAAGCTTTTAGAACACACAAAGACAGAAACCTAGACATGATAACATGATGGCCGAATTCTCCACAAAAGAAAGATCAAGAAAAATATCACAGCCAGGGATTTGCTCAAAACAGATATAAGCAATATATCTGAACAAGAATTTAGAACAACAATCATAAGAATATTAGCTGGTCTTCAAAGAAGCACAGAAGACACCAGAGAAACCCTGGCTGCAGACATAGAAGACCAAAACCTAGTCAGGCCAAAACAAACAAACAAAAAAACACTGTAGCTAAGATGCAAAATCATTAATGATATTATGATAATTAATATTATATCAAAATTAATCATATTCACAAAATATATTAATACCTTAGAAATTTATATAAATAGCTAATTTTATAGAACAGTTTTAGATTCACAACCAAATTAAGAAGTGGAGAGCTTCTCCTTATCCTCATAGTCCCACAGATGCATAGCCTCCCCCTTAACATCATTACTCAGAATGATACATTAGTTACAACTGATGGACCTACATTGACACACCATAATCACCCAAAGTCCATAGTTTACATTAGGGTAACTCTTAGTATTGTACATTCTATGGCTTTTGACAAATGTGTAATGATATCTATTTACTATTACAGTTTCATTCCGTGTAGTTTCACTCCCTGAGGATCCTCTGTAATTCACCTATTCATCCCCTCCCCTCCTTAAGCTCAGGCAACCACTGATATTTTTACTGTTTCCATAGTTTTGTCTCTTGCATAGTGTCATATATTTTTATCAAATAGTATGTAGCCTTTTCAGATTGATTTTTCTCAGTAATATGCATATTTAAATTTCATCTTTGTCTTTTCATGATTTGGTAGATCTCTCCTTTTCAGTGCTAAATAATAATTCATAATAATGAATTGGTATTTATCCATTAGCCTACTGAAAGACATCTTAGTTCCCTCTAGGTTTTTTTTTTTTTTAAGATTTAATTTATTTATTTGACAGAGAGATCACAAGTAGGCAGAGAGGCAGGCAGAGAGAGGGAAAGCAGGCTCCCAGCTGAGCAGAGAGCCCGATGCAGGGCTCGATCTCAGGACACTGGGATCGTGACCTTAGGCTTAACCCACTGAGCCACCCAGGAGCCCCTCCTTCTATGTTTTGACAATTATGAATTAAGCTGCTATAAACATCCGTGTACAGGTTTTTGTGTTGAGGTAAGTTTTCAACTCCTTTGTGTAAACACCAGGGAAGGTGATTGTTGGTTTGTAAGAATATATTTAGTGTTTTAAGAAAGTACCAAACTGTTTTCCAAAGTGGCTGTATCATTTTACATTTTCCACTAGAACTGAATGAGAGTTTTTAATGCTACACATATTTGCCTGTATTTGATGTTGTAAATATTCTGATATTCTTGACTTTGGCCATTGTGTGTGTAATGGTACCTCACTGTTACCTTAATTTGCATTTCTCTGATGATTTATGATGTAGAACATCTGTTCATGTATTTACTATCTATATGCCTTTTTGGTAAGATGTCTGTTCAGATCTTTATCCATTTCTTCATTATTTTCTTTTTATTGAATTTTTAAAGTTCGTTATGTATTTCGTACAAGAGTATTTTAGCAGATATGTCTTTTGAAAATATTTTCCTTTAATCTGTGGCTGTCTATTCATGTGTGTATGTGTGTTTTAATTTCCTTTACATTGTCTTTCTCAGAGCAGAAGTTTTAAATTTTAATGAAGTTTGGCCTCTTAATGATTTCTTTCATGGATCATGCCTTTGGTGTTGTGTCTAAAAACTCATCGCCACATCTAAGGTCTTCTTTCCTATGTTATCCTCTAAGAGTTTTATAGTTTCATATTTAAGTCTTCAAGACATTTGAGTTAATATTTGTGAAGGTTGTAAAGTCTGTTTTTACATTTAATTTTTCTTTTTTACACATGAATGTCCAGTAGCATCATTTGTTGAAAAGACTATCTTTCTTTCATTGTATTGTCTTTGCTCTTTTGTCAAAGATCAGTTGGCTACATTTAAGTGGGTTTGTTTCTGAGCTCTCTATTCTGTTCCTTTGTTCAATTTGTCTATCTTTTCATGAATATCACACTGTCTTGATTACTATAACTTTACAGAAAGTCTTGAAGTTGGGTAGTATCAGTCCTCCAATTTTATTTTCCTTCAATATTGTATTGACTATTCTGGAACTTTTGCTTCTCCCTGTAAGCTTTGGAGTCATCATGGTGAGAACAAACAACTAATTTGCTGGGGTTTTTATTAGGATTGCATTGAATCTATAGACCAAGTTGGGAAAAGAAGACATATTAAAAATACTGAGTCTTTCTATTCATCAAGATGGACTATTTTTCTATTTATTTAGTTTTTCTTCTGTTTCATTCATCAGAGTTTTGTCATTTCCCTCACCATAGATCTTGTACTAGATTTATATTTATGTATTTCACTTTGGGAGTGCTAATATAAATGGTATTGTGTTTTTAATTTTAAATCCTACTTGTTTATTGGTGGTATATAGAAAAGAAATTGACTTTTGTATATTAACCTTGCATCCAGCAAACTTGCTATAACTGCCTATTAGTTCTAGGAATTGTTTTATTGGTTGTTTTCAATTTTCTGCATAAATGGTCATATCATCTACAAACAAAGATACTTTTATCTCTTCCTTTTCAACTTTATGTTTGTCATATCCTTTTCTTATCTTGTATTAGCTAGGACTTCCAGTGCAATGTTGAAAAGCCATGGTGAAAAGGAAAATCCCTGTCTTGCTCCCAATCTTAGTGGGGAAACTCTGAGTTTCTTGTCATTATGTATGATGTTAGGTGCGGGTTTTTTTTAATATTCTTTGCCAAGTTTTCTGAGATCTTTTATTATGTATTATGAATAGTGTTGAATTTTGTTGAATGTTTTTCTGCACCTAATGTTATTGTCATGTAATTTGTCTTTATTCAATCTCTTGATGTGATGCATTACACTAATTGGTCTTTAAATGTTGAACTGGCCTTGTATATCTGGGATAGATCCCACTGGGTCATGATGCATGATTCCTTTTAAACTTTTTAAAAAATTTTGATTTGTTAATATTTTTGAGCATTTTTGCATCTATATTTCTGAGAGATATTGGTCTGTAGTTTTCTTCTGTTCTTGTAATGTTTGTCTGATTTTGTGTTAAGATAATTTTATTCTCACAAATGAATTAGGAAGTGTTCACTCTGCTTCTATTCTCTGAAAGAGATTATAGAGAATTGATATAATTTCTTCCATAAGTGTTTGGTACAATTCACTAGTCAATCCATCTGGACCTTAGGCCCTCTGTTTTGGAAGGTTATTAATTATTTATTCAATTTTTCAGATACATATAAATCTATTTAAATTGTCTATTTCTTCTTGTGTGAGTTTTGTCAGCTGTTTCTCTTTCAAAGAAATCTCAATTATATTTGATCCAGCTAAAGAAAAATCCAAGCTAGTCTCTGAAGTAAACTAAGACCCAAAACTTAAAAAATTTCCTATTTTAAGCGAATAAATGAAACCATCCCACAGCAATAGAACTAGGACTTGGTGACTTCATCAATATACAAATATTTTAAAATCATAACTGGAAATATACACTAGAAACAACAATTTAAAAAAATCAAGTCAATAAAATGCAAATCTGAGGGGCACCTGGGTGGCTCAGTGGGTTAAAGCCTCTGCCTTCGGCTCAGGTCATGATCCCAGGGTCCTGGGATTGAGCCCCACATCAGGCTTTCTGCTCAGCAGGGAGCCTGCCTCCTCCTCTCTCTGCCTGCCTCTCTGCCTGCTTGTGATCTCTGTCTGTCAGATAAATAACGAAAATCTTTTAAAAAAGGCAAATCTGAAATATTTCTTCTACCAATAAACTAGAACAGGACACCCAGTAAGTGTTTATGGGAGATTAATATATTTGATACCATAGTACATTATGTTTGTAAGTATACAGCATAATATTTATATATGGGCGTTGTTCAATTATCCTTTTCTTTTTTACTCTTTATTTCATAATTTAAATTTATCATACAGTTTAGGAAAAAGTTTCCAAAGAAAGAATCGTACATGGTTTAGTCTAAAATCATTTGTCATTTTAGGTACTTTTAAAAAAAGTCAAGTTTCATAGCTAATGTTACAGGGAAGATGCTGTCTTAATATAATTACATTGTCAGAAATCAGGATCTTGTCAGAAAAGGGAATGATAAATGTCAGCATGCCTAGAAATACATAGTCTACAGGATTCAGAAGTCCGTGTTGTAATGGAACGAATAAAACTTTCAACAAGGACTTCAAAGGCAAAGCTCCTTACTCATTGATCTGTCTTAGTCTAATATTAAGAAATGCCTGATTACTTAGTGTCCATTTGAGAGTAAGTTAAATGCCTCTCTTGAGGGGAATGTGAGGTTTTCACTGAAATGGCTAGATGCTAAGTAGGAAGGAGACTTCCAGTTAATACACTTCTCCATGTGCTTATAAAAGGTGCTTCTGTCAAACCATATAGACAATCCTGCCTTCAGTAACTTAAAAGGTTCTTTCCAGAGGAATGAGAAGATTAATTATTATTCTCCAAAGTGTTTAACTTTAGCTACATCTAACATCATGGTAAGAAATTAGATCATGTTGAAGGATATCTGGTCTCTCTTCTCTCTTAACCTAAGATTAATAGCATCTTGGAGTTTGATCCAGTCATTTTCATGAAATCCATTTTCTGCATAATGGAAAAGGTCATCAAGACTGTCTCATGACTAATTTGTTTATTGCATAGAGGCAAATATACTATTTTCTCCAGAATTATTAAAACTCTAGACACAATATATTTCAATTAAAAAAAAATTGGATTTCAGGGCGCCTGGGTAGCTCTGTTGTTAGGCATTAGATGTTTGCCTTAGCTCAGGTCATGATCTCAGTGAACTGGGATTGAGCCTCGCATCAGGTTCCGTTTGTCGGGAAGACTGCTACTCCCTCTGTCATTTCCCCTCCTTGTGTTCCCGCTCTCACTGTGTCTCTCTCTGTCAAATAAATAAAGAAATAAAGAAATAAAGAAATGAAATAAAAATTGGCTTTCAAAATAAATGGTGATAATCCCCAATAGTCTATGAAGATCAGAATTACACTGTTTTTTATATAGTTAATAGAAAAGCATACCTCAAAGATACTGTGGATTCAGTTCCAGACATAATTATGGGAATATTTCAAAAAAATAAGTGAAATGAATTTTTTGGTTTCCTAGTACATATAAAAATTATGTTTATACTATATTGGTAGTATTAAGTGTGCATTAACATTTTGCCTAAAAAAATGTACATACCTTAATTCAAAAATATATTATTGCTATAAAATGATAACCATCATCTGAGCTTTCAGCCAATTGTAATCTTTTTTGCTGGTGGTGGGGAGTCTTGTCTCAATGTTTGTGGCTGCTGAGTGAGCACGGTGCTGGTTGTTGAAGGTTGAGGTGGGGGTAGCAATTTCTTAAAATAAGACAACACTGAAGGGTGCCTCATCGATTGACCCCTCCTCTCATAAATGATTTTTCTGTAACACACATTGCTGTTTGATAGCATTTTACCCACAGTAGAACTTTCTAAATTGGAGTCCGTTCTCTCAAGCCCTGCCACTGCTTTAGCAAACAGTGTCATTTTATGTAATGTTTTATGTAATTTTATGTAATATTCTAAATCCTTTGTTGTCATTTCAGCACCTTCACAGCATCTTCACCAGCAAATGCTGTTGAAAAAATAGCGTGGATTGACTTATTAGAGGCAGGATTGCCACAAACCTTCAATTTGTAAAAAACACAGTATCTGTGAAATGCAATAAAGCAAAGAGCAATAAAATGAGGTCGTCTCTACTTATAAAGATAAATTAATCATTTTTTCTCCATTGGTTGTGAAGTTGGTGAAGTTCAGGAACTAAAGTTTCTGCCTTCATAAGGCAGCATAAATACATTTGCCAACTGTAGTTCAGCATATATGCAGAGTTCTTTTGTTTTTCTCATCTTCAGCCTTACAATATCTAGTTAAGATACCATTTTTCCAAAGTTACTTAAGTTAGTTCTAGTCTTGGGGCACCTGGGTGTCTCAGTGGGTTAAAGCCTCTGCCTTCGGCTCAGGTCATGATCCCAGGGTCCTGAGATAGAGTCCTGCATCAGGCTCTCTGCTCAGCAGGGAGCCTGCTTCCCCCTCTCTCTCTGCCTGCCTCTCTGCTTACTTGTGATCTCTGTCTGTCAAATAAATAGATAAAATCTTAAAAAAAAAAAAAGTTAGTTCTAGTCTTTCTTCATCCCCTTCAGGGTAGTCATGCTATTTATTTTATAAATTCAGCTAGATTTATTTGTTAGTGGTTGTATTCTGCTGTGAGTCCCTCCCATTCCCCACTTCCTGTTTGGCTATTAATCATTTTCTTATTTTGAGAGTATGTGAAATATTATTATGGTCCTAAGAGTCAGAGTTTTCTACTTAAAAAAAAGAAAAAGGCTTTTATTTTGAAGTAGATTGGAATTTTGGCCATATGTCAAATACTTCCTGAAAAAGTTACAGAATTTTCTATGGTGTGTTTTTTTGCAATAAAATAAAGTAATAAAAGTGCTGGTAACATCACTAATGATTATATCTTCATTATACACAGCTTTGTTTCTTAAGCACTTTTACTGATGCAATTTTGTAACTAATCTAGAAAGTAAGGCAGAAGTCAGTAGAATAATGTATGTCACTAACATTTCAGGCACATCTGGAATACTTCATCTCTTTTTCACATTATTAAGAGTGAGGAAGAAAACAAATATTAAAAGTGGTTCAAAGCTATGATGGAGTTAAATATAAAACCTGAAGAAATTCACTTGTGTTAAAATTTCAGCAGTCACTATTGGTATGGTTTATGTAACAAATACCATTTTTTCTCAACATTGATGCACCATTAATATGTTTTCTTTTAACTAAGTTGAAAATCTGACTAGTTTATGCAAGTGGCAGCATGATTTCTTGGCAAAATAAGAAACAGGTTGAAAAAACATTAATAAAATGTAAGAAAAAATCCATTTATGATGTCAACATACGACTCCAGTCCTAAGGTCTACATTTATTACAAAAATAAATATGCACTTAAGTCATACTCTTGCCATTAATGTTGAACACACAAAGACTAGTTACACATTCTATATTTAATTAAAATACAAAAGTATGTCTTCCATCTGCACATAGCAGAGTGAATGGATTTAGGTGCACACAAATTTACATCTGGTATTCAAATATTAGCAAGTAGACTTTGTTTTTCTTAACCACATCAGGTATCATGTAATTCCTCAGTGTAAACTCAGCATAGCAGTGTATTTATTAACATTTAAAATAATTTTTAATATTTTCACTTTCTTATATCCTTGTTTAAGTTCTGAATTATAAGACTTCTTTCTGTGTCCCAAATACTTTACTTTTGAAAGTGTGCCTCTGAATTTCTCTGGTGTAAAATATGCCTTGTATGATTTTATTTGGTACTTTAATCTCAGATTTAGTGTTTGTGCAAGTGCCTTTTACCAGTTCTAAGAATATTTTCTAAACCTTTTCCACCATCATATTACTTTTGGAAAAATTGCCATTGGTTAAAGACAATAACTCTTGGGGGCCACCTGGGTGGCTCAGTAGGTTAAAGCCTCTGCCTTTGGCTCAGGTCATGATCCCAGGGTCCTGGGATCAAGCCCTGCATCAGGCTCTCTGCTCAGCAGGAAGCCTGCTCCCTCCTCTCTCTCTGCCTGTCTCTCTGCCTGCTTGTGATCTCTGTCTGTCAAATAAATAAATAAAATTTAAAAAAAAAAGGCAATAACTCTTGGTTCTCCTATTTGATTTCATTTATTTAATATAATGATCCAGTGTTCAGATTTGGTTAACAATGGTTACATATTGGAGCCCTTGCAGTTTGCAAAGATTATATGCAAATTCAAGTTGCATCACCTTATCATTATAAGGATACTTGACCTATGGAGGAAGTACAAAAAAATCAGCACAGGAGTTGCATTTTCAGGCTTTACAGACGTTCAACCATATTCCAACTAGATCCAAAATGCAATAGCTATCCTAGTGATACAGGAGCGGCTCTGGTGCCCTGACCTCTTCTGCACCCCTCCAGTAAATTTTCCCCCTTTGCTCCACTATGTGATTCTGTACAGATTTTCAGTATTGGCTGTACATTGGAATCACGTGGGGAGCTTTAAAAGGTACTGATGCCTGAATCCCATTTCAGACCTCCTGATTTAATTGATCTAGTGTGTACTGAGATTTTAAAAACTCTTCCCAAAGAGATTCTAAGATTCAGTCAAGTTTGATAACCATGGCCCTAGTGACTCCGTCATGCCTTTGGCTCTGGTTTTCCTTTTTATTGTCCTTCACTGCATCTCATTCTCCTTCAAATCATCAGCTTCTCTTTCTCTGCTACCACTTACTTATATTAATAACATTTGTGTGTTACATACTCAAAGCTCTTTGATCAGATCCAATCAGCTGTAGCCAAGGTTTCAAGAGACAGAAAATAGGATCACCAAGGAATTGTTGAGGCTTTTCTCAGAAGATGACTATAGATATGGTAGATTCCTTGAGTCAGTAGACTTTTGCATGTGGCCAATATTTCCTTTCTTTATAAGATAAGGAGATCTTTCTAATGATCTTGGCATGTAGAACAGTTTGAGGATGGTTCATGTGAGTTAGAGTGCATTTTTAAATAGAGGAAACTAATAGTTGTATTTGAAGAGTATTTTCTTATTTCACTTCACTGAGTTCACTTTCAGACAGTTAAAGGATATTTGCCATTTGTGTTAGCATAGAAGAAAGAAAATATTGCAACTTTTATAAAATGTAGCTTGTTGTATTAATATTACCATAATAACTGCAGTTGTTGGTTTTTTTAATGGACTCGCCAATGAGTCTCAGGAGGAATCACTGTAATTAACACAGAATTCACAGAGATCTATCTCCTTATTTATTCATACCAAGGCTTTTGTTTTGAAAATCTGTTTAATAAAAAGATACATTGCTTTGGAGATGGTTCCAGCAAGCTCCATCTAACGTTGATTTTGCTATCTATCTGACCATGGTTCAGCCAACTAAGAAATGGATTTTTAAAAGTTTCTGAAGTTTATAATTTTTTAGGTCAAATGAATGAAATTGGGCTACATGTTAAAACCTTTATGCTACTATTCTATAGTCTAGTCTACTGGCTCTGAGAAGATCTATTGACCATTTATATCACCATATGGTGACTAACCCTTTCTTTGTGTATGGTCTTCAAAGTATTTAAACTAATGATGTAAACAATAGTAGGAAACAAATGTTCAGTCTCAGTCAATTGAAGCATCTCATATGATTGTTTATAGGATAAGGAGCAAAATGTAATATACACCATTAAAAACATTTTGTAAAATATAACTATTTGTGTAAACATATGTTAAACTGTATGATATTTCCTTTAACTTTAAGATTTTTGTGACTATATTTATTACATTTCTCCTAAGATAGTCTCGCTTTTGTGATTTGAAGATTTTTTTGTATGATTCAGGAGTAGCTATTTATCTGATCAATACTGCAGATTGGTCTTTTGTTTGCAGACCAAAAATATTTGATTTTATTTCAGAATGTTTGTTCAGGATTTAGTCAATAGAGTTCTACGGCTATGGTGTAAAGCAAGTGAAAATGCACTGGTGATACAATCTTAACAGAAAATATAATGTCAAATTATAGCTAAGTGTTTTATTACAAAGGGCCAGATTCTATAAACCCTATTAGAGTCAGTAGACTGCCTACATCTCAGATGACGTAAACGATGAACAGTATCTCAACTCTTTACATTATCTTTTTTCATCCTTAATGAGAGCATAAGAAAATGACAGACATTAATTTGACAACACAACATTCCAAAAAGATACTGCAGACATTATATATGTATATGCCGATTATGTATTGATAATTATATAATCATCTGCTCATTTCAAAAATATTTCTTGAGCATCTACTATGTTTCAGTAATGGTGTCACAAGGTTTGGTTTGTATCAGAAACAAAACAGATGAGATCTCATAGAAAGTAAGTAAACCAGGTACTAATTGATAGTATAAGACCCATGAAGTAAATAACAAAATGGTGATGAGATAGATACAGAGAAACCAGGTAGTGAAATGACCTACAAAGTAGTGATATTTGAACTCCACTCAAGAGAAGCAATTGCCAATTGAACACAGAATTATGGGAAGAACATATCTTAAAGGGTGAACCACAGGAACGGGATGCAGAAATATGAGAGGTATCCACAAAAGGCAAAGTAGGTCTTTGTAATTAGAAAATTGGAAGCTAGGCCTAAAGAGAATGTGTAAAGTAGTGTTGGGAGTTGTAGGCAAGGGCTGGTGCCTTCATGGCCTGGTAAGTGATATTAGGGATAATGAAATATAACATGCCCATGGAATAATTTTAAGCAGAAGATAACTTGGTATGACTTATTTTAAAAGCATCTGTGTTTTTTCTCTCTCTGTCTCTAAAAAATGGGGGAAACACCTAAGTGGCTCATTTGGTTCAGAGACTAACTCTTGATTTAGGCTCGGGTCGTGATCTTAGGGTGGTGAGATCAAGGCCTGCATGGAATTATGTGCTGGGTGTAGAGCCTGATTAAGATTCTTCTTCACCCTCTACACCCCTCCCCTCAAGAAGAAAAGCTTCTATGTTATGTCAGTAGAAAAATATTTTATTAGTTGTAAAAAACAAAATGAAGAAATGGCTAATTGGTAGGTCTAGCAGGATTGCTCCACATCCATGTCATTTCTCAGCTTCATGTGAAGTCATTATGAGAAATAGTGTGTGCAACTACAGGATCACATCTTTTAGAAAGAAATTCTAATTTTTTAGATAAGAAATTATACCCCATCTCCTTATTTCTTTCTTAATGGTGGTCAGCTTCAACCAAGCAGCCAAGGAAGGAAAACCCTCTCAGGATCAGAATTGCCTACCAGACCTGGGACTCTGGATTTTCACAGGCAAGAGATACAAAGTTCTATTGTTTTACTCAAATCACTGCTATTTCATGTCTCTTTATGACACAGCTTGGTTTATATTTATAACAGTAACCTAAAATAACTGTTCTGAAAAATTAAAATAGAAATAATTACTAATAGGGATTCTGATTAACTTTTACTTTCATATTACCTCTGATCGTAATGAAGCTTATAATTTCAGTTCTGATTTCCTTAAGTTATTATTTAAAGCATTATGCTTTTAATTTAAGTTAGGTCTATTCCATGACAACAACTGAATTTATAGGTAGAAACTAGGGTAAATATATTGAAGGTGGCAGACTGTCTTCAGGATATCTATTTTGGGGCACATAATAATGTCTTAATGTGTTAAACTGAGTTTCCCCAAATTCTGTTTCCCCAATCAACTATTTCACAACAATATTTTACTTGAACTGTCACTCTCCAGTGGCTTCTTTTGAGTGCAAAACAGCCACTCTGCCTCAGGCTTCCTACAAACCCACTATATCACTTGGCCTAAATAATTCCAGTTTGGTTTTATTTTTGCCACACAGAATAATGCTATAAAACAATAAAAAATATTTGGGGTCAAATGTAATCATTTAGAGCAACTGGCAAACATGTACAACACACAGAGAGGCCAATGTGTCCAACAGGACTCACTATGGTGAGTTATATGTATTTAAACTATGTTTGGAAAACTGTCTTACAGTTGAAGTTCACTGATAAGCAGGGTAGAGAAAGATGACATTTTTACTAAAAGCGAATCTATTATTAGATGACTCATCTATTTTAAGCCTGAAGAATATCATTTTCAAATTTTTATAACCACTTAGGAAATAAAAGTGTACATTTATAGACATTTCTAAGTCCCATATTGATATTTGCTCTTTCCATTCTTTTGTCAGATTTCAGCAAAACTATAGAAGGTTCAAACCTCACAACTATCTGAGGCTTTGCAACACTCATATAAAATGCATATCGGGGACTAATTGACAGGGAAGAGAGCCAGGAGCTTGGGTGGTACTGCCTTCCATGAGAGGCAGATGGGCTACCCACCTGGGGAGTTATAATATGCACTTAATTGAAATGAAGTCAGAGTCAACCAATAAAGACCACATTTAGAGTAAGCCATATTCATGATTCCATATTCTCTATGGTTTTACTTCTGACTTTCATTCTCGGTCTTAGTTTTAACTGTATAAATGTTTCATAAGATTGGGTTTTTCATATTTTCATCTCCAAAACTCCAAAATTCTTTAAAACAATTAAAATAGCCTAAGTGTGAAGAAATTAAACTATACACCACAGACACTTAGACAGAATGCTTATGAGGAAGTAGAATGTTCTAATTGATTTTCTGATGAACTGAATGATTATCAATCATATCCTGGTAGGAAAGGCACTGTGCCCGGCATTATCAAGCATAAAACAGGAAATCAAGGAACATGATATTCAGCTAGACTAAATGAAAAATCATTTTTGTTTCAATTCTAACTGTCAAACTATTTCCCCCCTCCCCCAAAATGCATGAGAATGCTTTTCTGCCTCAGTGGAGAAATTGGTTATCTGCATGATTATTAAGACATTTCCATTGTCTCTTTGTGACTATTTTGAGGCTTAATCTGCATTTGTGCTATTGGGATTCAGTTCAGTGAACACTTTGAGCCCTTCCAGGACAAGTAGGATGCCCAGTATTGAGGCTTCAGAGATGATAAAACAATATTCTCCAGGAGTTCACAGGGGGCTGAGCCAGAATCAGAGCCCCCAAGCAGAAACTTCTACACAAACCCTTACCTGCATGGGCTTGATTCCCGTCATTAACTTGGCCATTCCAGTTTAGAATTCTTCAGGAATACCTCTTCTCTTTCCCATAAAAACCAAACCGTTTGGAATAAGGTTCAAGAAGTTTCAAATCTGCTCTAAGAAAGGGGGGAAAAGGGGCACCTGTGTGGCTCAGTGAGTTAAAGCCTCTGCCTTTGGCTCGGGTCATGATCCTAGGGTCCTGGGATCGAACCCCGCGTCAGGCTCTCTGCTCAACAGGAAGCCTGCTCCCTCTTCTCTCTCTGCCTGCTTGTCTGCCTACTTGTGATCTGTGTCTCTCAAATAAATTAATTAATTAATCTAAAAAAAAAGAAAGAAAGGGGGAAAAAAGTCTTTGATTGGCAAATGGAAGTTGATATGAACAAGAGTTAAGGATCAGGAGACATTCTTAGAATAGTTCCAAATAAGGCATTGTCAGATGCCCTCCCTAGAGAAATAAAAGTTGGTCTTGGGAATGAAAGAGGTTTCATACAGCCAGTTTGCTATTTGCAATGTATGTGCATATATTATGAAAAATCAGCATGTTACACAGATCTATGCAACAAAACCACAGATACACAATGCTCAAAAACATTGTCAGTGACACATTAAAAAAATGAATGTCATAAAAAAGGTAACAGTTTTACAATTACCTGCTTTAGAAATACATAAATATCATAATGAGCATGGCATTTTGCCTTTAAAAAGATCTAGAGTTTGCTTGTGGAAGTGAGGAACAGAAGGGTAGTAGCTTGTATAATATTGTGAGATGATAGAGGAAGGTTCTCAGAATGCGCTTACATTTGTAACACCAGATGTGGATGGGTGTAGCTCATAACATGCATGGTGGACTGAGGTAGCTGGTAGAGGTCTGTGTAATGTTCGTGTCTGAGCTTTGTGCATCCCTATGCAGCTTGATTCAGCTGGGTGCAGTTTTCTGAGTTCACCTGGTGTTTCTGGAAGAGGAATTTGCACATAAGCAAATGGGAAATTTGCATTATGCTTAAATTGTTTCTTAACTTATCAATTACATCGGAAAGCATTCTGTTCTCAAAACAAGTGTTATAGCAGAACTGACTGTATTTTGTGATTTCAGGTATTGTAACAACTCTATGAGCCACCTGCTCATGAATTTGTAACATTTATTTCACAATCGGGGATAAAAGGCTGAAGATTGTGAGGCTAGGTTAGGAACATACCTGAAAGTTTTTATATAAAGGGTAATAAGTCAATCAGTTTGAAAGGGTCCTGATGGGCAGCTGAGCCTTGTGAAACAGGAGTAGGAAGGGAGGAGCACCAGATTCTTGAAGCAGGAGATGGCAGAGCATGGCCAACAAGAGGGTGAGGGAGCAGAACATGAGATGAAGAGCATAACATGTCCCATCATCCCAATTGTGTCTAGACTGGTTTTTGCTAATTTTCATCTAAGCAGAAATAGAAGTTGTTCTTGGTGGTATTTTCTTTATATCAACAGCTACAAATAAATGCAGGTTTATTTCTCAGGATTTATAAAAATTGTGTTTTAACATAAACATTACTACAAAGGTGATGCTCCCCCAACTCCAAGAGAGGACGATAATTGTGAATGTATAACACTGGGTCTGCAAAACTGCTTGAAAACAAGCAGCCAAGTGAACGTGACCTTTGCTGTCAAGAAAGAGGGGAGAATCCAGGATCTGTGACAGTGTGTTATATGCTACTCAATCCCTTCACATGGGACTACAATATCTGGCTCGTTGTGATCCTATGTCCCTTAAATGCTTGTCAGAATCATACTCTTCTGAAACTATGTTTGAAATATGAATAGAAACTAGAGAGATCATAGAAATATAGATATAATAGAAACCAGTCCCATTATCAGACTGACTTATACAAATTTTCATAAAAAAGGAAGTAAAACCGGTAAGTGCCCTAAAATCATGTAAACTAGATTTCAACCTGGTAGCAATAAGATTATCAGATCATGTGAAGATGAACATAGCATACACAGAAATAACATTAAATTCTTTTATTCAAAATTTAGTTTCTTAATGTGTAAAGATCCTTCTCTCAAATCATATGAGCTTAGTAGCCAGACATCGGAAAGTATCATTTTAAAAATCTTTATTTACTATTTTTTTAATTTAAAGGAATTAATCACTGTATCCTAAATTATAAATTGGATATCACTTTCATATGCAGTGTGATGGAAGGTAGCGACAAGAAATAAAATAATAAAAATAAAGTGAGGCGCCTAGGTGGTTCAGTCAGTTAAGCATCCAACTCTTGATTTTGGCTCAGGTCATGAGCTCAGGGTTGTGGGATTGAGCCCCCCTTTGGGCTCCACACTCGTGTGAAGTCTGCTTGATTCCCCTTCCTTTGCCCTTCCTCTGCTCATGATTACACTCTCTCTCTGAAAGAAGGAAGGAAGGAAGGAAGGAAAGAAAGAAAAGAAAAGAAAGTTTCCTTAAAAAAAATCATAAACACATACCCGTCCTCTTTCTAAACAAGCAATGGTTATCATTGTTTTTGGTTTCCAATCATATTCTTTTACCCCAAGTTCTATTTTTTTTTCTAACAACTGTTCTTTTAAAAAATAAACATATTTTACTAGGAAAATATGTTCTGCATAGTTCCCATAGAAGTCTTTCCTAAATTGATCTAAGTCTTGGATGGAGATATTATGCCACCAGGGAAGCAGGGGAGTGGAGGAATGATGTGTGAGATTGAAGAGCTGGGTAGGCTTCCGGGGGTCAAATGGGATCCAGAGGCAAAGATTCTATCGAGGATATAAGAGTGAAGGTTTGTAGTCAGTATTGCCCATCATTTCAGGCACAGGGAAAAAATGGTGTGTCGTGCCCAGGGAATTTCTCTAACACTTTTAATATCTATAAAAGCAAGTAAATGTAGCAATGATGTGAAATGACCACCAGCCACCCATTTAAGCCATGCTCATACTACCTAGTAGTTATGATGAAAGAGAAAAACCTGCCCTGATTTATTGCAAAGCAGTCCCTAGTTGATTTAAATAACCCCTGCCTGAGACATTTAGGAAGATAAATGCAACAGACACATACAGAGAAACACACAGCAACACACAGACACAGATACATACACACAGATGCCATTAACACTATATGCAAACTAATAAATTCTTTAAATTCAACATTCCGACCAGGACCAGATGGCTGTGGGATAATAGACACATAGATCAAGAAGTCATAGGAAGGATTCACCCATTGGAGAAGTCAATACTTAAACGAACAAACAAACAATCTCAATGCCTTCTAAATAACTACTGATGGTGATTTTAGACCATTTCCAATTTCATTTGACAGTTCTGTGTGGGTTTTTTGTTTGTTTGTTTGTTTGTTTGTTTGTTTTTTACTTTCCAGAATCAGGGAATGCTGAATCTTAGCAACTGTTGTAGTCCCAGCTCCTTGTTGGATAGACGTGGATGCTAAGAGAAAGGTTAAATGCCTTGTTGTATAGCACACGGTGATTAATGGTAGAACTGAGATTAGAACCCAGAAATGATGCAGTTCTCTAGTTCACAAGGTATATTCAACCCAATTTTACCAGTCTAGACAATGCAGTCGTGATAGCTAATGTTATATTAAATATCAATAAGGAGAAGTTTAAATACCTTGAACCCTACATTAAGTAGTGATCAGCCTATTAAAAAATACCAGCTTTCTTTTCATTTCTGTTCATACACATGCAACATAAGAAAAGGAGTGATGAGGTACCTGGATGGCACAGATGGTTTAGCATCTGCCTTCAGCTCAGGCTCTGGTCATGATGCTTGGGTCCTGGGATTGAGCCCCATGTTAGGCTCCCTACTCAGTGGGGACTTTGCTTCTCCCTCTCTCTCTCTGCCCAGCTCCCAACTCATGCTTGCTCTCTCGTTTTCTCTCATTCTATGTCAAATAAGTAAATAAAATCTTCTTTAAAAAAGGGTGATAAAATATTAATGTTGTGAAATATTAGGGATTACAAAAATAAGGGGAAAAAAAGCCCACTCAAATATTTATGTCAGATCTGAGGTGTCAAGGCTGGAATCCACTCCTGACTATAAGCCAGCTGCTGAACTGAAGACAGAGTCAGAATCCGGGCTCTACTTGGCTTGTCTCCCATCCTATTGGCTTGTAGAACATATAAATAAAGGAAGTCTTGCTTCCTGGACATCAGAGATTCCACTGTTCCCATAGCACTCTGCAGAGGGCTGGCTGCTGAGCAGTGAGAGGGCAAGCTGGTGATGCACAGCTCCAAGGAAACCTGCTGAAACTTGTTGGCATTTCTAGATGCATGGTTCTACAATGTATTTGCACTGTGTTCATAGCTTGAAATGTTACCTACCTGTTGATGCTTCACATCAGGACCACCACTGTCAAACTTCCCAAATTGCCTAGCTTAAGCATTTGTGTGTGTGTGTGAAACCTCCAGTAATTACTTCGGGTGGAAGTAATTGATTTGTGACACGATAGAGCTTTTTCCTTACTTCCAGAGCACTCACTTCTACCTTCATGAATTATAGTTCACATTTCGTCTGTGCCTGATGTTTAGGCACCATGTCCTCTCCATACATGGAACTCCAGTGCCTAAAACGGCACTTGGCTCACAGCAGGCAGTAACATAGGTGTGTCGACTGCATGAGCAAAATGTTGCAACTTCCTATTAGTTTATATGTAATTGACTCCTATGTACACAGCATTATTCCCTCCATTTTTCATCTTTTTAAAATCCCAAATATTATTTTTGCTGATTCAAAATTTAATGAATCTGTCAATCAACAGGTACTGATTAGGCACTTACTACATACTAAGGATTCTTATAGGTACTGGGGTTACTAGCAATAAAAAACAACAAACATACTCTCATGAAACTCAAATAGTATGAAAATAATAAAGTATATTTTATGTTCAGACTGTGATAGGTGCTATAAAGAAGAAAGGAATAAAGCAACTATGGGAATAGAAGAGGATGCCTGGGTGGCTCAGTGGGTTGAGCCTCTGTCTTTGGCTCAGGTCATGATCTCAGGGTCCTGGGATTGAGTCCCACATCAGACTCTCTGCTTGGCAGGGACCCTGCTTCCTCCTCTCTCTCTCTCTCTGCCTGACTCTCTGCCTACTTGTGATCCCTCTCTGTCAAATAAATAAATAAAATCTTAAAAAAAAAAAAAGAAGGAATAGATGGGTAGAATGTTATTTTAAATAAAGATAAGTGAACTCATTCCCAAGATGACAATCGGACAGAAACTGAGAGTGAGAGCAGTAGTTAAGTGAACATATCGACAAAGAACATGCTGAAAAGTGGAAACCATAGTTGTAAATGCCCTGAAAGTGCATTGATGCACTGGAAGGAAAGCAAGGAGGCCAATATGGCTGGAGCCACCTGGTTTTGGAGGAGAGTGGTTGCAGAGGAAGTCAGAGAAGAAACAGTGGTGAGAAAATGTGATTGTATATCAGGATGATATGGGATACACTTTTTTAACAAAAAAGCAAAATGGTTTTACTAATATTTTAGAAAAGACTTGTTTCTAGCTGCTGCATAGGGTGTAGACCATAGTAGAGGGTTAAGCATGGAAGACGACTCAGTATATAGATTATTAGGGCAGCTGTAACAAAGTACGATAGTCTGTGATTGTACGATTGTACAATAATTGTACGATAATTGTGATTGATAGTCTGGGTTGCTTCAATAACAGAAAGTTTTTGTCTCCAAGTTTAGGAGGCCAGACATCAGAAAGCAAGGTGTCCGCAGGGTTGTTTCCTTCTGACGATGATGAAGGAGCAACTTTTCAGTGTCCCTCTCCTACCTTCTGATGGTTTTCTGGAAATCTTTGGTGTTCGTTGGCCTATAGAGACATCATTGTGATCTCTACCTTCATGTCACATGTCAGTGTCCTGTGTGCTTGTCTGTCTCTGTATCTAAATTTCTTATGATTATAAGGACATTAGACATATTGGATTAGGGTCCACCCTAAGGACCTCATCTTCATTCAACTACATCTACAAAGACTATTTCTGAAAAATAACACTGAGGTGATCGGGATGAGGACTTCAATTTATCCTTTTAGGGAAACAATTCAACTCGTACCATCGCACTAAGGAAATAATCCAGTCCATAGATAATAGAGGCTTAGACCAGAGCACAAACACTGGAAGGAGAGAGAAGTGGTCAGTATAAGGATTATATTGAAGAAAGAATGAACGGCTGTTGCTGATTAACTGAGTGTGAGAATGAGGAATAGAGGGAAGCACCGGACACTTAAGATTTTTTTGGCCTGAATAATAGCCGTGTTCTGACACTGAGAAGACTGAGTCAGAAGCAGATGTGTGAAGGAACATCTAATATTTGTTTTCTGACATGTTGACATGCTACCAATGATATCTGGTTAGATTTCTAAGCAAAGATGTTGACAAAACACTTGGATATATGTACAAGTCTGGCTCATGAAATTTTAGAGCTACAACAACACATAATCAACCTAGTTCAACCAATACTTACTAGAGATGAGGAGGTGAGTATATTTTATTTTATTTATTTATTTATTTTTTTGAGGTCAGTATATTTTATTTTTTAAAGATTTTATTTATTTATTTGACAGAGAGAGATCACAAGTATGAAGAGAGGCAGGCAGAGAGAGAGGAAGGGAAGCAGGCTCCCTGCTGAGCAGAGAACCCGATGCGGGACTCGATCCCAGGACCCTGAGATCATGACCTGAGCCGAAGGCAGTGGCTTAACCCACTGAGCCACCCAGGCGCCCCGAGGTCAGTATATTTTAAAAGGTTCACTTAAAAGTAATATAAAAGGGGGAGGAGTCAAGATGGCGGAGAAGTAGCAGGCTGAGACTACTTCAGGTAGCAGGAGATCAGCTAGATAGCTTATCTAAAGATTGCAAACACCTACAAATCCAATGGGAGATCAAAGAGAAGAACAGAAATTCTAGAAACAGAAAATCAACCACTTTCTGAAAGGTAGGACTGGCAGAGAAGTGAATCCAAAGTGATGGGAAGATAGACCACGGGGGATGGGCCGGCTCCCGGCAAGCGGCAGAGCAACGGAGCACAAAATCAGGACTTTTAAAAGTCTGTTCCACTGAGGGGCATTGCTCCAGAGGCTTAACCGGGGTGAAGCCCACGCGGGGTCAGCGTGGCCTCAGGTCCCGCAGGGTCACAGAAGGATCGGGGGTGTCTGAGTGTCGCAGAGCTTGCAGGTATTAGAACGGGGAAGCCGGCTACAGAGACAGAGCCGAAGACTGAGCTCTCAGCTAGGGGTTACCTTGAACCGGTTGCAGGCTCGGTGAGCTCAGAGCGCGGCCGGGGGCCAGGGTGACAGGAGTAATTGGGCGCTGTTCTCTGAGGGTTCACTGAAGAGTGGGGCCCTGGGCTCTCAGCTACTCCAGGCTGGAAACTGGGAGGCCGCCATCTTCATTCCCGTCCTCCGGAACTCTACGGAAAGCGCTCAGGGAACAAAAGCTCCCGAAAGCAAACCCGAGCTGATTACTCAGCCCGGCCCATGGTAAGGGTGGTGCAATTCCGCCTGGGGCAAAGACACTTGAGAATCAATACAACAGACCCCTCCCCCAGAAGATCAACAAGAAATCCAGCCAGGACCAAGTTCACCCAACAAGGAGTGCAGTTTCAATACCAAGGAGAACAGCGGAATTCCAGAGGAGGAGAAAGCAAAGCACGGAACTCATGGCTTTCTCCCCATGATTCTGTAGCCTTGCAGTTAATTTAATTTTTTTTTTCTTTTTCAATTTTTTTTCTCTTTTTCTGCTAAATTTTTTTAACTTTAACCCTTTTCTTTTGTAAGGTTTTTTAACTAGTTTATCTAATATATATATATTTTTTCTTTTTTATATTTTTTCTTTATTTGTTTTCCTTTTTTAATTATTATTATTTTTTTTCTTTCTGAACCTCTTTTTATCCCCTTTCTCCCCACTCATGATTTGGGATCTCTTCTGATTTGGTTAAAGCATATTTTGTTGGGGTCTTTGCCACCCTTTTAGTATTTTACTTGCTCCTTCATATACTCTTATATGGACAAAATGACAAGGTGGAAAAATTCACCACAAAAAAAAGAACAAGAGGCAGTACCAAAGGCTAGGGACCTAAACAATACCGACATTGGTAATATGTCATATCTAGAGTTCAGAATGACGATTCTCAAGGTTCTAGCAGGGCTCGAAAAAGGCATGGAAGATATTAGAGAAACCCTCTTGGGAGATATAAAAGCCCTTTCTGGAGAAATAAAAGAACTAAAATCTAACCAAGTTGAAATCAAAAAAGCTATTAATGAGGTGCAATCAAAAATGGAGGCTCTGACTGCTAGGATGAATGAGGCAGAAGGAAGAATTAGCGATATAGAAGACCAAATGACAGAGAATAAAGAAGCTGAGCAAAAGAGGGACTAACAGCTACTGGACCACGAGGGGAGAATTCAAGAGGTAAGGGACACCATAAGACATAACATTAGAATAATTGGGATTCCAGAAGAAGAAGAAAGAGAGAGGGGAGCAGAAGGTATATTGGAGAGAATTATTGGAGAGAATTTCCCCAATATGGCAAAGGGAACAAGCATCAAAATCCAGGAGGTGCAGAGAACCCCCTTCAAAATCAATAAGAAAAGGTCCACTCCCCGTCACCTAATAGTCAAATTTACAAGTCTTAGTGACAAAGAGAAGATCCTGAAAGCAGCCTAGGAAAAGAAGTCTGTAACATACTATGGTAAAAATATTAGATTGGCAGCAGACTTATCCATAGAGACCTGGCAGGCCAGAAAGAGCTGGAATGATATATTCAGAGCACTAAACGAGAAAAACATGCAGCCAAGAATACTATATCCAGCTAGGATATCATTGAAAATAGAAGGAGAGATTAAAAGCTTCCAGGACAAACAAAAACTGAAAGAAATTGCAAACACCAAACCAGTTCTACAGGAAATATTGAAAGGAGTCCTCTAAGCAAAGAGAGAGCCTAAAAGTAGTAGATCAGAAAGGAACAGAGACAATATACAGGAACAGTCACCTTACAGGCAATACAATAGCACTAAATTCATATCTCTCAATAGTTACCCTGAATGTTAATGGGCTAAATGCCCCAATCAAAAGACACTGGGTATCAGAATGGATAAAAAAACAAAACCCATCTATAGGTTGCCTACAAGAAACTCATTTTAAACCCAAAGACACCTCCAGATTTAAAGTGAGGGTGTGGAAAACAATGTACCATGCTAATGGACATCAGAAGAAAGCAGGAGTGGCAATCCTTATATTAGATCAATTAGATTTTAAGCCAAAGACTATAATAAGAGATGAGGAAGGACACTATATCATCCTCAAAGGATCTGTCCAACAAGAAGATCTAACAATTTTAAATATATATGCCCCTAACGTGGGAGCAGCCAACTATATAAACCAATTAATAACAAAATCAAAGAAACACATCAATAATAATACAATAATAGTAGGGGACTTTAACACTCCCCTCACTGAAATGGACAGATCATCCAAGCAAAAGATCAACAAGAAAATAAAGGCTTTCAATGAAACACTGGACCAGATGGACATCACAGATATATTCAGAACATTTCATCCCAAAGCAACAGAATACACATTCTTCTCTAGTGCACATGGAACATTCTGCAGAATAGATCACAACCTCGGTCCTAAATCAGGTCTCAACCAGTATCAAAAGATTGGGATCATTCCCTGCATATTTTCAGACCACAATGCTCTGAAGCTAGAACTCAATCACAAGAGGAAATTTGGAAAGAACCCAAATACATGGAGACTAAACAGCATCCTTCTGAAGAATGAATGGGTCAACCAGGAAATTAAAGAAGAATTGAAAAAATTCATGGAAACAAATGATAATGAAAACACAATGATTCAAAATCCATGGGACACAACAAAGGCAGTTCTGAGAGGAAAATATATAGCAGCACAGGCCTTTCTCAAGAAACAAGAAAGGTCTCAGGTACACAACCTAACCCTACACCTAAAGGAGCTGGAGAAAGAACAAGAAAGAAACCCTAAACCCAGCAGGAGAAGAGAAATCATAAAGATCAGAGCAGAAATCAATGAAATAGAAACCAAAAAACAATAGAGCAAATCAACGAAACTGGGATCTGGTTCTTTGAAAGAATTAATAAGAGTGATAAACCCCTGGTCAGACTTATCAAAAAGAAAAGAGAAAGGACCCAAATAAATAAAATCATGAATGAAAGAGGAGAGACCACAACTAACACCAAAGAAATACAGACAATTATAAGAACATACTATGAGCAACTCTACGCCAACAAATTTGATAATCTGGAAGAAATGGATGCATTCCTAGAGACATATAAACTACCACAACTGAACCAGGAAGAAATAGGAAACCTGAACAGACCCATAACCAGTAAGGAGATTGAAACAGTCATCAAAAATCTCCAAACAAACAAAAGTCCAGGGTCAGATGGCTTCACACGGGAATTCTACCAAACATTTAAAGAAGAACTAATTCCTATTCTCCTGAAACTGTTCCAATAAATAGAAATGGAAGGAAAACTTCCAAACTCATTTAATGAGGCCAGCATCACCTTGATCCCCAAACCAGACAAGGATCCCATCAAAAAACAGAACTACAGACCAATATCCTTGATAAGCACAGATGCGAAAATTCTCACCAAAATACTAGCCAATAGGACTCAACAGTACATTAAAAGATTATTCACCACGACCAAGTGGGATTTATTCCAGGGCTGCAAGGTTGGTTCAACATCTACAAATCAATCAATGTGATGCAACACATTAATAAAAGAAAGAACAAGAACCATATGATACTCCCAATAGATGCTTAAAAAGCATTTGGCAAAGTACAGCATTCCTTCCTGATCAAAACTCTTCAAAGTGTAGAGATAGAGGGCACATACCTCAATATTGTCAAAGCCATCTATGAAAAACCCATAAAAAATATCATTCTCAATGGAGAAAAACTGAAAGCTTTTCCGCTAAGGTCAGGAACATGGCAGGGATGTTCATTATCACCACTGCTATTCAACATAGTACTAGAGTCCTAGCCTCAGCAATCAGACAACAAAAGGAAATTAAAGGCATCCAAATCAGCAAAGAAGAAGTCAAACTATCACTCTTTGCAGATGATATGATACTATATGTGGAAAACCCAAAAGACTCCACTCCAAAACTGCTAGAACTTGTACAGGAATTCAGTAAAGTGTCAGGATATAAAATCAATGCACAGAAATCAGTTGCATTTGTCTATACCAACAACAAGACAGTAGAAAGAGAAATTAAGGAGTCCATCCCATTTACAATTGCACCCAAAACTATAAGATACCTAGGAATAAACTTAATCAAAGAGGCTAAAAATCTATACTCAGAAAACTATAAAGTACTCATGAAAGAAATTGAGGAAGACACAAAGAAATGCAAAAATGTTCCATGCTCCTGGATTGGAAGAATAAATATTGTGAAAATGTCTATGCTACCTTAAGCAACCTACACATTTAATGTAATTCCTATCAAGGTACCATCCATTTTTTTTTTCAAAGAAATGGAACAAATAATCCTAAAATTTATATGGAGCCAGAAAAGACCTTGAATAGCCAAGGGAATATTGAAAAAGAAAGCCAGAGTTGGTGGCATCACAATTCCGGACTTCAAGCTCTATTACAAAGCTGTCATCATCAAGACAGCATGGTACTGGCACAAAAACAGACACATAGATCAATGGAACAGAATAGAGAGCCCAGAAATAGACCCTCAACTCTATGGTCAACTAATCTTCGACAAAGCAGGAAAGAATGTCCAATGGAAAAAAGACAGCCTCTTCAATAAATGGTGTTGCGAATATTGGACAGCCACATGCAGAAAAATGAAATTGGACCATTTCCTTACACCACACATGAAAATAGACTCAAAATGGATGAAGGACCTCAACGTGAGAAAGGAATCCATCAAAATCCTTGAGAAGAACACAGGCAGCAACCTCTTCGACCTCAGCCACAGCAACATCTTCCTAGGAACATCGCCAAAGGCAAGGGAAGCAAGGGCAAAAATGAACTATTGGGATTTCATCAAGATCAAAAGCTTTTGCACAGCAAAGGAAACAGTTAACAAAACCAAAGACAACTGACAGAATGGGAGAATATATTTGCAAACGACATATCAGATAAGGGGCTAGTGTCCAAAATCTATAAAGAATTTAGCAACCTCAACACCCAAAGAACAAATAATCCAATCAAGAAATAGGCAGAAGACATGAACAGACATTTCAGCAAAGAAGACATCTAGATGGCCAACAGACACATGAAAAAGTGCTCCATATCACTCAGCATCAGGGAAATACAAATCAAAACCACAATGAGATATCACCTCACACGAGTCAGAATGGCTGAAATTAACAAGTCAGGAAATGTCAGATGCTGGCGAGGATGCGGAGAAAGGGGAACCCTCCTACACTGTTTTTGGGAATGCAAGCTGGTGCAACCACTCTGGAAAAGAGCATGGAGGTTTCTCAAAATGTTGACAATAGAACTACCCTATGACCCAGCAATTGCACTACTGGGTATTTATCTTAAAGATACAAATGTAGTGATCCGGAGGGGCACGTGCACCCGAATGTTTCTAACAGCAATGTCTACAATAGCCAAACTATGGAAAGAACCTAGATGTCCATCAACAGATGAATGGATAAAGAAGAGGTGGTATATATACACAATGGAATACTATGCAGCCATCAAAAGAAATGAAATCTTGCCATTTGCGACCACGTGGAGGAACTAGAGGTTATCATGCTTAGCGAAATAAGTCAATCTGAGAATATCATATGATCTCCCTGATATGAGGGAGAGGAGATGCAACATGGGGCTTAATGGGCTAGGAGAAGAATAAATGAAACAAGATGGGTTTGGGAGGGAGACAGACCATAAGTGACTCTTAATCTCACAAAACAAACTGAGGGTTGATCGGGGGAGGGGAGTTGGGAGAGGGGGTGTGGGGTTATGGACATTGGGGAGGGTATGTGCTATGGTGAGTGCTGTGAAGTATATAAACCTGGTGATTCACAGACCTGTACCCCTGGGGATAAAAATATATGTTTATAAAAAATTTAAAAAAAAGTAATATAAAAAACCTTTTTTCAGGCCACTGAGACATGTAGTAGATAAAAAACAAAACTCGAATCTTTTGACTTCCAATCCAGCATTTTCTCCATTATCGTACCAAGCTTTCATCAGCATTTTTTAGCTCCACATGCAGGTAGTAAACAGCAGTTGGTAGCCGAATGCAACAAAAATGTAAATAATTTTAATTCTGGACCCAGCAGTTGGGTGACAACGTTTCCAGCATGAGGTCTTTGTTCTCCAATATATTATCACAAAATTTATAGACACGATAACACAGTCAAAAATATCTCAAGCTAGAATAATTCTAGAAGTTGAAAGGTTCCTTTTGCCCCTATTAATATTCAGAGCTCTGATTCATGATGTTGAGGCTCTGTTACCTTGAAGCAAAGAAACAGAATCATATATTCAACCCTCCTGCTCACTTCTATTACCTGGCAGCTGACTCAGTCCCTGTTGAGGCAAAGAAAATGTTTTGTCCATTTGAAGATTTGAAATCAGCTTTGTATGTTTGGCTCTCTGACTAAATTTAAAACTTCAAGAGGTTTTGAAAGATATGATCAGTGTGCTGGTCTTCCTCTAGCTTTGAACAAAGTTTCCTTTTTCTTTTTTTTTTTTTTTGGCAAGTTAAAGATTCCTGTACTTTTTATTATTTTCATTTTGCAATAGAATATTTGTAAAAAATGATTACAGAAAATGATGCAAAGTGATATTACTTATAATATGCACATATATTTTACATGTCTGTAACCTTTCTGCAGAAATATGGCATAATGTTTGGTGGGTCTCTTTACAATTATTTTTAACTATGGTGGATGGGTATTTTATTGTGAGTACTGCAGGACTTTTTTATTCGTCATTGTAGTAGTTGATTACCTGAGACCTATAAAAAATAATCGAGTAAGTCCAGGAAACTGAAAGATGTTAAATCCATCAGAAAGTTTATGCTGCTAAGGTATTGCAGTTCTGAACCCACTGGAAGGTTGCTGGGGATAGTGGTGGTTGTATTCTTAGACCATGGCCAGGAGATCATCAAGAAGCCTATGTGAATCTCAGAAAGACAAGAGATAGAATAGGTTTCCATGTATTGATATGTTATAAATATTCATATGCACTTAATGTTCAGGGAGTCAAACTCAATCAAAAGCAGCTCTTAAATGTATCAAATTTCATCCCCTCTAATGCTTTCAATTAACAAATTCTATCACTACCCAAAGGAGACAAAGAACAGGGAGAGCTCGTCGGGTCCCTTTAGCCAGAGTATTTGACTCCTTTTGTTTTAAATCCTGCTAATAAGATTTTGGAGATCAATTGCATACACCAAAACATACTAAAGGCTGCATTCTGGACACAAGCTTAATATTGATAGATGCTAAGTTCCAATCTAATAATAAAGGATATTTTGTCATTCACATTAAAATGTAACAAAAGAATTTCATTAGAACGTAACATGGGCTACTTACTTATGAACATATAGTCTTCTAGGTATTTTCTATGAAAAAAATTTAAAAACAGCAACAGTGTGACATCCCCGTTACCCATAAGCACTCATTACTGTGGTGAGAAAAGAAATGATGGAGACAAACACATTTGCAATTTTTATGTTACACTGATAAATTCCATCTGCTTAGAATGAAAGTCACATCTTTTGTGTTTAAGGGATAAAGGTAGTGTTATAGATTACAGCACCCTGAAGGCACTTGTGGCAGGTGCAGTAATTTAAGTCATCCTAAACGCTCACTAAGGCAGCCACAGTATGAGGCCAGGTGGGTAAAAATAGCAAGCAAAGTAGTTTTGAACCACTTTGCTTTTCTAACAGTCTTGAAAAACAGAAGAGATTTTCATATCTCTCAGGTGGCTTGGATATGACCTCAATGGAAAGCAGAGAAGGTATTCTCAAATTCCTTCCAGCCTTGCCCTTTGATTCTATGGATTAGAAATAAAATCAGGTTAACGTGTAGATACACATATTAATCAGCCATAGTTTCCAGTAGAGGGCGCTAGAAAGGCAGTACGACAGTGTAGGACATATTCCTATCTTAAATGATGACAGGTAGATCTTTTAAATAAAGAAACATGGAAAGACTTTTTTTTTTTCTAAGCACACATTAATCTGTAAGGTTTGACATTTATTCTTCAAATGCAATGTGAAATTGTCATTACTTTTGTTTTCAAAGTTTAACTTTTTAAATTAAGATTGCTTGTCATAATGTGTTCCCTCAACAGTCAGTAAAAGGAGCCAAATTCCTGTAACATGATTGCAGTATTCAGTTTACATTGTTTTTATTAATTCCCATTGGTTCCTGTTGAGAAGGGAGCAGAGATTAAATGATTTCTGGCCTTCAATATTCTCTTCTAAATTTAAACACTGAAACTGTGAATCCAAATTTGGGGGGCTTTTATTTTCTAAGAATGATATTTATTGAATGTCAAAAAGTTCAGAGCATTATTCAAATATCCCTTCCAAAAGCCCCTGTTTACGTTATAAACCACATTTATAGCATGGTTTCTATATTATACATAAATACACCCCAAACAAATATTGGCAAATGGTCTTGTATGACAACTTTTTTTTTCTTACTCCCTAACTTTAAAATTTTATGAAGACATTTAGAAAAAAAAAAAAATGGAAAGTTTGAGAAAATGTCCTGAACAGAACTGAATTTCGGAATGTTACAAAAGGAATGTGAAAGTTAGCCAGGGAAAGGTATATTAGATAAATGGTAAATATACATAACCTAAAAAAGGGCACATTCTATGTTATTTCATGCTGCCTTACCTCTTCCCAGGGACAAGGCTTACAAGTTAATAGCAACTGGCCTTTACCTGGTGTGGTACATTCCTCTCCAATAAATAAGAGTATTATGCATAACGCTCCATACTCTTTGTACAGCCACTTGGACTTCATATCAAAGAACACCCTAAAGACCAAAAAAAAAGAGCAGACATATGTGAACAATATTAATAAATACAACTTGCTAGAAATTCTGAATTTTAACATTCCTGCAGTTTTGCATTAAGGACCACTCAGACCTTGGTGGACATTTGCATTTTTTTTTTTATTTGGTAGAATTTACAACATCTGCAATCCTTGGAAAGGTCGAAAACAAAGGCCAGGCATCTGTACACATTTTATTTGAAGAAAGGCTCAATCTCTATATATTTTTAATTCTAATTTTGTCCAATTTCATATTCTTCGGGAATGCCAATAGTCATAGAGCTGCATCTGCTGACCAGTTACAGCTGCACCCATGAGGGTGCCTGCCGGTGATCTGTCTTCTCTGTGTGGTGAGGGCATTTCTCTCAAGGAAAACGGGGAGCCCTAAGAACCATACCTTTCTTATCCCCTCACTGTTCTGTGAAATGATTAGTCATCATCCCAGTGGTTGCTTCGTTTCTCTGTCTTATTTGGAAGCTGCGAAGATGTAGTCAGATGCAAACACCATGATACGGAAGCATTTAAACACTGGCGACCGACAGCACGGCATCAGCCGCTGAGCACTTTTATCTCAAGCCCTAGACAGCGAGGCAGCAGAACAGAGCCGTTTAACTCTGGGGGACAGCAGTGAAAAGTGTGGCAGCATATGAGAGCACATGCTGTAACAGGCTGACAGACAACATTTGGCTTATATCAGGACAAGGGCTCAAAAGCGATGGAAAGACAGAAAATAAGCTTCTAATTTTCTTCCTAGAAATTAGGTCCAGCTTCTGACTACTGTTCTGTATTGCTTGGGGTTTTTGAATACATAAAAGCAGACGGACTTTAATTCATATCTGGTAACGGGTTTTTTTCTTTTCTTTATTTCTTTTTCTTTTTTCCCTTTTAACTTCTTCAGTGTGACTCTTTTCAGTCTGGCTAGAAAAAAATAATCTCTATTTTTCAAATAACCAGTTTCATGACTCATGCGCACACCTTCATATATATATGTATACATTGAATATGTATATATATATGTATACATATATATACATTCCTTCAAAAGTACCTACTATGGACCAGGTACTTTTTAGTTGCTAGGGATATGTCAGTGAGAAAAACAGACAGATGTTCCTGCTGTCCTGGAGCTTACTATCAAAGTGTGGTGACAGAAAATAAATGTGCATGAAATATATAATGGACCAGATGGTATGCAGGCCATGTAGCAAAGTAAAGCAGGAAAGAGAATAGGGAATGCTAACCCATGTTAGGGGAAAGTTGCACTTTTTTTTTTTTTTAGATTTTATTTATTTATTTGAGAGAGAGAGAGAGAATTTGTGCATGCAAGCAGGGGGCGAGGCAGAGGGGGAAGGAGAGAGATAAGCAGACTCCACGCTAAGCACGAAGCCTGACATGGGGCCCATCCCATGACCCCGAGATAATGACCAGAGCTGAAACCAACAGCTGAACACCCAAATGACTGAGCCACCCAGGGGCCCCAGGATAGAGTTGTACTTTTAAATAAAGTGATAAAGGAATAAAAACGTTTAGTAGGTGGGGGAACCATACCCTGTGACTCTGTGTGTGTGTGTGTGTGCATGCACACATGTGTGAGCAAGTATATAGAGGGGAAGCATGTTCTAGATAGAAGGAAAAGCAATGTCAAAGTGACTAAAGCTGTTGCTTTGTTGCTTACTTCTAACCAAGGACTGGTATCTGCCTTGCTTCCCACTTCTCTTTCTTCCTCCTTTTATTTATTTTTTCATTTCATAAACCTTTGTTGAACATCTGTCACATGTGTACTGTACCAGCCGCTGAAATAACTAAAATGGATAAAATGCTGTCCTGAGCAGATTCACAGTCTGGAGGAGTCTATAGGTAAATATCTTTAGCGAGTCATTCTTGCTTAAAGGTTTCCTGCAATTTGTTTCCTAGACTATTTTGAGGTAATCACATATTTCCTTCCCGTCACCCAGCACTCCTAAAAATATCTGAACTGGGAAAGGCATTCTGGTCACTTAATTATTTTGGTATGTTTAATTATTTGGAAGCTTCCTGCTTCTAAGATAGAGGCTAGGTCGCTCCAAGCTCATCTGACAACATATGGAAAATCCCAAGTTCATTGTGCAGAGCCCTAGCTCCCGTTTCTGCCAGACTTGCTGAGTCAAGGGTCATTTTTTAGTCTCTGACCTGCTGCCCCCATTCTGCATCTCCTCTGCTAAGGCTCTCTCCTTGCACCTTCTAGACTGTTCTCCCCTTGTGACTCCCCTCCTCTCTTGACCCTTGCATTGCCTTCAGAACTCAAATTCCTCTCACTCCACTGTTCAGCTATTTCTGATTGCGATTCCCACACTCAGCTCCAAGGGCCTATTTTACATATTCGAGACCTATATAGGTTTTCTACTAAGCTAAAAAAGGCTTCAACTATTTGAGCCACCTAGAATTTTTTTTTTTTTTGGTAAAGCTCACCTAAAAGGACATTTTGATTGCAAAAATATTTTTTCTTTATAGAATAAAAATGGCATTCATTCAGAGGTTGATGTTTAAAATCAGTAAACTCCCTTCCTCCCCCATGTGTTTGTATTTCTGATGTGTAGCAACAAGTTCCAAGCCACTAACAACATGGGCAAGCCTTTTGTACCCATCTCCAACCCTGTACCGCAGTCTCCTGGGGTAGTTCCTTTTCCCCCTCTACTCAGATCTACTGTTTGCCGGATTTAGGTGTGACCCACTTTGTGTCCTTTAGGATGAGCAGCTTTACCTATTGCTGGGCGTCACATACTCCAGGGGACAAGGTCAGAAGCTCAGGGAAGGTTTCTTTACCACAGGCTTCACTCCTCAGTCTTTACAGCCAGCAAGAGAATCACCTCAGTCCTTCCCTGTGACTTCTCCACATCAAACCAGAGATGTGCCCTTGTCCACACCCTACAACAAACACATGGGCTTTCAGCTGTAAGTTCCCTCTTGACCTAACTGTTCGATGATTTCCACAATGTGGCGTCAAGTTAGAAATCTAGCCCTAGAGAAGAGAACCAGAACTTGGGAACCTTAACTGGATCTTAGTAGTTAACTGAGATCTAAGTGCAACAGATGAGAAGATGGAGGAGGAAAACAAGCTTTCTCTGTTCTTATTGAGCCAGATACCATGGAGACTGAAATTCTCTGCTGCTTAAATTCAGGATTGCTTCATTCAGGGGTACTGGGCCAGGGCCAAAGGGGGAGAGCATTCCTCTGTGACTAGGCTGGAGAAAAGAGGAAGAGAGATTTTTTCACAAGGATTCTCCCTCCATCAGGTATGAATAACAGTGACAAATCCTGCAGTGCACAATGGGAACTTTATTCTATTAACCCAGCTCAGTCTCCTCTGTGAGGCTCAGTCCAGGCAGAAAGATACTACTACCAAGTGTGTATGTTTTTTTAGCAGAACTTTACATTAGACTCTCACTATCCAGGGCAAGTCTTTCTTTCTGAGGTTCCTCTAGGCAAGTATCAGCTAGACCTCTTGTACCATGTGAAGGGGCAGGACTGCCATACTTTCCCTTAGCCTATCAGTCTACTTTCTACTCTGGATCCCTGACTACTAGCTCTACTTCTTACTGTCCGGACATTTAGCTGAAGACTCCTGCACTCTGCACTGGGAATTAGAAGACTTGTTTTTCCCCTTTTTCTTCAAACTCCAAGAAACACTTATTTATACAGGATGAGAGCAATTTTCTCTCTGCCTATACTGTTGCACCATCAATGTTTTCTTTGTGTCATGCTTACTTGAGGTTACTTCATTGAGGTCTCAGCCTTCAGAATGTTTCCAGAATTTCCTTTAAACCTCACAGCCTGTTCCCTTTGGGATTGTCCCAACATCATACAAATGTCTGATATTGAGCAGAATGTGTTCTGGTATCCCAGAACTGGGATGGATCTGGTGTCCAAAGCTTAGGTTAGAAGGAAGAGAAAGAGAAGGAAGAAAGAAGAAGAGGAAGAGGAGGAAGAGGAGGAGAAGGAGGAGGAGGAGGAGGAGGGGAAGGAGAAGGAGAAGGAGGAAGAACAGGAGGAAGAGGAGGAGGGGCAGGGGGAGGAAGAGGAAGAAAAAGAAGGAAAGGAATAAGAAAAAGAAGAAGGAGGAGGAGGGGAGGAAGGGAAAAAAGAATGAAGGGGAAGAAGAAGGTGGGGGAGGAAGAGGAAGAAGAAGAAAGAGGAGGCAGAGGGGGAGGGGGAAAAATAGTAGTAGTAGTAGTACTGATGGTGGAGGAAGAGGGCAAGGAAGAATACAAGGGAGAAGGAGGGAAGGAAGGAAGGAAGGAAGGCAGACAGACATCAAGTAGAGAACAGCATAGGGTAGCTAGACAACTCTGCTGAAGTTCATTAAGAATTTAAAATAATAGACTCACTCCCTGCAAACATCATTCAAGTTTTTACCCCCAAATCAGGCTATATAATCTAAAAGCAAACAATCAGCTGGGAAGGGAGGAAGGAATCTATAGAATCTGAAATTGTCAGTCTGATTGTGAATGCAGGGGCTTTCTCATTTGCTCCCTGAAGAAGGAAAAATAAAGGCATGCTTCTTTCCACTCCTGGCCACTGAGAGGTCCATTACAAGAGTCACTCATACAGATGCAGGGGGCTGGAGAAAGGGGACACTGACATATGACTCTCTGGATTGGTGTTTATGTAAGTGGTAGGCAAATTAATCTGCCTTAAATAGAAGAATGAAGAATTGTAGAAAGGGTGGGGGGTAGGAAATAGTGATGGAGTGGTATATACTCTGTACATTTGGCATGATAAGATTGTTTGAGTTGTTTGAATTACTGGAAGTCAGGTCAGTAGAGATCTATCTAGCCAAGAGCCCTCCCAAATAAAATGGGTGATAAGGAGACATAATGGCAAATGACTTGAGGCTAAACACTGATGGGGGAGCTGAAGAAGGGCTTTGAGAAAACAGCTCAGAGCTGAATTCTCTGAATCATTCTATAGGTAGGCATTTTGTGGTAGTGAGGACCAATAGCAGTGATGGTAGGAGCAGATGGGAAATGTCCATAACTTTTTTTCCTTTGGCAATGGAGTTCAGGTGAACTTATTATTTTCAAAAAAGTTTAATCCCATGGATTTCTTGAGTAATTTTCAGGAGAGAGAGAAAAAAATTCTTAAAAGTGTAATAATAAGCTCCCTAAGAGTTTGATAAATGGAGAAATAACCAGTCTAATTACATTTAGAGACATAAAGGAATATGAGGAATGCTAACTCCACCTCAAAATATGTGAAACACTTTATAGCTACCTCTATGAATAAATCCCAAAATATGACTCCAGATTCCATTGTGTTATAGGCAAAGACCAGCCAGTAACACCTTCTATATGCTTTTTTTTCTTTCTCTGCAGCTGATGTAAGGTGCTAGCCCTGTAGGTGGTATTTAGTCTAGAGAGGTACAGTTTGGTTTTGGTACAGCAAGGTAATAGAGGGATTTTATAAAATTCATTTTCAATATTTAATAATATTGATATTTTATGTTAAATAAGTATTTAAAAGAGAAGGATATCTTCTTATCCTGAACCTGTACCCTCACTAGCAGCAATCAGCATCAAATCATCATAGCTGGGCCACCAAGTTTGCAGATCACACCTTCCAGGACCAAGTGAGGTTTAGGGAGGAAGAGAGATTTCAGAAGACAGATTTTACCTCATATATCTTCCCAGGTTATCGCCTAAATATTATGAAAGACAGGTATTCTGACAGAATGTCTGTGAGTAGAGAAAATCCCCAGAAGTACTGTATGCTTCATAAAGAATGAAAAGGATGGGGAAGAAATACTGAGAATCTGTTCTATTCTGCTGTCATTGAAGGGACTGGGGATGGGATTCGCCAGATGTAATGGGTCAGGAGGACATTGAAGTATGAAAGTTGGCTCTTGGGCCCTAATAAGGAAACTTCAAAAAGATGTCATTCATTCAAAATGACATAAAAAAGATGCCAGATTGAGAAACATCTTTTCAAAACTATCAAGTAAGTATATTCAGCCAACTCAACTTTTCTTCTACGTCTGGTGTCCCAGCTCCACACCATGGGTAATTACTGGGAGGGGAAGGGGCACATCCCACTATTTGGTTACTGAGAGAAAAAGGATCCACAACCAGGGCAAGTGACGCCCCAGTTCCCAGGAGGACCTGAATTAATGTCCTTTGGTCTGGGAACAATTTACCAAGTTGCAGACTGTGTAGTGGATTGTAAGAAAAAAAGCAAAATAGTCCATGTATTTCAGTAGATAATCTTGGTGGTTCAAAGGTAATTGAAATATCTCACTGATACTCTTAACTGAAGATAGGTTGACTTTTTCTAGATGTTTTAAGTGCATATATAGATATAAGAATTAAGACGAATGAAAAAACATATATTTTTTTAATTATCTCATTATTTGTTACGAATCTTTCATTTCATTAGTCCCAGAGTATGGGTTGGCAAATGTTATAAAAAATACAATGGCATTATCTTTGTGTTTCAGTCCAGATAATATCACTTAGAATTTAAAGCAATTTAAGATTATTTTGCCTTGCTGAAAAGAAAGATATTCAGTGCCTTTGTTCTTAGAAATAGATTGTGCTCACACTTCATTCTTTCATAAAAGATCAGAGTTTTCTAGGAGATATATAATAATCCTAGATATGTAAAGAACTGACATTAAGAAAAGAGATAAGGAGCAATCTCTTCTGTAAAGGATATCATTTTAGGGTTTAAATACCCTCAAAAATACGTAATAGATCTGAAACTTCTTAAAATTTCCCACTACCAAAACAAACTGAATAGAAATTAGCATGAGATCATCAATCAAAATCTAAAACCCAAGGTCCTGTATATTACATAGCGTATATTTACTACCTAAGAAGAAATAACCCACGAGGTGTAGCAGACACACTATCACACTGTCTCTCAATAAAGCATTAAAATAATCACCTGGTTAGAGTAGTCAATCACACAAAGTAATGACTTGCACAATGTGTTGAATATTTTTCCCATTGCCACTATCCAGTTGATAATATAAGAATAAATATTATTATAATGTTGTCAGGACTAAAGTCAATTTTATCTACATTTCAAGATATATTCATATTCATAGAATTTTCTAAGTACCTCTTTGTTTTAGCTACTCCCCTAAACCTACAGAAGAGTTCTTGCTGCAGGCAGATTCATAAAGTTAATATGTTTCATTAAGCCCATGAAATCCTAGACTAGAGGAGTTGAGTGCCAGAGACCGGCAATGTGGTAGCCTGCCCTGGAATCATATGCTTTGCTGCATAAGAGCAAGTTTAACTGAAGGACAAGTTTAACATCTTTGGAACAGGACCAGAGGTGTGCAACATGTCAGTGAAAGAGCTCTCCTCACAAGAGGTCTGGGTCTTGAAGTTAGGAGTGTCAGAGGAGAAGTGAGCTGTGAAGAGAGACCTCTCTATCCTGGGAAGATGTAGTATCGAGGGGAGTAGTAGTACGGTGTCGCAAATGTCAGATTTTCTGATCTTCCTACAAGCTGCTATAGAGATGTTTATATGAGTTTGATATAGGAAGATAATGGCAGTAGATCTGAACAGAAGTCTATTGTTAACTTGTCTGTATATTCCGCTCTCAGAAAAAAGTAAGAACTGAGCCCCATGTTAGAAGAATTGAAAATGTATATATCTGAAATCAAGAGAAGGTTTTATGCAATGAAAGTATAAGTCAGCTTGCTCGGTTTAAATGTAAGTTTAATGCAAAATTTGTCTCCTGTAGTGGCAATGTTGGAGGGGTGCCTACTGCTTACTGCTTGTACCTAGTTTTATAAAGCAGAGTCACAGTGACAACTGATAGCAAATGACTACACTCAAACAATAATGCAGGCTACTAACAGTATATTTGGAGCTTAGGGACATAGCAGACGGTTGCAGAGTTGTTTATTTTATTTTTATTCCTCAAAGACAGGTAGTTTTAAATTTGCATAGGTCCCATTATCTTGGCTAGAAATAGCCAGCAAATTTTTCTGGCCTCTGTGGTCCACATGGTTTTAGAGTTAAGGCCCTGATCTGAGGATCTGACCTACAGCATGAGAAACGATTAACATAATTACCATAGAATCTCTAGTTTAGTTCCAAACTGTGAAGGATCTGAGAATGGCCCGCTTGCAAGCTACCAAGTTAGTTTGCTTTTCATATGTGTATATAGCCAGGAACACAAAGCCCAAAGCCAGAGACCCAGATAATTTGATACTCTCAGCAAAAGCAGTAGCCAGAGCAATATCTTCGTATTGAATCCCCATGACCCAAGCCCCATGGGGCAACATGATGAGGGCAAAATGTTTACTTCTGCATGCAATGGTTTGCATCACAGTGGAGGACCCCCGAAAGTGAAAGATGCAAAGCTTTTATGGCTATTGGCACATCTGCTTACCCTTCTCTCCAGAGAGAGAATGAGTGCTCATTACCCTGGAAAGCAAGCAAATGCTGCTGACAAGGGGTAGGAGACTTCAACTGACACATAGTATTAACCATCACACTTCACTGTCCTAAAATGTCTCTGGGTGTTTCGATCTTTAGGGAGAATTCCCTATAGCTCCCAAGACATGTTTGTTCTTTAAGAGGACCTCCACTGTACAGGAACACAAGATATCCATGAACCATTGCTTCCTTATACTTCATTGAGAAATTTAGGGTCTGGTGGGGACTGATACAAGCCTTCATATATCTGATCATATAAGGAAGGTTAACTGACAAGATATCATCACTGTGGAGGGAGTTCTTGATAACTTATTTCTTCAAGTAACTGTGATGGATTCTTTGCAGTCGAGGTTGTCAAATTTCTGTCTACAATAAGCTAAGCAGAAACAGTTTACTGAGAGACTTAAAGTTATTTGACTCTTCTCTCAGCAGATAGCTTCCTTACTTCAATCGTTTTTATTCTCACCTTTTTATATGCAAGCAAATTTACTTTTGTTTTTGTAACACACAAGTTTTTATTTTTGAGTTATAATATACACACATTGAAGTGAACAGATCTTAAGCATATAGTTCCAGGAGGTTTGACAAATGCATACACCTGTATGCAACACATTATAGAATGTTTCCATTACCACAGGAATTTCCTTCATATCCTTCCCTAGTCAAACAAATCCTGCCCCCAACAGAGGCAATGGCCATTCTGTCATTAGTAACCTCCCTGAATCTTTACTCCCATCTTTGAAGGTTATGTTCATCTCCTTGAGCACATCATTCTCAAATGGAAACTATTTTTTTTTTTCTCCCTTACTCTACATATCTCAAAGCCTGGAGCAGAATAAATGTTCCATTTCATTAAGTGGCCCTACCAACTACTTAGTTTCTCAGGTCTGTAAAAAGAACTCATCCTTGTTCTTTTCATTTTCTTTCCATTCCACATCTAATTTGCCATCCTTTGCACTGTAACAACACTGGACCTCACCATCATTTTGTTTCTCATCTGGATTTGTTCAACAATATCCTATGACATCTCTCTACCTCTTCTCTCATCTGTGAAATGTGAAATGGTGCACATATTTAGCAGCATAAACCAAATCATGACCTTCCCTGGCATAAGACCCTCTATTGTTTATCATTACAATCTGAATACAATCCAAATTTCTTATTATGATCTTTAAGACCATACACCCCCTGAGTCTTGCCCATTTTTCTGATTTTGTTCCCTTTACTGTGACCTGTGTACTACTTTCCAACTCACACTAAACTTTCTGTGTCTCTGTGACAACTTCTTTCTCCACCAAATATGAAGAAATACCCCCCTCTGATGTCAGCTTAAATCATTTGAAGATTGGTTTGATTTATAGATCATAGATTTGATAAAACACATGACCTGGTTAATCAACACCATCCCTTACCCACCAATATCACACTTGGTGAAGCTGTTGGAACTTGAATGAAAAAGAGTTCAAAGGAAAGAAAGGACGAGTGAGGAGTGGTAAGATATTTTAGCTTCAGCAGGAGAATCTGAGGGCGGGAAGGCTAGCTGTACTAGCCTGTGTTCCCTTGGAAGTTCTGGATGAGAGGAAATGAAAGTGTACTTCACTTTTGTCCTCTGGATTTCCAAGACTTGGCAGCTACGTTGTTGCAAAAGCAGGTTGTTTCTACACTTGCAGGGGAGGGTGGGTGGGGAGGGCTGACCACCTTTTCTGTATGATCACCAATGCCAGAAGAGCTAAACAGAAAAAATGGAAGTGAATCTGCCCAAGCTATGATATTTTCTATGCCAAGAAAACAGATGATGACAGCTCCAGCAGCTGATAACAGCAAAAACATTGGGTCTAAATCCAGACAAGTCCTAGAAGGAGGTCTCTCCCTTGCCCATGCCTTGTTTATGTAAGTTCCCTACAGCATGGTTGCCAACAGAGTAGGAAGACAGAAGAAATTTGGAAGTTGGCCTTTGAAATGAGTCCCTGGGGCTTTGAACTGGGGCAGAGTTATAGCCCTTGAAGTTATCTAATCACTGATTTTTGTTTTATTTCCTTGAAAATGTGTATACTAATTTGCTTACCACTTGCCAATCTGTATGGTGAAACTTAAAGTAATTCTAATAATAATATATTAAGAATATCCAAGTTAGTCACTGATAAAGTATTAAGCTTGCTCACAAAACCCAACTATCACAACTGTTATTAATGCCGAACTTTTATTAGACACAAACTTGGTGCCAGGAATCTGCAAAGTTCTTTTGATACATTTTTTAATTCAATCCTCAGAACAATATGCTGTGGTAAATCTAATTACCATCAACTTCATTTTGCAGATGATATAACTGAAGCACAGATAATATGAATAACTTTCCCAATTTTACACAGCTAGCAAGTGACAGAAATAAGATAGCAATTCTTTCTGCCTTCTTAACTACTGTGTAATATTTCTCCATACAAATCAATCTACTGTCCACATACTTTATATATATTTGTATAGAAGTGTACAAAATAGCCCCTCAAAATTATTTTCTAGCAGCACTTATACCTTCTTTCAAAATGATAGTTTTATTTACTACTATTTTTCTTCTTCCTGAGTAGATTATCTATGTACTTATTTTATTTGGTTTAAAATTAACCAGTTAACAATAAAATAACCAGTTTTTGGATTTGTAAATCAACTTTACTACTTATCCATTTTTTGCTTCTGTCTAAATAATTTCCTTATGTTTATTTTCAATTATTTTCAAAGGTTTTCAAGCGATTTAATGTTTAGAAATTAGTGCTTTATGATGAGAATATTTTCCTGAGTATAGCTTCAAAACTCTGTATAGGTTTTAGTATACTAAATTATTATTTCATTATTTCATAAATAGTTTGTAAATATGACTTTGACTTCTTTGTTCATAGAATTATTCTGATATTTGTTTTACATTTTTCTATCAGCTTTGGTTTTAGAATAAATTTTTGTAACAAACTAGTTTCATTAGATATGTTATTCAGCATCTATGCAGTTATATTTATTCAGATGCATATAAGCTTCAGGTCCTGATACTAGAATGTTAAATTCCATATCTAATATAAATTAATTGATCCTACAGGGGCATAAAAATGTTATATGTATAAAAAAGTAATTTTAGCATCCTTGAAATATGACCTATTTAATTCATGCTTTTCTGATTGATGGAAGAGCCAACAATTTACCATTTATTGGTATTTTATCTGCTGAAGAAATTTTCTACCTGCATAAACTATCAATACAATGAGCCTGTAGATATCCACAAAACATAAAGTAAATGCATAGCTATGGAAGGGGTGTGGAAGAAAGAGACCAGAAGTAAGTAGATATCTACAAAACATAAAGTAAAGGCATGGCTATGGAAGGGGTATGGAAGAAAGAGACCAGAAGTAAGGGGAATCCTTTAAACAGCATCTCAGCCACAACCAAGGAATTTTAAGGGAAGAAGATAGGAGCCAAATAAGGTTGGTCTAACCTCCAGGAGAATGAGGTAAAGGAGTCCTGTCTCCACCAAACTCCTAGGCTTCTAGCTGCTGGAGTTTCTGAGCTAACAACCTCACAGCCTGATTACAGAATGCAGATGGATTTTAGATCATACCAGTGGGCAACAAAATGGTCAACCTCTGTCGCTTTTGGAAGCCAGATTTTTCGAAATATGAGTGAAAGAAAAGTTTCCTATTAGAAAAAAGGAAAGGAATGAAGTGAAACAAAATGAAAGAAAATGAAATTTTAAAAAAAATGAAAATTCAAGAGTGTACTTCTCAAATTCTATTGTATTTTGAGTGGGCAGTATTGATTAGAAAAGTAGATCAAAGAAGAAATCAGAAACGCATCAAAGTATGAGGAAAATAGAATAATTTAAGTTGAAAATTCAGAAGAAATTGTATCAGTCAGCAAGACTTACGAAAAATAAAACAGAATGAAAATGGAGAAACTGCAAAAAGAGTATAGTCTTATAAGCCAACAACACACTACAGCTAAGCCAAGTTGCCTCTGGCTTTCACAGAAAGGGTTGCTGTGAACAGGCGTCACTCCATGTGGCCTGCAAAGGGAACCTACTCCTCCATCTGACTCTACCGGAATGAGAAATCCATAGGAAAATGAAGTAACAGTAGTCATGGACAGAATTTCTGGTGGTCTGATTTGCTTCTTCTACTTTGAGAAGACATTTGGAATGTCTTCTCAAAGTAGGAATGGAAGGGATTTATATAGCAACAAGTAAGGTCAAAGGGAAATAAATTATTAATAAAGTTGTTAACTTGAGCCTGTGCACTTATGGCAATTTATGCACTTGGTGCATTTGTTTTGTCTTTCCCTCCAACTTTGGTTACCACTGGTGAGGATACTACTAATCTGGTAGTTGCATCTATAATTTTTCTCTTGTTCAGGTCAATGATATCACTGGAATATTCTTTGACTGTAATATGACTGACCCTTATTATGTGGCTTTGAACTGAGCACTTGGAACAGTGATGTTACTCTCTGGCCAGATGTAGAAGAAATGGGTTTGTTCAGATTGGGTAGGCAGATTGTAACAAGTCATCAACTTCATCTGTAGCATAGTCCTGTCAGTTAATTATGGGGCGTGCATTTTCTTAATGAATAAATTCTTTTCAGTGCATGATATCTCAGCTTTCTCTCTGTGACACATTCTAAGGAAGAGAGAAAGAGTAAGAAAACCAGCTCTGTGCCCATTGGCTTAAACATGGAGCTATAATACATAACCTTGGGCACAAATTAAGGAAAGTGCATAGCTGAAGATACCCATTCTAGCCCCGGTACTGAGGAATTCATCATCATTGTCACTGACATTTATTGAGCTCTGAGCACTCTATGTTTTAAGTCATGCAATCCTTACAATAACACTATTATTATCCCCATTTTCAGACAAGGAATTGGAAGCCAAAAGTTAATATCACTTGCCACAGTTCACACAGTTAACAAGTGGTATAGTCAGATGTAAGCTTGATCTGAATCCAGGGTCTGAATAACTATGCAGATGCCACAGGTAGATTTAACCCCCGGATTGAAGGATCTCTGTCAGGGGGACAGGACCTATGGCTGAAGTTCTCATATTATAAGAGACATTCTACTTAACAATGAAGTCTCCTTGGATCTGTCCCTCAACTTCTTTGGGCTTGCTAAACCAGAAGGGTCTCCTCAGCTGAGTCTCCTCAGCTACATATTTTATCCTTCCTGGAGGTTGCATTAACCTGCTTTATCTGCCCTAATTATTGCTTATCTCAGCACTAATTTAGTTCAACCTTAAGAATGCAGAAGTTTAAACAATTGAATTTTTTTTTAATTACCATGGCAAAAACTATTTAAGCTGAAGGCTTAGCATTTCATACTTCTTAGTTTTAAAATATAACAATGATAAATTTTGGGTATCTTTATTTCTATTCTTGACACATGTTCACATCTCTTATTTCACCTTATTCTCATCACCATCTTGAGACAAGGCATATGAAGGATAGTTAATCTTATTTTAGTAATGTACAAATAGCCTGGAAATAAATGTTAGGGAGACTTGATAGCTGTTTTTAGCTATGTCAAGGGTTGTCCAAGAAGAGAATTAGACAATTTGGTACAGATCCAGAGAGCAGACCTGGGACTGGTATGGAAGAAGTTGTAGAGAAAATAATTTAGCTCAATAAAGGGAAAGGTTGAAACAATTTCAATATGGAATGGGCTGCCTAGACACTTTCCAGCAGAAAGCTCACTCTTTCCTTCAGGTGGGAAGGTCAGGTGAGACAGGCATTATGTGAGGTACCCCCAATGTATGTCCATAATCTATGAATTGGGAACATAAATGTTTTATGGTATTTTTCTAACTGTTGGATACAAAGCGTAGATAGTTGATGTTCTCTGCCATAGCCCAGTGCTAGTTCCATTGGTAATCTTTTAAACCATGGCTGCTCTCTTCAATAATAATAAAAAAGTAGGCCTATGTACAGATACTGCTATAGTAATCCCCAGGGAGAAATAACTGAATCACAAAACATGGACTTTTCCTTCATTTTTATTCCTACCAAGTCAGAAAATTTAGTTGAGTTTTTGTCTATAGATCGTACTCAGTCGATGATCCTCTTCTATGATAACAGCATATTCATAGACATAAGGTAATTTGAATATGCCTTTTTAAAGTACATAGACTACTTTGATAGACTATCTCCTCCCCTTTTTCATTAGCCTTTCGCTCTCATTGACTAAGAAGTTATTTACATAGAATGCACTGCTTCCCCAAGCATAAACCTAAAAGAATGCTGGGTCACAGTATGGATTTACCATTGAAAATCTTACACTGAACAGATCAATGGCAAAACTAAGTGGTGTCACGACAACACAAAAGAAGCTTTATAAAGCTGTCATGCGCCAGAATGCCATAAACGCCCTGCTGTCATAATCAGGAGTTGAGATTTAATCAAAGTGATAATGTATGAGACCACTTCTATGGCCTTGAAGATTCCTGGAATTTACTTCAGTTATTAAAGCAAAATAAATGTTATAGACCATAAAGGTAACATTTAGAATAGGAATGTTAAAGAAGACTACATGCAAATTCAGGGCCAGGAACTCCTGAGAGAGATTACAGAAATGAGTGAAAAAAATAGCCATTCGTGCTAGAACACTGCTTTCTATAATACCGTAATATATAAAGAAGTTATCTCACACAGCAACAACAATTTTGACAGTGGAGTTAAACAAGAAATGCATTTTTCTATAAACAGCACAAAAGTTTTACAGAGTGATCACATATTAGGTTCTTTCATGCATTCATAAAAAGTAAAATGTTGGGGCGCCTGGGTGGCTCAGTGGGTTAAAGCCTCTGCCTTTGGCTCAGGTCATGATCTCAGGATCCTGGGATCGAGCCCCACATCGGGCTCTCTGCTCAGCGGAGAGCCTGCTTCCCCCTCTCTCTCTCTGCCGGCCTCTCTACCTCCTTGTGATCTCTCTCTCTGTCAAATAAATAAATAAAATCTTTAAAAAAAAAAAAAAGTAAAATGCTTACATAAGTAAATACAATATGAGTGTTCTCTCCAAAAACTGTGAGTCTCTTGAGCCTCTATTTCCTAATCTAGGTATGTTTAAACATCAAACTTAATTTTGCTTCCTATTGACTGGAATGGAAAAAAAAAAATTCTTTGCAAAAGCGTACTCCAAAATACCCTAAGGCAACTAGCACATCAAAGGAAATTTCAAAGAAACACACACACACACCAAACATACACAAGAGTTGCAAATACCCATTTCCATAGATCCTATGTAGACTTCTAAAAGTTTGCATTATGAATAGAAAGATATTAAGTTAATTTTTCCCAGATATTAACTCTAGAATGCATTTTCCCTACTTTCACATGAAACATGAAAAAAGCCTGAACTCTGTTAGATTATTATTTTAACTCGATCATTTTTCAATCTAATTAGAATGTCTTATTAAATTTAGAATTTTGTTTACAGTATCAATTGTGCAGTATCAGTTCCTTTTGTCTCTAGTACTTAGCACTAGGTCAGGTTCCATAGGTGATTCTATATATGATCTCTGCTTATTAGAAGTCTAGAAGATCACATTACCCATCAAAGTTTATAGTATCAAAAGAATAACATCTATTAATGTTAAAACTATTTACAATTGAATACATGGTTAAATTGGTCATTTTTAGCTTAATATGGCAAATTATCTTTTGATTTCTGAGAGAAGTATTTAAAATCCCATTTCAATAATCTTTTGATTTTCTGCATTCTATAGCAATTGTACTTTCTCTTACTTCAAATTCAGCTTAAGTTATATAGGTGGATATTTATTGAGTAAGATGCAGTTGAGGTTCAGTTCTGGAAATAATGACCTTTTATTTGGCTCTAAGAGGTGAAGTTATTCAATGTTTATAATTTAATTTTAGATCACCATAGAAATGTATTATGCAGAAGAAAAATATGATTACTACTAGTTGCCCTTTGTATGACATCTAGCTAAAGCATGCTATCCTACCTTGTTTAGTTCATTTATCAATAACTGGTATATTGTCAAATGAGAGACCTTGAGAAATATGTGTTCTCACTGAAAACTTGGAATGCAAGTAAGAATGTTACATATGTAGTAAAAAAGAGAGAGAGAGAGATAATGGAAATAGTCTTTTTTTCACTGTTAATGTCACACCAATATTCTTAGTATGGTCATCGTCATCATCATCATTAAGAAGTACTAAGTATCCATTTGCTCTTAATCCAATCTGCTCTAATTGCTGGATCCCATGGATTCCATCTGATGTAATTGCGGTGGACACCTTCCCAATTAGATGATACACACATTTCCTGCAAGGCAGCTGCAGGAAATAAACAAATGAAATATAAAGCTGTAGTGTATTAGTTCTTTCTGTACCATTACAGCTAAATATTTTTCAGCTCTTTCTTTCCAGGGCAATAGGAAGATCTGGGATTCTATTATCTCATCAACGATCTCAATAATAACCTGATTAAATCATATTTTTACTTTCTTGATTAAGAATTCACTACTTACCTAAAATAGATGTGCAATAATAGGCCTTATTTTTCAGTAGTAACTGACCACAATTTATTCTCTTTAGCAGTGAATGGAAAGAATTTTAAAATAATTTATCTGTACAATGTGCTTAGTTCAGTGTGTGGCAGAGAGTAGCAGCCCCAAAATGGCAACCATTATATAACGTTTGATTTGAAATAACAGCTTCCAGATAGATGCCCTTATTTTCCAATCTAGGCCTTCTTGAAATTCATTTAACTTTATGTTGCTATTTATGATGCTGTTAAAAATATATTCCACATGTATCTTTATAAATCTTCTCTTTTGGTAATAGTTTCTGACAAATATTTATTTTAAAATCCAATATGGAAAATTATTTTTATATACATTTACATTCACATGATTATACCAATGATTTAATATTTTTTATTATCTTGAATGGGGTTTTAAAATTATAATTTTGACATTAAACTATTTATTATAGCTGCTACCTGCTCCTATATGATCATACTCAGCCTAATAATGCATTCAACTATTTGGAGGCTTAAAAGACATAACGAACTTTTCATTTTTTTTCTATCTAAATGTCTTAGTGTCATAAGCAAAACAAATCCATTTTGTTGACTGACAATAGAAGTCTCAAAAATGTACTTTATGTAGAATACTTTAAAGACCCATAAAGCTACAATAGAAGATATATGTATGTCCCAACACTAATTCAAAAAATGAACAAAAATTATCCTTACCCTAATGGTCTTATACAGATTATTCTTTACACAGCAGCCAGACTGATCCTTTTAAGATATGTATTTTTTTTTCTGCTCCAAAGCCTCCAATAATTTATCTTATTAGAATAAAATCTCAAGTCCTTTTCATGATCTGTGATATATCATCTGGCTCTGAGTTGCCACTCCAAATTTATATTCTATCACTCAGTGCTCTCTTCATTCCACTCCAGCTGATCTGGCATTTTTGAACTTGGGTGAATGTAACAAGTGGGCTCCCATCTCCAAGTGTTGTCATCTGATAGATACTGCACCCAATCCACTGTTCCTGTACCTGGATGGCTCTTTCGCTTCTCTCAAGTACAAGGATGTAGCCTTTGACCAGAGGACAGTCTATTGAAAAGAACAGCTAATAGTACTCCCTATCAATAACTCTTCTCACTGCACTTATCACTACATACACACACACACACACACACACACACACAAACTCATCATTATGGATCTATTTGTTCATTATTTGTCCTTCCCCATAAAATGCAAGCTGTATAAGGGAATGGGATTTGTTTTGTTCATTTCTCTCTGTAGCTCTGAAAAAAAGGTGCCTAGCCTTATATATAATACGTATCCACTACAATTTTGTGAAGGAAAAGAAGGAAAAGAAGAAGGCTGGAAGAAAAGAACAAATAAAAGAAAGAAGTTGCTAGTAGCACTCATAATGAAACTTCAGATATTTTCCAATCATTCTACTATATTTGCCTGAGGAAACATATTCAACAATCAAGACTCACCTCAGAAGAAATCTCCGTAACTCAGTATATGGAAATATACTCCCTCTCTTTTACCCTATAGCATATTGAACCTCTAATGTTACCTTAGTCACTGAACACATTACCCTTAGTCACTGAACAGATAACCCTTTATCTCAAGTCTGTTCTCATACTGCATGGTCACATTTTTTTCTTAAACCTCAACTCCACTGTTAATTGTTATGATTCAGTAGGTCTAATTTCTATTTATATTTTATAAAATCCTTTAGGTGGTAACTTTGTATACCACTTTAAATCTCATGTATTACTTAAACTTTGTAAGGACTGTTGTACCAGGTAGTATATTTCATAAATAACAGAAATACAGTTTATTGAAAATAACACTTCTGTGGCAGGGAAGAGAGCTTGATATTGTTATTTAAAATGTCTCTTGAATACACATTGGGTGCAGGACACTTCCTTTCATACTGGGAATACAACATGGAATAAGCCAGTCAGATCTTTGATCTTAAAAGAGTTGTTCGCTAATGAAGAAGCAAGATCATAAACATTTAGACAACGATGAAAATGACAATGACACTCAAAAATAAAGGTTCCCAACCTTGCTGTTAGTACATCATAACCATAACAGGTTGAGAGAACGTTCCAGATTCTCCTTCCTAAATATCTCCAAGTGGAACTCAGAGAATCATTTTAGATAGAGGGGCACCTCTGTGCAGAGAGTAGCAGATATGAGCGGCTGTTTAATGTAACAGGACTAGAAAGAGCAGCCGCCTGTGAACCCTACTATATAGTCCTTCCACCAGAGCCTATTTGTCTGTGTGGAAATTCTGTAGTTTGGCATCAAAGGAAAAAATACCTAGAGAGGGATTCTGTCCCTAGCAACAAGATGATCCCTAGCTAAGGAGTATATAATCTCACCAGGGATAACCATAATTTTAAAATGCATTAGCTAAAATTTCATAATCTGCATTTGTCATTTAAAAATATAAAACAATCGGGGTGGCTCAGTTGTTAAGCGTCTGCCTTTGGCTCAGGTCATGGTCTCGGGTTCCTGGGATCAAGCCCCACATCCAGCTTTCTTCTCGCAGGGAGCCTGCTTCCTCCTCTCTCTCTGCCTGCTGCTCTGCCTACTTGTGATCTCCGTCTGTCAAATAAATAAATAAAATCTTAAATATATGTGT